>NC_056662.1:74901764-76101764 GCF_018350195.1 Panthera tigris
ACAGCGCACCTATACCCTTTGGATAAATACCTAGTAGTGCAATCGCTGGGTCATAGGGTAGTTCTGTTTATAATTTTTTGAGGAACCTCCATACTGTTCTCCAGAGTGACTGCACCAATTTGCATTCCTACCAGCAGTGCAAATCTGCATCGTTGCCAACATCTGTTGTTGCCTGAGTTGTTAATTTTAGCCATTCTGACAGGTGTGAGGTGGTATCTCATTGTGATTTTGATTTGTATTTCCCTTATGGTGTTGAGCATTTTTTCATGTATCTGTTAGCCATCTGGATGTCTTCTTTGGAAAAATGTCTATTCATGTCTTACGCCCATTTCTTAATTAGATTATTTGTTGGTTTTTGTTTTCTTTGTTTTTGTTGATGTTGGTATTGAGTTTGATAAATTCTTTATAGATTTTAGACATTAACCCTTTATCTGATATGTCATTCACAAATATCTTCTCCCATTCTGTTGGTTACCTTTTAGTTTTGTTGATTGTTTCCTTCACTGTGCAGAAGATTTTTCTCTTGATGAGGTCCCAATAGTTCATTTTTGCTTTTGTTTCTCTTGCATCCAGAGATATGTCTTTTAAGAAGTTGTTGTGGCCAAGTTCAAAGAGGTTGTTGCCTGCTTTCTCTCCTTGGATTTTGATGGCTTCATAAGAAGATATTTGCAAATGACATAGCAGATAAAGGGTTAGTATCCAAAAATCTGTAAAGAACTTATCAAACACAACACCCAAAAAACCAAATAATCCAGTGAAGAAAAGGGCAGAAGACATGAATGTATACACACACACACACACACACACACACACACACACACACACACACACGATGGAATATTACTCGGTAATCAAAAAGAATGAAATCTTGCCATTTGCAACAACATGGATAGAACTAGAGGGTATTATGTTAACTGAAATTAGTCAGAGAAAGACAAGTATCATATGACTTCACTCATGTGGAATTTAAGATACAAAACAGATGCACATAGGGAAAGGAAAGCAAAAATAATATAAAAACAGGGAGGGTGACAAAATATAAAAGACTCTTAAATACAGAGAACAAACTGAGGGTTGCTAGAGGGGTTGTGGGTGGGGGAATGCCTAACTAGGCAAGGGTTATTAAGGAAGACACTTGTTGGGATGAGCACTGGGTGTTATACATAGGGCATTATACATAGAATCACTGGATTCTACTCCTAAAATCATTACTGCACTATATGCTAACTAACTTGGATGTAAATTAAAAGAAAGAAAGAGAGGGAGGGAGGGAGGGAGGGAAAGAGAGAGAGAGAGAGAGAGAAAGAGAGAGAGAGAAGAAGAAGAAGAAAAGAAAAGAAAAGAAAAGAAAAAAAAAGAAAAAGTCCAGATTCATTCTTCTGCATGTCGCTGTCCAGTTTTGCTGAAAAGACAGTCTTTTTTCCATTGGATATTCTTTCCAGCTTTGTCAAAGATTAGTTGGCCATACATTTGTGGGTCCATTTTTGGGTTCTCTCTTCTGTTCCATTGATCTGTGTGTCTGTTTTTGTGCCAATACCATACTGTCTTGATGATTGCAGCTTTGTAATACAGCTTAAAGTCTGGAATTGTGATGCCTTCAGCTTTGGCCTTCTTTTTCAGGATTGCTTTGACTATTTGGGATCTTTTCTAGTTCCATACAAATTTTAGGATTGTTTGTTCTGGCTCTGTGAAGAATGTTGGTGTTATTTGGATAGAGATTGCATTGAATATTTAGATTGCTTTGAGTAGTATTGACATTTTAACAATATTTGTTCTTCTATGAGAATGGAATAATTTTCCATTTCTTTGTGTCTTCTTCAGTTTCTTTCATAAGCTTTCTATAGTTTCCAGTGTATAAATTTTTCACCTCTTCTTTCAGGTTTATTCCTAGGTATTTTATGATTTGGGTGCAATTGTAAATGGGATCAATTCCTTGGTTTCTCTTTCTGCTGCTTCATTATTGGTGTATAGAAATGCAACCGATTTATGTACATTGATTTTATATTCTGCGACTTTGCTGAATTCATGTATAAGTTCTAGCAGTTTTTTGGTGGAACCTTTAAAATTTTCCACATATAGTATCATGTCATCTGTGAACAGTGAAAGTTTGACTTCCTCCTTGTCAATTTGGATGTGTTTTACTTCTTTGTGTTGTCTGATTGCTGAGGCTAGGACTTCCAACACTATGATAATTAACAGTAGTGAGAGTGGACATCACTGTCACATTCCTGACCTTAGGGGGAAAGCTCTTGGTTCTTCCCCATTGAGGATGATATTAGCTGTGGGTCTTTCATGTATGGCCTTTATTATCTTGAGCTGTGTTCCTTCTCTCCTACTTTCTTGAGGGTTTGTGTCAAGAAAGAATGCTGTATTTTGCCAAATGCTTTTTTGCAACTATTGCGAGGATTATGCAGTTCTTATCCTTTCTTCTATTAATGTGATGTATCACATTGATTGATTTGCACATATTGAACCAGCCCTGCATCCCAGGAATAAATCGCATTTGATTGTAATGAGTAATTTTCTTAATGTACTGTTGTATCCTTTTTGCTAGTATCGTTTTGAGAATTTTTACATCTGTGTTCATCATGGAAATTCGTCTATAGTTCTCCTTTTTAGTGGGGTCTTTGTCTGGTGTTGGAACCAAGGTAATGTTGACCTCATAGAATGAGTTTGGAAGTTTTCCTTCCATTTCTATTTTTTGGAACAGCTTCAAAAGAATAGGTCTTAACTCTTCTTTAAATGTTTGGTAGAATTCCCATGGAAAGCCATCATGCCCTTGTTTGTTGGGAGATTTTTGTTTACCGATTCAGTTTCTTTCCTGGTTATACGTCTGCTCAACTTTTCTATTTCTTCCTATTTCAATATTGGTAGTTTATATGTTTCTAGGAATTTGTCCATTTCTTCCATGCCCAATTTTTTCGCATGTAATTCCTCATAATATTCTCATTATTGCTTGTATTTTTGTGGTGTTGGTTGTTATCTCTCCTCTTTCATTCGTGATTTTCTTGATTTGGGTTCTTTCCTTTTTCTTTTTGATCAAACTGGCTAGTGGTTTATCAATTTTGTTAATTCTTTTAAAGAACCAGTTCCTGATTTCATTGATCTGTTCTACTGGGTTTTTTTATTCCATATCATTGATTTCTCCTCTAGTCTTTTTTATTTCCCTTCTTCTGCTGGTTTTGGGCTTCATTTCAAGTTCTTTTTCTAGCTTGTTTAGGTGTAGGATTAGGTTGTGTATCTGAGACCTTTCTTCCTTCTTTAGGAAGGCCTGGATCGCTATGTACTTCCCTCTTATGATGGCTTTTGCTGCATCTGAAAGGTTTTGGACTATCATGTTTTCATTTTCATTGGCTTCCATGTACTTTTTAATTTCCTCTTTAATTTCTTGGTTAACCCATTCGTTCTTCAGTAGGATGTTCATAATCTCCAAGTATTCATGGTCTTTCCAAATTTTTTCTTGTGGTTGATTTCAAGTTTCATAGTGTTGTGGTCTGAAAATATGCAAGGTATGGTCTCAGTCTTTTTGTACTTGTTGAGGGCTCATTTATGACCCAGTATGTGATCTATTCTGGAGAATGTTCCATGTGCAGTTGAGAAGAATGTGTATTCTGCTGCTTTAGGATGAAATTTTCTGAATATATCTATTAAGTCCATCCAGTCCGGTGTGTCATTCAAAGCCATTGTTTCCTTGTTCGTTTTCTGCTTATGTGATCTGTCCATTGTTGTAAGTGGGGTGTTGAAGTCCCCTAGTATTATGGTATTATGGTATTATTATCAATGAGTTTCTTTATGTTTGTGATTAATTAATTTATTGGGGCACCTGCGTGGCTCAGTTGGTTAAGTGTCTGACTTCAGCTCAGGTCATGATCTCACAGTTTGTGAGTTTGAGCCCCACATCAGGCTCTGAGCTAACAGCTCAGAGCCTGGAGCCTGCTTCATATTCTGTGTCTCCCTCTGTCTGCCTCTCCCCTACTTGCAGTCTCTTTCTCTCTCAAAAAAAAAATACAAAAAAATTAAAAAGAAAATTTGTATATATGGGTGTTCTCACATTGGAGGCATAAAATATTACAATCGTTAGATCTTCCTGGTGGATAGACCCTTTAATTATGATATAATGCTCTTCTTCATTTCTTACTACAGTCTTTATTTTAAAATCTAGTTTGTGTGATGTAAGTATGGCTACTCCAGGTTTCTTTTGATTGAGTCTTTAGGTCTAAATTGAGTAAGCAACATATAGATGGGTCTTGTTTTCTTATCCATTCTGACTGTGTCTTTTGATTGGAGCAAGATATTGCCCTCCACCTCCAAACACACATAGTATATTTCTATTTTTAAGGATCAAGTGATTTACATTTTATATACTCTGTTACCAGTATAAAATGATGGAAAACTCCCCAATTGTTTTAAAGATTGTTTTATAGTATTCATAGTGAAAACCAAAAGATTTGATAACAAGAATAAACACAAAACAACAGAGGAGATTGCTCTCACAAAGAGAGATGTAAAACCCTAAATAAAATGTTACCCAAATTATACTTTATATTAAAACATAAAAATGGTGCAGTATAGTAATTACATCTATATCAAGTGGTCTTAAGATCTAAAAACACAAAATAAAGCTTTTTCATCTCTTTAGATATTTAAAAGGCATTTTATAAAATTCAATGTTTATTCTCAGAAAAATAAATTTATTCAGATGATTAATCATATTTATCTAGAATAATAACAGCTATAATATTAAATAGTACATGTTAGAGGCATTCACATTAACATCAGGAACAAAGAAAGCAAATCACTAGGTAAGAGAATCAGTAATCTATAGGCAAACACATTATGTGATCATCTATCTAAAAAATCTCCAAGTTCAACTGAAAAAATAAGATGGTTTTGAGGATAACTTAATAAGTTAGCTGATGCAAAATAACAGACATTGATAATATCGGCAATGACCAGTTAGAATTTTAATAAAAGTTAAAGTATTATATATTTGATTAAGTACCTTTAAAATTAGAATAAAATAAAAAAAGAACAGCTTACTATTCAATGATGGATGACATTTTTCCCAATTAGCATTTTTATTCTTCATTTGACTATAAATAACCTTGGGAGTTTATACACTGGAATCTTGGCTAAATTTTGAGATGTAAAATTTATCTTGAAATTTAAAATTTTCTAAATTCCTAGATTTCTAATTAGTTATAAAAATATAATTTATTAAAAATTTTTTTTACATTTATTTGTTTGTGAGAGACAGCATGAGTGGGGGAGAGGCAGAGAGAGAGGGAGAAACAGAATCCAAAGCAGGCTCCAGGCTCTGAGCTGTTAGCACAGAGCCTGATGTGAGGCTTGAAGTCATTAACTGTGAGATCATGACCTGAGGCGAAGTTGGACACCCAATGGACTGAGCCACCCAGGTGTCCCTAAAAATATAATTTAAAACAACTAAAAGCAAGAACAGTGCTTGTATGGATTTGTCAAAAAGGAAGTAAATTTCAAATTACATTTTACTAGACACATAATAGGATCATGAAATGTGGTAAAATTCTGATATATGAATAGATTGGTCTGCAGTAATTTATGGAAGTCCCAGAAATAGCAGAAGAATATCAGATATCTGTATATGTGGATATGAAACAGGAATTATCGAAAGACAACTTTGCCTTACACTGTCCCTGAGTCAGTTTATTGTCATTGACAACATTTTGTGACACCTCCTTTTTACCACAGTGAAGGAACTTAGCACCTGGTTTCCCCAGAGCAGTTTGTGGAAAGGAGAGAAAAACAGATATTGAAACCTTTAAAAGAACTCCAGAGTAGAAGTTTTCCATGCCCTTTTTGCCTTTTTCTTATTTCATGGTACTTAGTTTAGGTTCTAGTTAAGGGAAAGTTTTAAACATCTACCTAGAAAAACTTGAAAGGACTTTTTTACCCCTGCTGTATGCCAGAGTTGCCTGACAAATCTCAGAGAAATACTGCTTCTCAGCAGGTATTAAGGGAACTTAAAACTGCTTACTGTGTTGTAGAGGAATAAACTTTGTAGCAAAAACTCCAATTATGTCATAGTCAGGAACATATTTTAGCAAACTGAAAAACTGTGTATAATTTATTCTTCCACATTTTTTTTCTAAAATTTCACTCATGTGATTAAAAAAGGAACTTCTTCAAAGTAGATTAAGAATTCCCAGAAAAAAGTATGTCTCTGATATATCGGGTTTTCTAAAGAATAATTCAATATTTTGAGGCTAATAATTATGCATGGAAAGTCTCTTCCGGGATGGTCAGCAGGGGAGGACTTAGTGTGGTTACATATTCAAGAGTCATGGGAGGTGGGCAGTGGTGTGAAGGATTAAAGCCTAGGGGAAAGCATTACAATGAGATGGGTAGAAAATAATATTTTGGCTGATCTTGATGAAAAAGAGGATTATAAAAGTAGGTTTCCATGACTATTTTTTCCTTTTCAATTCTAGCATGGAAAATTTTCCCCCCAAAATAATATAAATTCTAAAGATACAAATTTTTTTGCACTGGCGTTCATTCACAGGACACTCAGTTTGCTTTTTGGCCTTATTTTGATCACATAGAATTACTCAATGAAAATGTGCTTAACTATTTTGGGACACTTTGATATTAAGTGAAAATAAGATATCAAGAGATTTTCTAATACTACATTTCATTGTCAGGGACTGTATTTTACTTCTTTACCTTTTAACAATATGGTAAGACAATAAGGTTAATTGTCTTGAAAGTTTAGAGACATTTATGATTCAAGTAAAGAGATTAAGATACAAATTACAAGTAGAATATTGAGTCCTAGGAATAGGAATCATTTGGTTATAAAGGATGCCTTTTCATGGATAATAATCCCTCCTCCACCTTTTTTGAAAAGATCTCCAAATTTGACTATAAAAGATACCAGATTTTTCTAATACTTCTCTTAAATCTTTACAGGGAGTTAGGAAACAATTGCGTAGGTATAATGGAAAAAACAAACAGATTTTATGGATTGAACAAGATGATTGTCTCTTTTGGAAAGTCACCTTGGGCTACTTTGAATACTTTATAGCCTATTTCCATGATCTGTAAATTATAATATATTTGACTACTGTAAGTTTTCTATTTTTTTAATTATATTCAGCAGAAGTGGAACGACCTTACAATCCTGCTTACAGTCACATCCTGGTCTTTTGACAGGACGTTTCACAGACCAAGTCAAGACTCATTTAAGAAGGATGAGTGGTCTGGGAAGAGTATTCAGACACAGCATTTATCTCTTTCTATCTCTGACTTATCTCACTTAGCATAATGCCCCCAAGCTTCATCCATGTTGTCACAAATGGCAGGATTTCCTTCTTTCTCATGGTGGAATAATATTCCATTCTGTAAGTATACCACATTTCCCTTATCCGTTTACTGGTTGATGGATGCTTCAGTTGTTTATATAGCTTCATTATTGTGAATGAAGCTGCAACGAACATGAGGGTGCAGATGTGTCTTCAATATTCTGTTGTCATTGCCTTTGTATGTACACCCAGAAGAAGTGGGATTATATGGTAGTTCTATTTCTAATTTTTGTGAAACCTCCATATTATCTTCCATAGCAAGGTTGCACCATTTTACATTCCCACCAGTAATGCACAAGGAGTCCCTTTTCTACATATCCTTGCCGCCACTTGTTATCTGTTGTCTTTTTTGATGATAGATAGCCATTTGCACAGATGTGAAGTGATATATCATTGTGGTTTGATTTGCATTTTCCTGATCGTTAGTGATATTGAGCACCTTTTCATGTACTTGTTGGCTATTTGTATGTTTTATGTAGAAAAATGTCAGTTCAATTTCTCTGTCCATTTTTTTGATCAGATTGTTATTTTGCTATTGAGTTGAATGAGTTCTTTATATATTTTGGCTGTTAATCTCTTATTAGCTATATGATTTGCAACTATTTCTCCCGTTCTGTAGGTTTCCTTTGCTGTTCAGAAGCTTTTTTAGTTTGAGTAGTTCCACTTATTGATTATTGCTTTTGTTATCTTTGCTTGTGGTCTCAAATCCAAAAAAAATCATTGACTGGACCAATGTCAAAGAGCTTACTCTTATGTTTTCTTCTAGAAATTTTATTGTTTTAGGTCTTCTGTTTATGTCTTTAATTCATTTTAAGTTGATTTTTGTGTGTGGTATAAGGTAGGGATCCAGTTGCATTCTTTTGCACATGGCTGTCCAGTTTTCCCAATATAATTATTAAAGAGAGTGTCCTTTCCCCATTGTATATTCTTGACTCCTTTATCATAAATTAATTGAATCTATATGCAAAAGTTTCTTTCTAGGCTCTGTATTTTCTTCCATTGATCTATGTGTCAGTTTTTATGACAATATGATACTGTTTTGATTATTACAGCTTTGTAATACAGTATGAAATCATGAAATGTGATGCGTCTGACTTTGTGCTTCTTCCTCAAGATTGCTTTGGTTATTCTAGGCTTTTTGTAGTTCCATACAAATTTTAGGATTGTTTTTTCTATTTCTGTGAAAAATGGCCTGAGGATTTTGATAGGGATTGTACTGAATCTGTAGATTGCTTTGGGTAGTATGGATGTTTTAATAATATTAATTTTTCCAATCCAGGAGCACAGAATAGTTTCCATCTGTTTGTGTCTTTAATTCCTTTTATCAATGCTTTGTAGTTAGTGTTCCATGTACAGATCTTTCACCTTCTTGGTTAAATTTAT
Source organism: Panthera tigris (assembly GCF_018350195.1). NCBI lineage: Eukaryota > Metazoa > Chordata > Mammalia > Carnivora > Felidae > Panthera > Panthera tigris. Next base: position 74,910,491 of record NC_056662.1, read on the forward strand.
TCCTAAGTATTTTGTTATTTTTGATGCTAATGTAAATGGGATTATTTTCTTAATTTCTTTTTATGATACCTCCTGTTATTGTATAGAAATGCAACTGAATTTTGTTTATTGGTTTTATATTTTGAAATTTTACCAAATTTGTTTATTAGTTCTAATGGTTTTTCATGGAGTTTTAAAGTTTATATATACATAATATCATGTCATTTTATAAAGAGAGACAGTTTTACTTTTTCTTTCTTTTTTGGTTGTCTTTTATTCCTTTTTCTTACCTAATTGCTCTGGTGGAATAAAAGTGATGAGAATGTGCATATGTTTCTTGTTCCTGATCTTAGAGGAAACCTTTCACCATTTAACATCTAGTTAGCTGTGAGCTTGTCCTGTAGGGCCTTTATTATGTTAAGGTACATTCCCTCTATATGCACTTTTTTGAGAGTTTTTATCATTAATGGATATTGAATTTTTTTCAAATGCTTCTTCTGCATCTATTAGGATCATATGATTTTTATCCTTCATTTTGTTAATGTAGTGTATTTCATTAATTGATTTGCAGATGTTGAACCATCCTTTCATCCTTATAGTAGATTCCATGTGATCGTGGTGTGTGATTCTTTTAATGTACTGTTGAATCCAGTTTGCTAATATCTTCTCGAAAATTTTTATATCTATATTCATCAGGGATGTTGGCCTGTAATTTTCTTTTCTTGTAGCATCCTTACCTGGTTTTGGTATCAGGGTAATGCTGGCCTTGTACAGTGAGTATGGAAGTGTATCTTTTACTTTTTTTTGGAAGAGTTAGGAGAGTACTAATATTACTTTTTCTTTAAATGTTTAGTAGAAGTTGCCTTTGAAGCCATCTGGTCATGGACTTTTCTTTGTTGGGAAGTTTTAATTAATGATTCAATTCCCCTACTAATAATTCGTTCTTCAGATTTTCTATTTTTTTTATGATGGAGTTTTGGTAGTTTGTATGTTTCTAGGAATTAATTCATTTCATCAAGGTGGTCCAATTTTGGGGTGAATGACTGATCATTATAGTCGCTTATGATCGTTTTTATTTCTCTGGTACCGGTTCTAATGTTTCGACTTTCATTTCCAATTTTAGTTATTTGAGTCCTCTTTTTTCTTGGTGAATATAAAAAAGTTTTCTATTTTGATTACCTTTAAAACAAGCAGCAAATAGTTTCATTGATCTATTTTATTGTCTTTTTAGTCTCGATTTTCTGTGTTTCTGCTCTGATCTTTGTTATTTATTTCCTTCTACTAATGTGGGGCTTTGTTTTTCCTTTTCTAGCTCCTTTAATGCACAGATCCATAATAAAGACTAAAGAAGCAAGGGAAAAACAAATAAATAAAGAAAAATGTTTTTAAAAAGAAATATTTAAAAGTTTCAAAACCTACAAAGAGGTTAATTACAACTTTGATTAGACAAATTTCCCACTGTCCTACTTTGTAGGTGTATACTGTCGGTTATCTTTTCTACAAACAATAAAGGACAGAATTTGCAGCTACAGATATGGTAATCTTTAATAAGCATTACAACATAATATGTCATACACATGTTTTTTCAAAGTGTGCCACCTTAGAATTTAATCTCTTAAAAGGTTGTCTGTGGTTTCTTAAAATGTGTAGATGGTTATAAAATTATTGGTGGTAGGTCTTCACCATTTGATCAAATAGATTTATTTACCCTAAAAATGAAACATTATTCCAATTTTTATATATGTAAAATGTATTTAAAAATTCTTCACCAATCTGTTCTCACTATTAACTGGGACACCTAATTAAATACATTATGTGAAAATATCTCCAGGGAAATCTTGTTGAGGTGTGTGATGAAAAGAGAATAGTCAATGTAATAAATGCAGCTCAAAAAATAATAATAAGATAAGCAAGCAGAATTGTACTATAATGATAGCTACCCTACTCCATTAAACATCTCTAGTACCCACATGGACAATAATAATAAAGAAAGCAACATGTCATGAATTCAGGCATACATGTAATTTTTGAAAACAATTCAAATCTATATGTTTTCATTATACTACTCTGCCAAATAACCTTGCGTCTGGAGTGTCTTATGAATTCTGAAAGAATAGCAATACTATTATACTCAGAAGGAAAAATTCCACACACACACGAACAAATCTAACAAAATATTTTGTTTTCAAATATTTTTTAATGTTTATTTACCTTTGAGAAACAGAGAGATAGAGTGTGAGCAGGGTAGGAGCAAAGAGAGAGGGAGACACAGAATCTGAAACAGGCTCCAGACTCTGTGCTGTCAGTACAGAGCCAACGGGGGGCTGGAACTCATGGAATGTGAGACCATGACCTGAGCTGAAGTTGGACACTCAACCAAATGAGCCACCCAGGTGCCACTAACAAAATATTTTAAATTATCAGAGTTAACAAAATCTTTAGTGAAATCTGTTCAAATTTTCAAGAAAATAAAATTGGAAAATAAATGGTTTATTTTTATATTAGTATTTTGATTTTTAGAAATTGTAAGCAGGCAATTGCTTCATTTATACCTAGTTTAGTGTTAAGAAATTGTCTAGTAAATTTGTAATCATAGACAGGTAACAAGGTAATTTGTGTGAAAATGTTGAGAGACTGAATATACAAATGGACGATGGCCAAACATATATAGAAACAGAACTGTGGCTTACAATCTGCAGCAAGCAACCCAGGAAACCAACCTATATACAGTAACCACCCCAGAAAGCCAGCTGACTATCTTTAAGTCAGACTTGCAGGAAGTCAGACCACTATCTCTAGCAACAATATCTAGCACTATCTCTAGCCAAACAATAGCTCCTATAATGATTGACCTCAAGATGCAGGGCCTGATTAACAACTGACACCTTCACTAATTTTTATATCAGCTTTCAACTTACCACTAACTAGAGAAAGCTAAGTATGTACCTCTAACCAATCCTATAGGATCAGTTAGCCTATCTTTACTTTCCTCATGCCAACAGCCTCCAATCAGGTTATACCTGAATTCTTCCCCTTTTTCTACTATTCTAGGCTTTCTCATTCCTCTGCCTATTATATTTGTTCAACAAATACTAGTGGGCCTAAAGAAACTAGTTTCATGAAATGCTATTAGAATCTTCAATTTACTCTCTTACCTTTTTTATTACCATTCAAGGCATCTTCCCTCTCAAAATTCTTGCTGTCTGGTCATCTATGGAATTCTTGCTGTGGCTGTTTTCTTCTATCTACAAATTATTCTCTATCAGCTCTTTAAGATAAATGTCTTTATTCTTTGTAATTGGTAAATCCTGGAACTCTATTCTGGTTTCTACTTTGTTCTTTTCAAGGAAGAGTCAGCAGAGTATTTTAGTCTTTCAGACCAGGTAATAATTAACTTCTGCTTTCTGTCTAGGACTTTTTTTACTCAGACATTTGCTTTTCTGAATTTCTATAATTAACACATTTAAATGACCTCAAATGTTGGCAGTAGATATGATTATATGATTCTCTTTGAAATTCAACATTATGATAAAAGAGTCCTGTCAGTGTGCCTCTGGCTTCCAGAAAGCATATAAACCTAGAACAATACCATTTGAAGTTTGTTAGCGTTGAAGCCATTTTTTCTTTCATCAAAAAAGAGTATCACGGATGCAAAAGACCTTGAAGATAATGTACTCAAAATTGCTAATCATGACAAGAAGGAAATCGAAGTTCAAGAAGATTTCATAGGTTGGACAACGTAACAATTCTCTAGTCTTTCTGAAACTGCTGCTCAGTGTTCTCAAAGCAGTTAGTACATACCTCACCATGGTAGAGACAGATTCCCTGTCTTCTTAGTCCAAATAGATATGGACAGCCTCAGGGAACCTAGGGTATTTCCAGTGACCTTTAATTAGCTGCCTCTTCAGATCAAACTTAGTTTAATACTGTAACATTTCTCAGGCAGGATGCCAGTATCAGATAAAGAAAGGAATGTCTTCATAATATATAAAAGTGAACAACACAAGTTAACAATGACAGCTTGAAAGTAGTACCTGCACACACAGAGCACTGGGACAAAGCACACTGACCATGATTTCTTTTTCCCACAGTGCATTTCAAACAATTACTTTTCAAAGTGGCATTTTGTCTTTTCTTCCTTAAAATATGGCAGTACAATTCTGAACGGCTACAGAAAGACTTAGGCCATGGTGGAACGGTTATTGAAGAGTTTATTTTCCATCCAATGAAAAGTAATTATATGTAATTATTTACAAATATAATAGGCAGTTTATTGCAGATATATTACTGCATTCAAATAATTCAGACATTTTATTCAAAGCAAACATCTGGGCTATTTAAATTCCACGGTTAGGAAGGGTAATACTTGCCAGACAACAATGATAGTACAGGTATATCCCCTGCATTTCCAGTGTTCATGTTCCACCCCTTTGCTTTTACAAAGGACCTAAATTAGTACCTGTTTTCACTACCTGAAAGAAATGTGAAGAGGAATTTTACTTTTATGAAAAAAGGCAAAAAGCAAAAATAGCATTCAGTGTTTGTTTTGCAGCAGGCCGTTGTTGAGGCGGTGCATGCCTGGAGCAGAGAGAATGGTACGTCCATGCTCCTTCCCCAGGAACTAGACTCAGCATTTCAGCATCAAACTGCCATAGCTTTGAACTATGTCTGTAAGCATCTGTGCTTTATCTCGATTTATTTTGTGCATCCATTAGCAAGACATATCAGAAGAACCTAAGAGAGGTTGTTTTGGGGATCTGGGAATGCTCAGAAAATTTTCCATATAAATTAATGGTAATTGTTTCTTTGCTTTACTTCATTTCAGCTTACAAATGCTTTCATAGGAACCCTCTACTTTTGGATAGCAGAAATAATTTGTTGTTATCACATTTCTTCTTCTACTTTTCAACTTAATTTATAGGATAGATCATAAGAATTATTGCCACAAAGGTAACATTTTCAATAAATCAAAGGTTCGAAATGTATTGGCAATAAAAATAAACATATATGCAAAAGTATAGTAAAGAAGCCTTCTCCGCATGTAAGTTTGGAAATCATGCTGTTTACCTCATGAAAAATAGCTATTCACTAGTTTGATTTTTAAAGTAAAGATTATTTTACATTCTGTAAAGTAGAACAAATAACAGGTCAATCTTTTTAACATCTATTTTGTCTTTTGTATGTTGTCATTTCTCCCATATAACACAAAAAAATAGTGTCATAAAATTTTCTTCTGAAGTCATAGTTATTTCAAGGACACTAATTTATTTTTTTAATTAGTTGCTTTTCTCAGAAACTATTGTTCTGATTGAGAAAAGTAATATCACATTAACCTTATAAGTAGACCATTAGTGTCCCCATCTTTTTGCATGATTTCATTATTGGAATCCATTTCAAAGCTATAATATGTAGCACATACATGTATGTACAGAGAACTCTATTTGCTATTATTTCTTCTACTCTAAATGACAGATTGATTCCCCCCTTATAACTAGTAAAAGTGTTTTTATAAACTGTAAAAAAAATTACGTGAAAATAATTTTACAAGCTTAAGTATGGTTTCTATGGCTATATAAAACTTCTGGTAAGATTTATCATAATAAAGAAAAATGCAGCTGCTTTTTTATTCTTATGCACAATATTTATTTGACTCGAATTACCAAGAACTGTACTCTTAATGTTTCACAGGACTTGGCTTAACAAGTACATGTACAGTATCCTTTTTGATCATTTAAATCTATAAAATCTTTCTTTTTTTCTTTTCTTTATTTTCCCTTTTTTTCCTTCCTCCCTTCTTCTGTACCTTCCCTCCTCCCTTTCTTTCTCCTCTGCTTCCTCCCTTTCTCCCTTCTTTCCTTCATGCCTTTCTTCCTTTCTTCTTTCCTTCCTTTCTTCTGTCTTTCCATGTAGGACTTGAATTGTGAAATGTCTGTGCAGTCCAGACATTACATAGTTGCTTCCTGCAATTTATTTCTTGAAAGTGTGGCAACAGTGTTTCTAGTTTAGATCTGTTCTGTTTATTACAAAACCATTTAGCAGTTGTGTATGAAAAAGCTCCACCTATATCATCAAAGATATATGTGTGTATGTTTGAAGGAAAAGAAAAAGAGCACTTAAATTAGTATAGAATCAGTGGAGTCTTACTGTTGTTACCAGTGCCTCAGGAGCTGAGCAACCAGTTTAGCTCTAGGTCAAGTTAAGGTAAGAACAAGAATAAAAACTCTTCAATGCAACTTTATTTTGTTAGATATGTCAAGGATTCAAACTTGAAAAATTATCTAGGACAAGATATGTGGAGTGGACAGGGAGCTTCATTTGGTAGGATTTAGCACACTGCAGTACCCTGATAAGCTACTTGGTCTCGAGGCACTATGTGTCTGCTAGTACCTAGGATATTGAGAAAAAGAAAATCCACCTAATATACAGTTAAGAAGCTTGTCATTAGAATATAGAGAGGAAGGGATCTTGGAGACAGAGCAGATGGATATTGCAGGAAAGGAGACTTAAGAACATCCACTTACTTCCTGGTAGAGGGAGAAGGAGAAAACAAAAGTTTAAAGCAGTGGCTCCCAAATAACGGTTACCTGTTAGCATCACCAGTCAAGCTTTAAAATAATACCTATTTTCAAGTCCCACACCGGACCAATTAAGTTGCAGTTTCTGGGATGAGTCCCTGGAATTAGTCTTTTAAAAAGTCTACCCAAATGATTGCAATGTGCAGCAAAAGCTAAAGCAAGCTTTAAAGTGATACCACACTAAATCAGAGTATAGGATATATACTTTGTCATTTAGTAAATTTGACATTGAATATTAGTGTGTTTCATTTGGCTTGTTTTGCTGTGTTGTGTTTCCATAAGTAAATTGTTTTTTGAACATCTGGATGGATGAGGGTATATTTGATTCTAGCTATAATTCGTTAACCTTGTTGTCCTACTCTAACAGTTATATTTTAACCAAGGTATGGGGGTTTGATGACAGCTTACAGGTATCACATATTTTAATTATCTCTGATACCTTTCTCATTGTTATAATCCATGGACTCCAAAAAGATAGTTTATCTAGGATGTTATCTAATTTCTCCCAGTAAATAATTCAGAGCTTTCTTATGGTAGTGCCATGAAGGGAATGCTGTAAGACCTTGAGATCCCTTCATTCCTCTTAGAGACAAGGTTCCCAGCCTTATATCTCCACCTATAAATAACATCATTAAAGTGTCTTCCAAAGACAGCATGATGAAAGAAGTCTAAAAACAAACTCGTTGGTCGACAGATGCAAGCAATATAAATGGATCTGCTACCCTCCTTTATAATTAGCATGGCCACAGAGAGATTCTCCCATCTGAATACCTGCTATATATGCAGCTGCATAGATAGGGCTTATCTGCCCAGTGTGTACAATGGGTCTGATGAGATGCTGGAGAGCAGTCAGGGATTCCAAGAAACACTGTGTTTAGGCTAGGGTAAGGCTCACAGGGAAGGTGGCAATGAAGCAGAGTAGAGCTCCTGACAGGTACAGATGGCAGCAGCAGCCAAATTTAATCTCCCTTCATACGTGTGTGTGTGTGTGTGTGTGTGTGTGTGTGTGTGTGTGTATAAGAAAATACTATTTTTTTTCCAGTGAGGTACATTTGAAGCACCCAAATACCCTTTAATTTGCAACAGTGTACCATAAGAATATTACCACTTTTTGTGTGCCATGACATGAAAAAAAAAAATTGGAAAGCAATAATATGGTTTAATTTTGCATACATCAGAAGCACCATAAACAGCACAAATTGTCACACAGTCAAGGTGTTGTTGTCTTCCTTGACTGTAATTCCAACGAATGTATTTCCAGTTTTCTTCTTTCTCTCTGCTATGACTCCCCTGTTGAGAATCTCCTCTTTAACTTTTGGAGAACCAGTAGACTCAGCACCTCATAGATCCTTGGTTTTAATGGGGATCCAGTGTAAAAGGAGCTCATCAAATTCATCTATGGAGATATAGAATTAAGTATTATATGACAACACACATTATAATTAAAATATATTATGTAATATAAATAAATATAATAAAAAATATGGTAAATTGGGAAGAATATCCTCGAGTGACTAGATATTTGGAGGCAAGGCAGTAAGCAGCCAGAGATAAAACTGCTATTTGCAGTGACATTTGTGAATTCATTTACTCTCAGTGCCACCTAAGTTTTAATTACAAATGTAAAAAACTTTCCTGAATCAACTTTGAAGAGACTAGTGATCAATGTTTGTCTCAGAAGATTTTTATAAATAATCTTTAAAAGAACTGTAAAAAAAATAAGAGAACTTCATTCACCTGAACAATTCAATTCAATTTAAAGTATATTTATTGAGTGTCTATTAAGGGAACAGAACATGAAATGTTCAAAGCCTTGATAGCATTGTTTGCCAAACATATTATGAATTGGATTACACAAGGAGTTGTATATAATAAGTAGGACAATGACTTATTTTTTCCCAGATACATCCTACTTGAGAGGCAGAAATAATTCTAGTAAAATAAAGTTGAAATCAGATAAAGTATTTTTTGCCCTCTAAAGATACTGTTATTTGCATTTTATATCTCTACCGACATTGGCCCATTATTGTTTACACAGTCAATGGCTTCCTCAGTTATGTCACTTAAGACCTAGTTCTCCACAAAATCAAAATGTCAGAATTGGTTTTGTGTCTTTTCTTTTTGTGTGTAATTCCCTTCTTTAACTCTTCCAACAATTTAGACCCTACTATCTAGGAGGAGGCCTTTTCTAGCCAAACCAACTTTGATGTAAGGATACTCTACTAGCCATACACTCCTTAGTTAAATTTCAGACAATATATTGGTTTTACCACTGACATTTATATTTTAAAACCTATCTTTAAAAGTGAAGAAATGGGGTGCCTGGGTGGTTCATTTGGTTTAGTGTCCGACTCTTTGATTTCAGCTCTGGACGTGATCTAACAAACCATGAGATGTCCCTCTCTCTCTGGCCCTACCTCTCCCTCTAAATAAATAAGTAAATAAATAAATAAACAAACAAACAAACCTTAAAAAAATGAAGGAGTGTTCTATATAAAGGACTTTACCTAAATAAAAAATTTTAAATTAATTTAAAAAATCTGGCAAAGGGCTTTCTTTGAATTTAAATTGTATGGCTATCTTGGCCCAACATTTCAGGAAAATAGAAAAACACTTACCCAAGAAGTGTCTGGTCAGAGGTTATTATTATTATTATTTTTTAACGTTTATTTATTTTTGAGACAGAGAGAGACAGAGCATGAATGGGGGAGGGTCAGAGAGAGGGAGACACAGAATCTGAAACAGGCTCCAGGCTCTGAGCCGTCAGCACAGAGCCTGACGCGGGGCTCGAACCCACGGACAGTGAGATCGTGACCTGAGCCGAAGTCAGACGCTTAGCCGACTGAGCCACCCAGGCGCCCCAGAGGTTATTATTTAACAGTGAAATATCAGGATATACAAGTCTAAACAATATTAAATATAACTTATAATCAATTTAAATATATATATATATCAACCTATGATATTTTTTAATCTTCACAGATTTTATTGAAAAGTTGGAAACATTGGTAATTGATTTTGTTACAAGTAAAAAACATGCTCATGTAAAAGTTCTATAAGTTATCTTTTTAAAATTTTGGAGGTAATAAAACATTCTTCCTGCCAAAAATTATTTTCAAACAAGAAACCTCCTTCTTCAGACTGCTTTAGTACATTCCACATATTTTGCTAATGCAGGGAAAATTATTCTTCCAGTAAGTACATTTTGATGAGACAGAAATCAGATGTAGACATTATTATTTCCTAAAGAAGCATATTCCCAGACTCTTAAAAAGATCCATGAGTTCTTGATATATGGTAAGCTATTTGCACTGAAGACCCCAAGAACATTATTAAGTACTTATTTTCAGCCATGCAAATAAAATTAACTTACTAATGGTTACCTACTAATCATTTTGTTTCCACAAAAGAGTTGTACAGTGCATAGAATATAAGTTGATTGTGCCATGCTCCTTGGTAGGAGAAATAAAAGATAAATTTAGAGATAATCTAAAGATTAGCAGCACTATTATTCTGTTAGTTTGGTACTCTAGAAAGATCAGATGCTAAGTAAATCTTGGGTATTACTGAAGACTCAGATGGTATCTTTGATAATGTAAAGTGTTGTGGGTTTTTTTGTCTTCGTAAATCTAGTGATTATAAATCTAGTGATCTTTTAAATTCATGTACAGTTGAGACAGTCAGTTCTCCTCAGATAGCTGGGAAATATCATTATTCATTGATCAAAGGTATTTCTGTCTCAGCAAATCTTAACTGCATGTCAACTACTGAACAATTGATTTCATCACTTCCCAGTTGAAGAAAAATGTACATTTTTTATGCATTAGTCATCAGGTAAGGAAGCATTTTTGCTCTTAGAGTTTCACTATTTTAGATGTTGAGATATGGGATTTAGTTATTGAAGGTATATTTCCTTTTCAACACATTGGAAATAATAGCCTTCAATTATTTTAACTACTTATTTAGGTTTTGAAATGATTTTCCCAATAGATCTTTAAGAAAATACTCACTAAAACATGATTCTCCCCTGTGATTTATTTAAAAAAAAATACTTATCCTGAGAACAGTGGAGAGCTTATAAAATTATTCATGTGATTATAAATATTTAGAGCATTTTTATTTGGATACTTGAGGCCAAAGTACTATAATGACCTGAATTATCTAGATAGTATTTGGATACTTGAGGCCAAAGTACTATATTGACCTGAATTATCTAGATAGTAACCTTAATTCTTTATTCATATCAAGCTATAATCTACTTACATGGTGGGGTAAGTTATTACACAGATCAGTATGTGTATATTTTGCTCTATAGTTTGTCTAAATCTAACAAATAGTATATGTCCTTTTTTTCATATATGGCAGGCATACTTAGGAAATGTGTGTCATTTCCCAAAGTAATAATTGAATTATTTCTTGTCTCTGTAATCATAAGGGTAAGATATATAGACTAATGGTGCTTTATGCAATATATGTGTATACATAATATGAAGCAGATTAAGAAATAAAATTCCTATGATTTATGATTTCTTTTTAAAAAAAATCATGCTCCCACAGTGTCTGATCTTTCTTCAAACATGGTATGTATGTATTTTTATCACTATTTCAATGCCACATTGAATTTAACATCCTCCCATAATTGACATTATGAAATTACAGAATAACGTATTTCCACACATCAGAGATGGATGGATTTAAAAAATGTCTAAACATAAAACCAGATATTGTTTTCCAAATTTAAGACCAAGCTTAAACTATTAAGTCATCCTTTGTGAACCAGGTGCTGTCTGTGTTGAAACATATATGATTCTGGGATATATCATTCAGTTAATTTCCATAAAAGCACCAGGTGAGCATGACAATATGTGCCCAACTCTGAGGTGGAATCTTCGGCCTCAAACTGATGTAATTAAGAGAAAGAGACAGTTGCATAACTAATTGCAGTTAAGTTAGCAATTATATTTATGGCCAATACCTATGCAATTTGCTGTTGTTAACTCACTGAATCTTCAATATAATGTTATGAGAAAGGTAATATTATTATAATTTTACAGATGATTTTAAGGAATTTGTTTATACTGAAGAGACTGGTAAGTAGAACAGGAATGTGAATACAGGTTGTGCTGATTTATGTCCAGCTTGTGGCTACCATGCTCTGCTGTTTCACTGATAGATACCAGCCATGAAATGAGCCCTGGGAGCTTTCGTAGAGCAACTTATTTTTAGTTGAATTGCCACACAAGAGGTGAGCATTTTCTTGAGAAAGGATGATAGCTTCTTCCTCTTCAGTGTAAACATTTGAAAGAATCATTCAGGAGAGTGGGAGGCAGAGTAAAGATAATAGTTCTGAAGGATGTTCATAATCACTATAATAAGGCATCTATTTCCAATAGAGCTTATTTACTTATGTGAAGTGCATTCTTGCTGGCCACATTTAAAGCATGTAGACACAGGTAAATCCTGACCAAATGTGTGTTGTGGTCATATTCTTTTAGATAGTGGGTGAAAATACTGAATGAGGGGCACCTGGGTGGCTCAGGCAGTTAAGTGTCCAATTCTGAATTTCAGCTCAGATCATGATCTCATGGTTGTGAGATCAAGTCCTGAGTTGGGCTCCCTGCTGGGTGTGGAGCCTGCTTAAGATTCTCTCTCTTTCTCTCTCTCTCTCTCATTCTCTCTCTCTCTCTCATTCTCTCTCTCATTCTCTCTCTCTCTCTCTCTCTCTCTCTCCCCCCCCTTCTCCTCCCCCCTCTCCTCCTCTCTCTCTCACCTGCCCCTCCCCCACTCATGCTCTCACAGTCTCTCAAAAAAAAAAAAAAAGAAAAAAAAAGGAAATACTGAATTATCCTAAACAGGTGGTAAGAATTTCAGCCTTCATTTGGATAAGGTAGGACCCAGAACCTTGAAGTATAAAGTAGTAACAAATAAACCATGTATATGTAGCACAGATATAGGTGCAGGCACCCATCAACTTGACATACAATCTCAGTGAAGTTTAATCACCAAACTAGGAGCAGGATTTATTTATCCAGCACTAAGATGCCTCAGGCCCTCTACAATTCTTCAACTTCTTTTCCATCTGTAGAATGCAAATTATATAGCTATTTGTTTTCTATAGATTCTGAGAAAATCAAATGAGACTCCAGAATTAAGGTAGTGTGTGTGTGTATGTATATATACACACGTATATATAAAAGATATGCTTCCTTGAAACTAATTCCTATACCTTTTGACAAACCACGCATGCGCGCGCGCACACACACACACACACACACACACACACACACACACACAAACAAAAACAAAAACAAAGGTTTATTTAAAGAGTACAAGGGAGGGGTGCCTGGGTGGCTCAGTTAAGCATCTGACTTCAGCTCAGGTCATGATCTCACAGTTTGTGGGTTCAAATCCAGTTGTCGGGCTCTGTGTTGACAACTCGGAGTCTGGAGTCTGCTTCGGATTCTGTGTCTTCCTCTCTCTCTGTCCCTCTCTCACTCATGCTCTCTCTCTCAAAAAATAAATAAGCGCAAAAATTTACTTAAAAAAAAGAGTACAAAGGAGTCAGATTGGAAAGACTGGGTCACTAAATACAAACACAATTGTAAAAAGGAGGAAAAAATGCTAAGACAAAGGACGTCAACTTAAATCAGTCTCTTCACAATAGAAGAACTACAGTTTTTTTGATTTCTATATTGTATCCAAAAAGTTTGTGATTTGTTTTCACTCATCAGTATTGAAAAAGTTGGGAATGAAGCAGTATGAACATAGTGGTTCCGGCTTATAGAAAATGTTCAGTTTCATTATTTGGGGACAAGAACTGCATACAGTGGCCCTGATGTTGGATTTGGCTTGCTAGTATTTCGTTGAGGAATTTTGCATCTATATTCATAAAGGATATTGGTCTGTAGTTTTCTGTTGCTATAAAGTCTTTGACTGGAATTGGTATCAGGGTAATGCTGGCCTAACAGAGTGATTTAGGGTGTTCCCTTCTCTTCTTTTTTGAAAGAGTTTGAGAAGCATTGGTGTTAATTACTCTTTAAACATTTGGTAGAATTCACCAGTTAGGCTACATAGTCCTGGGGTTTTCTTTGTTGGGAGTTTTTGATTACTTATTCAAGGTGTTTACTTCTTATAGGTCTGTTGAGAGTGGGGGAGGTCTGTTGAGGTCTATTTCTTCTTGAGTCAGCAGATAGCCTGTATGTTTTGAAGATTTTTTTAAATCCATCTAGGTTATCTAACTTATTGCCATACAGTTATTCAGTTGCCTGCTCAGATATGCTATTGAACCCCTCCTCATTTCAATTATTGCACTATTCAACTGGAGGATTTTTCCTGTTGTTTTTTTTTTTTTTCAATTCTGTTTATTAATAGTCTCATTTTGCTCAAATATTGGTTCCCTGGTTTATTTTAGTTCTTGGTCACTGGTTGCTTTCATCTCTTTAGCATATTGCATATTTAGGACAGTTGATTTAAAGTCTTTGTAAAGAAATGGGGCATCTGGGTGGCTCACTTGGTTAAGCATCTGACTTTGGCTCAGGTCATGATTTGACCGCTCATGAGTTCGAGCCCCACATTGGGATCTGTGCTGACAGCTCAGAGCCTGGAGCCTGCTTCAGATTCTGTGTCTCCCTCTCTCTCTGCCTCTCCCCTGCTTATGCTCTTTCTCTCTCTCAGAAATAATAAATGAATAAACTTAAAGTATTTGTGGAGAGCCTGGGTGGCTCAGTGGGTTAAGTGTCCGACTTCAGCTCAGGTCATGATCTCATAGCTTGTGAGTTCCAGCGGCACGTCAGGCTCTGTGCTGAGAGCTCAGAGCCTGGAGCCTGCTTCAGATTCTGTGTCTCCCTTTGTCTCTCTGCCCTCCCCCACTTGTGCTCTGTCTCTTTCTCAAAAATAAATAAACATTAAAAAAAATTAATGAAAAAATTCTTTGTAAAGGCTGCTTCCATAAGGATGGTTTCTGTCAGTGTATTCTTTTCCTTTGAATTGACCATACTTTGTTTTGTATGCTTTGTAATTTTTTGTTGAACATCAGGCGTTCAAATATTATGGCATGTCAAACTTTGGAAATCAGATTCTCCCCTTCTTTCCTCAGGGCTTGCTGTTCATGATTGCTGAATGTTTAGCTTGGGTTTGCCAGTGTTTTGACTGAGATTTCCTTGAATACCAGAAGTCTTAACAAGAACAGCAACAACTAAGCCATTTCTTTTATGCTTTGTGAATTGGCTCTGGGCTAAGACACTCTTAACACTTAGCCAGGCCATTTACAATTCTGCCCAGCCTTGCACTGAGACTATAGAGTAGCTTGTGGTGAAAGCTTAGAGCCTTTTCATTTCCTTTATAAACATGTGCCCCATCCTGCTTATGCACTGTTGCTCTCTTCATTTCCCAGGACACTCAGGTGCTTTGAATGTACTCGCTAATTTGCCAAAGGAACTCTCTCATAGGTTCTTCCTCTTAGGCGTTAGGAGACCCCTTGTATGTCTCAAGTATAATCTTTTGCCCAAGCAAATGTAGATTTTTTTGATGCCTTGCAAAGTTTTCAAGCGATACCCACAACACACCAGTCCAGAGCGGGTTCTGAGATAGACAAAACAGAGACCAGCAACTTGCATCAGTCTTTCAGGTCCCCAGTCAGGTTAAAAGAAACACAATAATCTGCAAATAAGATTTACTATGCTTCCTCCAGATCCAAGGACCGGAATCTGAGACTGGAAACATGGGCTGCCATTTTCAAGACTGCCACAAACCTGGGGAGGGTTTGGGAAAGCACGGACAAAATATCTCAAAGATTTCCTACTGTTATGGCCAGAATTCATGATCCCCAAAGACCACCAGGGAGCTGAGTCCGATGCAAAAGCAAAGAGCCTCTATTCGAGCTAGCTGGAGCTCAGTCCCCTACCTGCACCAACGCAGCGGTGAGATACCGGAGAGAGAGAGCGGGCTTTCATGGCCTTAGCTGATTGGCTGGGCAAGGGTCGTGGCCTCAGCCGAATGGCTGCCAAGGTGTGGTCCCAGATCAGCAATTATCAGCGTCACCTGGAACTTGTTAAAAATGCAAATGTAGTGCTCTATTCGGCAGCACATATACTAAAAAATGCAATTGTTGGGCCTGGTGGTCACAGACCCACTGAATCAGAAACTCTGGGGGTGGGGCTCAGCAATCTGTGTTTGAACAAGTCTTCCAGGAGATTCTGATGCACCTGAAGTTTAAGAACCACTGTGTCTGAGGAGCTCTAACATGTTTGGCCTCAGTGTATACAGAACGTTTCTCACTGGTCACCTATTAACCACTGGCTGTCAGCTTTGCTGTGCTATATAAATACCTAGCACCAAACACCATCCCCAGAGGCTCTGATTTAATTGGTTTGGGGAGGGGTAAAATGCTCCCAGGTCATTCTAAGCCTGGACAGGGTTGAGGGCTCCTGCCTCTGGCCCCTACCTGAGAGAAGCCCTCCCTCTTCTACTCACACTTTCCACGCCTCTCACACTCCCCCTTCCTCCCACCTTAGACTTCAGAAGAATGCATCAATCGGTAGCCTGCTTTCTTAGAAAACATAAATTACTCAAGGGGAGGAGGCGTGGTCTGAGGTTTGAGTGGGAACTTCTTTCTGCGGCCATGTCGGGGACATAGTCACTAGTCGGCTGGCCTAGGTCTGCTCTTTCACCTACCACTTTTTTTTTTTTAAATATATGAAATTTATTGTCAAATTGGTTTCCATACAACACCCAGTGCTCATCCCAAAATATGCCCTCTTCAGTGCACATCACCTACCCTACCCTCCCTCCCACCCCCCATCAACCCTCAGTTTGTTCTCAGTTTTTAAGAGTCTCTTATGCTTTGGCTCTCTCCCACTCTAACCTCTTTTTGGTTTTTTCCTCCCCCTCCCCCATGGGTTTCTGTTAAGTTTCTCAGGATCCACAAGAGTGAAAGCATATGGTATCTGTCTTTCTCTGTATGGCTTATTCCACTTAGGATCACACTCTCCAGTTCCATCCACGTTGCTACAAAGGGCCATATTCTTTCTCATTGCCGCGTAGTACTCCATTGTGTATATAAACCACAATTTCTTTATCCATTCATCAGTTGATGGACATTTAGGCTTTTTCCACAATTTGGCTATTGTTGAGAGTGCTGCTATAAACATTGGGGTACAAGTGCCCCTATGCATCAGTACTCCTGTATCCCTTGTGCTACCACTTTTTAAGTTAGATTTTTCCTCATTTAGTATCGGATTACTATAAACTTAATTGTTTCCAGTTTTGGCAAATTGTTTCAGATAGTTTCTTTCTTCTTCTTCTTCTTCTTCTTCTTCTTCTTCTTCTTCTTCTTCTGTGTTTAGAGCTTCCTACTCTGTCATTTTGCTGATGTCTATGATTATTATTTCCACCAACATCTCAGAAAAATCTCTTCGGGACTTTCTGCTTACTGATCCCTCTATTTTATTCCTATCTACTAGTCTCCTGTTATATTTACTGCTGTCATTGCCCAGATTAATTTCCATATTGCATCATTTTAACCATGTTTTCCCAATATCCTAAATTCCCTGTCTGTATTTCCTTGCTGTATTGCATTTCTTTGGCAAATGCCCAACTGTGGATGAAACCAGGTCACTGCTTTCTCCTTTCCAAATGTGGACTTCTCACTCTGCTGAGAACAGCACCTATCTGTTTCCAATTGCTGTTAATACCTGGTCATTAACTTCAGCTGGGTTCCCAGTACTACTCTGCTATCTTTCTGTGTTTCCCTTGTCAGTTTGCATCTTTCACATTTTTCATAATATCTCTCTTCTTCCACTTTGATTTAGTCAGATTTCTTCTTTTTTACTTCACAAAGAAAAGAGAGATTGCCAGACAGTAAGTTCTTGACTTTGGACACTGAATCCATAAACCAGATTTCACATTTGTGCTCATCATGTACTTCTTCCCACTAATGAAATCAAAGAGGTTTCTCATTTCTCATCCAAAGCTAAATCTTCTACATCTGCATCCCTTCTTATATCATCTTAGCAGCTCTGACTCTGTGGTGTTCATTATCTGTGGTTAGCTGAAGCCAGCTTGTAGTGGCTTGCAAGAACTGATGAATTAATTTTAAGGAATTTTGAAAGTTAGCTGATGTCAATTTGGTAGGTGGAAATTGGCCATGCTGGGAATATTTATCCCATGTAAATCACCAAATGCTACAAGTGTAGGCTTAAAAAAAACTTTCAGAGGTGGATGTTAGACGTTTGTCAGCATATCACTGCTTATCTTCCACCTCTCCATTAAATTTTATTCCAATTAACATATTTAAACTGTTGATCTCTCACAACCTAAAAACTGAAAACCAAAATACTAACAAAAGCTCATGTCTCTCTCAGCTATTGTATCTCTCCTCTCCTTTGTAGTCAAGAGCCTACGGTAAAATATATCCTTAACTTATAACACAGTATATTGCATTGAAGGTGAAAGATATTTTTGAATTGACATTCTTTGGGCCAGTGGATTAGATATTTTCATTTAGTACTGATTGAAAATTTTTGTGAATAGGGATTAAAAGCCTTAAAGATGCCCCCTGTTCTTTGATTTATTAGTGGTATTTTGGCAAATCTATCATAAGAAAATAATCTGTGTGTAACCAACATTCAATTCACATTATTTTTAATAGTGAAATATCAGAAATAATTTAAATGTCCAAACAATAGGGGTATTTTTAAATGAATAATGCTGCATTCATGCAACGTGTGAATATATGGTCAGTGGAAATGAATTGATCATAACTTTAAGTATAATTTCTAAGAGAAGAAAGCAGACTGGAGGGAAATTTGCTTCTATGTTAGAATGGAGAAAGAACAAAAGCCCTAACGAGGTAAGAGAATATAAAATTTTATGGAGGGTAAAATCACAGAATTACTCTAATAACACAAAGAGATATTGTTATATTCAATTAATATAGCTTGATTAAGCTGCCTGATGGGTTTCCATGGGGGTGAAAGTAGTACAACTTACAATATATTAGCAAGGGGAATTAACCAAACTAAAATTTATATTAAATTAATTTTTTATTTTCCTTTAATGAACCTGTCAACTTGGCTGAGGAACATAATGCATTTCAAGATATCCTATAGCAAAATTTATAAAAACATCAATAATTTGTTCTAAGAATACTTTAAACATTAAGAATAAAATCTAATTAATTTGCCCTTTAGGACATGATAAAGAAAGAAGCTTCTGCTTGGTAACTCAATTTATTTATTTTAGCACTGGGTTTGTAATTACTTTAAAGTAACTGTGTTATTTATTTTCATTAACTAAATTGAGTAGTAAATATAATATCACCATATCCAGGAAAATCTCTAAATACATTGAAGAGCTATAAGAGTGAATTTGAATGAAGCATTACAAATACTTCTGATCTAGAATAATCATAGAGCATTTGGTAGTTTTAGATTACCCCTGTTCAGATGATATTGTCATTAATTTATTTTACTATATGGAAAAGGATGAGACACTGAAAGGCTAATTCACTGCTTAGCTTTTTTCCTTTAACTTCAAAATTATATCATCAAAATTATTTAGGAACTTGTTTTAAATGTTATTCAAGATGCTCTCCATATTCCTAATAGCTTAATGAGATGGAGAGGTGGTTACTAATTTTCTTTCTAAAATAGAAAGACAAAATAGATTATTCCAACTGTTTCACATGTACTCATTACTTAGCAAATGAGTATCAGTGTTAGAAAAATCTGTTTCTAACTCCAAGGGCCTACTATATATCTGTATCTGTATCTATATCTATCTATTTACATATACATATAGAAATAGCTAGAGATATATTTCATGTTCTTTAAAAAGGGAAACTAGCTTTATAACTGTATTTTTCATATACTCTAAGTCTATTGCATATTTCAAGTGCTTTGAAACTTAGCATGCTCATTGAGTCAGAGATTGCCCAATTTCCATCAACTATTCTTTCTTAGTAACCGTTTGACTGTTGGTTTTAGCATAGCACCATATAACTAAAGTGTCCACTTAAAAAAAAAAAAAAAATCATTTCCCATGTTCCTTTGTAGTGCGGTGTAATGATGTGACCAAATTCTAGCAAAAACTTAAGCAGAAGTTGTTGTGTGGGACTTTGGTAAATCTAGAATGGTGGAGCCAGAAAGATTAAGGGAACTTGTTTCCCTGAGAAAGACGGGGTTGCCTTTCTGATCCTATTTTGTCTATGCCTAGCTATTTTTTATGTGAAAAACTACCTTATTTAAGCCATTGTTTTAGGGATCTTTGTTATTGGTACTTGAATGAAATTTCTAACATACCTGGTCATGTTCTATGTTCTTTCATTATTACTAGACCCATTTCTCTTTATTAATTTCTAGCACATCCAGTTGTGTTATATCTTCTCCAGTTTCCTATTGTTGCTGGACCTAATATCTAAGGGATGTGCTATTTACCCATTTGTAAGTCATTTAGTTGGGCTATAGCTGTCTCTAAATAGCACAGAAACAACTAGATAAAAATGTGGAAAAAAATCTTCCATTTTAATATTATAGTGAAAAACATTTGCACAACTCTATCTTTCTTCCAGAGGTAGCACCCTTGCCTTCCTCTCCCACCTGCTTTTGGAGATCTGTTTCCATCTCAGTGAAGCATCTCCGTGTAGGAGGTATCATCATGTTCAGTGACCCCATCTCTTCATCATACTCTGCTATTTATCTCCTCACCCAAATGGGGTAATAATTGCAACCTTTCCTCCTGATTTTTCAGGCAGTTAGCCCAAAGCCACAGAGTCAGAATTTTTTTATGAAGTGTATTTTTAGTTGATATTAACAGAAAGGGAACAGTGCTTTCTAGTATTGAAGATTGCAAAATGTAAAACTAAGAGTTGGTGACAGCTGTGACTCCAATATGTAAACAAACATTGGTGTTAAGAGAGTAAACAGTATAGAGCAGATAGCTCACAAAGTCTGATAGCTTTTGGGTTTCGAAGAATAATTGTCCCAGAAGTCCTTATTCTTGGTTAGTTATATGAGTCAATAATTCTCCCATTAGGCTAATTTTGTCTCATTTTAATTTCATACATTTTGCAAACAAAAGTTCTGATCTACAAGCCGACAAGCTGACATATGTATCTTTAATGAAATAATTTAATTGGTCTTATGGTATTTGACACTGGGCAGCCAAAACATTTTTGCTTCTTGTGTGACTATTCCAGTAACCTTTTGTAGACAGTGTTTACATACTTGCACGACTAACTTGAGGCCTACATATCCTCAAAATATGAATAAGGGACATCCATGTGAAGCATTTCAGAATTTCAAAAAAAATGTGTACCTTGTTGTTAGTTGATTATTTTTTAAAAGGCAGCCTTTTATTTAAATGAAAAAAATATTAGAATCATGTATGATATCAAAAAACTTACAATGAACATAAAATGATGCACCAGGCGGGAACATATCAGCACATTTTATCAGGGGGAAAAGAAAGTTCAGGATTAGTGGGATTAAAATATTTTATCTTCAAGCAATCCTTCTCTCAGGCTTCTTTCTGAAACCCAGAGATTTGTTAGAATAATGTAATCTCTGCTCTTCTAGGCTCTCTGTATATCTAAGGACTGGAAAAAAGAATTTCCTCTCTGTTTATGTGAGTAATTCCTCAGAAGCATTAATTATTAGATCCCATTTGTCAGATTTTGCACTGCAGAAGTAGGGGAGTAGAAATTGAGTAATTATCTTGCTCCCATATTATATATTTTCTTTCTCCTTTTTATTTTTAATTGGTACACTGGGTAAGATGCAGCTTTTTACGATGAGGTATTTTAAGTGTTGTTTGGGTACATATATCTATCTAACAGAAGGGAATATTCTGAGGTTTCAAATTGAATGGTGTCCAAATTATATTTATTTTAAATAGTTTTTTTGTTTGTATACTTTCTTGTGCCCACTTTATTATAAAAAGAATATGAACAACATATAAATATGTGTAATATGTAGGAACATAAAGTACATTTAAATAAGAAAACAAATGAAGAATGAACTAGACTTAACCAAGTGCCCTGGAACCAGAGTGTGATTAGTTCCTACCATCCATGCCTTCAACTCAAATACACTTACAAGGAGCAGCCCACATGTTTGATCATACATTTTTGAAAAACACAAGGAGGGGAAAATAATTCTTTATTAAATATTTAGCATTTATATCCATGTAGTCCAATAGCATAGCCACTGGCCACATGACAGACATTTGAAATGTGGTTAGTTCAAATTAACATACATTCTGGGGGCACCTGGGTGGCTCAGTTGGTTAAGCATCTTACTCTTGATTTGGACTCAGGTCATGATCCCAGGGTCATGGAATTGAGCCCCACTTTAGGTTCTGCGCTGAGCACGAAGCCTGCTTAAGATTCTCTCTCTCTGTTCCTCTCCCCTGCTCATGCGTGCTCTCTCCCTATCTCTCTCTTTCTCTCTCTATCTCTCTCTAAATAAATAAATAAATAAATAAATAAATGTAACATACACTTTGAATTTCAAAGACTTGGAATAAAAAAGTTTCTCAATTTTTATGGTGCTTACATATTTAATGAAATATTTTGGATATATGGGGTTAAATAAAATAGATTATTAAAACTAATTTCACCTGTTCCTTTCCACCTTTCTTAGACTGACTACTAAAAATATTTAAAATTACATGTATGGCTTGCAGTTGTGGCTTTTATTATATTTCTTTGGGACAGAACTGGTCGATGCAATAAAATAATTTCATTACTCCAGGAAAACACCACTATTCCTAATACAGTTTTCATTTTGCATGGTTCTGATATGCATGGGTTTCAGCTTCTGTTATTTCCATTTAGTTAAAAAATACTAGCCCTCCAACAATATGATCCAAAGTTTAGTTACCAGGTTATATTAACTGTGAGTTGCTGCATAAAGTACAAATTTCATGGCTAGTTACGTATTTCACAAATATTTATGCACATCATGATTAGTGAGCAATCATGGCACTTCCTTCATGGTCTTTTGCTGATTGGTTACTGGATATCTGTTATTCAGTTGATGTACACAGGCAGTAAAGCATGTAGCTCTGGTGCCTTCTGGTCTCCTAGTGACAAACCATGTGACACTTAACAATTACCAATCATCTATTGATAATCAAAACAGGGACTAGGCCAACAAAGATGAAACTGCAGTAAATAAACAAAAAATGATGATTGTGGAAGTGAAACTTTAATTACAGGTATATGGAGTCATTAAAAAAACAAAAACAAAAAATTGCGGACTCAGGAAATGTTGATTGAGAGATCCGTATATGTAGTCCGAGGAACTAAATGAAGGCCGACCCACAGACTTAAATGGGAACAGTTGCGATAAAAAGGCTACAGAGGAAGTGATGCTGTCAAAACTTTACATTAATGGAACTTTCTTAAATTATGTTATAACACTGAAAGCATGAGGATGATAAAATGTTGGAAGCTCATGCAAACTTAGAAAGGGGTATGACAGTTTGCCAGGGCATAGAGAAGGTGTCTGCTCCCTACCCTAAGTGATAAGGCAAGAAGAAGGCAAGCCCTATTCCAGCTGCTCTTGATAGGTTCCATAAAGAAATAAAACACTTCAATTCTCAGTGCTTCTACCAGTGTATAGTATACTTAATAAATACTGGTTTTACTATTTTTAAATTCCCTATACAACTTATCCCTAAGAGTAAGAGAATTTTAATGTTCTGACGAAAGTTTTCAAAGGTCGCAGAACAATAAAACACCTTTTTATTGATTATTAAGAGAGTTTTACATAGTGTTAGCTTTAATAGTCATTTTTACACTCCTATGGTAAGGCAAAGTGAGGACTGCCTATATTAAGATCAGAGAAATATTTTCTGAAGTTTCTTATCAAGAGGTTATTATTTAAACCAGTGAAAGCATTTTAAGTCCTCAGAGCAAAGTCAGTGACCGGATTTACTGGATTGGTTTTTGTAACCCTCACCAGTCGTGGCATGATTAGAAGAAGAGAGTTCTCTGGTGGGACATTGTGATAAGAGCCGGGGGGGGGGGTAGCTCATCGATCATTTCTCTTAATCCACTGATAGAGTGAAGAATGGATAATCAATTTTTTTCAAATATTTATTTATTTATTTTTGAGAGAGAGACAGTGTGTGTGCATGCGAGCAGAGGAGGGGCAGAGAGAGGGAGAGAGAGAATCCCAAGCAGGCTCCATACTGCCAGCAAACTGAGCCGGATGCAAGGCTCAAACTCACCAACCATGAGATCATGACCTGAGCCAAAATTAAGAAAGAATTGGACAAGTGCTTAACCAACTGAGCCACCCAGGTGCCACTAGACTATCAATTCTTAAGGGAAATTTTTATCAGCATAATTTCTTTCTAATCTTAAAAAGGGGAGCAGCAAAGAGTTTGGGATTATATTCTAAAAGAAATACCTCTACTGGGGATATTCTGTGTTACCAGTTAAGTAACAAAGGGTCTTATGTTTTAACAATCAGCAGAATAATATAGTTATCAATTAGATTAACTATCAAATCAGTTAGAGGGGTATTGATGGTTATAAAAGGTATATACTAAGAAGTAATCTTTTACTTCAGGTTTTCTTTTCTTGGTTTGAGATGCTGAGTTAGCCAAGTAAGATTTGGTATTGAGACTATGGAGTAGATCTATGGGTACTGTTCTTATTTGTTCTTGTTTATTTGTTGTGCACCCTTGTGAGCATTCCTTAGTACTGATAAAACTGAGGACTGTCTGGAGTACTTATGATTTCATTCTACCTCCTTTTTCCATAGAGAATTATTTTACCACAGCATGTTAGATCATACATGAAAGTAATCTACTTTCTTTTCCCATTAATTCTTTCCTTTATCTTCCTTATATTGGCTATGCCAAATTTTCTATTTTTAATATCTGGACATAAATTTACATGTCATAGGATCTTCATAGGGACAATGTGAGGTAAGGCAGGCATTTTTATTTCCCTTTGTGACATGAAGGAAGTGAGACTATAGGGAAAAGGTGACTATTTGTGAAATCCATGAGAGCGCACCTGACAGATTTCCGGTTGCTGGGAGCATAGTTTCCTAGAGGCCTGAGCTGTTTCCTCCAAAATCTATCACAGGAATGCTATGGAAGGCTTATTTCTAGGTAACCTGAGATTCCTCTGAGTAGCTAACTTTGATTGGAGTACTCTCCCATGGCTGCATTTAGTCTTCCCTGGACTGCCAGTCTGGGACATGTCTACCTACCTTTCCTTCTCTCTCCTTAACTCTGGGTCATACTCGCATTGTAGTCTAGTGGCTTTCTTGGCCTTTCCAGCCTCTGCCTTGTTTTCTTTCCTGTAAGCATTTCCACTTATAAACTTAGATAAGAGAGAGCTGGCTTTCAGAAACATAATAAGAAATGCAAACAAACTTGGTGCTAGAGATTTCAGCTTCCTGTTTCAGCAGAATATAGCATTTGCAGGAGATCACAGGGAAACCATTGAAACTCTGTCAGCCTCTATGTACCCCTACATCTACCTGTTAGAAGAGAATTATGACTTCTTTTCCTCTTGCACTTTTCAATTTCTTGATTAGAACCTGTCAGGCAAAGGAGCCTGGAAAATGGGGTCCATTTCCTGTCCAGTAGGGGAAAGCATAGAACAGAGGGGTTGGTGTTGAGGACCTATACATGATAGTTAGAAACAATTCAAGAAAGAAGTGTTGCTAAAGACAAATTCTTCTTGGCTAGCCATTTTTACTGTCCATTTCTTTTGTGCCATTTTATTGTAGATTTTATTCTTTAAACTTCACTCAAGATCAGACATTGAAATTCCTTAAAATATGATCACTGTAGGGCTCTGCATCACTCTTTCTGGATGTTTCTCTTTCAGTCTTTCACACCCACTCTTTTCTAGCTTCCATATCCTCTGCAAGTGACTGTTCTGTTAAGATGTAGGAATGGGTGCATTTAGAGAGAGCAAAATGTTGACCTGCTTCTTTATCAGTTTGAAGGCGAGAAAGCTTTATTTTTCTAACCTGTCTTTGTGTTTTACTAACCGTTTTCTAGGGGTGTGAAATAGTGGCAATAAATACTTAAACATTTAATCTTCTACTGATAGCTTAGCTTCTTTGAGGAAAAAAAAAATCAGAGTGTGGTCTGGTAAAAAGCCGAGATATTTTGCATTTTTCTTTTTATCAAATCCTTAGCATGAGGCTCCTGTTGAAGGGTTTGTTTAATTATTGAACATGTACCACCTTTAAGTCATTTATTATTCTAGAATCTGAAAATAGAGTGGTGAATAAGACAAAAATATCCCCTGCTCTTATGAAATTTTCATTTCTAGTGACAAGGGCCATCAATAAATGGTTAAATCAATTAAATAAAAAAAGAGCGATGATGATTTCAGACAAAAGTAAAATCTGTGAATAAAATACAACAACGCAATATGAAAGAATAGATAGCTGGGTATGGGCACAGCATGGCTTGGAATACCTATCTAAAGAGTTGCATTTATTTGAGAACTGGAAGAAAAAATTTCCAGCTACCTAGGGCCAGAACATTCTAAGCAGAGAAAGCAGAATGTGCAAAGTTCTTAATGCCTATTCCTGGCAGAAAAGAATCGGACATTGTTCAGCAATGCAGAAAGTCAGTATGGCTGTATCATAAAGGAACAAGGGAGAGTTAAGAGAGTTATGAAAGGTGAATTTGGAAAAACAAACCAGAATCTGTAGGGTTCTGTAACTATGTTGAGTTTGTGTTTTATTCCAAGAGCAAGTGTACTTTATTGTAGCAGTGAAAACACAAGTGTTACGTGCTCTGGTTTGTATCGTTGAATTAAAAACTAAGACTAAAATAAGTGAACCATGTTTTTTATCAAGATTTTATTCCTTGCAATTGCTATATTTTGGAATATACTACTTTTCCATTATCCATAAAACAACATAATGAACATTTTATCATAGGTTTTGGTTATCTTATTTTTTTATGAATACATATAATACTCTGACACAAAAGTATATTGAAAATCTGATATATTTTTGTTGATATATTTTTTATTTCCAAAAGTGTACTAAAATTAGAAGACTAGGACAATAGAGTGTAATTGTTGCCTCTATATTTCTTAAATATTGCATATTTATTGATTACTTGTCCTGGAAGTCTCACTAGAGATCCAGACTGACTCAAGTCCTGTACAAATAATCTTTGTAAGAAAAAAAAAATTGTCAAGTGATAGGAGGTAGAGAAAGGAGAAAATGTAATAGTGCAGGGAAGGGAGTAAGCATTATGTGGAGAAATCCATCAGATAACATTATAGAGTTCAGCACCGGAAATTACTTGCATTCGCCTGCTGGAGCATTTCTAGAAGAGAGGAACATAAGCTTTATTTTCAACCTCACAGTTCTTGTAATAATAAGACTCCCCCCCCCCCACCCCCGCCACGGAATGAACCCCAGCCAAGAAAATGAGGAGATAAACTCTTCAAAAAGCCTTTGTGCCAGTTATTAGAATGATTAGAATAAAAGGCCAAGTGTCATGAATTTTGATCCCTGTTCCCGACGGTGGACAGCACTCCTTTTGCAGCCTCCAGCAGTCCAGTTCATCTCGCTGTACTTATGTGCACTCAGCAACATGGCTTCTGTGCTCAAAAGTACTTCTTTCTAGCACATTGTACAGACCTTTTATTCAACACATGAAACGTTTTGAGTTACTCTAGGGGAAGATAAATAACAACAAATATTAACATCCTTTTTTCCAGATTTGGGATTGAGAAGCAAAGTTGGCAGGCAGACAGCTGTGATGCTATAACTATGGAAGCTCTTTCTTCCTGAGCTAAATGAAACTCTTATTTAATGACTTCATTTTCACACTTCCTTTTCCTGTACTCCTTCAGAAATAAGTTTTAATTCACTCAATCAGTCAGAATTGTTGAATGTCTATTTTGTGTCAGGCAATTTGTTTTCAACATGAAGTGAGTTGTGTATAGAGTATGTTGATGTTAAGTGTGTATGTGTTTGTGAGTTTGTGAGTGCTGATATACAGGGTAACTTATTTACTAATTTATTTTCTATAAAAGTGTGTTAAAATAGATAAAGTGCTATACAATAGAGCTATTTTATGAGAATATAATGCATATACAAATTGCATTTTGCTTTGGAGCAAGAATAAAATTCTACTTAGTTTCATTTAAAAAAAAATGATTATATGGACTACAAAACTTACCTTCCTTACATAGCATTTTTAAAAATATTAGTGTGCATTATTTTTTTTTCAATATGTAACCACCCCATTCCATTTATCATGTTTTATCTCATTGGACACCTACAGAATAAATGAAAGTGAGTTACCATTGATTCCACTAGCAGAGACAGTGTGTATACAATTGGATAGAAATCTCAAACCATTAAAGCATTTCTCACTGAAAACATAACTTAAAATCCTTAGACTGCTCATATGATGTTCTTGTTCTTTATTGTCCAAAGTCATACTTTTGTTATTGAATATTTAACCAGGGGTCTTTTCTACTTCGGGTATATAATCTCTGAGACCAGTTATTTGATTTCTGGTGTCAACCTTGCTTCTTCTCTTAAAATATAAATCATAGTTCTTGCCATCAGTCTACTTTAAACCACTAGGTTGTCCTCTTAAAAGAAAGGATTAAGGATATGTTTTACTTTATGGATTCCTACAAAATTTTATTATCTACTATACGCCAACCTGGCTATGACCCAAGTTGTCTGCCAAAATTATTTTTGCTAAGTACACGCATGGCTTCCATGCCATGGAAACAGTTCAGTCTTCCTCTGTATACTGCATAGTTCAGCCACCAAAGGGGAGGGTAGAAATCCTCTCCTCAGCACAGAGACGGAACTGATAGCATTCCTCATCCTCTGATTACAGTCACTCCTCTAAGGAAGAAGGGTCAATCTGTGCCCTTCAAAATACTGAATCCCTAAGTAATGGCATCACCAGTGACCCAGGTTCCAGGGGTCATAGGTGTGAGCTACACACTCATGATCTCTCCATGATCTTTTGTCTCTCAGCATATCAGACACTCACTTTGGGCTTCTTATATGTGTACCACTGGTTTTCATTCTTGGGTAACATTTATAGGTAAACTGTTATAGCCCTTTCCATCATCCAGCTGTTCCTTCAGAAAAGCTCAAGTAGCTATATTGTAGGATTCTCCCCCTTTTTAATTAGTGTAAGAAAGATTGTTAGACTTTGTTTAAAGCAAAACCTCTAGAAATTAACATAACTTACTATAGAAAGTAGGAAAAAAAATTAATTTAAACATTCAAAACTTTTGGTGACTTGAGCATTGGTGTTTGAATTTTGTCTTAAAAGATGAGCTTGAAAGCAAGTCTCATGGAGCAATAGATTAAAGGCACAATTCTCAGAGGAAAACATTGACAACTTTTTAATGATGGCTTTAAAAGAAAGCACCACATCATTTCTGATCAAAACTTATGATTCTTATTTACATGTCCCACATAGAAGCAGAATTTTCAGAATTTATATGTGTCTGTATATGACACAAAATGTGATTTAAAAATGATTTTTTTAAAAAAATGCAACATACAGTTATCAAGCTTCCTGTGACAAACATGGTGCAGGTGTCTTTAAAAGCATTACAGAACCTGAATGGCGGAAAGCCTTTGATTGCTCCTGTGTTGGTTTAATTTTAAATACCATATGCCATTATTCAGTTATGAAGAATAAATATAGGGCATTGTTAATGGATGGGTATTTGGGATGGCACAGTAAGTTCATGTTTGATGCTCTCTTATGAAAACACAAAGCAATCTTGATTAGAATTTTTGGGAAAATTAAAAGACGTAGCTGAGCTCAAACAAGGATAAACTTCTCCACAGTTCAGAAATAAAAAGAGACAAAGCAGTGGATGATGCTGAATCTATACTCCCCTGGGCAGAAGCTAGCAGGTAATGGGACTGAAAGTTCTCCCTATAAAGTCTGACATAGGGCCAACCTTCTTGCCTGCATCCAGAGCTTGCATCCAATTCCTCAAATGTATAAAACATAAAAATGATAAAGTGTTATTTTTCATCTAATACCCTGAATCTGCAGTTTCATAGTAAGCAGCGAGTCTAGGGAAGAGAAGGGTAAAGGCACACTTCTGGTGATCAGGAACAAAATCAAGCCGCTCTTTGACTCAGCAAATTGAACTATGACTTCTCCCATGAAACAACAAGGGAGAGGCTTTAGAATATCTTAATAAGAATTGGTCTTAGACTTCCAGGGAAGATGGCAGAGTAGGAGGATTCTCAGCTTACCTCATCCCACAGATACAACTAAATAACACCCACATCAGTGTAAATAACCCAGAAAGTGATCTGAAGACTGGCAGAACAGACTCTCCACAGCTAAATATAGAGAAGAGGCCACATTGAAAAAGGTACAAAGGACAGAAATGTGGTCTGGAGCTAAAAGGAACCCATGGACCTGTGGAGCAGTTTGTGGGAGGGACACATGCAGTGGACAGGAGAGGGGAGAGAAAAAGGCCCTCACACCAGACCCCCCGGGTACCAGCAACCCATATGGGGAAGACAAATCCCCATAATATTTGGTTTTGAAAACCAGAGGGGAGCTAATTTTGTGAGTTCTTAAAACCAGTGGGTCTTCACATCTAGAACTTTAACATCAGTGGACTCTGCTCTAGGAAAGCCGGAGGGTGAAAGGAAACTGAGTCCCTGCTCTTAAAGACACAGCACAAGCAATAGCCCTGCAGAGACACAACATAAAAACAGCTGTTTGAAAAATTGATGGGGTATACCAGAGAGAGATTTGTTTACTAATCTCACAGCATGTGTTGGAGAGGCAGGGATTGTTGTGAGACTTCTCCATGAATAAAAGAGCTGGCAGGCACCATTTCCCTATCCCCCTAACCCCCATCCTAGATACCCAGACACCTGTGGGAACCAGCACAGTGCCAACACTCTTCACCTAATTGCATACACCCCACACCCCACCCCTACACTCATGTTCCTCCACCAACCTGGCTAGCCTCAGAGAGATGATTGAGTAGCTGCAGGTCCTCTCACATAGTGAAGCTGCACAGATCTTCCTGGCACTGCACACCCTGCTCCCATGCTATCCTGTGGATTCACCCCCTCCAGCCCTATGGTAGTTTTCTAAAGCAGCTCCCATAGCAGAACTGCACCAACTTTGCTAACACTGTGGACCCCTTCCTGCATTCTCCAGCAGACCTGCCCCCTCCAATTCACCCTTGGTTAGAGCCCATCCAAAGTGCTTCCACAGGCCTGGCAGTGTGCAAGCAATCCCAGTAGGATCCAGCACCACTCCAAAGTGATTCCTACCCTGGTGAGAAGGGAAGATAACCACATATACCAATCTAACTGCCCCAGCAGCAGGCTGGGGCAGACATCTGCTCTGACTGCAGTCTCCACCTGCCAACAAAAGCTTCTCAGGGAATAACAGAAGGAAAGTGCCCTGCAGTTGAGTGATACCGCATCTATGGAAAGTGCCTGGTCTAACTCAACCCAAACCCAAGATGGCCACAGACTGGCCCACTAACAACACAAAGACCAAAGCCTGCCCACAACAGGCAAAGAGAGCCAAAACAGATGAAGGACTAGACTGATGACAAAAGCAGCTTAGCTGCAAATAGGGCACATGCAACAAACATAGGAGATACCCCTGATGTGCTAGGTTCTGGTAATCGGGGACACTGAACTGCTGACCACTACAGGACTGCTTCTTCATAAGGTCACTAATTTCAAGGGCAGGAGATCTAGTTGACTTTCCTAACACATATAAACAGACACAGAGAGTTAGAAAAATGAGGAGGCAGAGGAATATGTCCCAAATGAAAAAAGAGGACAAAATCACTGCAAGAGAGCTAAACAAAACAGAGATAATATGCCTGCTAGGGAATATAAGATAATGGTTATAAAGAAACCCACTGGATTTGAGAAAAGAGTGGAGGATCTCAGTGAGACCCTTAACAAAGAGATAGAAAACATGAAACAGAACCAACAAGATATAGAACTTAATAACTGAAATTAAAAATACACTAGATGGAGGGGTGCGTGGGTAGCTCAGTCAGTTAAGTATCCGACTTCAGCTCAGGTCATGATCTTGCTGTTTGTGAGTTCGAACCCTGTGTAGGTCTCTGTGCTGACAGCACAGAGCCTGGAGCCTGCTTCGGTTTCTGTGTTTCCCTCTCTCTCTACCCCTCCTCATCTTGGTCTGTCTCTCTCTCTCTCAAAAATAAATGAACATAAAAATAATAAAAATACACTAGATGGAATAAATAGTAAACTAGAGGAAGCAGAAGAACAGATTAGCAATGTGGAGGACAGAATAATGGAAAGCAATCAAGCTGAAGAAGACTGAGAAAATAACACAAAATGAAAATAGACTTAGGGAACTCAGCAGCACCATCAAGTTTGTATTATAGGGATCCCAGAAGGAAAAGAGAGATAAAATATGGGGGGGGGGGGAGGCAGAAAATGTATTTGAAGAAATAACAGCTAAAAACTTCCTGAATCTAGGGAAGGAAACAGAAATCCAGATCCAGGATGCACAGAAAGCCCTGAACAAAATCAATCCAAGGAGGTCCACACCAATACATTTAGTGATTAAAATGGTAAAAGGTAGTGATAAAAAGAGAATTTTAAAAGCAGCAGGAGAAAAGAAAACAGTTATATACAAGAGAAACCTCATAAGGCTATCTCCTGATTTTTCAGCAGAAATTTTGCAGGCCAGAAGAGAATGCAATGTTATGTTCAAAGTTCTGAAAGAAAAAAAATATGTTCACCTGAGAGTATTCTATCTGGTAACGCTATCATTCAGAATAGGAGAGATAAAAATTTTCCCAAACAAAAGTTAAAGGAATTCATCACCACTAATAGCTCTACAAGAAATGTTAACGGGGACTCTTTGAGTGGAAGAAAAGAATGTAAGTAGGAGTAAGAAAAGTAGGAAACACAAAATAAAATTAAGTATATCTGTAAAAGTCAATCAAGAGATTTACAAAATAAAAGGATGTAAAGTGTGATACCATAAACCTAAAACATGGGTGAGGGAGGAGCAAAAATTTCGTGTTTTCAGAATAAGTTCAAACTTAAGTGACCATCAACTTATATAGACTTCTATATGAAGTAGATGTGATATCCAAACTAATGGTGATCACAAGTACAAACGTGTAATAGATATGCCAAAAAATAAATAAGTAAATAAAGAGAAAGGAATCCAAATATCTCACTAAAGAAAGCTAGCAAACCATGATAGGAGAGAGCAAGAGAAGAAGGGAACAGAGAAGAACTACAAAAACAACCATAAAAGAAGAACAAAATGGCAATAAGTACATCCCTGTCAGTAATCACTTTGACTAAAGGAAGTAATTGATAATAAAACACTGATTGCAGGGGACTTTAACACTCCACTTACATCAATGAGTAGATCATCTAATTAGAAAATCAACAAGCAAACAGTGGCTATGAATGACACATTGGACCAGATGGATCTAACCGATTTATTCGGGACATCCCATCCTAAAACAAGAGAATACAGATTCTTTTCAAGTGTAGATGGAATATTATCCAGAATAGATCCACACATTAGGTCGCAAGTCTCAACAGATTTGAAATATTTTCAGTCATACCGTACATCTTTTCTGATGACAATACTATGAAACTAGAAATCAGCCACACGAAAAAATCTGGAAAGAACACAAATACATGGAGGTTAAATAACATGCTACTAAAAGATGAATGAGTCAACCAAAATAATCAAAGGGGAAATTTTAAAAAATACATGAAGACAAATGAAATTGAAAACACAATGGTCCAGTAACCTAAGGATGAAGCAAAATCTGTTCAGAGGGAAGTTTATAGCAATACGGACCTACCTCAAAAGCAAGAAAAGTCTCAAATAAATAACCTAACCTTACATCTAAAGGAGGTAGAAAAAGAACAAATGATACCCAAAAACAGTAGAAGAAAGAAAATAATAAAGATTAAAGTAGAAATAAATGAAATAGAAACAACAACAACAACAACAAACAATAGAACAGATCAATGAAACCGGGAGCTGGTTCTTTGAAAAGATCAACAAAATTGTTGAACATTTAGCCAGACATATCTAAAGATAGAGACAGAGAGAGAGAGAGAGCGAGAGCACTCAAACAAAATCAGAAATTAGAGGGAAGAAATAACAACCAACACCACAGAAATACAAAGGATTATAAGAGAAAGGGAATATTATGAAAAATTATATGCCCCAAAATTGGAAAACCTAGAAGAAACAGATAAATTCCTGGAAACATATAACCTTCCAAATCTGAATCAGGAAGAAATAGAAATTTGAACAGATTATCAGCAATGAAATACAATCAGTAGTTAAAAAACTCCCAACAAACAGAAATCCAGGACCAAATGCCTTCACAGGTGAATTCTATCAAAGATTTAAAAAGTGAATTCCTGTTCTTCTCAAACTATTCCAAAAAATAAAAAGAAAGCTTCCA
This sequence comes from Panthera tigris, assembly GCF_018350195.1. Classification (NCBI taxonomy): domain Eukaryota; kingdom Metazoa; phylum Chordata; class Mammalia; order Carnivora; family Felidae; genus Panthera; species Panthera tigris. The sequence continues at coordinate 74,944,514 of NC_056662.1, forward strand.
AATTAATTCTGATGCCTGTTTTACCCTCATACCAAAACCAGATAAAGACATTATAAAACAAAAGAGGCCAGTATCTCTGATGAACGTAGATGTAACACTCCTCAACGAAATATTTCCAAATTTAATCCAACAATACATTAAAAAAAATATTCACCACAATCAAGTAGGATTTATTCCTGGGATGCAAAGGTGGTTCAATAATCACAAATAAGTCAATGTGATACATCATATATCAATAAGAGAAAGGGTGAAAACATATCATTCAATAGATGCAGAAAAAGCATTTGGCACACTATAAAATCCATTCATGATAAAAACTCTCAATAAAGTAGGTTTAGAGGGAACATAGTTTAACATATTAAAGTCCATATATGAAAAACCCACAGCTAATATATTCAATGGTGAAAAACTAAGAGCTAGGATAAGGAACAAGGCAAGGATGTCCACTCTCACCACTTTTATTCAATATAGTATTGGGAGTCCCACTCACAGCAAGCAAATAAGAAAAAGAAATAAAAAGCATCCAAATTGGTAAGGAAGAAGTAAAATTTTCATTATTTACAGATCATATAATACTATAAGTAGAAAACTCTAAAGACTCCACCAAAAACTAGAACTAATAAATGAATTCAGTAAGGTTGCAGAAACAAAGTCAATGTACAGAAATTTATTACATTTCTATACACTAAAAATGAAGTAACAGAAAGAGAAATTCAAACAATCCCATTTTCAGTTGCACCAAAACCAAAACAAAAGCCTAGTAATACACTTAACCCATGAGGTGAAAGACCTGTACTCTGAAAACTATAAAACATTGATGAAAAAACTGAAGATGACACAAACAAATGGAAAGATATTTCATGCTCATGGATTGGAAGAAGAAATATTGTTAAAATGTCTGTAATGCCCAGAACAACCTACAGATTAAATGTGATCCCTATCAAAATGCCAACAGCATTTTTCGCAGAACTAGAACAAATAATCCTAAAATTTGAATGGAGCCACAAAAGACCCTGAATAGCCAAAGCACTCTTGAAAAAGAAGAACAAAACTGGAAGCATTATAATCCCAGATTTCAAAATATACTATAAAGTTGTAGTGATCAAAACAGTGTGGTACTGGCAACAAAATAGACACATAGATCAATGGAATAGAGTAGAGGACCCAGAAATAAATCCATGAATATATGGTCAGTTAATCTTCGACATAGGCAAGAATATGCAATGGGAACAAGACAGTCTCTTCAACAAATGGTATTGGAAAAACTGAACAGCTACCTGCAAAAGAATAAAACTGGACCACTTTCTTACACTATACACAAAAATAAGTGCAAAATGAATTAAGGACCTAAATATAAGACCTGAAACCATAAAAATCCTAGCAGAGAGCACAGGCAGTAATTCATCTGACATCAGCCATAGGAACATCTTTGTATATATGTCTCCTGAGACAAGAGAAACAAAAGTAAAAATAAACTATTGGGACCACATAAAAATAAAATACTTTTGGACAGCAAAAAACAAGCTACAAAACTTAAAAGATAACCTACTGAATGGGAGAAGTTATTTGCAAATGATATGTTAAAGAGTTAGTATCCAAAATATATAAAGAACTTACACAATTCAACACCAAAAACAACCCAATTGACAAATGGGCAGGAGACATGAACATACATTTTTCCAAACTAGACATACATATGGACAATAGACACATGAAAAGATGCTCAACATCACTAATCATCAGGGAAATACAAAACAAAACCACAATGAGATACCTCCTCACTCCTGTCTGAGTGACTAAAATCAAAAACGTGAGAGACAACAGTGTTGACAAGGATTTGTAGAAAAAAGGAACTCTGTTGTGGAGATACAAACTGGTACAGCCACTCTGGAAAACAGTATGGAGTTTCCTCAAAGAACGAAAAATAGAATTATTATATGATCCAGTAATTCCACTGTGAGGTATTTACCCAACAAATAAGAGAACACTAATTCAAAAAGGTATATGCATCCTATGTTTATTGCAGCATTTTTTACAATAATAAATTATGGAATTATCCTGTGTGCATTGAATAATGAATGACTAAAGAAGAAGTGGTATGTATACACAGTGGAATATTATTCAGCCATAAAAAGGGATGCAATCTTGCCATTTGTAACAACGTGGATGGAGTTAGAGAGCATAAGTGAAATAAGTCAGTCAGAGAAAGACAAATATCACTGATTTCACTCATATGCGTAATTTAAGAAACAAAACAAACAAACAAAGGAAAGAGAGAGTGAGAGAGACAAACAGAAACAGAGAACAAACTGATTGCTACCAAAGGGGAGTTGGGTTGAGTGATGGGTAAAATAGGTGATCAGGATTAAACAGTACACTTAAGATGAACACTAAGTAACGTATAGAATTGTTCAATCAGCTATAGTGTGCATCTGAAATGAATATAACACAGTATGTTATATTGATATTAAAAAATTTAATGTTTATTTATTTTTGAGAGAGAGAGAGAGCATGAACAGGGGAGGGGCAGAGAGAGAGGAAGACACAGAATCCAAAGCAGGCTCCAGGCTCTGAGCTGTCAGGACGTGGCCTGACATGGGGCTCGAGCTCACAAACCATGAGATCATGACCTTCACCAAAGTCAGATGCTTAACTGACTGAGTCATTCAGGCACCCCTGGAATTAAAATGTTTTTTAAATGTCTGTTTATTTTTGAGATACCACAGGTGGATAGCACAGGAGGGGACAGAGGATACAAAGTGAGCTCTGCACTGACAGCAGTGAGCTTGATGTGGGGCTTGAACTCATTAACTGGGAGATCATGACCTGAGCCGAAGTTGGATGCTCAAATGACTGAGCCACCTAAGTGCCCCTGAATTAAAATTAAAAGTAAAAAAAAAAAAGATAATAAGAGAAGAAAGAAATTTTGCTGTTAAAGGGTGGAAGTGAGGAATGGGGCTACTCTAAATTGGCAATAACTGATACTCCTATCTTTATTTGTTTTTACATTTTATGTTATTCATTTTTCATTAAAATCTGATTTTTGTCTCAACCTTCGTGCCTAACCTTAAAAAAAATGAAAAACTTCAACCATACTGAGAAATACAGGAGACAATGTAAGGAGCACTGAGCATTATCAAATCTTAATATTTGCCACATGTGCTTTTCATCATTTTTAAATAAATCATTATAAATACAGTTTAAACCCCATCTGTAATTCCATTTTTTTGCTTCCCATGTAAGTTTTCATAGTAGTACAATATAAGGCATCTACATGCAGTATATTATACTATGTTTGAAGTTTACAAACTTTGAGTAAATTGATTGCATCAGGCAATATGTTTGCTTTCCCTAACTTCTGTTTACCTTTCAACATACTAAGGTTTTCGTTTCCCACTAAAACTCTATGAGTCCCCATTTCTCTCCATTCTTTCAACACTTAAGTGTAATTTAATTTTGGACAATCTAATGGCTTAAAATGTTACTATTTCCTTAAATTTGCATTTCCCTGATTACTCATGAACTTAGCACCATTTCAGATGTTTATTTTTCATTCAGGTTTCCATTTCTGTGAATTACCCAATAATAATTGTCAATTATAATGAATTTTCTGATGTTGACTACTCCTTGCATTTGCAGTGTGATTTTTTTTTATATTGCCAAATTCAGTTTACTAGTCATTTACTTAAACTGCTTATATTCATTCTTATAAATGAAGTTTTTATGCACTTTACTTTCTTGAATTGTCACTGTTTGATTTTAGTATTTATATTAATTTGAGACTCACACTATTGTTCAAATACTGTTCTCTTTTCTTTTTTTTCCTGTGCATTTATTTTGACCACCTGTCACTCTCATTAGCATGTCTCACAACTACTCTTCCATATTCCTGCCCTTATTTATTGTCTTCATTCTGAATGATTTACTAAATATTATCTTCCTATTTATTCATTCTCCAACTGTGTCTGATGATTATCTTATTTTTATTACCTTTTCTTGTTTTAATTCAAGATTATTTCTTCAATGTAAGCATACTGTCTCCCAAAACGATTTTAATTTGGAGTAAATTCAAATTCAGATTGTTGATTTTGTTGGCTTTCTTGTCTTTTGGAATTTATCTATTTATTCACTTACTTTGTAAATTATTGTGGAATCTTGGTGTCTGTTTAATTTTGAGTACTGAGGTTTTATTGTCCTCTTATCCTCTCTCTTTGTTCTCTGCTTTCCTCTCATCACTTATCATAGTTGCCTACTTCCAGCCCCCAGTGTTCCCCTGTCTACAACCAGGTGTGTGTGTGTGTGTGTGTGTGTGTGTGTGTGCATGTAATTTTAATTCCGGTAGAGTTAAGGTACAGTGTTATATTAGTTACAGCTATACAATATAGTGATTCAACAATTGTATACATTACTCAGTGCTCATCACGATAAATATACTCTTAATCCGCATCACCTATTTTGCCCCACCCAGCTCCTCTCTGTTAACCATCAGTTTGTTCTTTATAGTTAAGAGTCTATTTTTTGGTTTGTCTCTTTCTCTTTTTTTTCCTTTGCATATTTGTTTTGTTTCTTAAATTCTACGTATGAATGAAATCATATAGTATTTGTCTTTCTCTTACTGACTTATTTCACTTAGCATTATACTCTCTAACTCCATTCATGTTGTTGCAAATGGCAAGATTTCATCCTTTTTATGGCCGAATAATATTCCATTGTATATATACACCCTATCTTCTTTATCCATTTATCTGTTGATGGACACTTAGGCTGCTTCTATAAGGTGGCCACTGTACATTTTCTTTTTGCCTTATTGCAGTGGCTAGAATTCCCAGTACTATGTTGAATAAGAGTGGTGAAAGTAGAATCTCTTCATGCATCCTAATGTTAAAAAGAAATAAAAATATTAATATTAGCTCTTCTGTTATCCCACAGGTCCTTGAGACTTTGTTCTTTTTTTTCCCCTTTTTTCATCTTTTATTCAAATTGATTAAATTTTATTTATCAGTTTTCCAGTTCACTAATTCTATCTTCTGCTATTTGTAATCTACTATGAAGTCCACAGTTGAGTTTTTATTTTGATTATTATATTTTTCATTTTTATAAATCCCATTTTCATTCATAATAGCAAATAATTAGAAGATACCCAAATGTTCAACAGGAAAATGGTTAAACAAGTTGTGGCACATCCATATCATGAAAATACTACTCTTCAATGAAAAAGAACTAATTTTTGATAAATTTGACAATTTGGATATATTTCCACGAATTATGCTGAGTGAAAAACGCCAATCTCAAAAGGTTATATACCGTATGAACACACATATATAGCATTATTGAAATAAAAATAGTTACAGACACAGAGAACAGATGAGTGGTTGCCAATTTGGGAGTTCTGACTATAAAATGGTAGCAGAGAGGAACCTATATATTAGAACTATTTGTATCTTGACTGTGGTGGTGTTCACCCAAATCACACATGTGATAAAATTGCACAGAACTGAATATATGTGTATAAACTGAGGTTTGGAGCATATCTAGGAAAAAATACTTATTAATCTAAAACCTGTGGACAAAAATCCTTAAGTAGATTACCACATGCTGCTAAATAAAACCCTACAGTGAGACAGTTTCTTGATGAAATATGTCCTTCAGGTATTGCCTGTAAAGGGTCAGGAATAGGACCAAAATAATTTATTGTTCTGTGTAATGAAGTAAGAGAACATTTAAGAATTCACGGATAGATGAAGAGAAAGATGTATGAGACACTATCATGATAAAGAAAACTGGAAACTGGTTGGTGGGGGAACCACATAAGGCATTAAGAGAGGGGAAACCATGAAGCAACAATGCTTTGGGAGACTCAAAAATGAGGCAAGAGGCAAAGTAAGAAGTTTCTGATGGTGAGTATGTGAATATACTCCCTTGACATAATTTCAATTTGTTTCCTGGCTATAGCTCTCTACTCACTGCCACTCCTTCCCCCTCCTTGCCTTCTCTACCAATTCCACTTGCCTTTACTCTTCACAGAATAACTGGTGTTTGGGGGATATACAAGGTCAAGAGAAAGTAATAGTCTATAAATAGGTTCATTCAGGGTGCAGAACAAAGAGGTCAGACCACACACACACACACACACACACACACACACACACACACACACAATTCAGTAGGACAAAATCAAGCAGAGAGTTTCCACATATTTTGGTTTGTTTATATATATATATATCTGAGTATGTAGAGTGTGTGTAGTTAGTAAGGAATTTTAGTTTAAATATTATGGAGCAGGGTGATCTCAGTAGGCTGAAGGAATCCAGACAAATATTTGATAACTCTACTAGTCATTTCCATATTTTCATGGGGATCTTTCAGTTCCAGCCTCCTCCCTTTCCAGTCCCCTCAGTAGCAGAGCTACTGGAGTAGTGGAGTATCTGTAGGGAAGATGGGAAAACAGAGCTTTTCCGTGTGATTGACTCCAATCCAGCCTTGTGAGTTCTAGTTATCTTTTGAAATAGAATACAACACCATGACCACTGAACTTTTTCCAATGGATTCTGACTTACCAGCTATCTGACCATCAAGAGTATCACTTAAATCCTTATTTGTCAGTAAGGAAAAAAGGTGAGGGTCACCAGAGTTCGCAGGCTTTACTGAGTGGCCTCCTTCAGTGGATTTGCAAGTGCAAATCTCAAAAGACTATCAAGATATCTCATGCTGAAGAATGAAAGGGAAAGAAAGATATAGCTCCATGTTGATGCTATTTAAGTAATGGTCTAGTTGGAAATCTCCCAGTTTGGATCAACTCTTCCCTCAATAGAAACCACAGATGAAATGTGAGAAGGAAATATATTTTGGAAACTTTTAGTGAAGCTGAATGGAATATTTTCTATTGAAGCTAAGTGAAAATCAGAATTGCTAAAACATACACAAAATCATTTACCTACAACAGAAAAAAAAAAAACAACCCTATGTTTGAAGTATAGTTTGAAAAATTCCTGGGAAGTGTGTTAAGAGAAGACACAGAAAAGTTTGTGTGTATATAAGGTGGGAGTGTATGTCATGGTTTAAGAAGCATATAGGTAAAAGTCTCTTATGGGTCATTAAATTTTTCACTCTTTGACTCCCATTCTCATTTTTGAGTTTCCAAAATGTTGATGCTGCATCAGTTTTCTCTCTCAACTGCCTTAATCCAGTGGTTTTAAAATTGTGCCTTGAAGAGCCAAAGGGATTCTATACAGGTCCCTCAATGATGAGCACCCATAGTAAAAGAGAGGGATGGTAATCATCATGCCATTTTACCAGATCAGGTTTGCTTCTGTCAGTTTTATTTGTTTACACTTCTAGACATGATTTTTTAGCAAAAGAAAAATATGTGTGGGTATATATATGTAAATATATATATATATATATATATATATATATATATATATATATATAGTTTGAGAACAAATGTGTTAGAAATCCCTAGATCCTTGATTATAACATTAGAAACACTGTATCAACATGCTTTGCTGTAAAAAAAATGATATCCATCTATAATATATCTTGCTGGAATTCATATAGTAAGATGAAAATCCACATTTTCAAATGTGAAGAGAAAATTATCTCAAAAGTAAGTTGATAAAAGCAAATATTAGGTCCGAAGCTTAATGTAGAATTTATACTTCTTGTAGCTTCTCAGTTTTGATTCAACTAATGGAAGACTAGAGATTTAACACACTAGATTCTATATGACACTTAACCCCTCAAATTACAAGCAAGGCCCATACTGAAATAGTCATTGTTTTATTAGTAATTATATAACTATACTAATTAATACTGTTTTATGTATATTTAAAAGTGTGTGAGCCTTCTTAATATTATATAGTAAGTACCCCATCTGAGAAAATTGTATCAGGGATGTTCACCATGATTGTAGTTTCCCATCCAGTAAAATTTGGATATATCATGAGAGAGCAGTGTATCCTATTGACTTCTGAAGATGACTTCTGAATATTTTCATGATATCAAAGTATAAGCACTATTTCTAGAGTAAAAGGATAATAGTCCAATTGTACTTCAAGGTAGGTAGAACACTACTGAAATACTGTGTTTTGTTTGTAGTAACATACTTTGTGGAAGATGATCAGAGATTACCAAGTTCCTGAAGAGTCTAAGTACTGTGGAATACCATGTCATCTGTTGGGCATTAGAAGGATTTCTATGAAAGTAGAGTCAAGAGAACCCTTGGAAGGTGGAGGTAGAAATTGTAACTCTCTTCAATAAGGTAATTGAATTTATTACCCAGAGGGCAGAACTAAGACTAACAATTGGAAGTTCTATGAGGCAAATTATACTGATCAGAACAAAAATTGTGTATACATATGGTAGAAAAAAATGTGCTGCCTTCTGAAGTCCTACATTTATTAAAGATTTTAGATAAAAAATGAAATAGGAATACTGAAGAATGATTGAAGGAAAATAATATAACTTGACATTATAGATTCAATATGGGTTAGCACTGTAGGTATCTTGGAAGAAAATAGATACTAAAAGAAACATAAGGACATGCAGAAATTGATACCCCTCTTCTGTGCCATTGGTATGTTATATTCCTAAACATGACTCTTATAAATAGACATTATCTTCCTTTGTTGTGTTTTGGTTGAAGAGGGTTTAGATGTCTCTTGTGAAAACTATATGTGATTTCTGAGGAATGAAAATGAGCACCTATTTATCTTGTTGATATTCTGTAGTTTGAAATGGTTTACAATAATAAAACAAGAGGAGGAGAAAAAACTAAATTATATCATTAACTTCCTTTTAGGAATTTAGCACTTAAAAAAATACCCACATTCAAGTATATAATCAGAATTTCCCTTAATTAAAAAAAAAAAGTTAAAGCAAAATGACTTGTAGAATTTTTTTAAAAGTTACCTTACATGTACCATGTTCATCATGCTTTACCTTTCAACACCTGCAAATGTTTCAGTTACATTCATGCATATATATCTTTAAAAAAAGTTCGAGATAGAATTCCTTTTTCTTCTCACTTTTGAATAGAAGGATAATTAATTTCTTTTTTAAAATTTTTTAATGTTTATTTATTTTTGAGAGAGAGAGAGACAGAGCATGAGTGGTGGAGGGACAGAGAGAGAGGGAGACATAGAATCCAAAGCAGTCTCCAGGCTCCCAGCTGTCAGCACAGAGCCCGACGAAGGGCTCGAACCCATGAACAGTGAGATCATGACCTGAGCCGAAGTCAGACACTTAACTGACTGAGCCACCCAGGCGCCCCAAAGGTTAATTAATTTCTAACAGCCACTATCAGAATTGTTATTTCTAGCAATATAAATTAGATAACCATCTAGGTGTTTTCATTTTTAAAATGTATCGGAGTTCGGGGTGCCTGGGTGGCTCAGTTGGTTAAGTCTCTGACTTCAGCTCAGGTCATGGTCTTGCAGTTCAGTTCGTAGTTCAAGCCCTGCATCAGGCTCTGCCTCAGAGCCTACTTTTTCCTGCCAAGCCTGCTTCAGATCCTCTGTCCCCCTCTGTCTCTGCCCATCCCTGGCTTGCTCTCTCTCTCTCTCAAAAATAAATAAACACTAAAAAAATAAAATTTATCTGAGTTCCTACAGGAAAGACACAAGTGTTTTGTGGAATCTGGAGAAAGGTACCTGAGTAAACGAAGAAAGAAAGAGGAAAGATATGAGTGGGAGTGAGCAGAAGAAGGGGCTGTATGCCAAATCTGTGCAAGACAAAGTCACTAGAAGCAGAAAGAGGAGAAGCTGTGACCTCTTTTTGATATCCCACCACTTCGAGAGGGAGGGAGATAAGAAGTGAATATTGACTTTATCCCTATGTTTCTTGAATTGGAATGAAAATAGCTCTAAATTGTCCCCTGTGTAATGTTTGTTTCAAAACTATTTTAGCACGTTTAAGGAACTTTCTTCAATGGTTAAGGTGCAGAAGTAACCAGCTAGTCATCAGCTGGTTGAGTTCAGGCCAGAGGAGTGCTTTTGTTTGGCCAGCACGCTACTTGTTTTTCAACTTTTTTTTTTTCAGTTCATTTATTTTTGAGAGAGATAGAGAGACAGAGTGTGAGTGGGGGAGGGGCAGAGAGAGAGGGAGACACAGAATCCAAAGCAGGCTCCAGGCTCTGAGCTGTCAGCTTAGAGCCCGACACTGGGCTCAAACTCACGGACCCAAACTCATGGAGCATGAAATAACGACCTGAGCCAAAGTCAGATGCTCAACCAACTGAGCCACTCAAGTAGGCGCCCCTACTTGTTTTTAAATTGAGACCAAATGCCTTTGGGCAACCTCTGAACTCTCCAGTTTTCCTTTGTCCTCACCATTTCCACCGTTGCCTAGCCTACTTCATTCATTTGTACACCTTGCCTGATCTCTGGAGGCACTTGAGTTTCAGAGCCTTGAGACAGAGAACAAATCACATGGAACAAAAATTAGTTACACCTGGGCTGTGGAAGGAGAAGTAACTGGAACTCAATCACAGAGAGTGCTTGACCTAGACATGACAGCTCAAGAATAAAAATTATATTGAGAAGTATATAGCAGTGGAACAACTACTTCTTTGAAAGAAGGAGGGCAAACAATCTCCATAGACTGCATACCAATGAGAGCTCAGGTGATGTGGCAGTGATTGTGATCACTGATGGCCCTTGTTTTTACTTTGTCCTGCTGCAGCCTGAAATATCACATATATCAAAAATAAAATATATAGTATTTGTATTAAAGTTTTGTTATGTAATGTAGGCAACTCTGTTATATACTATGTTAAACATCTTATAAAGAGCTATAACTTATATTGCACTCTAAACATGTTATTTGCTATGAATTTTTCATCTTTAATTCTTATTTCGTTAGCCATTTATTAAGGTGAAATATAGCAGTTTTTTTTTTGGTTGAACTTAATTTTCAGGATGTGCCATTCCTTATCTACAAAACTATTTCCAATTAAATTATATTTTTGATATAAGACTCCCAAACATATTTTTTTTTCTGAGAAAGAGAAGTAGAAATGTATTAATAATGTTTTCTCTATTTACATATAAGTAGATGCAACCACATCATCAAAGTGGATAATATTTATTGTGGGACAGTAGAAATTATAACTAGTCAGGGTTATATAATAAAGTCAAAGTTTATTTAAATATTTGTGAAGTATCAAATTAGCGTACCTAAGACTTCAAGGGAACTTAAACACCTTTCACTTTTAGAATCTTTGCATGGTGCACAGAATGTATTTTTATCTTTTGTGGCTTGCTCATTTCTCCAATTTCATTGTTTCACAATACCTGCTCACCCTCACCCTGACTCCTATTTTATGGAATAATGTATAGTCCATAAAAGTTCCAGCTATCTCTTTGAGATTTTGCAAATGTGAGTTCCCTCTTGGTTCTTTGTCCCTATTTCTCTTCCCTTATTAATCAAAGTCCTACTTATCCTTGGGTGAACCTTTTCTTAAAAGGCCAGATAGTGGTTATTTTAGGTCCCTAGAGTTTCTGTCCCAACTGTTCTACCTTTGTAGCAGTAAGCAAGCTACATACAACACACAAATAAATGGGCACAGCTCTGTTCCAATAAAGCTTTATTTACACAAAAAGGTATTAATGGGTCATAGGTTGTTCATCCTAGCATTAGAATTCGATTCAAATATAATTCTGATATGTGATCATTGAGTGCCATGTCTGAATAGATATCATACTGTATTGTAATCCTTGGATTAAGTTTCAGAATTTCAGACTGTATTGTTAGATATGAGACATTAGAGGTAGGGAAAATGGCTTAATCATTCCTCTGTCATAGTACCTGATAATTGTCTGTTTGAAAACTAAGGTGCCTTTGGCTATTTTTGAGGCGTGAAGAATAAGCATGAGGTTATCAAACCTATTTTTAAAGCCTCCAAAAATAGAGTGTGGAAAAATAATAAAGCCAATTTTCAACACTGCCTAGAAGATCACTATGTCTCGAATGAATAATGTCAGACTGATCTGTTTTCATTTTGTGAAAAAGGGGGAAAAAAACCTCTTTCTTTTTAATGTGGAAAAGATCATGTTGAACGTTTGTTGTTATGGACCTAACATTTTTCTAGACATTTGGGTTTTTAAGGAGGAGGGGAGTGTAGCATATGGGGTGAGACTAGTATTGAGTAATGTCATCTAAATGTTATTTTTAAACTAGTTATGATTTTTAGAGGCTTTAATAATTCAAAAGAGAGAATACTATTAACTATATTGCTAACACCAGGTGGAGAAACCTCAATTAAGTCCTAGAGGAAAAAGAAAAGGTATTTAATTGATGTTGGCAAAAGTATATAAAGAAGTTATGTTTCAACAGAATAAAAGCACAGGAGAATGTGACTATTTGCATAAGAAAAAGTAGACAAATACTAGATGAAAAATAATTCCTATGACCTGTATAAAAAGAACAGTTTCTATGGAAATAGAACAAAAAGGTGATTCCATCATAAACATAGAGTCTTACTCCCCACGATAATTAAAGAGGGTACAGAAGCCCATTTGACCTGCCATATTAAATACCCTTAAATATCCTTCTCTTCACAGTATTGAAATAAATCCCTGTAATAAATGTCTGTGGAACTTAAAGTAAAACCTCATGCCACAGCATGCCCTACCAAGCCCGGAAAGCTCTGGCCCTTCCAGCCTGTCGGATAAACACCTTCACCTTCATTGCTTAAAGAGCTCCAGTCTCACCAGCCTTTCAGCTGTTTAGAAAACAAGATCTCTTTACCTTCAGGCCTTTTCTTCTGATACTTCCTCTACGTGATAAGCTCTTTATCTAGATATTTGCTTCTCTTCATTCAGATCTGTGCTTAAATGTTATCTTCTTAGAAGAACTTTCCTAGACATGGGTTTAACTCCCTCCACTTCTGCTTCATCCCGCCCCCTACCTATTACCCTGTTTTCTTGTATCAATATCTAACATTACATTAAGTTCTTTATGTAGTTGTTTCTTGCTTGAATTTCCCAATAGAATCCAAGCCCCATAAGCACCAGGAACTTTTCTCTCTTGGTCACCTCTTTTTTCCCATTGTTGGGAATTTGATTGGCGTCATGTGGAACAAAACAAATATTTGTTGAGGGCATGGCTATTTATAAATCAGCCATTTGGAGAAAAAGAAAGTTCAGGCAGAGCTTCCTCCTTCCCTACAATGAAAGTGTCTGTATGGGTTGCCATATATTGATATGAGTTTCTGAGGGACGTTAAGGAAACATAATGAACACTGAGTTTTTTAAAGATGACTTATTAGATTAAAAGTTATGGATTAGGTACCCTCTTTTTATTTCCTCCTTAGCTTTATTTATGTGTTTATTTTCTCAGTAGCCACCCATTCCCTGTCTCTCAGAGAAAATCACAGATAATCTTCTTTTATTTTGATGCTTATTTAAAATGTGGCTCAGTCAGTTAAGCTTCTGACTTTGGCTCAGGTCATGATTTTATGGTTTGTGAGTTTGAGCCCCGAGTTGGGCTCTGTGCTGACAGCTCAGAGCCCGGAGCCTGCTTTGGATTCTGTGTCTCCCTCTCTCTCTGCCCCTTCCCTGCTTGCACTCTGTCTCTCTCAAGAGTAAACATTAAAAATGAATGAATGAATGAATGAATGAATAAATAGAATGTCCAAGATTATAGTAAAAATAGACATTCTCTCAATTTAAAAGAAATGTGTGGAATTATTTTAGAATAAAGCACTGAATGTTGAGTCATTTGTGACATTTCAGTTTAATATTAAAGACTTTTATTTAATATGGTAAAGGACATTCTTTTTTAATATACCATATAGCAGATATTAAACAGTAAAAAGCGCAAGAACATTATGAATGCTCAGATGGAATAACTCATGATGATTCTTTATTTTTAAGTAATTTTTCTACATAGGTTTTAAGGCACATATTTAAGGCACATATTTCTTTACCTAGTAAATTGGAAAAGGCTTCTTTTCAGGATTAGAATACCAAGAATTCTAGCTCTCTATGGATTGCACTATTGGAAAATAACACATAGAAAAAATGTTCTCTGCACTGTTCTGCCACTGTGAATGTCAATATTCTTGGTATGCCAGGATTTGTTAAAGCTAATTTAGTCCAGACTGTATTCTGTTTGAGGTCAAGATTGTATCTTCTACTTGTAGAAACTACATAGAATTCAGTAAATCTATTACTTAAATTATTTATATAAGGATATGTATTTCAAGATATAGATTGCTTAAAAATCTAATAAATGCTACTTAAATGGAATTTATATTCTATATTAAAGTAGGTATCATCCTTGCAACCTATACTACTAATAAATGTGAATATGAGTGACATAGTTCATTTCAGTATGGTAATAATTTACACTTCAGTTCTCAGTAAGTTTTCATGTAACAACCACCAAGGACATTTAAAATAATGAGAGATTCAGTGAAATTATATACTAAAAATTATTACTGAAGGGCCTGAAAATGCTTCTCATCCCCAGTCAGTGATGCATAAAGGAAATGTCTGCCTGCCTTTTACTATTTCAAAGTGGAATCTTTTAGCTAATGTGTTTGTCATCCTTTTAGGCCTTGCAACCTTCATGCATTCATTTTTTTCAAATTTTATGTGAATATAAACCACCTCTTCCGTGATACATGGTCTTAGTGCCCTTTGAGTTTAGCTAGTTTTGTTTTTTTTCTTTTTCTTTTTTTCTTTATTTCCTTCTCTGTCTTTTTCTTCCTTTTCTTCTTTTTAATGGCAAAGGACCTTCAACGCAGCAAGCATTCCTTGATTATTTCTAGCTATCCATGCAGAATTTTTCTGGTTGCACACTGAGAAAACCCCATAATTACAAGGATATTTATGATAGCAGCACTGCTATTTCAGGGAACTACATTATAGTTCACACTAAAAATAAAAGGGCAACATATTTTGCATGCTGGTAGCTGCTTTCCCTTGATAGATGCACTTGCTTTTTCTATAGACTTAAATTTATCCTTCACCATCTGCTCTGCAAGTACTCCAGAAAATACAATATTGCATTCTGAATTCCCTTGAAAGTAAGTTACTCTTCCTCTCTATGGATTTCCTTGTAGGATTCTTAGTTTTACCTGCATACAAATGCCCCATATTTGGGGAGCTGTAGTAATCTTGCACTTCAATTTAGAGAAAACTTGGGAGAGCATCCAGGCAGTCACTCCCATAATGCTTTGGGCATGATTGAGGAGATGACAGAGGCAGTTTTGTTTTAATGATGCCTTAAAACAACAACAACAACAAAGTTATGTTGAAGTGGCTGTTATGTTTTGGTTTGTTTTTTAAATTCATTTATTCTTTCAATTAACACTTGATTGAAATATTTTTTCTTGAAATAGTTTTGGAAAGAATTGTACTAACCCTGCTTACATAGATTAAGACACAGTGTGTGTTGTATCATTTGCAGGACACTCAAAGAACACTTTAATACCCTCTCTACCTAAGTCTTCCAGTGGTACAAACTAAAATTTTGCTCTTGGATATTCGGTCCTTTGGTTTCTTTTGGAAGTTATCTTTTAAAAAATCCTCCAAACCTTCAAGTAGCCATCTTAATTATTTTTATGTGACTAATTTCCTAAACATTAGGGTTTCAGGGCAATCATAAGGTTCTTGTCCTTGGAGAGGAGAGAGGCATGTGAATTAGGTTCTGAATACTGGGAGGACAGTGCTTTATATATAGTCTACAGTTGGTAGATATTTGTTGAATGAAAATGGGAGGGTGAATAGAAAACACTAAGATAAATCTGCCCTGTTGTAAGATACTACCCTGAGCGAGTCTTTTTTCTAGACATTCTGACTTTGCCTTTGACTCTCCAATTCAACTAAAGCCCTACTTCATTTCAGTTACAGGACTATATCTTTTAAGAAAGAGAGATGATGCTTCACTTGCATTTGATATTAATAACTTTCCAGATTTTTCAAACTGTTATACGGATCTTGAGGTGAGAACACCCAAGGAATTCTTGGGTATCATTAATTAGTCCTAAAACACTCACATTCAAAAACTTCACTAGAGGTTACTTCTGAGTTTGTAGACATTTAGAAATGGTGCAGTTGAATTGGTGAAGGGCTAAAAAAGTGAAGGAGTTTGCATGTGAGCTGCTTATCTAGAGATCAGATGAAGCTGATAAAACTTCCTTGATTGTTTTTTTAAATAGTAAGGTCCCACTTGGTGTTTCTGGAGTCACCTTATGTGCTATAACTCTGACTCCAGCTCTCTTCTCCATAGGCGTAAAACAAGCACGTGTTCAGTGCTGGGAGCAGGGTGTACAAAAGCCCCCCACTGTGACTTTCAGACTAAAGTCACCTAAGAAAGATTCCAACATGTGACTCTGCTGGTACACCACAGAGAGAATCTTCCTTTTGCCAAGGGATTGGTTTAGTTGAAAACAATCACCATATTTGGCACTTACTATTTCCTTTTTGTTTGTTTTTGTACAGCAATTTAGAAAGGAAAAAAACAAACCAGTATTTTATTTTCATATTATTATTTTTTAGAAGGCTCTATTTGGAAACATACCGTTTTAAGGCTGAATGAGAGACCTCAGAAGTAATCTAATCTTTTTCTCATGCATATATCCCTTTACATCAAATATTAAAATGATTTATCAGCTCAAGTACTTTAAATGTCTTGGAACTTACTGTCTCATCAAACATCCCATTCCACTTTAGCAGCTTTGTGGGTAAGAAAGTTTTTATATTGAGTTTAAATCTGTATCCCTAACCCCTCTGTAACCTGAACCGTTAGTCCTAATTTTGCTCTCTAGAAGTACAGAAAAAAATAAGCTCTCATTCACTTAATAACCTCTTGCGTACTTTAAACCATCTAGTATATACCCATAAAGGCCTTTTTAAATAATCAATCAGTCCAAGTTTCTGCAACCATTTTTTTTTTTAGAAAGTCACAGGTTTTTCAGAAATGGAAGAAATTTTAGAAAACATCTAGTCTATTTTTTTTTTTTTTTTGAAAACGCATTTCTATAAAATACTAATTCTGGAGGTGATAATAGTAAAAAAAAAAAAAAAAAAAAAAAAAGTGCACAGTAAGATCCTGATCTGTAGTTCAGTCAACTTATACCTGTAATTCTTGAACTGGGGACTCATGTTGTTGGAATTATGTGAAGGGAGCCCCAGGATAAATCTGATGGTTCTTTTCTTTTTTTAATTTTACATTTTCCTGCATATTTTATCAAAGAAGTCTCATTTTTATATCAGAAAAAAATATATTGACATAGTAAGAATTTGAATGTTTGGCATGAAATATGGGATTCCAAATGCTTTCAAGTTTTCAAAGGGGAGCTGTTATGGACCAAAATTTATATGTTGAAGCTCTAACACTCAATGTGACTGTATTTGGAGATAGAACTTTGGGGAGATAACACTCAATGTGACTGTATTTGGAGATGGGACTTTGGGAGATAAGTAGGTTAAGATGATGCCATTAAGATGACTTTCATGGTGGGATTATTGCCCTTATTAGAAGAGACACCAAATAATTCTCTTTTCCTTTCTCTTTCCTTCTTCCCTGTTCCCCCTCTCCCATCTCTCTCCCTCCCTACCTTTACTTGTCTCTCTCTCTTTCCTTCTCTCTTTCTTTCCTGTGTCTCTTGAGAACAACCAGAAACTGACTACACTGGCACCTTGGTCTCAGACTTCAAGCTTCCAGAACTATGAGAATATAATTTCTGTTGTTTAAGCCACTCACCCTATGATATTTTTTTATAGAAGCCTGAGAAAACTAAGATTACAGCTTTGTCTAGGCCAATTGCTATCAGCCAAAGGTGATTTGACAATATCTGAAGACAGTTTGATTATCACAATTTGGGGAATGCTACTAGCATCTAGTGGGGAGAGCCACTAGAATTATAAACATCCTATAATGTGCAGGAGAGGAACCCACAACAAAGAATTACCTGGCCCCAATCTCTATTATATTGGGGTTGAGAAATGGACTTGGCTACAATAGGGGTACCTCAATGAAATGTTTGTTATTCATAATCATTTATTATTCATCTGCAAAATGCACAATATGAAATAATGCCATAGAGGAATGGTCTTTCTAAAGTAAAGGAAGCTACATGTCTTTTCTCTGCTCACCAACTCTGTAGCAATTCATAATGATCCCTAATCAAAATTTTTATTCTAATGTCAACAGAATCTTCTCCAGTTATTTTATGAAAATCAGTCATGTCCTATCTCAATTTCAAGTAACAGGGCCCTTAACATTCAGGCTGTTTCAGATACTGCTTATATTAGTCAGGATTATTCAGAGAAACAGAACCAACAGGGAGTATACATTAGGGGATTTATTTTAGGAAATTAGGTTACACAGTTATGGAGGCTGGCAAGTCTAAAATATGTAGGGTAGAGCAGGGTAGAGACCCAGGAAAGAGATGATGCTGCAGTTCCAGTCCAAAGGCCATCAAGCTGCAGAATTCCTTCTCAATGATGGGGAGATCAGGCTTTTGTTCTATTCAGACTTTCAACTGATTGGATGAGGCCCACCCACATTATGAAAGGCAGTCTGATTTACTAGAAATCTACCAATTTTAATGTAAACCTTATCTAAGCACCGTCATAAAAATGCCCAGAATAGCATGTGAGCAAATATTTGGGTACTGTGGCCCAGCCCAGTTGACACAAAAATTTAACCATCACAGTTGTTCTCTTTTAACTGCATTGTATGCCATCCAGTGTTCACTCTGGACCTCCTTTAAGGCTCATAGAAAAGGCCAGTGACACAAGGTATGGTGGGAGCCTCTACAAAGAGTCTACTTTGCCAGGCTTTCTTCAGCCAGGAAGGTAATTATAGTAGTTTTGCTTTAGTCCAGTTGGTGCCTGAATCCGTGTTTCACTTTGCTCTATTACTAATCTGCCTTTGTTCTCATATTAGGAAAGGCAATAAGGCCAGCCTCTGCTCAGTAGTCCAGTCTAGGCCAAGGGTCCATCTCAGCCTGCAGGTAACCCCATAGACTCTTTTTAGTCTTGCCTTGAGATCCAGTGAACTTCCTCTAGTGAGCAGAAATTTGGGTGAGAGAGATTTATGGTTGCTGGCAGTAAAGATCATCTTTTGCTTGCACCCTCCTAGGTAATAATGCTTCATTTTATCCCCTCACAGAGGTTTTATTTGTGTTGACTAAGATGGTGTTACAATTTCCTTCAGCTTTGCTAAACTTTATATGGGTATTTTCCTGATTATTGGCCCATGACTTCCCTTTCCATAGAGCATTTACTTCAGAAAACTTAGAATTATAAGTTTTTTCTCTGCCACTTTGAAATGTATATAAATATTCTCTCAGCCTCTGAACAGATTTATAAACCAGAAAATGTCTTTATCAGGAGACTGGAAGCCATCCCTTTGAAATATAATCATCAGGGAAGATAGTGCCCCTATTTCTCAGTCTTGATGGGAATATGGGAGCCTAACTTCCATGGCTACCAATTATTAAAACACAACATAATTAGAAAAACATTTGCAAACTCAATGATA
Source organism: Panthera tigris (assembly GCF_018350195.1). NCBI lineage: Eukaryota > Metazoa > Chordata > Mammalia > Carnivora > Felidae > Panthera > Panthera tigris. The sequence continues at coordinate 74,964,011 of NC_056662.1, forward strand.
ACTCAGTTTGCTGGACACATGCCATTGATTAACCCTCCCACTAAGGTCCTCCAAGTACCTTTCCACTAGCTCACCCAGCACTTAAAAACCTTTCTGCCTTTTGTTTCAGTGAAGTTAAGTTCAGTCTCTCTCCCCTATTGCAGTAACCTGAATAAAGTCTTCTTTACCTGTTTAATGCTATCTGGCACACTTTTTATTTTGGCAGTATTTTTAAAGTAACACTCAGCTTCCTATACTGTAAGCATAAGTAATGACGATAATTTCAGGTACCACAATCCATCTGAAATCACAGAATAAACAGCTTTCTGTGGCAGGCTCGTTATACTTGCTCCCCTAAGTTTTCAATGAGAAACTGGTTGGTTACTATCTTTGAGGCATGACATTCAGGTAAAAGCAACATCTTCCCATATGTTCAGTAGTTGATAATTTTTAAACATTCTTTCCTCTGAACACTTCAAGTCACTATCCAGAAAATACTAACTTTAAAATTAATTTCAATACTTTTCAATCATTAAATACTTTTCAAATATTAAAATACAAGTAATAGTAAGGATAGAGAAAACAAAGCCAACAAAGAACAAAAGCTATATAAAAATGTTTAGAAAGGATATGAGAAGTCATTTAATCTATATTTTTCAAATTTGGAAAGATAGCCATAAAGAAATAAAAAGATACATAACTTTAGCTTATAACTTCTTGCATTAATAGTCAGTACATTTTCATTTTGACCTATTACCTACCACACTCTTTCCCTCAAAACCTGTGGTTTTAATAGTGTAAAATAAAGATCAAGAAATAATGTATTTACTGAACTGATCCTGCTTGCCCCTATTTTATCTACTTTTTCTTCCCAGCCTCCCCTTGGATTTAAAGGTTTAGTTTTGCAACTGACAATGACATTGACAATGATGTAGTTAATTAGAGATATTTTAAAGTTCATTGTTGTAAAGTTTTTATGTATAATAATGAAAAAATAGCAACTTTTGAAAAAGTAAAATAAATCTTTTGTTAAATTAATTTAATTTTTGTTTTAAGCCTACCTACTAAAGGTTTCATTTAAAATGTTCCAAAATTAAAATCAATTTATTAGAATAAATGTAAGAAGCACAGCTTGTAAGTAAAAATTGGACTATCCCCTCTGCTTGGAATTGGAAATCTTCCAAATCCAGCTTAGTAAAACTTGGTTTATTCCATGTGTAAATTAAAAAGAAAATAAAAGGTATCAAAAAAGTTTTAGGAACTTTCTAGCACCAAGGACATGACAATTATTTAAGAGTTTAAAAATCATTTAACAATACAAAAATTAGAATTCCTATACCAGAGAAATTCCCTTCTAAACACTGCATATCATTTTCTCTTGAACATCATTTTCATAGCATCAAGGCTTGGGGCTGTGTAAATATTTGTTTTGCGAAGTTGCCAAAAGTTTCAGAGCATTTCACTGAGTTTTTAATTAATTTTTAAAAACAAATTTGCTTTTTCTTAAATTGCTTCTGTACTCAAGAGAGCTTCAGTAGTTTATCTCAAGATGTCTTAACTGTGTTATTTACTACTCATTTTAGTATTGGAATTCTTTTTTCTTCTGGCTAATTGGCCATTAGCACCATTAGTATTTGAATAATGTATATAAAGCACCATAGAAATCTAGAAAAATTCTGTGCATGTTTAATCTTTAATGCAATGTGTTACTGATAAGAAAACACTTGTTTACTGCAAGACTTTTGATGGTAAGACTGTCAGAAAAGTCACTCTTGGCTTTGGTACTTGCCCCTTCCTCCTGTCTCCCTCCCTCCCACGTAATAACCCCAAAGGTGATATTACTGACTACCCTTCTTTGGTTTCAGGATTTATAAACATCATTTTCCTTTCACGGAAATGTAATCTGCCCTATAAATCACCACAAAGGCCTTCAGAATTAACAAATCTGAGGACCAAATCTATACTGAAGAGAGGTGGGCCATTATTTGGGTATGATGTGTCATCCACAGTTTTCTTTTGGTTGTTCTAATTGGGAAAATATTTGACCTTACATTTTATATTCATGGAACAGAATGAATTAACTGACCTGTGTTCTAGTTTTGTTCAATGAACTATGTCAGAAGAGAGTTTCTGTTCTCATTCAATGTGTGGGGGACTACTTTTCCTAACCCTTAAAACTGAGAAAAATCTCAAAGATATTTTCAAAACAGATGCAAAATTATCTTTGGTGCCCTATAATTAGAATGAAATTTTTAAGCTAATACTTGGATTCTAATTTATTAAAACTTTAACTGAAAAACAAAGTAAAGATTCCTCAAATACTTATGTGGTCTCTGGTATGACACTAGTTATTATGAGTAAACGGAAATTATTAAGACATGGGGCTGTTCTCAAGAAACTTGTGTTCTAGATATCCGGAGGAGATAATTTCATAAATGATGATATTTCAAAGCAATATTTGAAACCTGCTGTGGCAGGGACAAATCTTATTTGCAAAACTTAGAGAAGGTTGTGATAATTTTCAGCACATTGTGACTAGGTCTTCGGGAAATTATGGAAAACTTCAAGTAGGGTAGGTTTTGCTTTAGAGGTATTGGCAGAGATAGGATGCATTTTCAAGGACCGTGAATGATCTTATGTGGGGTCTACTTGGTCATTTGTTGAACTGTTGGACACATCTGACTTCAGGAGCTTTCTAGCCAGACTTAGGCTTCATTTTAAGAGCTTTAGTTTTAGACTAGTAACATAAGATGGTTTTGTTCTGCAGAGAATAACAAATTCTACCAACTCCACAGCCACTTCCTTTTTTTATGTGGAGGTAGATAGGAGGTTACGTGGGTGGAGGGTAAGGGGTGGGGAATTAGAGAACTATGCAAATGTGTCAAGTTTTGGAGGTGCCATTCTTAGATATTTATTTGCCTGAGTAGGAGCTTGCCCCTCTAAAGTAGAATCAGCTATAGAGCAACAGGTAAAGGCTTTCTGCTTCCAAGAAAAATAATACTGAAATTCTTCTATTCTACTATGCTACATAGCTTTAAAGTGGGAAATAGGAAAATGATAAGTTGAAATATGAGCTGGGTAGAAAAGATGTAGTATAAATGCTTTGAGGATGCAGAGGAGAGATTGTTGGTTCTGTGGTGAGTTTTATTTATTTTTTTCCTTTCTCCAAATTTGTATTTAAATTCCAGTTAGTTAACATACACTGTAATATTCGTTTCAGGTGTAGAATTAAATGGTTCATCACCAACATACAACACCCAGTGCTCATCACAGCAAGTGCCCTCCTTAATACCCATCACCCATTAACCCATCTCCCCCACCTACCTCTCCTCCAGTAATTCTTGGTTTATTCTGTATAGTTAAGAGTCAGTCTCCTGGTTTGCCACTATCTCTCTTTTTTTAAATTATTTTGAAATAATTTTAGATTTACAGAAAATTTGCAAAAAAAAATGTACATAACATTCATGTATACTCTATCCAGCTTTTCCAAATATTAATAGCTTACATAGCCAAGTACAAATGTTACAATGAGGAAAATAACATTGATACAATGTTACTAACTAAACTACAGACCTTATTAGTGGTTCACTAGTAGTTTTAGCCCATAATGTCATTTTTCTGTGCTAGGATCTAATCCAAATTCCTGCATTGCATTTAGTTGTATCCTTTTAGTATCCCCCAATCTGTAATGGTTCTTGAGTCTTCCCTTGTTTTTCATGACACTTTTATGTGTACTACTTAATTATTTTGGGGGATAATTTGGGATTATTACTAAATTTGGCATTGTCTGATGTTTTCTCATGGTTGGATTGAGGTTATACAGTTTTTTGGCAAGAATACCACAGAACTGATGTGAAATCTTTCTCAGTAAATAACGTTAGGGGTATATAATGTTGCTATAGGCTATTACTAGTGATGTTAATCATAAGCACTTAATTAAGATGGTGTCTGCCAGGTTTCTTCACTGTAGGGATACTGTTCTTCCCTTTGTAATGAATAAATATCTAGGGATATACTTTAAAAATTCCTTTTTCCTCAAAATTTGGGCACTGACTTTAGGATCCACTATTCCTAAAATGGCCAAAGTAAAAAATGAAAATAAAAAACAAAAACAAACAATAAAAACCTCAACAGATATTATGGATAATTGTGTGAACTGATTCCCCCTACCCAAAATTATAATTTTAGCTAAATGTCATATATATAGAGTCTTTGAAAAATACTGCTTTGGAAGACTCATTGCTTTCTGAATGTGCTAAATCTTAAATTATGATTTCCCATTATTTGTCCCTAGCTAGCTCTGAACTTCTCAATTTCATAGCATCCAGAATTATAGTGATTATATGTAAAAAAAAAAAAGAATTTTATTTCTGTAATATTCCTAACCTATTTTGCAAATAATTTATTTTGTTCTTTCTAACTCAATTAAAAAATATATGTTGAAGTATGATTACCATACAAAACTGTACATGGTTAGTGTTTACAACTCAAAGAATTTGGAGATAAATATACACTCATGAAACCATCATCACAATCAAGGCCATGAACATATCCATCACCTCTCAAAGTTTCCTCCTCTCCCTCTTAATTTTTTTCTAATTAAAAATTATTTTTGTTGTATGGTAAGGGAAATAACATAAAATCTACCTTCTTAGAAAAATTTTAATTATACAATATAGCATTGTTAATGTTAGTCACTATATTGCACCATAGATCTCCAAAACTTAATCATTTTACATAACTGAAGGTTTCTACCCTTTGACCAACAACTAAAAAGCCACTACACAGCAAAGAAAACAATAAGCAAAACGAAAACGTAACCTATGAAATGGGAGAAAACATTTGAAAATCATATATCTGATAGTCGGTTAATATCCAAAACATATAAAGCACTCTTACAACTCAATAACAAAGCAAAAAAATTAATCCATTTAAAGATGGGCAAAGGACCCGAATAGACATTTCTCCAAAGACATAAAAATGATCACGTGGTACATGAAAAGGTGCTCAACACCACTAGTCATTGGGAAATGCAAATTAAAACTACAATAAGATATCACCTCATACCTGTTAGGATGTTTTTTATCAAAAAGACAAGAGATAAGTATTGGTGAGGATGTGAGTTAAGGGAACTTTTAGACATTGTTGGTGAGAATATAAATTGGGGCAGCCACTATGGAAAACAGTATGAAGAATCCTCAAAAAATGAAAAATAGAACTACCATCTGATCTCACAATCTCACTTTTGGGTATATATGCAAAAGAATTGAAATCAAGATCTCAAAGAGATATCTGCCTTTCCATGTTTATTGCAGCATTATTCTCAATAGCCAAGATATGGAAACAAACTAAATGTCCATTGACAGATGAATGGATAAAGAAAATGTGGTATACACATACAATGGAATTTTATCCACACTTTAAAAAAGAAGGAAATCTTGCCATTTGTGACAACACAGATGGACCTGAAGACATTATGCTAAGTGAAATAAGTCAGACACAAGAGGACAAATACTGCATCATTCCTGTTTTATGAGAAGTCTAAAATAGTCAAACTCATGGAAGCAGAGAACAAAGTGAGGTCATGGTGGTCTACCCAACTTATATGTGTTATTTATATTTGACCTTTTAAATGATACAATTCCAAACATTCATCTGAATTAAAAATTTTTAAATGGGATAATTACATAGGAAATAGAGCATGATCAAAATATCAGCTAATTTTCTGATATTGCTCTCTTAGAGAATATGACTTTTTCCATGGCCAAATTACTCTATCTTAACCTTGCTCACAGGTATTTGGGGTAAGACTCTAAGTGAGAGACTTGCATCTCCAGTATATAATGTGTGTGAATCTATACCAAGCAACTAAAATTTTAAAAAATGGCCATAGGATGTCCATTACGATTTGGCAACCAAGTCCTCCTTCATTTCCCTTGGAATTCTCTGAAACTAACTGTGTTGCTACTCTCCTGTCTAATGTTGTTGTTGAAATGATACACTTCAAGGGCTTATCTTCTTCATTTTAGAGGTGGTGAATAAAATCACTGGTTTCCAACTTGGCTGTCAATTAGAATCATCTAGGAAGATTTCAAAAATACTGGTACGGGGGACTTCTTTCTAACTGAAGAGAAGCAGCTATAGAGCAATCTAACACCCAACATTTTCTCTCTGAATCACGTGAAAAGACAAATAGTGCTTTGATCACATGATAAGTCCTGTGTGTTCAAACATTCATCAGTTACACAGCAACTATTACCTGGTTGGACACATGTTCTAAGCAACCATGTTTCTTAAAACACACACCCACCCCACACACCGACACCCACACCTACACCCACCCCCCTCCCCCCCACACACACACGCACCTACCTGGGTGTATTACAAAGGTTAGTACATAAGTAGGAGAGTTTTTATGATTACTAAAATACCCATTTTGTGAGAAGGAAACTTTTGGAAGGTATAAATAAGAACAGAGTTTACTTCCTTCTAGTCATTTTTGTTCTTGAGATAAGATTATATACATACATACATACATACATACATGTATGTATACATATATATGTGAATATATATAGTGAAATGTATATATGTATATATAGTGATCTGCAAATTTTACGTGTGAAATACACGGAGTTTTGACAAGTAACACCCATGTAACCCACACCCTTATGAAGATGGAAAGAACATTTTATTACCACAAAAAACAGTGCCCTACCCCTGAGGCTGCCATTGTTCTGAATTTCTTTCACGATAGATCATATTTCCTTGTTCCAGAACTTCATAAAATATGGAATCATACAATATGTGCTCTTTTGTGTCTATCTGCTTTTATCCAACATAAATTTGATATTTGTCTATGTTGTGGCAAATATCACTAGCTCTTCTCTTTTTATTTTTTGGTGGTACTGCATTTTAAGAATATACCCCAATTTTTTATATCCACTTTCTGGTTGATGGATATTTAGGTTACATACAGTTTGGGGCTAGTATGAATAATGTCTTCTTGGACATTTCTATGTAAGTTAGTTTATTTGTTTGCTTTTGTTGAGACTTACTTTTCATTAGTCTTGAGAGTGGAATTTGGGGATTATATTTTAAGTATATGTTTAAGATGACAAGAAACTGCCAAACATCTTGTCCAGGGGTCTTATTTTTATATTATTGCCACCATTGTATCAAAGTTCTAATTACTGCACATTTTTGCCAGCATATGGAATTGACAGTCATTTTAAATTTAGCTTTTCTTTTTGGTGTGTGATGGTATCACACTGTGGTTTAATTTGCATTTCCCTGATAACTAAAGATATCATGCATCTTTATGTGCTTCTTGGCTATTCATAGATCTTCTTTTGAATTGTCTATTTAATTCTTTGACCATTTTTATGTATTTTTTAATTGTTAAGTTGTAAGAGTACTTTATATATTCTTGATTCAAGTTGTTTGTCAGACATATTTTTTCTAAATGTTTTCTCTCAGTGATTTACACTTTCATGTTCTTATTTTTTTTCTTTAGATAGTGTAAAAGTACAGAATTATTCACAATCATATAACAGGGCTCTACTTGAGCTGTCTGAAACAAAAGAAGTTGGTTTGGAGGATTTGTTGTAAGATATAAGCATGGGTGTCTCAGTTAGTTAAGTGATCAAATTTGGCTCAGGTCAAGATCTCATTAGTTCGAGCCCCACTTTGGGCTCTGTGCTGACAGCTCAGAGCCTGGACCTTGCTTCAGATTCTGTGTCTCCCTCTTGGTCTGCCCCTCCCTGCTCTTGCTCAGTCTCTCTCTCTCTCTCAAAAATGAATAAACATTAAAAATTTTTTAAAAAGAATATAATCATATATTACAAACTAAAAAAGGGGAGATACTATAAGGTCTGAGGAAAGAACTGGAAAATAGACTTTATGTTAAAAGGCAATCCTCCCTGTTTCTGCCATCATATCTCTTTTACCAGTTTTCTTTTCTGCCTCCCTCTTCCACTTTTAAGGACCATTGTGATTACCTGGTCCCAACCAGAATGTCTAGGATAACATTTTTATCTTAAAATTAGCTGATTACACCCTAAATCTATCTGCAAACCTAATTCTCTTCCATCATATAATATTTTCACAGGTTCCAGGGATTGAGGGGGTGGACATCTTTGGGTGAGCCATTGTTCTATATACCAAAAGTTAAATGATCTTTTCTAAGGCAAGCGTACTAATAATCAAATGTCTCAAAGTATGCAGTTGATGATAATAATAGATGTATTCAGTCTTAGTGGATTTTGATATTGCCTTTACAAATTACATATACACACACACACATACACATACAAGAAAACCAAATGGATAATAGATTCTGGGAGAATTTTGGTTAATCTTCATGGCACTTTTGAAATGTTATTCCTAGATTAACACGTTTATATCTCATAATACGTACTGGTTATAAGAAGATTTAGCATCAAGTGGCAGAAAACAAAAATAACTAATGTGTCTTAAGCAAGATACAAGTTTACTTCTCTGTCTTTAAAACCTAGGCCATCTATGGCTTGGAGGTTCTTCACCAAGCATCAAAACCCTGATCGTTTAACATATTGAACCATTTTTAAATCATTATATGTTTACATTCTTTTGTTTCAACTTTTTTTTTTATCTTTTAAGCTTGCCCTGCTCCAAGCTACATAGCTTGCTACAAGCTAAGATACCAGCTACATTTAAAAAATCTATTTATAATTTATGCTTTCTAATAATAGTTCCAATTCAAATACACATATTTTGATTAATAGCATACTTTAAATTATTTCTGCCATCTTAGTATGGGATTTTGTTTTCTTTTTATATATTTATCAAGTGTTTTTTTGTTTTGCTTTGTTTTGTTTTTTGGTCTTTTTTAAAAAATCATGTCTTTGAGGGGCATCTGGATGGCTCAGTCAGTTAAGTGGCTGCCTTCGCCTCAGGTCATGATCTCATGGTTCATGGGTTCATGGGTTTGAGCCCCACATCAGGGTCTATGCTGTCTGCATGAAGCTCACTTCAGATCCTCTGTCCCCTTTCTCCCTGCCCCTCCCCACTTGTTCTCTCTCTCTCTCTCTCTTTCTCTCAAAAATAAGTAAATAAAAATTTATTTTAAAAAATGTCTCTGAATGTTTTTGTTCTTTTTTCCACTTTTTTCTCCATAGGTTTATAAGTTTACAGTCTAATTCTTTTTTTTAAGTGTATTTATTTATTTTTGAGAGAGATAGTGTGTGTGAGCAGGGGGCGGGCCAGAGAAAGGAAAGTGCTGTCAGCATGGAGCCTGATTTGGGGCTTGGTCTCAGAACCATGAGATCATGACCTGAGTCAAAATCAAGAGACAGATGCTTACCTCACTGAGCCACCCAAGCACCCCTACAGTCTAATTCTTAATATTTCTTTTTCTTTCTCATTTTCCTCCTCCTTCTCCTCTTCTCCTTTTCTTCTTCCTTCTCATCTTCTTCTTTGGGGATTTTTAAAAAATTTTTATTCATAAAGGCATCACGTTTGTGGGGTTTCTTTGTTTTTTTTGTTTTTTTTGTTTTTTTTTTTTTCCCTAACAAGCGTTTTAAGTAGGCCTTTCTTTGGGAGGAGTCAAAAATTATAGCATATTTCTACTTTCCTCTGTAATGCTCCATCTCCCAACTGTTGTTGTTGTTTCAACTTTATGTATATTATTACCCTACTAATCTCAATGTACTTTAACTGTGTTTTTTGTTTTTTGTTTTTTGTGTTTTTTTTTTTTTTTTTTTGTATTTTTTTCATTTCTTTGGTCTATATTCCAGGATGTTTCTACTGATTTTAAAGTTCACTATTTCACTTCCCATGGCTCTCCAGACACCTAGGTAGTAAGTCTATTAAATTTTTTCTTATTTAATAGCCATCAGCTTCTGTGTCATAACTATTTATTTGTTTGTTTATTTTTGGTTGTTTTCACTTTGTTTCTCTGTAGAAGATATAAAGTTGATCATTTCAAAGTTCTTTTCAGGTTCTACTTTTTCAAGTTCTACTTTTTTCTGGATCCTGAGTTATAACTGTTTATTTTGCTCAGTTTGTGTTACTCTTTCATCATTTTAGTTTTCCTCTAGTACTTTGTAATTCTTGGTTGCAAGGGCGTCTTAAGGCAGCCATTCCTTTATTACACATCCAAGGAATACATAATTGTCTTAAAGATGCTGAGCCTTGGCTTGTTATGTTACAAGACTCCCAAGATAGGCTTTACATGATTCATATGCAATTAGACTTTGATTTCTTGTGGTTAATTTCTGGAGTTATTTTATCAGATACATTATATAATTCTAGAGATCCCGCTTCAGTTCCTAGTTAACAAAAACTCATTCTTCTCCTCAAATTATATTATGTAATGTTATATTATATTATATTAATTATATTATTATATTATATTATATTATATTATATTATATTATATTATATTATATTATATTATATATTAATTCTATTATAGGTTATAGCTTTCCCTTATACTTGCTTTATAAACATCCTTAAAATAAATCATAGATTCTATTACATTGACCAGCCCTACCCCATCAGCCCTTTGATTACCTGACCTAACCCAGAATATTTCATAAATGTATTGCTTCATTTCTAGTCTATGGAAAATGTTCTTTCTCTTTTTTTACTTATGGTAATTTTGGTTTGGCAGTACTTGTTCTTTCATTTATATGTATTCCAAATGACATCATGAGAGGTTTGAGCAGTTGTGAAGTTTGCAAAATTGATGAGGAAGTCTTTTTTTGCTATAATTTTAGAGAGCTTGTTTGTTGTTGTTGTTGTATTTTAAAGTTTCACCTGTTTCCTCCATTGCTCTCAGGTTGTTGTAACTTCCTTCTGTCATCACTGTGGTTAACTCAAGTGTGCCCTAGTTATGATTAATTTTAATTTATTCATAGCAAGCTAGGTGGACTTTATAAAATTATAACAGCACAAAATTTGAATTAAATATCAAGTGCGTCTTTGGTGAATAGTGAAATCAAATATTTTGTTAAATCAAGTCAAATCAAAAGATATATAAACATCTGTTTTTATAAGCCTTTCTTGATTATTGCCAAGTTCTCATCGATGCACCAAATTGCTGAGTTTGCAGGATAAGTGACCTTCAGATAAATGACATGTTTCTGCTTTATTTTCTCTTCACAGGACACTTGAGACCTGATTACCATGGATGAAAGGTCAGTGCATTTTCTACTGTAGAAAAAAAAATGCTGGCATCTGTCCATTTTAGTTTTTATTCTAGTTATATAAAATGAAGATTGTTTTCAAATCATGTGTGTGTATGTGTGTGTATATATATGTATATATACATAATTTTATATAAATACAAAAACAATAAAATTTATTTCCAGCACTAAATTGCAGCTAAGCTCATGTAAAATACAAGTTGGCTGAAATTTCCCTGAGCTAACTCAAATATTGGCTGAGATGATAATGTGTCCTCATTTGTTCAGTACAAATTCAATCATAATGTGGCAATTTTGCCATTATAAAGCTATTTGCAAAGGTATTCAATGACTACAGGAATATTTAAGGACCAGCTCAAGCAGTTCATTTTAGTCACCTTTTTACTGAATCGACCTCAAATGATGCAAGGACCTTGAGGCCTGGTGATGAATGCTTAAGTGAGAACTGTTGAGTAATTCTGCCCTTAAAGTGAGGAAACATTACCACTTAGTGGCATGCATTTAAATCAGGGAAGGAATAGAAATAAAGAATACCTACCTTCTACTTTTCTTGCCATTTGTGAGCAATAATAGTTTACTTTTATTGCATTACTGTGTGTTAAGTTGCTTAGGATTCTTTTACAATTATAAATTAATATAAGTTGGACTTTTGAGGTGAGTAACTTATCTGGTTAAAATAATGCACAAAATGTGTTGTTTAACAGGAAGATATATGGAAGGTGAATCTCTGAGTGGATAGAAGGAGCTTTTCAATTGGTTGCCTTCACTCCTTTCCTCCTTTCTTGGCTTGTTAGTTTCTTAGGGCTGCAATAATAAATTACTACCAACTTGGTGGCTTTAAAAGACAACAGAAATCTGTTCTCTCATAGCTCAGGAAGTGAGAAGTCTAAAATCAAGGAGTCAGGATTAGTCCCCTTTGTCATAAGGGACCGTTTGCCTGTCAAATGGTTGCACTTCTGCCATTAAAAACTTGCTTTGCAGCCTCTGAGGGAGAAACTTCCCCAAGCCTCTCTCTTTGCTTCTGGTGGTGACACAGAATCCTTGCTGCTCCTTGGCTTGTAGGCACATCACTCTAATGTCTGCCTCCATCTTTGTATCGCCGCCTTCTCTGTGTCTCTGTGTGTCTTTTCTGTCTCTTATAAGGAAGGGCATTATCATTGGGTTTTGGTCTAACCCTAATCCAGTATGATTTCTTATCTTAATCTTTACCATAATTATATCTGCAAAAAACATATTTCCAAATAAGGTCATGTTCTAAGGTTCCCAGTTGACATGGATTTCGGGTGTGACCACTAAAAAACCCACTATACTTGAGATTCTTTTCATTTCATTTCATTTCATTTCATTTCATTTCATTTCATTTCATTTCATTTCATTTCATTGTTACCATCAAAATCCAACAATACTGTGTGTGGTGTGTGTGTGTGTGTGTGTGTGTGTGTGTGTGTGTGAATCTAGCCACACTGTTTTAGCATAACTGCCTCCCTTGCCATAATTGATTGGCTCATTTTGAGAGCCTAACTATTATTTATGAATAATTGACACTGTTAGAGAAATTTAAAGTTGAATCAAGAACCCCCAAGTCTATTGTGAATGAAGGAGTTGTAAGTAGAAACTATGAATGATTACTATCTGACATGTGGATTAAAGTAAAGAAAAGTTGGCACACACAGATGGGAGAATGAAGCCAAGAATCAGAAGAGGACAAAATCAAGACAGGGAAGAAAGATTACTATTTTGTATAAAGTCTATTATTCTAATTCCCCCCCCACTTCGAGGCCTGATAGTATCTCCTCTTTTTTAAAAAAAATTGTAACAATTAACCACCCAGAACCATCATCTTTTGTTACAGAAAGCTCTCATGGGGTTCTCTTGTGTGATCTTGAGTAAGTCTGAACTTTTACAGCATTCTTGCATAAACATGGGCAAACATCATATAGGGGAAACTATGAAATGGCCAGGTAAGAAGAAAATCAAAATGAGTGATACTTAAAGGAAGGTGCACACTGAGAAGAGAGTATGGTCAGTCAGACATGTAGTATCTTGTTCTAGAATTCTTCTTTAGTTGGTGTTTGGGAGGTTCTCTCCTTTGGTCATATTTTGTAAAACAGGAGTTCATTCTCTGACACTTACACCTATAAGTGTGCCACAGATGGCTAGCAGAGCTCTGGAGAAATTAATACTTACTATTTGATATCACATTTAAAGAATTGAAATACTATATTTTAGAAATATTGTGAAAATTATGTTGAATATTATTTGAATATTTGTTAATATTTTAAAACCCCTAAAATATGCAGTGTATAACAGACATTATTATAAGTCAATTTCTATTTCACAATAGACATATTGTGAAAATTATGTTGACTATTTGTTAATATTTTAAATCCCCTAAAATATGCAGTGTATAACAATCAGTATTATATGTCCATAATTTAACAATTAGCTAAGATATTCAATTCACATCATAAAACAGTTATTAAGCAACACATATATGCCTGCTACTCTGCAGAGTGCAAGGCCTACAGGATATAGTAAATACAAAATTGGAAATCTTAGGGAACTTGGCAGTAGACAAATTATAGAACACAAAAAAACCTTTGATTCAAAAACAATGATTAGGATTTAATGAACAATTAGTGTTCGCCTGATACTGTTCTATGCATTTGTGTTTTAATTTATTTAATCATTAAGATAGTCTGAAGAAGAAAGTGATTGTTTCTTGTTTTTAGTTTTAATTCCAGTATAGTTAACACAGTGTTATCATTAGTTTCAGGTGTACAATATAGTGATTCAACACTTCTATTCATTCCTCAGTGCACCATGATAGGTGTACTCCTAATCCCATTCACCTATTTCAAGTGATATCTTATTCCCCTTTTACTGACAAGAATACAAAGACATCGAGAGGTTAAGTGAACCTTCTCTATAACAAAATTAGGAAGAAGTGAGAGATGAACCCAAGCAATCTTTCTCTCAGCTGGAGTGTGTAACTGCTTTAATGATCTCACATATCTGATGAGGGGTGCTGGAATGATGAGCCAGCTCTGGCTGTGAGTGAAATAAGAGTTCCCAGAGAAGGTAGCATTCCAATTCAGTCTTTAGCAGCTTTATTCAGGTATAATTTATAAATAAAAATCCATACATATTTAATGTATACAATTTGATGAGTTTGGACATATGCACATACCCATGAAACCATCCCAACTTAGTCTTCAAGGAAGGAATATATCAAGATTAAAAACTTGAGTGAGTATATTTTGGAGGAAATGGCAAATGGACAAAGGTACAAATAAGTGAAAAAAAAGAAAAAAGAAAAAAATGGTATATTTTGAATAAGAAAATGGGGGAGAAGATTTAAGCCAGCTAATAAGACCATTATGCACTGATTTTGAATACCAATGAAAGTATGATATATTTTAATTTTTTCCTTATATTTGTATTCCCATTGCATTTGTATCATTTCAATATTCTATATAATTATTTTTCTTTTAGTTTTGGTTTAGTTTTTACTTTTAGCTTAGCAATTCTTACTTTATCAGTTAGTTATGAAATAAACTCAAATGATAATTCATCGTTCAACACACCTGGCAATGCTTAACAAAGTGTTTTTAATGCCTAAAAATACATTCATTGTTCATATTTTAAGTACATACATTTTAATTGAAGTGTATTATGTATTATCATTTTATAGTACAGACACTTTTCATAAAGTGAACACACCCATGTAAATAGCAACCAAATGATGAAATAGAACATTCCCAACGTTTCCCAAAAGTACCTTTGAGCCCTCCTCTGTCTCTGCATCCCTTTCAAAAGTTAATCATTTTCCTAATGTCTTAAACCATAGATTAGTTTTGCATTTTTTTGCACTTTATATCATTGGAATCATACATTATGTATTCATATGTGATTTCTTTTGCTCAATATTGTGTCTATAAGATTAATTCATGGCATTGCTTCTAGTATTGATCACTTTTAACTTATGATAGTCCCTCATTTATCTCTTTTAGCACTTAAGTATATTTATTTTAACATTTCTGTCAAGCCTTTCCATAAAATTCATTTTATCATACAGAAGCACATGATTCTGTTATTAATTTGGTTAACTTAATCTAACATTAGATTTTTTTCATGTGTTTGAGAAGTTTGTGTTTCAGGGTTATTTTGGTGGAGAAGTTTTCTAGGTTTCTTCTTCCTCTTTCTTTTCCTAAGAATGGGATGGTTGTAAGGGGGCCCTTAACTTCCCCAGATCTTTAGGTCTCCAATCCAAACCCAGGTCCTCCTGTGATGTTTCAGCACTGTGACTCAGCTACAGGATTGGTGGTGTTGATCTTACAAAAATGATTGTTTTCTAGCTTTATGTAAGCACATGTGGTTGCTAAAATTTGTATTTAGGTTGCTAAATGATTTTGGTCTAAGTTAATGGCATTTTTTTCCAGGCAAGGAGGCATTTTATGAAATGAAACTTTAACCCAAAATAGATTTTTTTTAATCAAGTGAAATTAAAGCATAAATAATTCCTTGGTGCCATTTTGGTAAAGGGGATAAAGAAGATATACCAAGTAAGTAACACCTTGGGCTTCAAGTCATCCATGTTACTTTAGTGGGTAGGAAATAATCGCCACAAGGGCTAAAAGAATACACTTAAGGTACAGTACACTTTTGCATTACAGAGTCAAGAGTTTAAATGCCAAGCTCTAAGTTGAACAGCTGTTTGACCAGTTGTTGGGTAAACCTGATCAATTTTCTCCATCTCCACCACTGCAAATAATTATAAATATAGAGGACCTCCCTTTCTGAATTCACGAAGTATATGAGGCTCTGAAATGATATGTCAGCCCAAGGGAACTGACTGTCTTATTAT
Source organism: Panthera tigris (assembly GCF_018350195.1). NCBI lineage: Eukaryota > Metazoa > Chordata > Mammalia > Carnivora > Felidae > Panthera > Panthera tigris. The sequence goes on from NC_056662.1 coordinate 74,980,046, forward strand.
TAAAAGATCAGAGCTGAAATACTGTAGGCAATGTGCCATCCAGGTAGAGAACCTTCCTGACTCAGTGTGTCGTTCTGAAGCTGACTTCTTCCAGAAGTTGAGCATAGCGCATGTGGTTGCTTACTATATTGGAGCTGAAGTCAGGATGTGTCCTGAATTATTAGAGTTTATTTGTTTGGCTCAATTGCTTTGAAATGAATTCTCACCCACACATTTCATGTCCATATTAGCAGTATTTTCATTTTTAGAGGATTCGTGGTGAATGAGAATCACAGTAAGATTTCCCTAATGGTCTAGGATTTCTTTTATTATTATTATCACTATACTTCTAATACAGAAGCTTATTTTACACTCAGATTTTTTACTAGAAACCATTTGAAGGACTTGCAGATTTAAATTTATAAAGAGAATTTTGTGGGGTAGCAAACAACTTCAGACAGAGGGTTTAGTCTCCATGTTCTGAGTCTAGTGCCTAAAATGGTCTTTGCCACTGATTATTTTCAAAGATAAATACAATTATACAGTGGTAACAGCTGTGGAAATTAGAAAGTTTCTAAGACTGGAGAATGTCATGTAGGTTTTTGAATGTGACTTTTTTAGCATGTGACAATCTGACATAAAATATTCTAATAGACCCAAACACAAGGAGCAGACTATCATGGGGAAGAAAAGTCAGCAAACATCTTCATGTAGTCAGATGTATCCTTATAGCTACACAAGAAATTCAGATACAACATATCCAAAATAAAATTTTCTTTTGTTTCAAACACACATTTTCCCTATCCTTCCCATTTCTAATGGAATTATCATTCACCATTCTCCAGGTGAAACATCAGAGTATTGCTAGATGTTTCCCTTTCCTTTACCTCCTCCATAAACCATCTCCTGTCCATTCTAGTCTTGAAGAACTCTCAAGTTCATTTGTTTCCCCTCCATTCTCACTACTGCTTTCTAAGATCAGAATCAAATCTTTTCAGGCAAATGAGCATCTCAGCCTCCTAACACACCTTCCTGTTCCAGCCTCCCCTTTTTGTATCCATTGTTCACCCTGTCATCCAAAATGTTTCTAAAGCCCACAACTGATTGTGTAAACCTTCTGTGGCTTCTTTTTGCCTACAGAATGCACACTCTTCTCAGCACATGTATGATCTTTCACAGTTAGACCTGAGATGCCCCTTTCAACCACATTTCCTACATTCCTCAACATCTCTCTATGTTACATCATATCAAACTTATATATAATTTCTTGACTTAGCCAGTCTTTCATATGTGTTGATGTGTCTTTTCCTTTGCTTGCATAGACCTTCTCTTTTACCATCTCAACAGACTAGCAAGTGCCTGTTCATTAAAATCACTTATCTACCACTTTTTACATATCTCTATTTTAATACTAATTATGCTGTATTTTAGTTGTATGTTTTGTTTTATTCCCCTGCTAGACTGGAAGCTATTTAAGAAAAGTCTTCTTCAAACTTTTATCTTCTCTTTGTTCCCACCACCCTCAGGATTCTACCACAGTCTCTGGTAAATTATAGGTATTAATATATATCTAAATGGAAAAATAATGACTCAATTTAGATATGTAGATATGTAGAAAGAGAAATAAAGCACAGATGGAGAAGATTTTTCCTATCAATTGAATTTGAATGTTGAGTGGGATGACAGTTCATTTGATTGTTGGTCAAGGGAAAATAATTTTAGGATATTTGTGATTGCCTTTAATGTAAACATATATTAGTCCTTTAAAAAATTCTTATATTTAATGAATGTAAGCAACAAAAGTTCTTAGTTTCTCTGACTTGGGATCACACATTTATAGTTATATAAACTAAGGAGACTTGAGTGACTTTTTGCAAAAGATGATTTTCTCATCTAACCCAGATTATCAATTTATTGTCTTAAGTGTAGAATTTCACTTCCTGCGTACATAGATACATTCTTGAGACCCTCTATGAATTGCCTCCTAGTTTCTACTTGATAGGTGGCTGCATTTACTGTTGTGTGACATATTTATCTCTTTTAAAAGGCTTGTACCATATTTTTTATCTTTGAGTGAAAATTGTTATATAACTATCACTTGTCCTTATCATGGGAACATCCAGCTGTGATAAAGTTTTTAAATATAATCAAGCACTCTTACCCAGAACAAAATAATATACTTCTTGGTTGTAAATAAGAGCTGTTAGCTACCATTGCTTTTATCCTACTGTGCATCTACTTATTGAACATTTCTGTTACATTGGTCTATATGTTTAAAAGTTCTATTTACTCCTCTGTGTTGACAGGCCAGTGTCATTCTGTGTTATAGTTATCTCAACAAACCACACTGTACTGCTCCACACATTTATCTAATAGCAATAGCTTCATTGATCAATAAGAAATTATAAGAGTTACACAGGAGCATGTCATATTTTTTGCCCCTTTTCTTTCTCTCATCTCCTGTTCCCTGCCTCTGGCAACCACCAATCTATCTTTGTATCTATGAACTTGTATTTTATTTTTAGATTTTGCACATAAGAGGGATTGTATGGTATTTGTCTTTCTCTGTCAGATTTATTTCACTTAGCATAATGCCCTTGAGGTCCATCCATGTTGTCACAAATGGAAAGATTTCATTCTTTTTTTATGACTGAATAATATACCATTGCATATATATACTACAATGTCTTTATCCATTCATCCACCGAGGGACACTTAGGTTGTTTCCGTATCTTGTCCATTGTAAATAATGCCACAGTGAACATGGGGGTACATATATCCTTTTGAGTTGTTTGCTTTTTTTTCAGGTAAGTACCTAGAAGTGGAATTGCTGGATCATATGGTAGTTCAATTTTAAGTTTTTGAGAAGCCTCCATACTGTTTTCTAATTTACATTCCCACCTATGGTGCACAAGGGTCCATTTTTCTCCAAATCCTTGCCAACACTTGTTTTCTTATCTTTTTGATGATAGCCATTCTAACAGGTGTGAGGTCATACATACCTCATTGTGGTTTTGATTTGCGTTTCTTGATGACTAATGATGTTGAGCATTTTCATGTACCTGCTGGCCATCTGTATGTCTTCTTTGGAAAAACATCTATTCAGATCCTCTGCTTATTTTTAAATCAAATTGCTTATATTTTTTTACTGTTGGGTGGTATGAATTCTTTTTTGAATTTGTATATAAGCCCCTTAACAGATATGATTTGCAAAGATTTTTTTCCATTCAGTAGGTTGCCTTTCATTTTGTTGATGGTTTCCTTTGCTGTGCAGAAACTTTTTAGTTGTATATAGTACCACTATGTTTATTTTTTGCTTTTGTTGCTTTTGCTTTGGGTGGCATGTTAAAAAAATCATTGCCAAGACCTATGTCAGAGAGTTTATAGCCTATGTTTTGTTTTTGTTTTTGTTTTTGTTTTCCCCTGGGAGCTTTATGGATTCAGTTCTTTACTAGAATTTGAGTTTATTTTTGTGTATGGGTGTAATAAAGAGGTCCAGTTTCATTCTTTTGCATGTGGCTGTTTAGTGTGTTTTTTTTTGTTTTGTTTTGTTTAATAGCATTTATTGAAGAAAATGTCTTTTCCCCATTGTATATTCTTGGTTCCTTCATTGCAAATTAATTGATCATATATGCACGGGTCAATTCTGTTCAACTGATCTATGTGTCTGTTTCTATGCCAATATCATATTGTTTTAATTACTAAAGCTTTGTATTAAAATTTGAAATCAGGGAGCATCATTGGATATTTTACATCTAAGACAACCCATGGTAAATTACTGCCACTCAGTTGGATAAGGTTGCAAAGAAGATACTAAAAAATAATTGTTATCATACCTCCATCTCTTAAGCTTGCTATGTCTCTAAAGAATTCATGAATGAAATTGCCCAATAAATTAAGAGGCTAATATTCTGTACATTTAAATAAATGTGCTCAACTATATTTAGTTTTGCCCTCTTGTGTTAGAAAAGACCTTGAGGTTGACAAGCAAAGTTGGGAAACGATAAGTTCCAATATCATAGTAAAAAGATAAATACACCCTGCTCTATTCCTAACCTATGCAATTAACTCTGTAGTAGGATTTAAATGTCTACATGATATTCATCTTTATCATTATTTTTTAAAATGCACTGAGAGGGTAGAATTTCTAGAATCTAGCCCTGAGCTATAGATCTCTTAATTTTATTCATCTCATAATGTGCTTTTTAACTAAATAAATCATCAAAATTAATGAGAAGCTTTATAATTTCATGTTTATGAACAGAATTCTGATTTTCAAAGTTAAATTCTCTAGTCATTTGATTTTTTTTCTTAATTAGTGTCAAGCAACAAAGTGGTAAGATACAAATTGAAACATAAATGTTGGGATTTTCACTTTTTATTACAATATAAACTCATCTTTTATGTATTTATGCTTGAATTATATTGATATGCAGTGTTTCTAGCTATATGATTATTATGTTATTTGTGGGATGCATATTTGTATTATGAACTGTACTCATCTATAGTCAAATTTTCTTTCCACTTCAGATGAATATTATATGGCTGGCTTAGTAACATGTGTGCTCGTGTATGTCTGTGTGCACACTTTTATATGTATTTCATGTAAATTTAACAATCTATTGGTTTTTAATTTTAATTAGTTAGTTTTTAAATTTTGAACTGGAAACACTAAATCTGGGTAGCAAACAATTCAACTAAATGTTTACTTGATTTTCCCCAAACTAAAGAATCTGCACTTAGGAAATTAATCATTGAGAGGCTTGATGAAATGGGACAAGACAGTATGTTCAGCCTGACTCTCTGTCCAGAAAAGTGGACAGAAAGATTGTCACGACAAAGTTATTTTATTTCTAGTTTGTATGTTACTGGAATAGTCAGTCAAGGAGAAATACTATGTGCATGGAAGGCAAATCTTTCCCTCTTAAGTTCATCTCACCTGTACCATGGAGAAGAGGTCATAGTACCTTAATGGATGGGCTTCTCCTCTTTCCACCCATTGATTAGCAGATGTAAGTAGGAAGAAAAGTGAGGACCATACAATTCATTTCTCTCATTGCCAACAACGTATAGAGCAACACTGACCTTTTAGAGGACAGAATTGAGTAAATTCAGGATACTCAGTTTTTAAAATATTTAACTCAATTTGTCTTGGTGGATTATTTTTTAATTAAATCAAAGTAGATGATAAAGAAATGTAAAGGTATCCTTCTGACAGAATGAATTCACAAAGTGAAATATTCACTTGGAAAATTGAAAGCCAAATCTTCCCCCATTATGATTACATTTTTTAAAGTTAAAAGATAATTTTGCAATTAAAACAAATTTTGAGACTCATAATTTCAAAAGTATCATTTTTGAATCTCTTTTATAAATTCCCATTTCTAAAAGCAAAGCAATAGACTTCAACAATTTAAAATTTCACAACTATTCAGATTATACTCCCTACAACAAACTGACTTTGCTATCTTCTAATTTGAATTTCAAATTTAAACTTAAACTTTACCTTAGCTTTGCATATTGCATCTTTTTATATTCTCACAATCATTCTATCGTTTTGGAATAATTTTGTCTTTAAACAGTAATAAACACTCTGACTCCATTTTTTTGACTGATGACAGCTTTTAAACATTATCTTATTCTCTGTTCCCCTTCTGATCCACATATGAGCAAGCAGATTAGAAAGCTAGGGTAGTCTCCTTTGGTATTAGCAGCAAGTTCAAACAGCTTGTGTTAACCTTCAGCCGGGTCTCATCCCTTAACTGCCATAAAAAGCCAAGCCATTTTCAGATAAGCTTGGGAAATCTGCACTGCTCTCCTCAGAAAACATTGTTTGTGAGTAATAAACCTTTTTCATACACTCTTAGTACATGTGTGGCATCATCAGTCTTGACATCTGAACCAAGATTTAGATAAGCATCCATTCTGCTGCTTCAAGGTGACATTAAACAATCCATCTTTATACTATCAGATCCCTGTGTGCCCAATGCTAGGTTTGTGGTAAATTATTGCTAAATGGTAAAAGATTCTTTTTTCCTTACTCTAGAGCATATAATTTTAGTCAAATAGAGAATTCATTATTTAATTAATGCACACTTTATTGAGAGGAGAAGTGTTATATGTGTTTGCAATTACATAGCCCCAAATATGAATATTTTTAAAATTTTATTTTATTATGGTAAGAACATTTAACAGGGGATCTACTCTCTTACCATATTTTTATATATACAATATATTATTAACTAAGAAACAGTATTTTACAGGAGATCTCTAGAACTCATTTATCTTGCTTAACTGAAACTCTGTGCCCATGAATTAGTAACTCCCCATTTCTCCCTTGCCCCCAGCCTCTGGCAGCCACCATTCCATTCTGATTCTGTAACTTTTATTGTTTTAGATAATTTACATGAGTGGAATTACACAGTATGGTCTTTCTGTTATTGGCTTATTTCACATAGCACAATGTCTCTGAGGTTCATTCATATGTGCATGTTGGAGAACCTTCTTTTAAAAAACTGATTAGTTCCTATTGTATGTATATACCACATTTTCTTTAATCCATTTAGGTTGTTTCCACATCATGGCTATTATGCATAGTGTTTCAATGAACATGGAGGTGCTTAATATAGCTTTGAGATCCTGATTTCACTTCTTTTGGATAAATACCCTGAAGTAGGATTGCTGGACCATATGGTAGTTCTATTTTTAATTTTTTTGAGGGAAATTCATACTGTTTTCAATAGTGACAGCACTATTTTACATTCCCACCAACAATGTGCAAGGGTTTCAATATATCCATATCCTTGCTCCTTGCCAACACTTGTCTTTAGTTTAGTTTAGTTGTTTAGATTAGTTTAGTTTAGTTTAGTTTAGTTTTTTATAATATCCTTCCTATTAGGTGTGAAGGGTTCATCTCATTGCGGTATAGATTTCCTTGATGATCAGTGATGTTAGGCAAACTTCCATTTTTAATTGGGATATCACGGAGTTGTTTTTTTTTATATATTGCATTGTATAAGTTTCTTATATATTTTGGAGGTTAACCCTTATCACATATATGGTTCACAAATATTTTTTCCACAGGTTTCTTTCTCACTCTCTTGAATTTTACCTTTGTTCTGCAGCTTTTTAGGTTGATATAGCCCTATTTGTTTACTTTGTTTTTGTTGCCTGTACTTAGTGTCATATTTATGAAATCATTGCCAAGACCAATGTCATGAAGCCTTTCCCCTATGTTTTCTGGGAGTTTTATAGTTTCAAGTCTTTTGTTTAATTTTTAACCCATTTTGATTTGATTTTTGTGTATGGTATGACATAAGGGCCCAATTTCATTCTTGCATGTTGATATCCATTTTCCCAACACTGTTTGTTGGAGAGACTATCATTTCCTCATTGTGTATTTATGGCAATGAATGTGAATATTTATATACCTAGCCTTAGTTTTGGTTTTGGAAATATTTTAACTCTAGCATTCTTATCTATCAGATTGAGATGATAACATACCCCTTAAGAGTTCCTGGGAGGATTGAGTGGTTTACTAGAAGTATATCACCCAGGGCAAGATTGAACATATAGACAACACAAATGTTATTTTGCTTCCCCACTGTTTCCTGCTAGCTATAAAAGATGTGTAAGATGTGATGTTTAACTTTACTTAGAGATAACATATGCAATTATAAAATAAACATAATAACAAAATTCATACATATATGAAAATATGTGCTAAATTGTGCTAAACCTTTTTATACACAGTGGTAGAGATGTGATTCAGAACCCACCCTCTTATCATGTCAGCCAAACAAACAATTTCCCCAGTATACCAAATCATTTATTAAGCACGTTTGTCATACCAGACCCTGAATTAAGTGGTTTATATTCATTTTGTAATTTAATACTTACAACTTCTGTGAAGTGATAATGATGATAATCCTAATGATAGTATCATTCACTAATATGTGTGTTAGGGAATGTTCTGAGTATTTTACATATGTAATTGAATCCTCATATTTTTATGAGGTAGATGATGTTACTTTTCTCACTTTATTGATGAGGAAACTGAGACAGAGTCAAATTACTTTTCAACGGTGATGTGGATAGTAACTACCCAATGGAAGCAGGTTTGGACCTATGTTTTGGGTTAACTCTTAATGCCTATAGATATGATTACTAGGCTCTATTACAAGAAAATAATTCAGAGATTGATTTGGCTCATTTTATGAATCACTTAAAGAATTTAAATTCCAGCAAGTATTTCAATAAAATGAAACTAGACTTGGTACAAGACATATGTGAAAAAAAAGGGTATATTGGCTATCTTATCACTTACGTATGTCTTTGTGGGAAGGGCTATCCTTTATACAGTAGGAAAATATGGCTGCTGCTGTGGTATTAGGCCTCTGCTAAGGTCTTCCAACTTTGAAATTTTTGCCAGAAAAAAGCAAAACCTGTGAGGACAGAGAAGTTTGAAAATGTAAATCCCCTCAGAGGGAGAAAACATCCATATGTAGAATATAAATGGTCATTCTAAACCTCTTCTCCCAGCTGCTGTTGGAAGCCTCAGGCAGGATTCAGGTTCCTTCTTAGGAGTGGGAAGGAAATCCCTTGAGATGTACAAAGCAGTGAGGATGGTAAGGTCAGTGAAACTCAAGGAAAATGTAACAGGGTTATTTGGTTATTTGGTTATTGTTGAACTTACATGTCTGTTTTATTTTATAAATCATTCACAAATCTGTGCCTTTTAAAAAACTAATAAAGGAAAAAAGTGTACCCTTTATTTAGCATGAATCTAAACATATTTTATAATGTTTATTCGGTATAAACCAGTATTAAATTTCTTCAAGTTCCACAAACCATTTCTTTTAAGACTTTTTATATTGCTTTCTTTCTGTAAGCCTCCCCATCCTTCCACCTAGAAAGAAACAGCATTATCTTCTACCTCCTTTACATTTTGCTGGAATATACTGAGTTTTCCTTCATATCTCTGTTATCTGCTGAAAATAACAAGAATGTTATTTCTTTTTTTCTCTTACTTGTCCTTCAAAGATATAAGAAAAGTTAGCTGTGGTTCTTCTTACTTGATTAATTGGAGCAGTGACATCAATTCACTCAAAATGACACCTGCTGCATCAAAAATGATGCCACTAGTGGGAAAAGAGTGACTCTGTCCCTTACCACCATATTCCCCATCACTGACATTGCCACATAAATCTAACCCTTTGCTCCAAATGCCATTTGTTTCAACACTGTGGTGCCAACAGTAGCTTCTTTGCCTGCTTTTTTAGTTATTTCTCCCATTAGTCTTCAGGCAAAACAATTAAATAACACAGTCTAGGTTATTATGTTACTTTATAGTTGTTAATTTAGTCCATTATTTTGAAAGTAGTTCTAAAAAAGATGACAGTCTGAAGTATTGAAAATGTATGAATTCCTACAAAAAATTATAGTTCAGCTTATTTCAGTCCTTTGTTATAGAAATTCTTTTTCGTTGTTATTGTTGTTTTGTTTGTTTGTTTTTTAGTTTCAAGTTTTTATTTAAATTCCAGTTGGGTAACATATAGTGTAATATTAGTTTCAGGAGCATAGAAATTCTTTATTAGAGGTAGAGATAATCCTAAGTCATAAGATATCTTTACATGACAAATGAATGCATCATTAGAAATTTGGAAACTTTAGCCTTTTAAAAAGCCATAAAGATCACATTTCTGGCATATGGCAAATGATATAAAAATGAAGAAATAATTTGGAAGCAAATAATTTTTGATGTGTATTCAAAACTGTCCTGCTTGTGGAGGATGTAAAACAATTATAAAATCTAGTTTTCAACAGTTAGTCCACTATTATTTTATGTAAAATTACTTGTAGTCACTATAGGTGATTTTTATATGGCACACTTATCTTAGCTCCATTTTTAAATTTGTACAACTTAATATATTCCTTTATATTGACACTACACTGTCATTTTATTTACATTTTCTTATGATTCTTAATTATAGTATATCCACTTTAATATAAAGTAAATACCTGATCTTAGGGTTTTAGAAAAAAAGATGACACATAGAAGATTATTGTAGTGACCTACCACTACCATATGTGACTTCTGGGTCCGTTTGGCAGTTTATGGCACATCTTCCCACATACAAGTTATTTTTTTCATTTTATATGAATGAGAAAAAAGTACACAGATGTGTATCTAGTCAGAAAAAGAATTTATAATCCACAGATTATAAAAGCAGAATTGAAATTAAGATTCCCTATAGATTACAGATGCAGATTTCTTTTTCGGGTGATGACTAGATACAAAAAGATGTCGGCAAAAGCAGGATTATGCCAGGATTCTTTTCTAGAGACAATTCTTGATAGTTTTTTTTTTCTCATTTTTGTCTCCTTATCTAGTTTTTAATTTATATTTTAAACATCTCATTATTTAGTTTTTAAATAAGGCCTACTCTACTAGTCAGCTTTGCCTCCTTCAAAATTAAAGCTGAACAGTTTGCCAATTTTATTTTGGCATCATAGTAAGACCTTTCAACTGAATTTCAGCCTTATTCTGGAATATTCAGAGCTCACTTGAAGAATTTGGGTAAAGACATTTTTCACAGAATAATTCTGTAAATAGTGTTGCTGTGTGCTGTGTGATTTTAATATTCTAGAATATAAATTAGACTTCAGAGGACTCACTTGAATGTTTGGTAATGTGAATTTACATTTTTCTTTCACAGAGATTGATAACCATATCAGTATCATAAAACCATGTGAGAGGTAATAACATCATTTAGCCAGAGGTGCCAATCTTTTTACATTTTACACGTATTTTGCATCTCATTATGAGATAGACAGGTTTTAGTTGTAAGTTGTGACAACCATCATGTTTGTCTCCACAATATGTTAGGATTTCCAAAAAATAGTGCTTTCAAGCAGGCTGATTATCATTTATTTTGATAAATGTACATAGATTACAGACAGCCAGAAGTGAGAGCTATACATTTCAGATACAGTGGCTGGATTTGCCTCTTGACAGCACAGATTATGTTTGTCAAAGAAGACTAAACATTTTAATAAATTGATGCTTGAACCTCCCTCTTAAATTTTCTGTAAAGAAAACTGAAAATTTTGGTGCCTAAAGAGGCAAATGATGATGGTAGTCTCTCCTGTTCAAACAGGACAGTATGTCAAATAGGGTATAATCCAACAGGTTTTGGTTCTTTTGAGAGGACTAAGGCACATTAGAGTGGATAAAGGACACACATAATCACAAGCCCAATTTATCTCTTTACTGATGGCAAGAAGTACTCAACAGACCATTTTGCTTTTTAAATAAAAACACAGCAGTGGCCAAGGTCCTTGATGACTTCATTGGGAATCATTCCGTACCAGGCATGCAACTTTTCATACCGTTACATCCCACTGTAGACACTGCATCTAAATCTGTCCTAGAGACCCAGGAACTAGTACTCACTAGTTCCACATGCCACTAGCCTAAATGTTGTGTCAATTGATCTTTACTGCTTCCATTTTCCAATTTCAGGTTCATTTATTCAGTATTTATTAACTCATTCCCTAGGCTAGGAACATCTTTGGAGGAGAAACAACAATGAACGTGTAAATCTTTAAACTATTATATAGGAAGAGCAAAAATGATAGTACCAGGTGTGCAAATGACAAACCCAAGAGCGGGGGAATTTAAAGGACTTGCTCAAAAATTACAAAGAATGGAAACACAAATTTAAATCGTATTTATTTTCATTAAGGAACAGTTATTCTTTACACAAGGACATACCCAGAAAAACTTCATTGTGACCCTGAAAAAGTTTTATAACTGGTCAAATCTTCAGTTTATGGCATTCATTTTGCAATTTTTTTATGTGAACAAATTTCAGAAACATAGTGACTAAAAGGGGAGAGCACTTTAATTTCACACCATTATCTTATGATTTCCTCAAAGAAAAACAATGCTGTGTTAACTAAGGATAATGTAAAATTGTAAATAATAATGAAGGTAATGGTTTTAGAGGATTGTGAATTCTTTGAATCCCCCTGCATCTCAGGAGTAAGCCTAAACTCTAAGGCAATTGAATAAAATTAATTTAGAGCATTCATATTTTAATAGAATAATGTTAGGGTTTCATGAGTTTTCATTGTGGGTTACTCATAATGTCATCTAATTGGCACAAGTTTGAAAAATAACAAATTTTATTAATTAAATATGTAAAATTGATGAATGAGTCATTGAACTATTTCCAAAGACTTTTCCTTGAAGGCATATTAATCTTCAGTATACATTCCCATTAATGGTGTAATTATTTACACTGTCAATTGTTAACATATCAAGGAACATAAAATGATTACATTGCTACTATGGATGAATTGCAATTTACAAAAACTCTTCTCAAGGGCTTTAATGGTATTAACATTTTCCAGTTTTTATTCTCATGAACCAATGTATGTTTTTTTTTTTCAATATGATATTGTCAAATTGGTTTCCATACAACACCCAGTGCTCATCCCAAAAGGTGCCCTCCTCAATAACCATCACCCATCCTTCCCTCCCTCCCACCCCATATCAACCCTCAGTTTGTTCTCAGTTTTTAACAGTCTCTTATGCTTTGGCTCTCTCCCACTCTAACCTCTTTTTTTTTTTTTCCTTCCCCTCCCCCATGGGTTTCTGTTAAGTTTCTCAGGATCCACATAAGAGTGAAACCATATGGTATCTGTCTTTCTCTGTATGGCTTATTTCACTTAGCATCACACTCTCCAGTTCCATCCACGTTGCTACAAAAAGCCATATTTCATTCTTTCTCATTGCCACGTAGTATTCCATTGTGTATATAAACCACAATTTCTTTATCCATTCATCAGTTCATGGACATTTAGGCTCTATAAAGAGCTCACCAAACTCCACACCCGAAAAACAAATAACCCAGTGAAGAAATGGGCAGAAAACATGAATAGACACTTCTCTAAAGAAGACATCCGGATGGCCAACAGGCACATGAAAAGATGTTCAATGTCACTCCTTATCAGGGAAATACAAATCAAAACCACACTCAGATATCACCTCACGCCAGTCAGAGTGGCCAAAATGAACAAATCAGGAGACTATAGATGCTGGAGAATATGTGGAGAAACGGGAACCCTCTTGCACTGTTGGTGGGAATGCAAATTGGTGCAGCCGCTCTGGAAAGCCGCTCAGAAAATTAAAAATAGACCTATCCTATGACCCAGCAATAGCACTGCTAGGAATTTACCCAAGGGATACAGGAGTACTGATGCATAGGGGCACTTGTACCCCAATGTTTATAGCAGCACTCTCAACAATAGCCAAATTATGGAACCAATGTATGTTAATGCACTCTGGTGAATGGTTCTTGCAGAAGTCCTGTTGAGAATTGACCTAGGCTAATTTGAGCAGTCTGGGTTATCTGGTTCTTCTTTATAGATACTGGTATCTTCTCATGATTTGAAATAGAATGCCTTGTCCACAGTATAAAAAAATGAAATTATGTCTCAGGCTGAATTCTACACACATATAAAAATTTACTAGCAAATTACTAGAAATTTTACTAAAAAATTTCTTATACATTTGCTAATTTTCCAACTTTAAAGAATTTTAGGCTATTGGAACTGCCATATTTGTATGCCTTCTTTGTGTCTCTATAATATTTCTGAAAAATCCTCCTATATTAAACACTTCTAATTTCCCTCAATAAAATCATTTTTAACATCTTTATGCTAGTTAACTAACCATTCTGTTATTCAGGTTTTGTTTTTTTTTTTTTTTTATGGTTCATGTTTGTTTTGACTAGCCATGGACTTCTAATTGTGTTCTTTAAACTACTTTTTACCCTTGAAGTGTATATTTTTTTTAGTAGATTACCTCAAATGTTAATTAACAATCACTAGGGCATCCATTCAAGCGGATTCATACATAAAGGCACACACATATACACATCCTATGATGTCAATACTTAAACTACAGGTAACATAAAACACTCCGGGAAGAAGTCTTTTTTTATTTTTTATTTTATTTTAAAAATGTCTATTTATTTATTTTGAGAGAGAGAGTGTGCGTGAGGAGGGGAGGGGCAAAAAGAGAGGGAGAGAAAGAATCTCAAACAGGTTTCATACTCAGTGCAGAGCCTGACACTCTGTTTATACATCCCTCTTCCCCAAATTCAAGTCCTAAAACCCATTAATATTTTTTGTTGTCTCCAGAGTTTTATCTTTTCCAGAATGTCATACAGTTGAAATCACACAGTATGTAGCCTCTTCAGATTGGCTCTCTTCACTTAGTAATGTACATTTACATTTTCTCCATGTCTTTTCATGGTTTGATAGCTCAAATGTTTTCAACGATGAATAATATTACATTGTTTAGATGTACCACAATTTATTAATCCATTCATTTACTGAAGGACATCATGAGTGATTCTAAGTTTGAGCAATTATGAATAAAGCTGTTATAAAGTCTGTGGGCAGGTTTTGGTATGGATATAATTTAAAACTACTTTGGTAACTACCAAGGAGTGTGATTGCTGGGTTGTATGGTATGAGTAAGTTTGATGTTGTAAGAAACTTTCCATTTATCTTACACAGTAGCTGTGACAGTTTTTCATTCCCATTAGCAATGTAACAGAGTTCCTGTTGCTCTACATCCTTACCAGCATTTGATGTGTTCTGTGTTCCAGATTTTGGAGATCCCAGTAGGTATGTAGTGGTAACTCATTGTTATCTTAATTTGCGTTTTCTGGATGATATGATGTATTGCATCTTTTAATATATGTTTGTTTGCCATAGGTGATGTGTGTGTTAAGGTCTTTGGACAATTTTTACTTTGTTTTCTTATTCTGCATAACATTTCTCTGTATATTTTGGATAAATCATTTTATCAGATGTGTCTTTTGCAAATATTTTTTCCACATTGTGATTCGTGTTCTCATTCTCTTGATACTATCTTCTTTGGAGCAGAAGTATTTATTTTTATTTATTTATCTTTTAACGCTTATTCATTTTTTGATAGAGAGACAGAGCATGAGTGGGGGAGGGGCAGACAGAGACGGAGACATAGAATCTGAAGCAAGCTCCAGGCTCTGAACTGACAGCACAGAGCCTGACACAGGGCTTGAACTCACAGACCATGAGATCACATCCTGAGCTGAAGTCGGATGCTTAACCGACTGAGCCACCCAGGTGTCTCAGAAGTATTTAATTTAATGAAGTTCAGTTTATCAGTTATTTAAGGGGTCGTTTCTTTGTGTTGTATCTAAAAAGTCATCACCAAACCCAAGGTCATCTTGGTTTTCTGCTATGTTATCTTTAGTTTATAGTTTTGCATTTTACGTTTAGGTCTGTGATCCATTTTGAGTTAATTTTTGTGAAGGGTATAAAGTCTGTTTCTAGATTTATTTTTACATGTGAATGTCTAGTTGTTCCATCATTTTTTTGTTGAAAAGACTGCCTTTGCTCCATTTTATTGTTTTGCTCCTTGTCAAAGATGAGTTCACTATACTTATGGAGAACTATTTCTAGGCTCTCTGTTCCATTGATCTATTTGTCTATTCTTTCATTTTATGCTATTTGTTCAATACCACAGTCTTTTACTGTAGTTTTATAGTGAATCTTGAAGTTAGATAGCATTAGCCTTCCAACTTTGTTCTTTTTGTTCTATATTGTTAGGTATTTTGGGGCCCTTGCCTCTTTCTGTGAACTTTAGAATACGTTTTTCTTTTTTTTTTTTTCACTTTTATTTATTTTTGAGAGAGAGAGAGAGAGAGAGAGAGAGAGAGAGAGAGAGAGACACTATGAGCGGGGAAGGGGCAGATAGAGAGGGAGACACAGAATCTGAAGCAGGCTCCAGGCTCTGAGCTGTCAGCACAGAGCCTGATGTGGGTTTCAAACTCACAAACTGTGAGATCATGACCTGAGCTGAAGTCAGATGCTTAACTGACTGAGTCACCCAGGCGACCCTAGAATCAGTTTCTCAATATCAATAAAATAAGTTGCTAGAATTTTGATTGGAATTGCAGTGAATCTGTAGATAAAATTGGGGAGAATTGACATATTGACAATATTGAGTCCTCCTATGTATGAAATGGAATATCTTTATTTAGTGTTTTTTTTTTCATTTTGTTCATTAGAGTTTTATGGTTTTTCTCATATTGGTTTTGTGCATATTTTGTTAGATTTCTATGTAATTATTTTGTTTTCTGGGGGTGTACTAATGTAAAAGTTTTTTATTTCAAATTCCATTTATTCACTATTAGTATATAGGAAAGTGGTTGACTTTTGTATATTTACCTTATATTCTACAACCTTGCTATAATTGCTGATTAGTTCTAGGAGTTCTTCTGTTGATTCTGTCAGATATAAAAGCATATCTACTGCAAAAAAAGGCAGTTTTGTGTCTTTATTCCCAATCTATAAAATTTTATTTCCTTTCCTACCGTATTGCATTACAAGAATTTTGAGTACAGTGTTGAAAATGAGTGGTGAGACGGGACATCCTTGCCTTGCACCTGATCTTAGTGGAAACACTTCAAGTTTCTCATCATTAAAATATGATGTTAGTTGTAGACAGTCTTTATCAAGTTGAGACAGTTCTCCCTCTATTCCTAGTTTAGTGAAAGATTTTAACATAAATCAGTGTTGGATTTTGTCAAATGCTTTATCTGCCTATTGATATAATCATGTGGTTTTTTTGTTTTGTTTTGTTTTGTCTGTTGCTGTGGTGGATTATATTAACTTATTTTCAAATATTGAACCAGCCTTGCATATCTCGGATAAATCCTACTTGGTCATGATGTATAATTATTTTTATATTTCTTTTTATTTGATTTGCTAATATTTTCTTGAGGAATTTTGTACCTGAGTTCACAAGAGTTTGCTGTGTAGTTTTCTTTTCTTGTAATGTCTTCATCTGTTTTTGATATCAGGATTATGCTAGCCTTGATGATTTAAGAACTATTCCTTCTCTTTATGTCTTTTGAAGAGATTGTAGGCAGTTGGTATAATTTTTTCTTTAAATGTTTGGTAGAATTCACCAGTGAATTCATCTGTGCTTCCTGTACTTTATTTTTTGGAAGGTATGTTCAGCTTTTTACTGCTTGTTAAAATGGAGTGGCAATGTCAAGCTCCTTGTATATGGATTGGAAACTGGAAGTCATAAATTTGGTTTTAATGTTGATAATTTTTTTTGGTTTTGATTGATATTTGAATGACTATGAAACTAATTTAGACTGGATATTCCAGCTGAATGTTATCTTGGGTTTTGTGCTATTTCTGGAAATAAGTCCTTTTTCTCTAAATTCCCAATAATTGGTGCCTAGGTGATATTTGCATAACTGTTTAGCTGTCCATCTTCCTAAACGTAAATAGTTGTTCAGCTGTATATGTAGAATCCAACATTTGTTTTTACTGAAAGAACAAAATTAGCCCACTAAAGAATCACTCTTAGACAGAAAAATAACAGTTATAGAATTTTTGTGTACTTAAATAGTATTGAGTTGTAGACATCATTAGATAACTTCACTTGGCTTGGATATACAGGGAGGGAAGATCTGTACTTGACTATATCCATAAGAAAATATCATGCATGAAAATTATGCCTAGTGTATAATTCTTGTGCAATGTATGTATGGGCATTTTTTCCAATTGAAAAAGATGTGGAAATATCATTTCCTATATATGTTCATGTTCATTTTAGCCCATCCAGTTCCTCTTTTCTGTAAATCATCTATCCAGCTAGGAAACAAATGTTTACATAGGCCTCACACCATCAAAATCAAGATGATTATAAAATTTCCAACTATCTTTTCATCTCTCCTGATGATGAGCAGAGAAAAAAAGAACAGCTTCTAATGCACAATCCCTATTTTAACTTACAATCTGTGTAATTATAGATGACTGAGGGGAAAAAAAAGTACTAAATGGAAGTTGAATTCTTGGCCCAAATCCTGTGAATCATTGTTTATACCCTCTAAGAGGAGTGGTTCCAAAAGAACTTTATACACAATATTTTTAAAAATATTTTTGTTTAAATCCAAGTTAGTTAACAGTGTAGTCTTGGCTTCAGGAGTACAATCCAGTGATTCATCACTTACATATAATACCCAGTGCTCATCCCAATAAGTGCCCTCCTTAATGCCCATCATCCATTTAGCCCATCCCCCCAACTAACACCCCTCCAGCAACCCTCAGTTTGTTCTCTGTCATAGGAGTCTCTTATGGTTTATCTTCCTCTCTGTTTTTGCCTTATTTTTGCTTCCCTTCCCCTATGTTCATCTGTTTTGTTTCTTAAATTACACTTTGAGTGAAATCATATGATATATGTAATATACTCATTCCATCGTGTTGTTGCAAATGGCAAGATTTCATTCTTTTTAATTACTGAGTAATATTCCATTGTGTATATATACCACATCGTCTTTATCTATTTGCCCGTCAATAAACATTTGGGCTCTTTCCATAATTTGGCTATTGTCAATAGTGCTGCTATAAACATTAGGGTGCATGTGCCCGTTCAAATAAACATATTTTATTCCCAATATTTAAAGTCAAGAACAGCACTTGTATTTCTAATGTTTTCTAAAAAAATCACCATAACTTTCACTAGAAACAATTATAGCTTCTTCCTCACCCTAAAGGGATGTTACTGAATGTAGTAAGTATTTCAATTCTCTGTTTGAGACACAACGTAAATTTCTATTTATGACTTTACAATTATCATTAGTTGAGACTGTCTCATTAGCTGTCTTCAAAGATGTGGCTATTGCAAAGGCAATGATTCATGCTCAGTTATGAAGCTCAAACACAGTTCATTTATGCCTAAAATATTTCTTTGCTGAACAGAGGCTGATGTATTGGGCCAATTGTTGGGCAATAATAATCAAATAAAAAATAACTGAAGGGAGGAGTTTTGTTTGTTTGCTTTGCCTTAATTGTTTTAAATACTTTTTCTCTCATAGAGAAGCCCCTCTGTTGTCTTTACCTTGCAATCATCTTCTTCAGGATTACCATAAAACAAACCCTAATATATTATTGACTACCAGTATCCTTTTTTGATGGCATGTGTTGGCCACAAAAATAAACCTGAATTCCATGTTAGGTCAAACAGGCTTTAAGGAATTAATTAAAGATTCTGGGGAAGAATTAAAGTATTATATTTTAGTAATATATGTTACTCTTCCTAGTGTTCATATTTATGTCAATGTTAGAGGCTGAAAAAGAAATATACATATATATTTATATACACATATACATTTATTTTAACAAATCATGTTAATTGCTATTGTAAATAATGAAAATAAACCATTTTAATTGCATGCTTTTGATAACAACATAGAGAAGTCTCATGGATTCACTTGGTGAATAGAAACAGCCCTACAAATCAGTATGATATCTTTGGAGTTCCACATATTCATCCAACAGAGTAGCTCACTTCTAACTAAATTATAATCTCCTCTGTATACTTGTTATCGTATAAAGTATTTTTAGATAAGTGTATGGTTTAATTGATTAACACATTGTTTTTCTTATTCCAAATACATGGTAGTTTAACTGAGTTTAAGAAGGATTATCAAAGTGAACTCATATAATTAAGCATGACTTCACATCTAAACAAACTGAATAATGTTAGATAAATTCAATTAAATACCTACCTAATGATGAGAACTGGGCTAAGTCCTATGGGGGAAAATAAGAGAAGTGAAACTGGTTCTTGGTAATTTATTGGTTCATTGAAGAGAGTGGAAATATACCAAATTATGTAAAAAATATATGAAAAGTTATAGAATATGGTATTAAAAGAGCAGAGCTATTTAGCAGTACTGATTTTCAGTTATTTGTGTAAATATCTCTCTGTTGAGAGGACATTTTTGGCATAAAGATTTTAATTTTCAATTAATACCTCTCGCCAGGAACTTTCAGAAGCAGCTTGAAAGTTATTTTATAAACCTATCACATTTTTGCAATCATTAAGAACCAACACAGACACACACACACACACACAAACACACACACACACACACACACACACACACACTCATGTACAGATGTTTGTACAACAGAGATAAGGAATGAAGCACATGACATGAAGAGTATGTTCACTATGATGGTAACCTAATAACAACTGGGCCAAGTCAAGGCAAGTCAAAAAAGAATAAAAAGGAAGGAGGCCTCTAAATATGGCTTTGTGTTGTATGTCCCCTACCAGTCAGGCTTCTAGTATATACATCTCCAGATCCTTTTCAGCATTTTTGTTTGTTTCCAGAAAGACCAGAAGTATCTTGATCTTCATATCCCCTCACTCAAGAATTCCTTTTTCTGTTTAGATGATTGCACCATACTTAACTTCATAAGATGATGTTCTCTCTCCCTGGAATTTCTGCTTCTAGTCATTTAGTCAACAGATATGCATATAGTATCTATGTATATGTATACATACAGTATCTATGAAATGTATTATGTTAGGGGAAGCAAACACTTTGGGAATATCTTCTGTGTACCTGGAAATACACAAGAAATGGAAATGTGAAGCTTGTAACATGGAGAGAAGGAAAAAAAAAGTATAATAGAAGGCGTTAGTATGTTACAACAGATGTGAACTAAAGTGCTAGGTGAGCACCTAACTCAGGGTGATTAGCAGGTGATTAGCAGGGATAGGGTCCAAGACAGGAAAGGGAACTGGAACTAAATTCTGAAAGATGAGTTGTTTTTCAGAAAGACTACATACAGATGCTGACCACTCCAGGTAGAGCCATACAGTTCAGCATAAATGGCCATACCATGATGTGGGAATATGGCAGGAAATCAGGCTTCATGTCATGTTAACTAGTCAGCTCTACAATTTTTAGAAAATGCAGAATTATTGAGATGTTTTATACATGAAAGTGATATGATAGAATTTCATTCTAGTAGGATAGATCTAACCCTATAAAAGATGCATGGAAAATGAAAAAATTGTAGGGCATATATAGAGACCATTGGATATTTGAGTTTGATAGCAGCATCGGGTTCAGACAAGTCCACCTGATCTGGGTATATTGAACGAAAAATGTGGGACATGGATTTATATTTTATATGGCATGGAAGAATCATTGAAGGCTTGGGAGTGGGGGATAAATGGTATTAATTACTAGTTCTTATTTAGAGAAATATCTCTGGAAAAAATCAATGTGGGATTGATTAGAAAGGTAGTGAAAGTGGAGATGGGAAACTGATTAGGAGTCATTTACAGTAGGTTGAAGCATGTGGCTGAAGTTTGGTAGTCAGTATGTATATAGAGGAGAGAATGACTAAGAGATACTCGATGCAAAAAGAGGCTGTCTTTGTTTCTTGTTTAGTTTTTCACTTATGACTACCTTATATACTATATAGATTATTTTGCTTATTGTTTCTCTCTATAACTGGAATATACTAATCATTTATCTTTTTTTTTGCCAGTATTTTATCTCTAGAACAGTACATAATGCATATTTGTTGATTGAATGAGAAAAAAGTATCAGTGACAGAGAACTAAAGACCTTTGAATTTTATCACCTATATAGCATAACCCCACAATCTCTGAAAATTAAGAAACAACTGACATTGTTGCTAGGCTAATTCTTTCTGGAGATACTTTTGTAGTTTGAAAAATAGTAACTTTTAAATATTACTCTTTTAACTGCAGTTATCGTTATCATTATTTTGTAGTATGATCTATAAAGTCACTATGAATACTGAATGAGTGAATATTGATCTAATGCTCCTAGGGGAAATATGTATATGTATCTCACATAAACTATAACCTTAAATCCCAAGCACATCTTATCCCGGTAGATTCTATTTTCTTTCCTTCACAAAAGAGAAAAGTTAGAACTGATAATTCAGTGACTTGCCTGAGACCACTCTACTCATAGGTGCCAGAGTTGGGATTTAAACCCGGTGCAGCAAACCCCAGGATCAGAGCTTCTTACAGTGCACTGTGCTGCCCCCTACAATCTTCATCCTCTCCTCATCTCCGTGTGAGCACTGACACAGGAAGGCCTCGCATTGCCCTCTTCCATCTCAGGTGGGAACATGCAGCGGGAATGCAAATTGTTTATAGCTCTGTGCATGCTCGTGAATGACTGCCAAAGCACAACAGTAGTATGGGTTTTCAGGTTACAGATGTTTTAGTGGGAAAGAGAATTCACAATTAAGGAACCTGTAAATACAGAATCCATTCATAATAATAATAGACTACTTATTTTTATGTGGATGTGTAATAATTAGCTACTCCTGCATTCTAGAATAATGTGTCTCAACTCAGATATTTGGTGTTAATAATATGAGAATCAAACATTGGTGGTGTTATTAGTACTATATATTACCTGATATTTGATTGATTTAGCTAAATTATCTTGTGATTTTGGCTACATATAGAAACTGCTAAAATGCTCTAAGAAATATTATTTCTTTCCTCAATGGATTCCCCCCTTTAAAAGAATTCTCTCTGCACCTGCTGCTTTAGAAATTTCTCCTAGAATCTTTAATATACAGTCTCAAATGTAATTCATAACACCTGCCCTCAATTATTATCTTTTAAAAATTTATATACTCAGCACATTATTAAAATACCAGTTAATTATAAATTTCAAGTGTAATTTCAGCTATGTCAAAACTTATCTTTTGATGTTAAAACATACTCTAAGGAAATTACAGTCTATACAAAATCAGAGAAATGTTAGCCAGTGAAGATGAAGCATAAGACATATGTGCAGAGATCACTTAGAATCTTTTCAAATTGCTTTTAAAAACACTGTTGTGGAACATTTTGATTTTAAAGAAGTACTCTGCTTTCCTATAAAAAATAATGGGAATTTTCTTTTATTTATTTTTTAAAAAATTAATCTTAACAATATGCTATAGGTAATTTTCAACACTGAGAATTGGGAGAGAGAATTTTTGGGTAGATGGTGGCACATGGCATTAATTGACATGAAACCAAGACTAATTGTATTAAAATGTAACTGTCTGCCTTAGATCAGCTGGAGCTTTTGGGGACAGTGGCAGGTGTCTGTCAGTAGCATATCAGTCTCAATCCTCAGTTGTTTTCTGAGAAACAAATAAGGATATCGCTATCTTGTATACAAGAACAATGAACTGGGGAATAATCACGTTTTCATGTTTCCTTTATGCTGCTGGGTCTCCTACAACAAAAGTCTCTTTTGAAACAGTTGGAAGCCCAGTTGCTGCTGATATATGCAGGCTCTATAAGAGGGGCGTTAAAAATATCTCTCTTATGTTGCAGTACCTGGCTTTCTTGTGGTTTAATGTACCAGTGTTCATCTTCCTGTGTTCAGCTTACAGTAAGAATAAAAGAACAATCAAAGTCTTTGAGTTAAAGCCATTTTTAGTGTGGTAAATACTAGTTACCCATAACCTCTCTTGGCCCAGGACCAGCTCCAGTCAGTAATAGGAACTTCCATGCACATCCTTTTTCTGGGTGCCAATTAGGAAGCACCTTGGGAATAGAAAAGATTGGCCTTAAAGTTATGGGAGTAACTCATTTGTCATGACCTGTTATAGACCGAATGTTTGTGTCCTCCTCGAATTCATATGTTGCACACCTCCCCCCTGACACACACACACACACACACACACATAACCAGTGTAACTGTATTTGGAGATAGGGCCTGTGAAGAGATAATAAATGGGAAATGAGGTCACAAAGGTAGGGCCCTAATATGATAGGTCTGATGCATTTAGAAGAAGATACACCAGCCTTTCTCTTTGAATGCACACTTAGAGGAAGGGCTATGTGAAGACAAAATGGTCCTCTGGAATCCAGGAAGAGCATCCTCACCAGAAACTGAACCCTACTGGAACCCTGATCTTGGGCTTTGCAGCCTCCAGAGCTGGAAGGAAATTAATATTTGTTGTTTAAACCACCCAGCCTATGTATTTGGTTATGGCAGCCCAAGCTGCCTACCATGATTCTCTTCGTGGATTATGAAACTCAACTACCTCTTACATTTTCCTCTCTGAATCTAAAATCATATATGTTGTATGTTTCCCTCCCTCCCTTCATCCATCCATCTACCCCTCTTTCCTTCTTTCCTTCCTCCCTTCTCTCTTGTTCTTTTTCCCTCCCCTCCCCTCCCCTCCCCTCCCCTCCCCTCCCCTCCCCTCCCCTCCCCTCCCTCCCTTCCCTTCCCTTCCCTTCCCTTCCCTTCCCTTCCCTTCCCTTCCCTTCCCTTCCCTTCCCTTCCCCTCCCCTCCCCTCCCCTCCCCTCCCCTCCCCTCCCCTCCCCTCCCCTCCCCTCTCCTCTCCTCTCCTCTCCTCTCCTCTCCTCTCCTCTCCTCTCCTTCTTTCTCCCAAATGACTTTTTATTTACAGTGCATTTCAAAGAAGAAAAAAAAACATTTCCTTTTCCTGTTTTCTTTTTTAATTTTTTTTATTTTAAAACATTCTTATTATAAATAGCTCAAAGAATACAAAAGAGTATAAAGTATCAAAGTTCTCCTTCATCCTGTGTCATTCTCATTACTCTCCACAGATGTAACAATAGGTATAATGAGTAAGATATACTTTCTTCCTGACCCATATTTATGTATTTATGTGCATGAGTCATACCTAAAATAGATATACATGTTCAAGTTAAAATTAGGTCATTAAGGTGGACCCTAATCCCATATTACTGGGTGCCCTTATTATATAAAGGGGATTTTGGACATAGACACAGACATGCACAGAAAGAAAATGATGTGAAAACACACATGGAGAATACCGTGTGAAGATGGGGGATTGGATCAATCTGTCTCTAAGCCAAGGTAAGCCAGAGTTTGCTGGCAAACCACCAGAAGCTAGGAGGAGGCAAGGAAGGACTCCTTTTATGTTTCAAAGGAGCACTATGACACCTTGATTTCAGACCAAGCCTTCAGAACTGTGAGACAATAGATTTCTGTTGTTTTAAGCCACCCACTTTGTGTTGCTTTGTTATGACAGCCCTATGGAACTAAAACAATGTTATACTTCGACAATGATTTTTAATAGATTAAAAAAAATTAATGTTTATTTATTTTTGAGAGAGAGAGAAAAAGCATGAGTTGGGGAGAGGCAGATTGAGAGAGAGAGACACAGAATCCAAAGCAGTCTCCAGGCTCTGAGCTGTCAGCATAGAGCCCAATGCAGGGCTCGAACTCACAAAGCGTGAGATGACCTGAGCCAAAGTCGGAGGCTTAACCAACTGAGCCATTAAAAAAACTGAGCATTTTTTAAATGCAACCTTCCAGATAACTGTTATCATATGTCCAACTCAACACTGGCTACTGAGAAGAAAGAGTAAAACAAAATTAAATACTGCAATTTAAGTAATAAACCACACCATAGTATATACTTTGAAGACCCACATTTGTAAAATCACTTTTATTGATGATTTCTTTCTTTTTAAAATATTTTCAAAATCACTTGGGATTTTCTTAAAAAACGATTTTCTGTGATGCTTTTAGTTCTTTAATTTCTTAAAAGAAAATGTTCTTGAGGAGAGGGCAGTGGGGGGATGTTTCCATGAAAGATTAAAGAGTATCTGGCAATCAAAAATAACAAATTAAGATAAAGCATCTCTACCATTAAAGTGGATATCAAAAGTAAACCACAGTGGGTAGTACCTCGGCTTATATATTTGTTTACACAGATAATTTCAGGAAACGCTCTGTTTCCTAAAGCAAGTTTACGCCTATTTTATGCTAATGACATTTCACATGGTCATGGGTAGTTATGTTTTTCCTTGAGAAAGCACAGAGAAAATCTGCAATGTTATTTTTATCAGTAAATTATTAAACAAGAAGTATGCCCCAAATAGTGTTCTAGACACTTCAAAGGCATTTTTTAAAGAACTGCTATTTTGTTAGAAATGGTATTTTTAAAATTTTTTTAAATTATTTTTTTAATGTTTATTCATTTTTTGAGAGACAGAGAAAGACAGAGCGTGAGTAGGGGAGGGGTGGAGAGAGAGGGAGACACAGAATCCAAAGCAAGCTCCAGGCTCTGAGCTGTCAGCACAGAGCCCGACGCAGGGCTTGAATTCATGGACCATAAGATCATGACCTGAGCTGAAGTTGGACGCTTAACTGACTGAGCCACCCAGGTGCCCCAGAAATTGTATTTTTTTAAGTTAGTACTACCTTACCACCTATGTACCAACAACAGATCAAATCATGAATTATGCCTTTGTCTCTGTTCTAACCATTCAATTATTTTTCCTCATTTTACCTAGAGTTCTATGATATTGGTGATTCGTTCAATTGATAAGGAGACTCCTTCCTTCTTCCCTAAATGCCTGCTTCCTCATTCTGACATCTTGTCAACAAATGGCTATTTTTCATAGCACCTTCTATTTATGTATGTATTTTTATATTTATTCCTATAGTTTTTTGTTTTTCCACATGCATGTTTCTTAGGTTTCATTCTTAAGTCACAGCTTACACACACTCTTTCAGCTCAGAAATGGCACCACAGACAACTGTGAGATAGATCATGTTTATAAACATGTCAGAGAGGTAAAAGTACAATTGTTTCCCAAGTGTTCCTTAAAGTATTATATTCTGAATCTCAAGAACTCATCAGCAGTTTTCCTGGATGATGAAAATAGCACATATTGAAAGGGCTAGCTTCATGGCAACCCAAGGACAGAGCAGTGGGAATGACCCTTCCAGTGTGCAGGCAATAATTCATATCTGAAGCAAATAACACAGAAAGGAATTGATTAAGCTCAATTAGCCTTTTATAACCATGAGTCTGCAATTTTAAGCTATATTAGTAATAAAATATTTCATGCTCCAAACAAATTGGGGCCTAAATTTTAAATAATCGTGGTTACTGTTGAACACACACACACACACACACACACACACACACACACACCATTTTTTTTTAAAAATGCACATTTTGAAGTTCTTCTTTAATAAACCTTTTGTTCTACATGGAAGTTCAATTGAAGAATTTCCAGTTATACAGTTGGTCCATGCCATACAAATACTTTGCTGTGCACATTCCTTTAGAAATTAGGATTAGGCTTTGAGCAAAGTTCTTTTCTCAAGTCTTGTGGAACTACATATCCTTCTATTGAGATAGTTAATTTGAAATAAACAATGATAGTACAGTGATTGAGATGAAGAAAAAGAAGACACATTCTTGAAATTATGCCATTTTATGCGAGCACATGGACTTTTTATTTTTGTTTAAAACTTAAAAGATTGAAACAAAATGATATCCATGAGGTATATTTTGTTTGTCAATTGAACATTTTAGTTCTTGTCTAAAATATTTTAATAGTACCTTTAAAATTAAGAAAGCATCCACTTTAACTGTTAATTTTTTTTGCGAAGAACATACCATGAACTACTTATTATTACTGGTTACTACATGCATACTAACTGAAAATAAGTTTGTCATTTAGAGGAAATGTTAGATGCTGCATGTCATGTAACTACATATGCCACCAGCCCTAATCTCTCTGGTTATATGAGCCTGATTTTATTGCCTCACATTAGTCACACATTGGCTGAAGGCCATCCCGGTAGAGGTAGAGGGAGCATGAACTTGCAAGTAACTGGATATGGAAATTCTCAGAGAACATTTTTTCTCAAAGAAAGTTGGTAAAGGTAGGCTAATTTGAAGCTGAGTCTTCATCAGCTTCTTAGAGATGGGTACACTGGTCCAATAAAGGGGCTCTGGAAAGTGCATGGACAACATCTATCATGGATGAAATGAAACAAAAAGAAAAGCTGTTAGAGAAGATTCCTATTATAAGATTCTTGCTTCCCTGACTTCTCAGCTTTAGTAGATTCTTAGTTCTTTAAGGACATGGACCTTCTGTTCATTGTTCTATGTGTACGTCTGTGTACGTGTCTTTGTGTGCATATGTGTTTTCTATAACCAGCATAGTGCTCAAGAGCAAACTATATGAATAATTAAGTAAATTCAAATAAAATTTAAAATAAAGTTTATAATTCCACTGGACAGCTAGTAATTTGCCAAGGTCCACGTAAAGGAGCATTCTTATAATTTGGATTAGAGGATAGCAGAAATCAGTTGTTTCAAGTCTCCTGTGCAAGAATATCCCAAGAAGTAAGTTTAAACTCCATGATTTCAGGAGAGAAAATAGAATTTCAGAGCTGATGTGATTGGGAGAAAAAGTGTAGAGAGAAGGAATATTTTCCATACTCTATGGAGCAATTTTCAAACAAGCATTTAAACATTCTGTACCTGTAGTTTTACTCTATGGCTGAATGAAACTGCTCGTTAGCTATCTTCCATCAAGAAATGTGAGGTTTGGGGAATCTGGGTGCCTCAGTCGGTTAAATGTCTGGCTCTTGATTTTGGCTCAGGTTATGATCTCATAGTTTGTGAGATTGAGACCCATGTCTGTTCTGAGCTGACAGCACAGAGCCTGCTTGGAATTCTTTCTCTCTCCTTCTCTCTCTGCCCCCCCCCCCCCACTTATCTGTTCTCTCTCTCTCTCTCTCTCTCTCTCTCTCTCTCAAAATAAATAAATAAATAAGCTTAAAAAATGTGAGGTATGGCCTTTGAGCTACTTGCCTATTGACTGCTCACTCATGTGTTCATTTTATTTGGCACAGAGCGCTTTTGTCACTAAGATGATTTTGAATGACATTAGAATCCTTGGAAAGTTGGCCTCTCCTACTTCTCCCCAAATAAATATTAGAACATTTTTTTAGCAGAGTCCAATAAAAACAAAGAAATTTTGAAGAAAACAAAGAAATTCATGTGGAATGAGAAAGAAAGACTTCTCTTGATTCAGGAGAAACAGCACAGAAAATTTCTGACTAGAAATTGGAGGATTTGGTAGGATGTGGCTGGTGTTTTATATTAAAGGGAGAATAACGATTTTTCCTAAATCTCATTTTCCATATCATTGGTTGTTCATAGTTTCATGGAATGGAGAAAATTACACGTATTTTCTTCACAAAGATTTGTTTTTGTGAAACACAGGCGGTTATAATTTCTGGCTTCTTTCGAGAACAATAATCATTTCATTAATGGAGAGTGGACATGTACCTTGCTTTGAGCACAAATTCTGAGAGAGATTTTGAAAAAAGTGTTCCACTTGGAAAAAATTTTATATGGGTTGATATATCAAAGTCAGGAAAAGATTATTTCCTAGACAGGTTTAATGAAGCCCTCATAATATTATCAAAACATAATTTCAGAAGATCATTTATCCCCATTCAATTCTTTTTCCTAATTTCTGTCTTTCATCATTAGAACTCCCATCAACCAGAGAAACAACCACATCTTTTTACTGTGTTCTACATGTTTGTCTCCAAATGTGAGGGAAAATAATAGAAAAGAAATAGAAAAGAAAGAAGTACATTAGAAAATGAACCACATAATAAAATACTTGATTAATAACTCAAATGGTTTAGAAATACCGAGAGAAAATAGACTGTGTTGCATAGAATGATCATGTAAGGAAGGCTTTATGGAGAAAGTGGACTTAAGCAGAGCTTTGAAATGCTGACCCTATTTTCATCTCCTAAGTTTGTTCTAGATAAGGAAGAAGAACTTGAGGATAAGGAGGCATGACTGGACTGAAGGGTGGGTTCAGCACCTATCCTTAAAACCTGCACTGCACATTTTTGGGTGGTATAGGGTTGTAGACAATAGAGACATTCTCTTTTCTTTTGAAAGAAAGTCATTTTTCATGGTATCAGTTGTGTTACTTTATTTTTGAATTTTTTTTAATGTTTATTTTTGAGAGAGAGAGAAAGAGAGACAGAGCATGAGCTGGGGGAAGGGCAGAGAGAGAAGGAGACAGAATCCGAAGCAAGCTCCAGGCTCTGAGCTGTCAGCACAGAGCCGCATGCAGGGCTGGAACCCATGAACAGTGAGATCATGATCAGAGTCGAATTCGAACACTTAACAGACTAAGCCAACTAGGCTCCTCAGTTGTGTTAACTCTTGATAGTTGTACTTAAAGACTTGATGCAGCAACTATTAATATCATTTTAATCAACTATTGATTTTATTTTTGGTTTCTGCCTTCCTGGCTTATTTTACTTACCCTTTACAATGAAATGAACGACAGCAACAAAAATGCCTGATTGATTTTAAAATTTCATGTGTTACTCTGTGTTACAAGTTTAAATTGTTTTTTATGTTTATTCTTAGAGAGAGAGAGCATGCATGCCGATCGGGAAGGGGCAGAGAGAGAGGGAGACAGAGAATCTCAAGCAGTCTCCACACTATCAGCTCAGACCCAGACACAGGACTGGAACCCAGGAACCGTGAGATCATGACTTGAGTTGAAATCAAGAGTTGGGCGTTCAACCTACTGAGGCACCCAAGTGCCGCTACAATTTTGAATTAACATTTTCCCAAACTTAAAACTGACTTTATCGTTACCTTTTTATTATCACAGCATCTAAATGTCTGCCGATATGGTATTTTAAAAATAGTATCCAGGGGCGCCTGGGTGGCTCAGTCAGTTGGGCGTCTGACGTGGCTCAGGTCATGATCTCACAGCTTGTGGGTCAAGCCCCACATCCGGCTCTGTGCTGACAGCTCAGAGCCTGGAGCCTGCTTTGGATTCTGTGTCTCCGTCTCTCTCTCTCTATCTCTCTCTCTCTCTCTCTCTCTGCCCCCCCCTACTCGCACTCTGTCTCTCTCTCTCAAAAAATAAATAAACATTAAAAAAAATTTTTTTTAACGAAAAAAATAGTATCCAGTACTTAACAAGTAGATGATCTGGTATGTCCTTGAAACATATGACATAATTTTCAACAAGGACTCTAAGGTCACAAAGGTTTCTAGGAACACAGCTCTCATTCTTCACCTTAAAAAAAAATCTAGCTTTATTGAGATATTGCTGACATATAACATTGTGTAAGTTTAAGGTGTATAACATGATGATGTGATACGTTTATATACTGTGAAACGATTACCCCAATAAGATTAGTTAACACATTGATCACCTCACAATGACAATTCTGTATGTCTAGTGAGAACACTTAAGATGTATTCTCTTAGCTACTTTCAGGTATATAATACATTATTGTTAACTGTAGTTACCATGCTACATACTAGGTTGTCAGAACTTATCCATTTAATACCTGAAAGTTTGTACCCTCTATTTTCACTATGTCTGAAATGCTTCTTATCCCTCCTTTCACCCAGTCTGTGTTTTTTCCATGTGTCCATATGATTATTTTATTCTTACCTATTTCACTGATCCATTCTTTAGCTGTGTCTATTCTGTTGTAAAATACATCCATTGAGTTCTTAGTCTTAATATATTATAGTGTTAATATTATTTAATTTTATGTGTTTATATTAATATTATGTTTTTAATATTATGTGTTTATTATTAAACATTATTATTTTTATTAAACATTATTATTAAACATATTATTATGTTTAATATTATGTGTTTTTTTTTCCCAGTTCTAGAATTTTCATTTTATTATATCTTATAGTTTCTTGTTCTGTGAAATTCCTCATTTTGGTGCCAAACTTCATGATCTTTCTTGGGCCTTTACCTATTGTTGCTATTTTCTAAAGGCTTGTGCACATCTGGTCATTTTTGATTATTTATGAAAAATTACATATGTAATTTGAGGCTCCAAATGACCATAAATCCAAATGGGACATGGGTTCACTTGAAACTGACTTTCAAATTTCAAATTTCAGATTTCAGATTTTTGTTTCCTCAGCCTCTGGGATATTTTCAGGACCTTTTCTCGGCTTATCAGCATTTTGGCTGAGACTACTATTTTAGATTTAGCAAATACTTTAAGGATACTGTGGTATGCAATATCAGTTTGTTCCTTTTCTTTTTTTTCAGCAATATGTCACCCCCACCTCAAATTCTCATTGTCTTGGTGGTTTTCAATGCCTTCAAGTACTTTTTTTTTTTAATATATAAAGTTTTCCTAATTGCTCCTGGCCAGAGAGTTTGTTTTATAAAAACTAATCTGCTACAGCTTGAAATAGAAGTTTCTCCATTTTTATTTCAGTGTTTTATTCTGTTTCATGGTGATCATACTTTTTTTTTTTTTTTTTTTTTTTTTTTTTTTTTTTTTTTTTTGTATTCTGAGAACACTAAGCAAATAAAGCAAAAAGTTTTCCTCTGGTTTTTGAGGTAATTCTTTTTTTCAGAATTACTAATTCGGGGTCAAATTTTTATTTGGTGTGTGTGGTGCATCTTTAATCTGTTTTATATCACTATGCTTTTCTAGTTACTCATCCCTGCATTTGAAGGTATATTTAGGCTCAGTATTTTCTTCTGGCTAAAGTAAGTTGGTGGTTATTAGCCTCCCTCACCGTCCAATGATATGTTGTTTGCTAACCTCATTTCAGGACTGTAACCTGACGATCTCATTGATGTACAAAATAGCTTGCTTACTTTTAAATTCCCAGAAGTGATGGCTAAGCCAGAGATGGCCTACTCAAATGCTTAGAAGGATAACACAGGTATAATAGATGCAAGGATGTTGTTCCTCTGAGGCAGTGGGCTATGTTGAAGCAATAAGAGGGTGCCTGCTTACCTCTGCTGATAGCATTTGTGTACATTTATATTTTATATTAGTGGCTAGTAAATACACAAAACAGTTTATCTGCCACTTTTTACTAGAATGCAGTTAGGGTTTTTCTAACTCCAAATATAAGTTATTTAATAATCTTATTTAATCCTCAGGATAACCCTGTGAGGTAAATACTATTATTATTATTCCCTTTAATACCCGAGGGAATTACAACTAATAAGTGAGTAATGTATACAAAGCATTTAGTTTAGGCATTGACATTTCATGAGAAATTTATACATGTAAAAGTCCTATATGTTGTCCTTTTTATGGTATAGTTCACTTTTTCTGAACAAGATTGGAGACGCACAGAGTTTTGGATAAGACACATCCAAGCACCTAAGCAATATTCAGTTGTTAGGTCAATGGTAAAAACACCATGGTCCCAGAGTAAAACATTGTCTTCATCATGAGTACTTACTTGTGCTAGAGTAGTACTGTTATGAGGCATGTCTTTAGGAGACACATTTGAAAGTGAATTGATGGAAATTTAAAATGCACCTTTTTCTTTAAGTGTCAGTAAAAGTTTAACTGGTCTCTATTAGATGAGATGGCGGAGTATCTTTGCATTCTCTATTAACTCCAGAGAAGTTTCCTTGTGATGAGTGTGTACTCTCTAAAACTGAAACAAAAGGTAGTGATACTTTTCATAGTGAGATGAAATACCATTATCCCTTTGTCAATATCTAAAAGCACATTATTCAGCATAATTATATATATTTTTTTTTAATTTTTTTTTCAATGTTTTTTATTTATTTTTGGGACAGAGAGAGACAGAGCATGAACGGGGGAGGGGCAGAGAGAGAGGGAGACACAGAATCTGAAACAGGCTCCAGGCTCTGAGCTGTCAGCACAGAGCCCGACGCGGGGCTCGAACTCACAGACCGCGAGATCGTCACCTGGCTGAAGTCGGACGCTTAACCGACTGCGCCACCCAGGCGCCCCAGCATAATTATATTTTTAATATCTGCAAGAGAAAATACAGAGACATATATGCATAGGTAAGAACTAAGTTATGATTTCTCCAATATTAGTTAGACTCTCATATATAAAATGAAATGGTTTATGTGGCAAGTGTAAGGAGTCTTTTTTATTTCCAACATGATAATCTTAGCAGTATTATCATCTTAGGATGATAATTATTATCATCCTATCAGAATGTTAATGAATCATAGAAAAAGCAACCTTGTTAGTAGTTTGTTACATTGGCAAACCCTTTAAAAGTCCTAAAAGTATGCTTTTAGAATGAAAATATTTTAAAGACTTTTCGTTAGATCTTGTAAGAAGCAAATTATTGGACTAATGTGTCTCACTTTCTGAAAACAGCATCTTTGGCTGTATTCCAGTGTGTGTGTGTGTGTGTGTGTGTGTGTGTGTGTGTGTGTGTGTGTGTATACCACATCTTTTTCATCCATTCATCCACTGAGTGACATTTAGGTTGTTTCTATACCTTAGCTATTGTAAATAATGCTGCAGTGAAGATGGGCATACATATACCTTTTTGGATTAGTATTTTCTTTTTCTCTGGACAAATACCTAGAAGTTAAATTGCTGGATCATATGTTCCATTTTTAATTTTTTGAGGAATCTCCGTACAACTTTCCATAGTGGCTGCACCAATTTACATTTCCACCAACAGTACACAAGTGTGCCCTTTTCCCCACGTCCTTGTCAACATTTGTTATTTGTCTTTTTGGTAACAGCCATTCTAACAGATGTGAAGTGACACCTCATTGTGGTTTTGATCCTATGCAGTAGGATTTTTTTTTAAATCTACATCATGACTGTTAAGCACAGGATTTAGTGGCATAGTCCTTCTATAGGTATGCCGTACTGTGGTTCACTGTCACACTGACAGCAGGTCAGATCCTGGCTTTGTGGGACCTAAAGTTTATGAACACTTTCTTGAAATTAAAAAATAATAGTTAAAAAGTAACTATTTTGGAAAAAAACCCCCAAATATTATAGATACAGAATAAATGCCATAAACATCACAACCTCAAGAAAAAAATGTTTTTATTAACTACTTGGCATGAATTTATCATACCTTTTTCTCCTACATTTTTAGTTGTGTCTTCTCATCCCAACGATTTCATGAAATCTCTTACATAGAATGGAAATGCTTAGTCTTTTCTCTACCAAAGTTAAACAATTTTTAAAAAAATATTGATAGTTTGGAATATTTTGTTTCCACTTCAAAACCCATTATTTCTAATATTACGCTAAGAATGTGATGTTACATATTAGAGTGCATCAAACATACAACTTTATAAACAAATATTCTCATGGTGTAGTGCTCTATACACACAGAAATATGATAAATTATATTTCTCATTATTCTATTTTTTAACGTTTATTTATTTTTGAGACAGAGAGAGACAGAGCATGAACGGGGGAGGGTCAGAGAGAGGGAGACACAGAATCTGAAACAGGCTCCAGGCTCTGAGCTGTCAGCACAGAGCCCGACGCAGGGCTGGAACTCATGGACCGCGAGATCATGACCTGAGCCGAAGTCGGCAGCTTAACCGACTGAGCCACCCAGGCGCCCCTATTTCTCATTATTATCAAAAAAAGAAAAAATATGGTGCATTTATAATTGTATATGCTGCATGGTCAGGTCTATGACCAGAGGACTTCCATTTTGAATACATGTTGATGAAGGCTGTACAATTTAATTGTTTGATGATTGGAAGTATTCTCCATAGAGTACTTTTTGGTACCAAACATCTCAAACATTGTTTCTCCTCCGCTACCACATACTTCTAATGTTGAACTCCAAAGCACATTCTTACTGATATATGACTGTATTTGTTTTTTATTGCTACATGATAATTTACTGCAAACTTTGCGGCTTAAATCAACATATTTGCACCAGGAGGAATCTGTTTAAGAAAAAAGAAAAAAAAAATCACATATTTTTGGTAGATAAAGACATTCATTCAGGAATGACATAACTGGCATGTCTGCTCAGAGTTTTACTGAGCTAAAGTCAAAGTTGTCAGCCAGGACTGCAGCTGTAATCTGGGCACAGGGTCCTCTTCCAGTTCAGTGGTTGTTGGCAGAATTCAGTTTCTTGTGAGGACTGAGGTCCCTGTTTTTCTGCCGCTGCTGAAAGGGTACTCTTCTTGGATCTTAGAGGCTCCCTGGAGCTCCCTGCCTCATGATCCCCACGGACACTTCATAACATGGACGTTTGCTTTCTTCTAAGCCAGCCAGAATGTGGGGTTTTTTGACTTATTCTTCTGTGACCTGAGGAAAAAAAATTGCTTTTTATTTTTAAGGACTTATGAGACTAGTTCAGGCCAAACCAATCTCCTTGTTTTAAGGTCAACTGATTTGGGAACTTAGTTACATCTGGAAAATCCCTATAAAACAGTACCTAGATTAGTGTTTCATTAAGTACGTATGAGAAAGTATGTGCCTTTGGGGCCAGGAATCTTGGAGAACCATCTTAAAATTCTGTCTGTAACAGAATTTGGATATACAACTCCATGTAACAAGGTAAAGTGCTCTGGCACAATGGCAATAAGGGAATTTCTAGGGTAGCAAGTACTAGCTTAACAATACGTGGAAGTGACCTCACATCACATATTATATCCCATTGAATCCTAATAAAATATATCCAAATTCATGCTTCTCTGAGCTGCATCCCATGCACTTTGTTGCTTCAGTACCATCCCATATGAGATGAAGCATAATGAAAGGAAAGTTAGAGTAAATAGAGACTGTGTTCTTAACCAATAGCACTAACGTGTCTTATTTTGCAAATTTTGGCAGAGTTGCACATGAAAGCATTGTTGAGGCCTCTCCCAGGACCTTGAAAGAGGCCTTAGTGTAAAAGCTTAATTAGCTTCACGGTGACTTTTCATCTGATTGATAACAATATAGAAGCTGCTTTTGTGCTGTTTGTTAGGAATTGAAAAATAATATAATTTAATGTAAAAGATTAGGTGACACTACAGAAAAAAATATTGCTATTTTTTAGTGATTTGTTATAGTCTTCATTGACCTGGCTTCCTTTCTCTTTCTCTTATTTGTTATCAGAATCCTTCTTTCTAGTGGGGAATCCATTATGTGAAGTTTGGCTGGAGACAAACGGTGTTGACCACTTACAGTGGCAAAGCAAAAAAACATTCCAAATTATTTCAATCATACCTTTCTCTGAACCTTTTCTGAATGACCAGGAAAGATATGGCCCTGCTTTACTGGAATCACTAAATGTAAACCTAGAGCTGGCAATGATCGCTTTCACCACTGCATTTAGAAAGTTTGAGAATGAAACCAAGCAAGAAAAACTGAGCCAAATGTGAAGAGTCCAATGACATTATTTTACTATGGTTTCAGCCAATTTTGTAGGTCGATATATTTCCTTTGTTTGTTTGAGTGAATGAGTTATCACTTCCGACCTGAAACTTCTCGACTCCTATATTTTCATTTTCTGTGTGAGCTGAATTGTGAGACATGCTAGGATTTCTGTGGCAACTGAGTGGTGAGTGAAAAGTAGCTGGAGACCATTAGATCAGAACTTTAGTAAAAAAATGTGCACTCCAGCAGACCAGATTTTCTGTGCAGCTCTTATAGAAGAGGCATCACATGTACTTGTCCTTTGAGTTCAAAAGACAAAGAAAGACCCATTTCATATTTCTTTTCATTCCATTTCAAAATTCCTGGGAGAGAATCCAAACTACTACTAACTGAGGAGCGGGGTCTGAAAACTACTGCAAATAGGCCAAACCCAGTTTGCTGCTAACTTTTATAAATAAAGTTTTATTGAAAAACAACCAAACCTACTTATTTTCACATTATATATAGCTCCAGCATGCTGCTGTGGAAGAGTTGAGTAGTTGTATCAGATATGGCCCACAAAACCTAAACTAGTAACTGGACATTTTTAGAAAAAGTATGTCAACTCTTGGTTTAGGATTTCATAGAATAAACCAAGCAACTGGTCCACTCTACAGTGTAGGGGAGCTTCTCAGAGTAAAACATTGAATAGATATCCTGAAAGACCCTCTATACCTGATGAAGGAATTGATTTTTTGTTGTTGTTGTGACTACAAGCAATCCAAATCAGTACCCAGAGTATTGCTAGAAAGCTCATCATATCCTAAGTAGTTTCAGTGACACGGAAAGGACTTGAGACACAGTAAAAACATTTTACTCTTTAGTGGTGTCAGAACCATCACAGTGATGCAATACAGATCCATGATTTTAGATGGTCTTAAGGATTTGGGATTGTATTTTAGCTGATACCTGGGTAATAACAGAATCAAGATTTATAGGAGAGAATAATAAGCTAATACTATGCAGTGGGTGCTGGTAAAGGAGCTGGAGTTTAGAACAGATAAAAGATTCTGGAAATTAAGATTCTAATAAAGAAGGAAGAACAAAAGATTGTATGGATTGGGAAAGTATGTTGAAGATTAGGAAACAAGACAACAAATTCTTTGGCACACACATACTCAAGGCACACAGCAGCTAGTTTGGATACCTGCCTTGGAGCAGCAAGACTAATTTTGAGGTGCTATGGCTGGCAAGTCTGAATTCTTGGAAATACATGTTTAGGATTTGTGCCAGGACTGGGCCTAGTGACCCTATGATGGTTTCATGGCTCTACCACTGAACATGTCATTGGGAAGGCAGGGAAAGAGGATTAAATATTATGAAAAGTAAAGCATCAATGAAAACAAGAGACATGGGTGATAGCTGGATTCAATGCACTGGAATAAAGTGTCTATATTTTTAGTTCAGATTTTCTGAGTTGCTGAACCTAAAAATTAGATTTTTCACTTACTTGCCTGGTTAAAATCACAGATTTTGAATACAGTGGGCAAGTGCCCTGAATGGATAAAGATTCAAAGGATTAATAAGAAAGGTGGATAGTCAGAAGGAGTTTGTCTTTTTGGTGTCCTGAGGCAAGAAAAGAGCACACTGGATTCGAAAGGACAAAGAGGCTGTTTTTAATTATAGAAGGAATATGGTGTGAATGGAAGCTTTCTCTGTATAAATATAGTTGCGCAAAGAGGAGTGATTGTGACATACATGCATGCATACATACATACCAAATGCTAACAATGTAAAGCAAGATAATAAAAAGGGCTGATGAGAATCCTTTCTCTAGGCATGGCTCCTTTTATTATTGGTGTCTCTTCTGTACTCCATGATACTATCAAGCCAGGAGAGATGAAATCATAGGTGAATTAGTAGAAAGACCTCATAAATCCAGCTGCTTCTCTCATTTTACAGATAAAGAGACTAAGGACTCCTGAGTCAGATTAAACTGCTTAATGTCCAGCCACCTGTCTCAGAGTGCAGTATTCTTTTTGCTAGTAGATATAACATCTCTGTCCAATTACTCAGGGGATTCTTCTCTTGGTTTTCTCACATTTCAAGTGTTGAGTGCCATTTTTACAGGTTATAGAGAAACCGTTAGAGTGGTTGCTGTCTTTTTGTTTGTAATTTCACAAAACCCAGTCCCCCTCCTGCCTTAATTCACTGGTCTCCCTCATTATTTATCTGTCTCTGGCTTTGAACTGTGATTTTGCTTTCCTTTCTGACCCCACTGTTACCTAGTTTTGTTGTCATCATTTCAAATATGGTCACTCTGTTCTTGGCTCTTCTCAGCTCACCCTTCACATGGACCTAGAGGAAATAAGTAAGACTGAGAAAGACAAATACTATGTGATTTCACTCATAAGTGGAATCCAGAACTTTTTATATAAAATTGGTCCCACACCCGCGTTTGAATACCATACACAAAGATAAACTCAAAATGGATTAAAGATCTAAATGCAAGACCTGAAACCATAAAAATTCTAGAAGAGAACAGAGGCAATAATTTATCTTACATTGGCCATGCCCACATTTTTCTAGATATGTCTCTTGAGGCAAAGGAAACAAAAGCAAAAATAAACTATTAGGATGTCATCAAGATAAAAAGCTTCTGCACAGTGAAGGAAATAATCAACAACACTAAAAGGCAGCCTATGGAATGGGCTATATATCTGAAAGGGGGTTAAGATATAATATACATAGAGAATTTATACAACTCAATACCAGAAAAACAAACAATCTGATTAAAAAGTGTGTAGAGGACTTGAATAGGCATTTCTCCAAAGAAGATATACAGATGACCAACAGATACATGAATAGATGCTCACAATCACTTATCATCAGGAAAATGCAAGTCAAAACCACAGTGAGATATCACCTTACATCTGTTAAAATAGCTAAGATCAAAAAGACAAGAAATAACAAGTGTTCACAAGGATGTGGAGAAAAAAGAACCCTAGTGCACTGTTGGTTGGAGTGTAAATTTGTACAACCACCATGGAAGACAGTATGGAGCTTCCTCAGAAAATTAAAAATAGAAATACCATATGATCCAATAATACCACTATTGGATATTTACCCAAAGAAAACAAAAACACTCATTTGAAAAGGTATATGCATCTCTGTGTTTATTGCATGATTGAAATAGCCAAGATATGGAAGCAACCTATGTGCCCATCAGTAGATGAATAGAGAAGGAAGATATGGTGTACACACACACACACACAC
Source organism: Panthera tigris (assembly GCF_018350195.1). Taxonomy (NCBI): domain Eukaryota; kingdom Metazoa; phylum Chordata; class Mammalia; order Carnivora; family Felidae; genus Panthera; species Panthera tigris. The sequence goes on from NC_056662.1 coordinate 75,020,144, forward strand.
ACACACACACACACACACACAGAGGAATATTACACAGCGTAAAAAGGGATGAGATCATGTCATTTGAGACAAATATAGATGGACCTAGAGGAAATAAGTGAGACTGAGAAAGACAAATACCATGATTTAACTCAAAATGGAATCCAACAAAACAAAAACAAGAACAAACAAATGAAGAAGCAAAGGAAAAGCAGAATCATACCTATAAATATAGAAGACAAACTGATGGTTGCCAGAGGGGTGTGGCAGTTGGGTAAAATGGGTGAAGGGGAGTGGGAGAAACAGGATTCCAGTTATGGAATGAATAAGTCACCAGAATAAAAGGGACAGCATAAAGAATATAGTCAATGATATTGTAATAGTACTATAAGGGGACAGATGGCCACTACACTGTTGGTGAACATAGCATAATGTATAAACTTGTTGAATCACTGTTGTACACCTGAAATTAATGTAACATTGCATGCCAACTATACTCAAATAAATTTAAAAAATATATTGGTCCCACACCTTGAATACTTCTTTCTTTGAAACCTATTTATTGGATCAATTATGGATAATAGGAGTCCTATCCTAACATTGAGTTTGACAGATCTGTCCTATGCTGAGACAGAGAGTAGAATAACCAAAAATGACTCATTCTTCTGAATTCTAGGTCTCCCTTGACTACTCTGTGGGCAAAAATATCTTCTCTAAGAATATACTCTCTTCTTAGAATATCTACATGTGATTGACCAAAAATAACCAATTAGCCTTAACCTATAATTTTTAAAGAACACTATAAATGATGTAATGCATATAAATTGCTTGGTGTAGAGCAAGATTTCTCAATCTCAGCATTATGGGCATTTTGGGCCACACAATCTTTTGATGTGGAAGACTTCCCTGTATTTAGCATTATCTCTGGTTTTCACCCACTAGTTGCCAGTAGCACCCCACCTGGTAATAATGATAAAACATGTCTCCAGATTGTTAAATGGTCCCTGGGGAAAATTGTCTCCAGTTGAGAAATATTGGTATAGAAAATGGCATATAGCAAACAACTTGAAGTAATTAGCTATTTTTTAAATAATTTTTAAATTTTATTGGACTAAGTTTGTATACAGTGACATGCATATCTTAAGAATATAATTAAAGGAGTTTTTGACAAATTTTACAGCAGTATAGCTAACATCTCAGTTAAGACATAAAAGCATTTTCAGTGCCACAAAGAGTACTACCCTCATTTCCGTTCTAGTCCATCTCTACTTTTTATAGGTAACCATTTTCTACTTTCTGCTGCAGAATTTATTTTTATCTATTCTTAAATATAATGTAATTTTATATATATATATATATATATATATATATATATATATATATATATATCAACTATTTTCTTCCAATATATGGCTACCATTCTCAATTTCTTAGGTGTCATTGGATGTGAAGACCATTCTAAGTTTGATGAAGTCAATTGTATTTTTTTCTTTTATGACCAGTACTTTTTGTGTTCTTGCTAAGAAATTTGGCCTGCCTAAGTCCCCAAATTCATCCCCCTAAATTTTCTTCTAGGAGCTTTACAGTTTTAGGTCAAATGTTATGATCTATGACCCATCACAAATTAATCTTTGTGTTTGTTATAAAGTAAAGGTAGAGGTTCATTTTTGCCCTTATACATGTCAAGTTGTTTCAGCAACACTTATTGAAAGACATTCATATTCCTCATTTGAATTTGATGCCTTTGTAGAAAATATTAAACTCTTTATGTCCATCTTTTTTTCTGGATTCTCCATTTGATTCCTAGCTGCTGTTAAGCCCATTCAGTAATTTTCTTATCTCAGATATTTTACTTTTCCGTTTCATAATTTCCTTTTGGTTTCTTCTTTTTATCATTTTTAGTTCTCTGCTGAGTTTCCCATATCACCATTATGTCCATATTTTCCATCACATCCTTGAATATACTTATATATGTTTTAAAGACTTTCTCCCATAATTCCAACATTTCAGTCATCTTGAGGTCTTTTTCTATTTATATTAACTGTTTTCTATTAAATATGCATTACATTTTTACTGTTGTTTCTTATGTCTAGTAATTTTTGTTGTGTGCTGTGAAGTTGTGGATATTACTTTGTAGTAATCTGGACTATACTGTCTTTCCCTAAATGGTGTTGAGATTTGTTCTGGAAAGCAGTTAAATTTCTAGTGGATCTGGTTGATCTTGTCAGGGTTGGTTTTAGATCATATACTTTAGTTTTTCCAGTTTTAGGGCTTGATCCTGAATCTAGAGTATTATACTTACTCCTACATTGTGATTTTTCTGAGTTTTCAACAAATTGTTCAAGGTGTTTAGTAACATCTTGAACTCCACACTCTCCAAGCACAAGAATGATTTCTGGAATCTTTGTTAGCTCTCATACCTATGGTACTTACTCCCTACAAAGACTTGTCACATGGTCTAACCTTCCAACAAGACCGTGTGGAACCCCCATACAGATTCCTTAATGACCAGTACCCTGATCTATACCTTTCCTTCACTTCAGCAGTCCCCAAATCCAATATCTGCTTCCTTGGCTCAGTGAGATCATCATGCTCTACTTGGGGTGAATATTCCTGCACTGCAGTTTAATAAATTATCTCAAAACAGAATACCAGAGGAAATGTGTAATTCATGTGTTCCCTTGGACATGGCATAATGTATACAGTTGTTGAATCACTATGTTTTACACCTGAAACTAATCTAACATTGTGTGCCAATAGTACTTCAATAAAAAGAGTAACAGTTTGGCACTACATATTGACCAATTCCTAAAAATTCTTGCCTCATGTATTTCATGGTCGTTAATGGCAGAAAGGTAAACCCAGTAGCAGTTTATCTGTCCTGAGCAGAAATGGAAGTCTCCTAATCTTTAAAAAAATGTTTTACTTATTATATAAGTAGTAAATATTTATTGTAGAATTATTAGAAAATATAGAAAAATGCAAGTATATGATTCAAAATATCTATAGAAACACCACTTAGAAAACAGGAGTTAATGTTTGGTATATTAAGGGCTTCTTAATTAGGGCTTCTTCTTTATTTCTTTCTTTTCTTTACAAGAAAATAAGTAGTTTGGGTCCCTAAGACTTTTGGTCAGCAAACAGACCTGAGATAGCAATTGCTTCTTACTATTCAATGTCCCACTGGACAATGTCATTGTCATGCCAATGTCATTGACTCAAGAGAAGCCATCCTTAGTTTGCCTGCACATCTTCCATCTCTACTTCTTTTAGTTACAGATTCTCAGATTTTGTTTCAGCAATTATCTCATTGACCCTCTTAACCCAATCCTCATTGACTGATATTATAGTCACGTAAGTAGCTCTGTACTCTCTTGATCAAAGAGTAAGCTTTGACCTGAGTTTGATCAATCAACCTCAATCTTTAGGGAAGTGATAAAGACAAAGTGGTTGGCCTAGATTCACTCAATGTCAGAGTGTAAACTATGTTACTGATTGGATCCTACTACTTGGACCCTCGAGCTACTTGTTTTTGATGTCATTTTTTTCCCTTTGAATCTGTTAATTGTCCCATGCTTCTGGCTTGTTTCATCACAAGTGCCATTGCATATGTCTTCCAAACAAAATTGGTCCTGGGGTGGGTAAGAAATCTTCAAGAAAATGTTGAATCAATTACTGGCCTGAAATAAAGTGAAAGGCTCATCTGGGGCTAACACAAAGAGGTGGCTATAAAATGGAAGTGCCTACTATAGTAGGTCATGGGGTTCAGGGTAATTAAAACTCTTGGACCAATAAAGACCCCTGTGTAGAGTTAATTGTTTGTGGGATTCTTCAGAATAAAGTCAGATTTATTCTCCACTCCACACATGGCAAATTAACAGACCTGAAACTGCAAACCTGAGAATTAAGGACTTTCAATTGTTTCTTAGACTTGAGGCAATTTATCAGCCCATGACCTTGAATGAAGACAGAGTCACCTATTTTGGATGTTGGACCTCACTAGAACACTCTAGATACATGTAGTGAATTTCTCCCTAGTCTTCCTCAAAGGAGGCTAGAGCCATCCACCTGGGCAACTTGGCCCTGGGAAGGATGTGCCTTAGTTTCTTTGTCTGTAAAATGAAGTAATTATGTAGCTGTCATAAAAATTGTTTTGAGGATTAAGAAAAATGTAATACCTATGAAGTACATAAAATAGTACCTGGTTCATAGTAAGAGCTTAAGGATGCTAGTTGTCATTATTATTAAATACAAGTTTTTATAAACCCTGTCCCCAAGAAGTGTGTCATGTGTGTATTTTATGGAGTCTTTGCTGTTTGCTATTAAAAAGAATGGTTATTTAAAGGCATTTTGAAGCACCACAATATGACAGTGTGAAAGATGTTTTTTTCAGAGGCCCTCAAATTGTCTCATGTTTTATCCCAAATCTACTTTCTTTGAACTTGCAGTTGGCCATATAAGTAAACTTTGTCAAATATTCCTGACTCCCAGAAGAGGTAATCCCTTTTCTGTAAAATCTAGTAGCATATCAGACATACTTCTTTTATATCACTATTCGCATTGCATTATAGTTAGTTGCTTTTGTATATATTTCCCCTGATGATTAGCTCTTTATGATATGAGGGGAAAATGTTATAGTAGACTCAGTGGCAGGAAATCAGGATTAAAGTCTGCATTCCTCCACTTAGTAGCTTACATTTTACCCATTAAATTCCCATATTCCTTATTTTTCAAGTGGGAATAACAATATAACTAAAATTTCTGTTGGTTAGTCTTACATTGTTATATGGTAAAATGGTAGGAGCATGGAAGTGTCAGTCTTCCTGGGTTTGAACTCCAGCTCCCAGTTCCACAATCACTAGCAGCGTGACCTCACCGACTTATCCACTCTCAGTTTTCCTGTTTCCTCCTCTCTAATGGAGGGTTGATGTGAGGATAAAGGCGGCCAACTCATACAAAGCACTGACAGCAAGGTCTACCTAGCACATCATAATTTCTCAGTACGTGTTAAATTACTACTGAAAAAAATCAAATAATATATACATGGATATGTGTCATAAACTGCTAATATAGCTATTCATTACTAGGATGAACTGTTTTAGAATGTGAGTAAAAGCATGCGTTTACTTAATGAACACTTTTTACTTTTTTTTTTATTATATATGTGTGTTGATTTGCATAAAATAAAATAAAAAAATGAACCAGAACAGATAGGTGTATTTAAGGTCAATGCTGTGGGGGTTCCTGGGTGGTTAAGCCCCTGACTCTTGATTTCAGCTCAGGTCATAATCTGGTGGTAGGGTCAAGCTCTGTGTCGAGCGCTGCGCTGGGTGTGGGGCCTGCTTACGATTCTCTGTCTCCCTCTCCCTCTTCCCCTCCGCACCTCTAAAACATTTAAAAAGTAAAGGTCCATTCTGCTTTCACCACTGTTTATTTTTAAGACCAACGTGGTGAGCTGCAACTTCACATTAGGACGAAATGAAAAATGGTTGAACCTAGCTTTAAAAAACTGCTATCCCTCAAGGTGTCCTTGACTTTGAACAGTTTGCAAAAGAGGGGAACTAGTCCTCTCCTCACCATGTGCTCTTCTACCATAGTTGTTACAACAGTCACTACTGCCCCCTTCCCATAGTTTGGAGGCAGGAAACATTATCTCTTTGTGTCTCTATACAGTTGAATGGAGTGGCTTTTCTTCCTTAAAAAATATTTGTTTAACATGCCTGACATCCTAGAAATAAATTTAACACAATAGTAAAAGCTTCCTTACATGTTAATATTTATATAAAGTATTTATTCTTTTAAAAAACACTACTTTTTTCTGTTCCTGAAGACTGCATGGTGTTTAAGTAACATTTGCAATTTAACATAAAGTGGTGTTTTATATGCAACTTAAATAACTTTTTACATTTTATTTCATGATTTTATATAGTGTCCTACTGACATTTGCTATCCATATTTGAAATCCCATATTATTGCTGGCTTCATAGATTGCAGCTATAAAATAGTACACAAGACTGAACATTTTCCACAAATCTCAAAAAGCTGTAGGAGGAAATAGGTTAAAAAATGTAATGTTTTAAAATGACTTAGTGAAGCAGAAGTTTCAGTAAATTTCTTTTGCTAGGAAACTACTGTTAAAATTGCCCAGCATTTAGAATAACAAATAGAACTAGACATTTGTAATTAATAGCCAATTTTGAAATAATTCAGAGCACTGTTATTTTAGGTAGAGTCCTTTGAAATATAATTATATCTGATTCCACTGGAGCTAATGATAACAATGTTCCAATTTAACTTTCTTTATATTTACTTCTATTAAAAATATTCAGAAATATAATGAATTGCATTATCAATTTATTTAATATAACCCTGAGACCATACTCTGTGTCTATAGTCTCTATTTCTCTTAAGTACTTTGTTAACAGTATTTTTTGTCAATCTCCAGAAATATTCTTATGGGTCACACCAATAAAACCCTGAGAGATGTCTAAAAATTCCGTAGAGTGCAACTAACTAAACTGAATTGACTTACTCTGAATCTTTCAGATGACAGGTTTCCATGTTTTCAATTGGGCTTGCATTTATGGCAAGCATTTATTTTGAGGTTTTGTTTTTTAATTTTTTTAATGTTTATTTTTATGTTTTTGAGAGAGAGTCTGAGTGTGAGTGGGTGGAGGGGCAGAGAGAGAGGGAGACACAGAATTGGAAGCAGGCTCCAGGCTCTGAGCTGTCAGCACAGAGCCCAATGTGGGGCTCAAACTCACAGACCACGAGATCATGACCTGGGCCGAAGTCGGAGGCTTAACTGACTGAGCCACCCAGGCACCCCCTGCAGTTATTCTTTATCTACATTTCTAGAATGTGATTTCTTGAGGGTAGGGATTTTCTTTTTTATTCCTGTTGTGTCAGCAGTCATTGCAGTTTCTGGTATCTGGTAGTTACTTAATATATGTCAGCCAGATATGCATCTAAATTACCATACTGTAGGTACCATGAGATCCAAACATGAAGAAAAATATTTTTAGAGTAAAAGAAGACTCACCATAAGCACAGGTTAGAGCAAAAGAAATTGAACATCTGCAAAGAATATTTTCCAGACTCAAGGTCTTTTAACAGTCACAACCCCAGTTTCCATGTTTCCCTGCTCAAGACCTCAGTTCATGCTGACAAAACTTGTCTATTTCTTTTCTTTTTTTTTTTTAATTTTTTTTTTTAACGTTTATTTATTTTTGAGACAGAGAGAGACAGAGCATGAGCGGGGGAGGGTCAGAGAGAGAGGGAGACACAGAATCGGAAGCAGGCTCCAGGCTCTGAGCTGTCAGCACAGAGCCCGATGCGGGGCTCGAACTCACGGACCGTGAGATCATGACCTGAGCTGAAGTCGGACGCTTAACCGACCAAGCCACCCAGGCGCCCCAAAACTTGTCTATTTCTTGTTTGTGTCTCCCTACCACTCTTCTTTTTTTGATACAGTTCCTTAGCTCTAGACATGTGATTCAAGAATTCATTTAAATGAGTCCCCTTAGCCAGTCCACATTTTAAAAAGAAATGCATTAAAGGGGCACCTGGGTGGCTCAAACTTTTAAGCATCTGACTCTTGATTTCGACTCAGGTCATGCTCTCACAGTTTGTGGGATTGAGCCCCATGTTGAGCTCTGCACTGTCAGTGTAGGGTCTGCTGGAGATTCTCTCTCTCCCTCTCTCTCTCTGCCCCGCCCCTGCTTCCACATGAGCTCTCCTTTTCTCTCTCTCTCTCTCAAAATAAATAAATAAACATTTTAAAAAAGGAAATACATTAGAAGCAGAACTATATATATATACATATATATATATATGTATACATATATATATATATATATATATATATATGTATATATATATATATATATATGAACACACACACACCTAGCTGGGCTATCTAGCAGTATTGGTGTGAACTATTAATGAATCTGTTTTGTTTCTCACCCTGGAACACTACATACACGTCTCTTGCCAGGCACCATGGTGTATGAAGCATGGTGTATGCATTTGAAGCAACTGCACCAGGAAATGGAACCATCCCAGTTAGCCTCCACATTTGCCAAACATGTGATCAGACAAATTATTTTGCTTGATATTCTAATGAAAAGGCAGATAAATAAATGCAAAGTTCAAAATAAATTGAAAACTTACTCTATTTAAAATGATAGAAAAAATAAGATCTGACAAACTCCATGCTGTAGTTTTTGTAAGTTACTTTGTCCTGAGTAGATTAAGGGGTTATTTGGCCATGTATTTCAGGTTGGGTCATTACTGCCAATTACAAGACTGGGTCTTAAGATCTGTTTGATCTAATTGATTAAATACTTGGATTTATAAGCTAACATCTTCTTCTCCTCCTGAGTAATTACAGGTTTCCTAACTTAAACTGAGGAAATAAAGTTTGTGTTCCGGTTAATGGTTGATTTGTGTGTTGAATGCAAACATTCCGCCAGTGATTTATTTCATTAACTCAGTAATCATTTCAGCTGCAGTAACCTTCAGTCACAGGCAGCTAATGTTGCAATAAAGACTTCTGAGAGAAGCTGATACCAGAAGCCTCTGGCCATATTTGCAAATCAGCCCATGTATCAGGATACTCAAAGACTGATCCAGGGGGTCCTAAGACTTTGGTGATTTTTGCAGACAATAATTTTTAGAGAGCCTAAAGATTGGTTAAGGAGAAGAGGAGACTAACCACAGATTGCTCCAGGCTTCTAGTTTTAAAAGACTATGAAAGATGATGGCCTGCATACCAGACACTGCAATTATCCTACATTAGCTCATCTGAGGTCAAAGTAGGAATAACAAGTATCAGGTTTTATTTTTCTTCTGTTTTACATGGTATCTAAAATCAGTGTTGGAGAAGTAGGTCACTTATTCTGAAAGAATAATAGAAGACAGAAAATTACATTGAAATTATTTTCAGAGTATTTCAGACTCACTGGCTTGAGATGTATAAAAATTCCTCTCCAGTCAATTAACTGAGTATGACATGGATAAACATTTGGCTAAACGTAGAATGGATGCCTTTTTTAAAGAAAAATACAAATAAGCCTGCACTTCCCAGACTCTCCTTGCTTTGAACAGTGAATGAATTAGGTTTAATGCTTCTAAGTTAAAAGTTGCCATTACTTTCTAAATTGGTCAGTCACTTCTCAGCATTCTTTATTATTAATATTATTATACTTTTTCCCCCATAGTTTAACAACAAATGCCTACAGATTAAGGCAAGTATAAGTCTGTTTCAGAGGGTTTTTGAGGTCTGTTATAGTGTTTTAAGACACTTTCTGTGTTTATAGGTGTCTGTATGTGGTTTTATGCTCATAGTTTCTCACATAAAAGTGAGACATTTTTTTCATTCTAACACTTGTATTGCATTGAGAATGAATCTGTGGTATTGAAAAAATGGGGTCATTTAGATGTTAATGACCTGCAAATTCACATTTGTTCCAAATGGTTCTCTGAACTTCATACATGCAACTACTCATTTGGCATTTCCACTTATGTGCTTCAAGCCATTTCAGATTCAGAACATCCGAAATAAAACACGTGCTTTTCCTGTCTGCTTCTATCTCTAATCAAAGCTGTCAGACAACTCTGGCCTCTGAAGTATTCTCACTGCATATACTCATGCTCTCTTCCAATTTTTCTACTTACTACTGTCTGAGCCATCTTTTAAAGATACAGATATGATTTGCAATTGGTTCTGAAAACTGTCAGTCAGGTTTTAGAGCTGTTTCTTGATTAATCTTAGGTTCTTTTACTTTTGATTGGTGTCTGAAGATAAAGAACACATATCTTCAAGCTCAGGAAAGTAACCTTACCTTTTATTCCATTTCTTTCTTCATCCTTTGGCTTTAAAGGAGAATCAGTAATGGATGGGAAAGACCTTGCTCTTAGATGAGGACGGGCCTCATAATGTTTTTCTTCTGGCAGAGGCTGGTACATCTTAGGATAAGGAAAATAAAAGCTAGTCTCATAGCTTGATGGTACCTTAAGACCATCTTCCAGCCAAGGGAGAGATAGACTTCCCGTAAGCTGAGTTCAGTGGTATCAGAAGAGACCAGGGTGCATATTCCCATCGGGACAAGGTTATCCATAGTTGAGACACAGTGTGTTTCTTTGTTTGTTTCTTGTTTTTGGGGTTTTCTTGATATTGTTGTTGTTGTTGGTGGTGGTAGTGGTAGCCAAGTCTGGAGCCCAGCATGGTCTTGAACTCAAGACCCTGACATCAAGACCTGAGCTGAGCTCAAGAGTCAGACACTTAACTGATGAGCCACCCAGGCACCCCAAGCAAGGCATAGTGTTTCTTCGTATAAGAGGTTAATTTGCTATGGCTGAAGTTCAGGCACTTTTTACTGGATATTCTCAGCTTGTTGACTATAATTTTCGTTATGAGTATTAGTCATAATACTAACTCAATTTTATATGCGGAGTCTTCTATTAATTAGTTAGTAGTCTGTTTAAGGATTAACTGTTAAGTCTGTTAATAAATCAGTTTAAGGATCTTTTTACCTGATGTAAACAAATAAAGAACAAGCTGGTACTTGTCTTTACTCCACTGCGTGTGTCATACTCAATACTTCATTACTTTTAGGACAAGGAAAAAAAAATCCTACCATGACATATAATGCCTCTGGCCTTTTTAAGTTTCTAAACAGTTTCATGCTTCTTTTAGCCTCAAGCCTTTGCAAATGCCATTATACTTTGCTTGATATATTTTTCCCTCTGCCTGCATCTAGTTCGCGTTATCTTCCAGTCTCAGCTTTTATGTCATTTCCCCATCCGAGATGAGGTCATATTTCCATATTACATGTGTACTCTTCTACTGTACTCTTCTGTAAATAATTTAGTGCTATGTTTATACATGTGATTATTGAATTGATGCCCATCTCTACCATTCGAATGTAAGTTTAATGAATCCACAGACTGCATATATTGTAGGTGTAGTGGCTTGCACAATGAATATTTGTTACAAGAGGTAGTGTTCGATGAATATTTGCTAAATGGGTCAATTAATTTAAGCAAGAGTACAAAAAAATAACTGGATCCTATAAATATTTAAACATAATATCAAATGCAAAAATATAATCTCCACTCAGGTATTGGGTACAGGCATTTAGAGTCCAGAAAAATAAATGCCTTTGTTAAATATTTTTTTAAAAATAAAACTTAATAGTGAGCAGAGCATAATGTAGAGAGACATTGAATCACTATGTGATACACTTGTAATGAATGTAACACTGTGTGTCAGATATAATGAAATTAAAAAAACAAAATTTATTAGAATATAAGAAAAAAATTGGAACTATCAGAATGTGCAAATAAATAATTGTGCCCTCATATCAATTTTAATCTGTAGAGTTAATCTTAACTATTTCCATGTCTGGAATGAAGTGAAATACATTGTAAGAATTAAACAAAATTCACTCTTTTCAAAATGTATGTGATACCAATAAGTCTCCATTTCACAATTTCACCAAAGACTGAAGCAAGTAAAGGCATTTCTGTCATTTCAAGTAAATTGATAGAGAACACCAGTCAGGATCTATCTTCACATTTTAAAATATTCTAAGAAAAATTGTTTTAAAAGATGCATGCATTCATGTTAGAGGGACACATACTACTCCCTATAAACAGCCTAGTTTACACATCAGGGTGAAGAAAAAACTGTGCTTTTTATAAAGGACAGATTTGAACATTATTTATCTTTCTTCCAAAGAGTAAAAAACTAAGTAAATATATGTAAGGCTATGAAAAGCTAATCCATCTAGACAACTTCAGTTTTATGATCACTGAAGTCAAGAGATTTTGACAAATAGCATGTTTTTCCCTTTGTTTCTGTTTTATGTGAAGCAGGATTCCTTTCACAATACAGTTGAACCCTATTTCACCACATAACCAAATGCTTGAATGGATTCTGAGGTAAAACTTAATGTCAGAGATTTTGTCCAATGCAAATCAATGACCTGGTCAAGTTAAAGACATGTTTTAAACCTGATTACATGAGATGGCAAATCTTAATGAGAACATGCAACAACTATTATTATATTAGACGTAAATTCAATCACCAACATCAAACAACATTAGTTTTGATTGCTTGGGGGCTTAGAAATTAATTTTTATGAAATATTGTTTTGTGGAATATTGGAAAGAGTTTTTCATTTATTTCCCATAATTAGCATTAGGAAGAGGAGAAAAGTATGGTAATTTACTGGATTATAGAAAATTTAAAAACCAAGGCACAACTATGCCAATAAATTAAACCTAAAAAGATATAAAATGAACATGAAGTTGAATGTTATACCAAATATGAAGAGTTATTTGGTGATAGTATAATGTGAGAGAAAGCATCTAGATTCAGATATACAACTTGGTTTAATAGATTTAAGATGATGCCTGTGTTATAGCAGGTATTTAATAACAGATGAGTTAAATGAACATTACAGATGTTGTAATAATCGTATCTTTTAATGTTAAAACTATATTAATCCTGCCTAGTCTATGTCATAGCATTCTTGTGTTTTATCAAGAAAAATAATTTCTTACAGATATAAGTGTCAATGTAATTTGTGATAACATATCATTTATTATCTGACCAAAATACTCGTACCTGGGATATCCTGATGATTTAAAGATACTTAAATTATACTTTGCCTGGGATATCCTTGGCCTACATAAAGATTCAAAACTTTGGATTTTTTCATTTCTTACCTTTTGAGTTTGCAAATACTCAAATATCTTAGTCTCTTTTCTCTTTCCTCTTATTTCTATATACTTTATAGGTAATAGCATTCAATTTATTTTTAGGAAGAGTTATAAATTGTCTAACAGCTCCTGCCCACATCTTTTTTATTACTAAACTAGACCCTCTTCCACCTCAGCAGGGAAAGATATTGTGTTATGACAAAGTGGTGTGTGAAACAAAATATATGGATATTGATTTTTAAACTCCAAACTCACCATTTTAGAAAGGTAAAGAGGTTGACATCTAAGCATAATATATTCCCTCATTTCTGGTGACCACTACATCCCATTACAAAATGAGGTTGTCCCAGGTTCCGTTATACATTTCCTTCAGTGTTTGTAACTCAGCTGTAAAACAGACTCTGAGACAGAAACTCAACACACGGGGATTCAGCTCAGGAGTGCTTTATTTTTTCATTCACATTTAGTTTAAATTGGTTCACCTGTTTCTAAGTGACAGGAGTGTTGTAAAAACAAAATAAATGTGAGAATACAGCATGTCTGTTTCTGCATTTCTGTAACTAGGAAATTAATTTCTAAAATACAGGGTTTTTTTTCCAGATTGTTAGTTGCTGATATGATGTTATTGTTTAAGGGAGAGAGATTAAAATTTGTTGAATAGGCAAGAAACAGTGGGACACACTTAGATGAAAAATAACTCCTAGTTTCTCCTTGTAGGCATTTATTTATTTACTGACTTTTAGGATTAGCAGTTCCCTGTGTAGCCTTTGTCAGTGTATCAGGTAGATAATAATTTTCCTGTTAAAATAACTTTGAATGCATAAAGTTGGTGAAAAACCTAAGAAATGCAAAATGCACATTTACATACATTTTAAGGGTTTTTTTCGTGAAGATAATTTAAATTCAATTTAATGTTTAATGTTACTCAAGCCATGTAATTCAGTACCAATTTCAGTAGAATCATTCACCAGACAACACTATATATAATTATATATTACATAATACTTTGGCTGACACTGCTTTTCTTACACTTCCTGTACCATCCCCCTACATACAGTGTTCTGTTTCCTGGTCTGACACATGGCTTGTACTGAATTTAATTTGACTTGGACAGCCTCTGCTACTAGATCATTACCTTGAGGCACTAAATACAATCTCTGCTCCAGAACTTTCAGTCACTGAAGCATCTCCTCACTTTATTTCTCCCTTTTCATTATTCCCCCCCACCTCCACTCCCTTTGGCTCCACAGATTTAATGTTAACACATATCAGTACAGTACCTGATCCAAACAGACTTCTGAACCTTCTCACTAGACCCATATCTAGGTCTACCCATGTAAAGCTAATATGTTGAGAGAAGAAAAATATTCACGTTGATATCTCAAGTTTTTGGTGCAAAAGTAGAGCCCTAGGCTTTTGCCAACCTTGATTAGTATTTTACATGGGATTTTTCCTCTATGATTTTGAGTAAAAATGATCTGTTATTGTCCTTTTCTATGATCTCCTTATCCAATTTTGTAAGCAAGATAAATTGTAAGACAAGTTGATGACTTTTCCCTTTCTCTTCTCTGGAAGATTTTGTATATGATTGCTATTAATTTCTTCATAAATGTTGGATAAAATATTCCTGTAAAACCACCTCCTCTGGAGTTTTCTTTGTGGATAGTATTGTTTGTCTGATTGATTGGTTTCTTTGTTTGGATTAAAGATTTGATTTCCTTAATTGTTATAAGATAATTTAAGTTTCCCACTTTTGTTGAATTTTTAAAGTGTACTTCCATTGGACTGATTTAAAAAAATTAATAATGAAATTAATTAAATTGATCTTACATCAAGAAAATATTTTATTGTGAATAAGAGTTCCAACTAGCAACTATGACCAATTAAATTGTGAGACACTATTCTCAGTGCCAACTAGGAATTATTATCTTAAGTCAGGACTGTGTAGTATTTAAAGATATGTGTAAGCAAAAAGAAGGCCTAGAATAACAATATAGAAGGAAGGCAGCCATATAGAGATAAGTTGGAGTTAGGTTACATGATTTTTTACAACCCCTATGCTTTAGGCATTTAACGTAACTCTTTATAAATGGTAACTGTGTTTGGATCATATGTTCTCATCCATAGTTGAACATTAGAGTCACCTGTGAGTGTTTTTAAAAAATATTGACACACGGTCCAAATCAAGTAAATGAGGAGCTTGGAGTTGAGGTCTGCCATCCGTTTTTGTACAAGCTCCAAGTGATAAGACAAAGCCAAGTCTAAGAACTTGGACTGATAAACAATTGCTGTCAGAAAAAGTGCATAGGTTTGAAGTACCATATTTATATTACTTGACTATGACAAATTCAAAGTAAAATATGGGATTGAAATACAATTTTTATGTTTCATTAATACCGTTAGTTTTTTATTTTTTAAATGTTTTTTTTAATGTTTGTTTATTTTCGAGAGAGAGACAAAGTATGAGCAGGGGAGGAGCAGAGAGAGAGGGAGACACATAATCCGAAGCAGGCTCCAGGCTCTGAGCTGTCAGCACAGAGCCCGACACAGGGCTCAAACTCACAAACCTCAAGATCATGACTTGAGTCGAAGTTGGACGCTTAACTGACTGAGCCACCCAGGTGCCCCTCATTAATAGGTTACTTAACAATAACTTAACACCTACTATTACCTGAGCCTATTCAAGACATGAGGAATAAATTAGTAAACAAGTAGTCTAACTCCCTGGTCTTACGGAGTATGCTTTTGGATTGTGGCAAAAGAGGAGCCACAAAGAAACAAGAAAGTTCAGAGCTGGTAAGTGTTTTTTGGGTAAGGGGGTGGATACTATAGATGGAATATCAGGGCAGTCCTTTCTGGCAATTAAGAACTTATGTTTAAGGAATGGGAAGGAGAAGATTGTGATGGGATTGTAGCAAGGAAAGATGGCATAATGGTAGGTAGAAGTCACCTCATAGCAGGCCTTGAAGTTGAAGCCAGCATGATTAGATTTCATTCGGAGCTTGTAACCCAGGGAAATAAAAGTTTGTTTTAAAAAATGGGGCCATCCTGGGTATAATATGAAGACTAAATTGAAGAGGAATCAGAGAGAAGGCAAGGAGACCAGTATTTATGTGCTCACATGATAGGGGGTTTTGACTTGTGTTCGGATGAAAGCATTAGTGAGAAAAAGAAGTAGATGACACAGAATATTTTGGAGTTTGTGCTGATAAGAATTGCTGAAGAATTTCATGCAGGGAAAGAAAAGAATAAAGAATCACTTCTAGGTTTTTGGCTTTAGCAACAGGGTAGGCAAGAAGATACAGAAGACTAAAGGGAAGAGCATTATGTGAAGAAGATGAAATCGGGAATGGAATTTTGTTTTGCCAGTGTCAAACTGTAATTCCTGTTAGAAATCCAACCAAAGGTATTTAATGGCCATTGGATATTCAAGTATGGAGATCAAATAGGCAGAAGCAGCCGGAAGTAGAAGTTTTGAGTCAAATGTATTGTGACAAATAAGTCAGACTCCCAATGAGTAAAACAAGTCATCGGCAAACTATGGGTCACAGGGACTGTAATGATAGACTTGCTGCCCAGAGCATAAAAAGAGGGGTACAACGGAGTCTGGTGTCAGGCTTAGCAGAAAATCGGTTCTTAGGAAGAGTTTGGACATACATAGAAGTCAGAAGTCAAGTAAAAGTTGGAGAGCATTGTGAAGAAGCAAAAGATTAGGCAAACCAGTGAGTCATAGCTCAGCAAACAGAAAGACTGGGTAACTTTATGTGGTCTCAACACCGTTCCTTCTCTTTCTGGTGGATCAGAGAATCGTCTGGAGTATGGCAAATCTATGGCCCAAAGGTGAAATAGGGAACCTGACCAAGTAGATTATTAGCTAAATTAATGTAGCCAGAAATAAGGCTACCTGGATATTGGGCAGAGATTTAGGAACCTTATAGATGTGGGCTGATTGGATATTCCAGATAAATATTTAACTTTCCACTTCACAGAATTCTGTAGATTTAATTAAATCCAGGAATATGATTTTGCTGACCAATCAGAAAATACTTTCTTTGGAGGAATGTGTTTACTAAATCTGTAAATATATATACATACATACATATGCAATACAAACACATACATGTGATATCAGCAACTGTGATGATCTTAGAACAAGTAAACCATGCAATGAAAAACCAGAGTAATTAAGTAATATTAAATTTTCTGCACAACATGAATTCATTGGATGTAAACTCTCCTGTATTTTCCTCAGGCTGTGTTTTTTGTGTAACTAAAGTGAACAAAGAAGATTTTATTACAGAGTATGTTTGTGATAGTAAAGGGAGTAAAATGTTTTATAAATAAGGGAAGTCTTTTGAATCCAAGATTTTGTATTGTTTCTGGCATGATTTCTTTATATAATAAACAAGCCATCTGTACACATCTGATCATTTCCTACATTTTTCTTAACAACAAAAAAATGTCCTGTGAACATTATTTGCACATCTGCAGTGTTCTTGTATTATTTCAGATTTATCTCTTGTGAATTGCATAGAATATGTTGCAACAACAGAAAATATTCAAAGTGGAAAAAATTACTGCTTTGCAAGTAGGTAGATAACTGTAGCTTTGAGGAAACATTGGTATTCCCATATCAGGCCATTTGGAAGATTAAAACTTTTTTTTGTTTTAGTTTTCAGAAAATACAAAATAAGTATTCAATTAGTATTCATGTATTGCCTGCACAGGTAAATAATGCGATTAATTTTTATGTGTCAGCATACTCAAGAAAAGTAAAAAAATAAGTGCTTACTTTGATGTAATGGAAGCTCGAAAGTTCAGAGGATAGGTTGTATATTTGGAAAATAGAGAAGCTCTAGGTTTTTAACTCTTTCCTCTAGGTCATTAGCACTACTATTGCAGGTAAGAAAGAATAAAGTGAGATATGAAACTCTAATTACTCAGTTTTTCTTGTATCTCACATTACAGTAAAAGGTGTGTAAGGTCCAAAAGCACTTTAAAAACGACCCATCTGAGATTAGAGTTACCTTAGGCTCCTCTTAGCCAATATTATAACCAGAAATCGAACTATTCCTGTATGTGTGATCTCTTGTATCTGTTGCTAACATAATTTAAATACAGCTCTACTGGTGAATGAAGTGGAAATATCTATGTACTTCATCCTAGTGTGAGTGAATTCTGAAGTCAAATGTCACTGTTGTAGCACCTGGCAAGAAACGGAGCTGAGAGGTAAGCAGGGTACTGGAAGGGGAGTACCGGACAACCACATGCAAGCCTGGTTCAGGCTGTGACTTGAACACCTTGTCAAAAGCTAATGAAGAAGCACTTATCTGTGTGTAATCTGGTACCTACCCAAAAAGGAAGGAAGGAAAGAAGGGATGAAAGAATGATTGTTTGCATCTATTTAGGTATTTTGGCTAGAACATCTCTAAATCATCAGAGATTGTGTCATTTCTTCAATAAGGAGCTTGGAGCCTAGTGGAGTAGACACTGTTAGTCACTTCACCTTTAGCTTTGCTTTCTTCCACAGAACCTAGTTTTAGTGTCACATTTTATACCACATTTTCATTATCCGTTCATTCTTACACATACATTTAAGTTGTTTCCATACCTTGGCTGTTGTGAATTATGGTGCAGTGAACATGGGAGTACAGATACCTCTTTGAGATGATGTTTTTTTTTCTTTCGGATATATACCCATCAGTGGGATTGCTAGATCATATGGTAGTTCTGTATTTAATTTCTTGAGAAAAGTCCATACTCTTTTCCATGGTGGCTGTACCAATTTACATTCCCATTAGCAGTGCCCAAGGACTCTCTTTTCTCTAATCCTTGCCAACATTTGTTATCTTTTGTCTTTTTGATACCAGCCACACTGACAGATATGAGGTGATATCTCATTATGGTTTTGGTTTGGATTTCCCTGATGATTAGTGATGTTTAGCACTTTTTCATGTACCTGTTGTCCATTTGTATGTCTTTGGGGAAAAAAAATGTCTGTTTAGGTACTTTGCCCAGTTTTCAATTCCATTGTTCTTTTCAATATGCTGTTTAGCCTATATATTGAATTATATATTGAATTATATATATTGAATATATATATTCAATTATATATTGAATATATATATTGAATATATATATTGAATTATATATATATTATATTATATATAATAATTATATATAATTATTATATAATTATATATATATAAATAATTATATATATTTAGCCTATATATTGAATTATCTGGGTCATTACATTTTTATTTATAAATTTTCAGTTTAGCTTTTCTTTATATTTTCTATTTGCTGGCAATCTCTAATTTTGTTTCACATGTGTTTTTTAAATGCTCATTAACACATTTTTATGGTCACTGCTTTAAAATTTTGTTGGCTATTTGTAACATCTCAATGTTGGCATATGTTCATTATCCTTTTTCAATCAGTGCAATATTCCTGGATCTTGGTATAATCAGTGATTTTTTATTGAAACCTGGACATTTTGAGTATTGTTTGAGACTCTGGATCCTACTAGCTTTCCTTTTACTTTATTTTCTCTGACACTGCCATAACAGGGAAAGGGTAGGATGCTATCTTATTACTGCCAGATAGGAGCAGAGGTCTAGTTTTCCTCCTTGGCCACTGTAGACGTATTCAGCCTTCTCTGACACTATCTTGAGGTGAGTAGGGACTGGGAAGCTTGGGCGCTATGTCATAGTGTAGGAAGGGTGAAGTCCAAATTTCCCATTCAGCTATTGTTGGTGTGGGTGGAATGGGCCCACAATTTTTTCTCTGCTATTTGGGGTAAAGTAGTTACCATTTAAAAGTTTTCTGTCTTACTTGGTTGCCCCTTTCTCAGCCCTTTGGTTACAGATTAAAAAAAAAATTAAAGTATAATTCACATACAACATTATATTAGTTTCAGGTGTACAAAATAGTGATTCAACACTTGTACATACTACGAAATAAATGATTGCCACAATATGTCTAGTGACCATCCATTACCATAAAAAGTTCCAAAAAAGGTTTTTTGTCTTATGATGAGAATCTTCGAGATCTACTCTCCTGGCAACCTTCAAATAAATATGCACTACAATACCACTGACTCTAGTCACCATGCGGTACACCACATCCCATGACCTATTCATTTCGTGCTGGGTGTCTATACTTCTGAACCCCTTTTACCCATTTTGCCCACTCTCCAACTCCCCGCCACCCAGCAGCCACCACTCTGTTTTCCCTATCCATGAGTTTTGTTTTGCTCTGTTTATTTTTTTATCCTGAATATAAGAGAGATCATACTATTTGTCTTTCTCTGGCTTATTTCACTTAGCATCATACCCTCTAAGTTTATCCATGATATTGAGAATGGCAGGATTTCATTCTTTTTTATGGCTGAGTGGTATTTCATTGTGTGTGTGTTTGTGTGTGTATACCACATCTTCTTTATTCATTCATTCATTGATGGACACTTAATGTCCACATCTTGGCTATTGTATATAATGCTGTAGTGGACATAGGGATGCATGTTATCTTTTTAAATTCGTTTTACTTTCATTCTCCTTGGATAAATACCCAGAGTAGAATTGTTGGATCATATATTAGTTCAATTTATAATTTTTTGAGGAATGTCCGTGTTGCTTTCTACAGTGGCTACACTAGTTTACATTCCCATCAACAACATACAAGTGTTCCCTGTCCTTATATCCCTTGCCAACACTTCTTACCTCTTACCTTTTTGGTAACAGCCATCCTAACAGGTGTGAAGTGGTATCTCATTGTGATTTTGATTTGCATTTCCTGCTAATTAGTGATGTTGAGCAACTTTTCATATACCAGGTGACCATTGGTGTGTCTTCTTTGGAGAGATGTCTACTCAGGTTCTATATGCATCATCCATACATGTATTTTGAAAAATATATAATCATGTCTTCAGAGGTCTGAAAAAAAAGTGAATATAGAGCGAGTACATGGATGTATAGTGGATGTATTTCTCCTGTCCTTAAAGAGAAAGTTTGAAACTACCTTTTGGCTTTAGGAGTGAAAAAGAATCTGGTCCACTCTATTTCTCTATACATAACTGTATTGAAAATATGCAAGACCATGAAATTTTAATTTGCTTTTCAATACTGAGTGCTAAAATAAAACAAATAGCAGTGAGTTCATGTTGCCTTCATTTACTTTTGTTTTGCTTTGTTATTTGTTTTTTATTTGTTTTGATTTTTGGTTTTATTATTAAGGGTAAGTCACAGATATTTATAAAAACTCTAAAGTATTTTCCAAACTTAAGTTTCCATGATTTGGAAGCTTAAAAAAAAAAAATAGAAATGAGAGGCGACAGGGTGGCTCAGTCGGTTAACTGTCCAACTTCGGCCAGGTCATGATCCCGTGGTTCATGGGTTCAAGCCTTGCATCGAGCTCTGTGCTGACAGCTCAGAGCCTGAAGCTGCTTCGGATTCTGTGTCTCCCTCTCTGTCTGCACCTCCCCTAGTCATGCTCTTTCTCTCTCAAAAAATGAACAAACATTAAAAAAAATAAAAAATAGAAATGAATTCTCCAATACTACTTGTAGTATTAAGGCACATTGCAACATAGTCTCTAACATTCTCAGTGGAAAACTGAGGCCAAATGCCGCATTTTTTTTTAAAACAACGTCTCAGAGTTTCTGTAATATTAAAATTTAAAGCATTTGAAAAATGTTTTTTTTTTTTACTTTTAAAGATGCATACTTTTAATAAAGTGTATCAAATGTTATAGCTGTAAATACCAAGTCATGCAGTTTATTTGGAAATGAAAATTAATTTCTCAGATTATTGTATTCATCTGCAAAATGAAAAATGATTAATTCTTATGGATATTGTTAAGTTTCTTCTTTTACATTTTTTTAAATTTTATTTTTTATTTTTTAAATTTACATCCAAATTAGTTAGCATATAGTGAAACAATGAATTCAGGAGTAGATTCCTTAATGTCCCTTACCCATTTAGCCCATCCCCCCTCCCACAACTCCTCCAGCAACCCTCAGTTTGTTCTCCATATTTATGAGTCTCTTCTGTTTTGTCCCCCTCCCTGTTTCTATATTATTTTTGTTTCCCTTCCCTTATGTTCATCTGCTTTGTCTCTTAAAGTCCTCCTGTGAGTGAAGTCATATGATTTTTGTCTTTCTCTGACTGACTAATTTCACTTAGCATAATACCCTCCAGTTCCATCCACATAGTTGCAAATGGCAAGATTTCATTCTTTTTGATTGCCGAGTAATACTCCATTGTATATATATACCACTTTTCTTTACCCATTCATCCATCGATTGACATTTGGGCTCTTTCCATACTTTGGCTATTGTTGATAGTACTGCTATAAACATGGGGGTGCATGTGTCCCTTCGAAACAGCACACCTGTATCCCCTGGATAAATGTCTAGTAGTGCACTTGCTGGGTCGTAGGGTAGTTCAATTGTTAGTTTTTTGAGGAACCTCCATACTGTTTTCCAGAGTGGCTGCACCAGCTTGCATTGCCACCAACAATGCAAAAGAAATGTTTTTGATAGTATCCTGACAGTGCTACTTAAAGTATAAAACTTAGAGAACTATGAAATCTATGTTCTCTTAAAAAATAGAAGGCTTTGAATGAAAAACCCTTAAGGGTACATTAAATCTTATGACCAGTACTATGAATGTTAAAAATTATGCCATTTTGAAAAGGAATGAAATCTTGCCATTTGCAACAACATGGATGGATCTAGAGAATATTATGCTAAGTGAAATAAGTCAGAGAAAGACAAATACCATATGATTTCACTCATATGTGTAATTTAAGACACAAAATAAAAGAAAAAAAGAAACAAAACAAAAAACAGACACGATTATAGAGAACAAACTGGCGGTAGTCAGAGGGGAGGTAGTTGCGGGGATGGGTGAAATAGGTGAAGGGGATTGAGAGTACATTTACCAAGATAAATACTGAGTAATGTACAGAATTACTGAATCACTATATATACACCTGAAACTAAGATAGCACTTTATGTTAAGTATTCTGGAATTAAAATATTTAAAAATAATAAAAAATAAATTAAATAGAAAGTACCACATAAGACATAGTTTAAAATGAGGGTATCTCAGGGGTGGCTCAGTCGCTTAAGCATCAGACTTTGGCTCAGGTCTTGATCTCATGGTTCATGGGTTTAAGCCCCATGTCAGGCTCTGTAATGCCAAGCCAGAGACTGCTTTGGATTGTCTGTCTCTCCTTCTCTTTGCCCCTCCCCTATGTGTGCTCTCTCTCTCTCTCTCTCTCTCTCTCAAAACTAAACATTTTAAAAATAAATAAAAATCAGGGCATCTTAATACCCCCCCCAAAAAAGTATGCCATTTAAAAAAAATTACCAACTTCTCAGAAAGACAGGTATTTATTTTTGCTGGGAAAGCAAAGACAGGATTTCTGAATGAGAGATCCAACTTATTATTTACAGCAATAACAGCAATTTTTCCTTTCTCTAATTCTGCTCAAGAGATGTGTCAAGAGCAGATGTCAGCTGTGTATACCATGCTGTGTACCACTGAAGAGGAATCCCAAAATTATGAATCTGGAATCTTCTATAAAAACTTGACAGTAACACAATTTACTTCACTTCCTGAGAAAGGGAGAGAAACCTTATATTTTTAGTGTAAATAAATTCTATATAGTCAGAGAAAGGTGGAGAGGCTTGTGCTAGGATACAAGGATTTGACTCCAAGAAAAATAAGTTCCCCTGTTCTTTGAATGAAAACAGACGTCTCGTCTCCATCATAAAGGAGACCACCTATCTAACACATTGGGAAGGTGAGGAGCAAATGGGTCCTGGGAAAAAGAGACATTCTAAAGAATGAAAATATTTACTTTATCCTTAGAGCCTTATGCTGTTACATCTTCCAGTCCATGGAAATGTGTATACATTGATTTAGAAGTTCTATAGCTTAGATCTTTCACTCTTAATTATCATGTTGCCCATATATCTTAGTTTTTGTAAATGTATTTACATTTTGTTAGACTAAAAAAAGGTATCTTTTATGTCCGTTTTAGTAAGAGCATTTAATGAATATTATTTTATCAAATTATTTTTCCTTTCCAATTGAGATATTTAGGTTAGTATTTTTATTTTATTCAGTTCATATGGTGAATTACATTCCAGAAATATATGCAACTATTGTCATATTTTGTTACTTAAGTTTATACAGTTCTCATAAAATAAGACAGGAAGTATAATGCCATTCTGTGTTCACTGGAAAGATTATTATTATTTCTTCTTTAAATGCAGAGGACACATTTGCAAAGCTATCCTGGTCTAAAGATGTGTGTGTTTGCATGTGTGTAGACAGGTTTTTAATTGTGAATTTTATTTCATAAAATTTTCATAAAATTTTATTTCACATTTACACGTGTGCATATATGCTTTTAAATGTTTATTTATTTTGAGAGAGAGAGAGTGTACGTGGGGGAGGGGCAGAGAGAGAGGGAGAGAGAGAATCCCATGTAGGCTTCACACTGTCAGCACAGAGCCGAATGCGGGGCTCAATCTCACAAACCATGAGATCATGACCTGAGCCGAAATCAAGAGTCGAATGCTTATCTGACTGGCCACCCAGGTGCCCCTGAATATATTCTGAATTTTTCTATATTTTTTGCATTAGGTTGATTGTGTTTTTATAAGAATTTGTCCATTTTATTTAAATATTTAACTTTATTTTCATAAAGTGATGCAAAATATCCTTTCATTTTATTTTCAGTCTCTGGAGGATTAGTAATGATTATAAGATTTTAGTAATATGTACCTTCTCAGTTCTATCCTTAATCCATTTTGCCTGACGTTTCTCAATTTCATTAGTCTTTTTATAGAACCATTCTGATTTTGTTGGTTCTTTCATGTACACTTGGTTATCTGTACTATTCTGTACTATTTACTTCCACTTCCTCTGGCTTTAATTGCTTTTTTTTTTTTTTTTTTTTTTTACTAACTTCTTCAGATGGATATTAAAATCTGATTTTCAGATTTTCTTCTTTTCCAATATGTGTGCTTAATGCTAGCAATTTCCCTCTAAGCCCATTTGTGGCTGAATGATGCACATATATACCTTTTATGTTATTATTACTCAGTTAAAATATTTAAAAATTTTTATTATAATTATTTTTTAAAGCATGAGTTATTTTAAAATGCATTTTTTAATTTTGAAAAGAAAGTAAGTTACCTCTGTATTATGGATTTCTAACATAGTTCAGCTGTGGTGTGAGAACATGTAGAATCTAATCCTTAAATTATTTAAATTTGTGGTATATTTCAGGATATAATCATTTTTCATGAATCTTTTTCTTATAGTTGCAAAGAATGTGTATTTTGTATTTGTAGTTGCAGAGTTACATATATGTTAAATGGGTAAAGTTTGTTTCTTATGTTTTCCAAATATTATATTCCTTTATTGCTTTTTTGTCAAGTTAGTATATTATAACATCCTGGTGTATTGACATTTATCATTAGGACATGTCACTCTTTTATGTGCTTATCTCCTGTTAGTGGAGCTATCCTTCTTTTGATAAGTGTTTCATGTTCTTACTGTCAACTTTCTATATCCATTTATTCAAGGTGTATCATTCTTATGCAGCATAGCTGGGTTTCTACTGGATGTCTTGTTTGACAATCTTTATTTTTAATTGACTTAAAATTAGTTCATGTATTTATATCAGTACATTTTTACCTAAATCTATATTTTTTGATATAGGCTTTCATCTTGTTTTATTTCTTTTATCTTTCTCCCACTGTTTTCTCTCTTTTGAAATATACATGACTGTTTATTATTACATTTCCATCCCAGTTAATTTGTTAGTTAGACATTCTACCAATATTCTTTTAGAGATTGTCCTAGAGACTACAGTATTTATCTTTGCTTTATTCAAGTACAATATAAATTAGAATTTTATCAGATTCTAGACAATATAAAGATGTTTAAAATGGGAACACCTTTTATTACCCTAACTTTTATGTTAGTATCGTCTTTTCATTTCCTCTATATTTTAAGTAGCATAAAAAGTTATTATTTTATACAGTCACTATTCATTTAAATAAACCCACATATTTGAGCTTTGTATTACTGTTCATATCTCTTTGCATCTCTGTTTGTTTGTTTTTTTTTTCCTTCTGGTATCATTTTTCTTTTTCTGAACTATTTCATTTCACATTTCTTAGTGAGAGTCTGATAGTCATTATTTTGCTCATTTTTTGTTGTTCTGGAAGTGTTTTATTTTTCTTTCTTTAATAATATTTTCCAAACATACAACATTTTTCTTGTTAGTTTCTTCTTGCACTTCATGATGTTCTTTCATTTTTTTTTTGTCTTCCATTGTTTTCTGTTAATATGTCAATACTTAGACTTATTGTTGCTATCTTAAAGGTAACTTCTCTTTATTTCCCTAGTGACTTTCGATTTTTTGTCTTTATTTTTTTGTAATTTCTATGCCATGATTTGGTATGATTTATTTGCTTTTTATCTGACTTTGTGTTCATGGTACTTCTTGAATATATGCTTGTTATTTTTTATTGGATTTGAAAAACTGTCGGCCATTATCTGTTTGAATAAGCCTTTTGGTCCTTTTTTCTACTTCCTCTCCTGAGACAACTTTTCAGGTATCTCTTGTCTTTTACCTAGTTTTCTGCATTTCTCATTCTTTTCTCCCTGAAATTTTAATATCAACATTTTTTTTTTGTTTTACACACATTTCAGTTTATTTATTCTCGCTTACTCTGTGTCCAATCTAGACCTAAACCAATCTAAATAATTTATAGAATTTCCATTTAATTCTTGTTATAGCTTTCAGTTTTCCACTTAATTTTCCATCCTGTCATTATAGATTGTGCTAATAACATCAATCAAGATCTGGATCTCCTATGGTTTCTTTTGTCTCTTCTTTTCAATAAACTTTTGTCTTTATGTATGACTGATTTTTTTTGGAGTTTTATTGAGATATAATTTATATACCATACAATTCATCCACTTAAAGCATATAATTCACTGGTTTTTATTATATTCACAGAGCTGTACAACCATCACATATATAATTTTAGAACAATTTCATCACTCCACAAAAGAAACCATTGCTAATGGGTACAGACTCAATAACAATGACCATCTGTTTTGTTTGTTTTAAGCTAACTATTGTGTATGAAAAGTTGTATAGACAACCTAAGACTTGGGATAATATTATCTCCCTCCATAAAAGCTTGGGGTTGAAATCATTTAGTAAATTTCTATCATGTTGTAGCTGAAGATACTCAAGTGTAGTACAAAGATGAAGTGATGAGTCCAAGATTCTACTCTAGCTATGGACAGAAACAGGATGAAAGTTTCATTTATGTTAGTTCTACTCCACAGATGTAATGTATAGTATATAAAGAGAGAGTAAATATCAAATGAAAGAAATTAGAATATGCAACTGAGGTAAAGATGTATTAAATAAAATGCATTGTTCTGAGACTATAGAAATCAGCACTATATCTATACATTGCTCTTTTATTCCTTCTTTCATTTTTTACTGTAATATCATGACACTTAAATTTCATTTTCCCTGTATTAAATTTCATTGGCTTCAGAGTTCATTTTTTTTTTTTTATAATCACACAAATAAACACTTGTTTCCATAGTGGGCAATTTTATTTTATTTTTAAAATTTTTAACGTTTATTTATTTTTGAGAGAGAGAGAGACAGACTGTGAGCAATGGAGGGATGGCAGAGAGAGGGAGACACGGAATCTGAAGCAGGCTCCAGGCTCTCAGCTGTCAGCACAGAGCCAGATATGGGGCTCAAACTCACAAACCATGAGATCAGGACCTAAGCCAAAGTCAGGCACCTAACTGACTAAGCCGCCCAGATGCCCCCAGAGTGGAAATTGAAAACAAAAAATGTTTGTTTATTTATTTGAGAGAGAGAGTGAGTGGGAAGGGGCAGAGAGAGGGGGAGAGAGAATCCCAAGAAGGTTCCACCATGTCAACACAGAGCCCGAAACGGGCTGTATCCCACAAACCAAGAAATCGTGACCTGAGCTGAAATTAAGAGTGGGATACTTAACTGACTCAGCCACCCAGGCCCCCCAGCGATGGACAATTGTATTAAATATGTTTAATTCAAATTTGAGTTGTAATTTTAAGTTTGAGATTACATGTAAGTACAAACAGAATAATTAACTTCTTAAAAGCAAGCGTAACATCAGTTGTGTTTTTCCTTACAAGTCTAGGTGTAGAATATATCATCTTTTATAAAGTAACTATGCATTCATAAAATGACCATGCATTCTGTTAAGGTAGTAGTGACTTATTCTGGCATGAAACAAGCTCAGGTAAAATTTTTTACATAATCAAGAATTTAATGCAGTATCTTTAGCTCCACAGAACAAATATATTAAAATAACTCCCTTCATGTTAAAATAACATATGGTTCTACATTTTACAACAATTGGTGAAATTCATAGAGAAAATTGAAATGGACAAGCAGATAGTATTAAAGTCACCAAGCATGTTATTGAATTAGAAGTAATTAACTATGCTTTAAAAAAGCAGCTACCAGGGGCGCCTGGGTGGCGCAGTCGGTTAAGCGTCCGACTTCAGCCAGGTCACGATCTCGCGGTCCGTGAGTTCGAGCCCCGCGTCAGGCTCTGGGCTGATGGCTCGGAGCCTGGAGCCTGTTTCCGATTCTGTGTCTCCCTCTCTCTCTGCCCCTCCCCCGTTCATGCTCTGTCTCTCTCTGTCCCAAAAATAAATAAAAAACGTTGAGAAAAAAAAAAAAAAAAAAAAAAAAAAGCAGCTACCATAGGATTTTGGATAATAAACTTATATTTCAAACTGACTTAAGTTGAGGCCTGATTATGCTATGTAAATAATTAAGAATATATGAATAGTAATGTTTTCTAAAATCTGTAAGGTTATAAAGTATAAATATCTATTACACATTTATTACTGCTGTGGAAATTTTTAAAATTCATAATTCACGGTCTGTGAACATTATGCTTTAACTTGATTTCTTCTTTTAGACCCTTTGGTTGTTGTTTAGTGAAGTTTATTTTCTGTGCATATTTACATCAACAAAAAAATTTCTATGATTTCCATTTAATTAAAGCTACAATAATTAAGTTAATTAGTGTGATAGGCAGAATACTAAGATCCTCTGTTTTAGTTCCCTCAAGTTAAGCCACTGATTATGTTATATTACCTGGCAAAGGGATCTTGCAGATGTAATTAAGGTTTTTAATCAGTTGACTTTGAGTTAATCAAAAGGGAGATTATCCAGGCAAGCCTAACTTAATCACCTGAGCCCTTTAAAAGCAGGTTGTCTTTGGCTGTTTATAGACGCAAGACAGATTCAAAGGATGCAAGAGATTCAAGGAAGGTTCTCTATTGCTGTGGTGGAGGCAGACACAGAGCAAAGACCTGAAGCAGCCTCAGAGGCAAGGACAATTCCTCTCTGACAACC
Source organism: Panthera tigris (assembly GCF_018350195.1). Classification (NCBI taxonomy): domain Eukaryota; kingdom Metazoa; phylum Chordata; class Mammalia; order Carnivora; family Felidae; genus Panthera; species Panthera tigris. Next base: position 75,049,334 of record NC_056662.1, read on the forward strand.
AACAAGAAAATGAAGACCTCAGTCCTGTAGCCATAAAGTAATGAATCCAGCTAACAACCTGAAGAATGAACCAGCAAGCAAACATTTCCCAGGGCCTCAAGATGAGAACTCAGACTTGCTGACACCTGGATGTCAATTTGTGATACCCTGAGCAAAGAACCCAGTCATACACCCCCCTGGAATTCTGACCTACTGAAGCTAGAGATAATAAATAGGTGTTGTTTTAAGCTGCTAAGTTTACTATAATTTGTAATGCAGCAGTAGACAACTGATACAATCAGTAAAATTTGCTGGATGAAAATTCCTTACATGTTCAAAGAGACGAAATGTAGGCTGGTTTAGAGTACCGGTTGCCTGCAGATAGGTAAGATATGTGAGAAGCTTAGTGTGGGAAGAACTGGGGCCCAGAGAAGGATTTCCCAGAGTCCACATTTTGTCTGAATCTTCACATGAATATGGATTAATAATTTGGATTTGAAGAATCATAGTGTCCTGAAAAATTCCTGGAAGTAGAAGTTAGCTTTATAGCTATTAAATGATGGGAAGCTCTAAAGGCTAGAAGCAGCAGCTTTTTCTATGGGTGGTTCCGGAGCAAAGAGAGAATATAGATCATGTAAGAATTTAAAATATCAAAAGTGACATGCACACTTCTGGATGAGAAGTGAGAGGCACAAAGAGAGAGAAATTTGAGAAAACTGATAGGGAAAAGAAAAACATCTTAGAAATAATTAATTATGGAAAGAACACAATACCAAAACCGTCTGATAGCCAGGGAGGAAGAATTGGTTATGTTTTAACAGAGACTTGCAGTGCCTCAGTGAAAATAAATGTTTAATGGTAATTTCTTTCAGGCACTATAGTAGATGTAGGAGTAATATTTTAGTACTTCCTCTGAGTTACACCCTATAAGTTCTGTGTATGAATCACATTTGTACCAGTGCAGTCTTGAATAGCTCCATTATCTTGGCAACTAGCAAAATATATTTACATTTATAATATAAAATGTTTTTAAATGTTTATTTATTTTTGAGAGATGGAGAGAGACAGAGTATGAGCAGGGAGGGGCAGAGAGAGAGAGAGAAAGACAGAATCTGAAGAGGCTCCAGGCTCTGAGCTGTCAGCACAGAGCCCGACACGGGTCTCGAACCCACAAGCCATGAGATCATGACCCAAACCGAAGTTGAATGCCCAACCGACCCAGCCACCCAGGCACCCCTATATTTATAATAAATATAATAAATATAATATAATAAATATAATATAATATAAATATAAAATATAGATACTATTTGCTAATATTTTTAAAACTGAGTTTTTCCAATGATGAATCCAAATGACTAACTCCATCAAAAATAGAAAGCAAAAGATACAGTTATGCTCTATTGTATATTTTACCCTTTTACTTTTTTGGTAACAAATACAAAGGGTGATACATCTTTAGAATAAACACTCCCTTTAATACATAAATGTATGTGTTTAAAAGATTTCTGTTGACTCTTAGACTCTTTGTTGACCCTAACTCTGATGAAAATTGTGATTAAATGTGTAGTAGACTAAGCTCACAAAAGCTAAAAAAATATTACTGTTTTCAAGAAAACTCAAGAAGTGTTAACATTAAATGTTTTCTTAAAGTCATTACCCTTAGTTTAGTTTCCTAGGCTGCCGTAACAAACTGTCACAAACTGAGTGACTTTAAACAAACAAACAAAAACTTAAATTTGTTCTTACAGAATTCTGGTGGCTAGAAATCTGAAATCAAGGTATCAGAAAGGTTGGTTCTTTCTTGAGGGCTCTGAGGAAGTCTGTTCTGTGCCTCACACCTAGCTGCTAGTGGTTGCCATCAAATCGTGGTGTTTCCTGGCTTCTAAGTGTCTCCAATCTCTGCTTCTGTCATCAAATGGCTTTCTTTCTGTATGCGCCTGTGTCTAATTTTCCCTTTTATTATAAGGACTCCAGTCATTGGATTTAGGGACCTCCCTATCCAATATGACTTAATCTTAACTTGATTTACATCTGCAAAGACCCCATTTTTAAATCAGGTCACTTTCACAGGTACCAGGGGTTAGGGCTTGAACATATCTTTTTGGGGGACACAGTTCAACTCACAACACCTCTTTTAAATTTTTCTCAACGGTTGTATCAGGATTCTCCAGAAAAACAGAAAAAAATATATATACACATATATACACATATACATACATATATACACATATACATACATACATATACACATACACACACATATGCACACACATATACACACATAAATGTGTGGCTGAAAAAAAAAATGGGTTGGGGCTAGCTGTAGGACCTTGTCAGGTTATCATTAGGAATTTCAACATGGTTCTATGTGCATCATATATTTATAGTAAGGAAGCTATTTTTATCAGCTATATGTTTTTTTGAAATGTAGCTGTTTTGACATGTAGAGGATATATTGAGGACATTAGTGGCTGGTGTCAGGGTAAATTATTAGGAGGTTATTGCTATGGTCAGTCAAGAGAAGACGGTGGTCTGCAATGTTGGAATAGGTGTGAGAATGCAGAGCATGAGATATAAATGGAGAGACCTCTTTCATTTCATGTAAAACACAGAATGCCTATTTAAACCATAGGTAGTAAATGAGGACTCAAAAACTGTAGCCAAAGAAGGTAAATTTGTCATTCAGTAAGCATCAAGCACCGTCTTTCTTTCTACAAAGCATTTCATGACAGGATCTGATACCGTGATAATATAAGGTTTGCCCAGCCTCCATTTCCACATTCCAACCCACCTTCAGCTCAGTAACAGTAAAAACATCAGCAAAAGATTTTAGGCTTCAATGGTAGGAGCTGGGTGCTCCTACCCAGGGATGCTCAAGGTGGAAAAGGACCCAGGGAGGTAAGGTAGAGGAAAATAAGGTATTTTGCTCACTCATGTCTGCAAAATAGGATTTGTTGAAGGTTGAATTTAAAATGACTTTTTAAAAATGTCTTCTAGTTGCTATGTAAATTTTTGATATTATAAATGAGGTAGTCAACTTTAGACAAATGCTTGTACTATCATTTAAAAATTATTTGGAAGAGGGGCGCCTGGGTGGCTCAGTCAGTTAAGCCTCCAACTTCAGCTCGGGTCATGATCTCATAGTTGGTGCGTTTGAGCCCAACTTCGGGCTTCGTGCTGACAGCTCAGAGCCTGGACCCTGCTTCAGATTCTATGCCTCCTTCTCTCTCTTTTCCTCCCCCACTCTCACTCTGTCTCTCTCTCTCTCAAAAATAAATAAAGATTTAAAAAAAATTTTTTGAAGATAAAAATAAAACAATAAAAATTCTTTGGAAGTGATAAGTTATAGTTAACTTCAGGACAATGTAGCCTTCTAACCTCTAAAATCTATGACTTATTGTCAATTAGCATTGATAACTGCTAAATATATCTCTCACTCTACTCTTCAACAGTTCAGTGCGAATTGAGATTTTTCAGTAATGACCTCTTAATCTCCTCATTTCCCTAGATCTTCTTTTAGCATGAATTTTTCACTTTAGCCCTGAGTTATAGTTCCAGATTTTTATCTATATTGAATTGCATGCCTTCGTCCTTTGTAAGAGAATTAACCTAGATATATAAGTATGCAGTTACATTCCTCTTTGTTTGCTGTCTTTTCCAATTAGCCCCTTTATTTAAATTTTAAAGTCAGAATTTCATTACTATGTTTTAATTAATTTGCTTTAATGTTCACTGTGAAATTCTACCGACTTTGCCTGCATTGAATCAAAAGTAATTCTCTTATTATGTATCATGACTGAATGTTTCACAAGTTAATATTTCCCAGTGATTCATTATGCATTTGATATTTTAAGAGCTTATAAAATATAAGAAATAAATGTAAAAGAAACTTTTAGTTTATGGAATCACATTCAGTTGGGGTGTTAAAGTTCCCTAATGTTGATATGAGACTGATTAAGGGATATAAGAGACTGGCTGAGGGATTCCTTTGTAATACACAATCTCACATGCCTCTAGGTATACATTTTTAAATTATGCATGTGACTCATTGTACAGTCTGTGTTTAAGTGTCATTACTCCTAAGGTTCTGCAGTAGCACTGAGATCTGCCTTATGGTTAAATATCAGGCAATCTTATTTTCTCTCTCTCAGCACCTTCCTCCACCCCTCTCCCAGGGCTTCCCTATGAGCATTTTTTCTGTGGTAGTCTGTTACATTAGCAATAGGAAACTAATAAGATGTTGGTACCTGGAAGTGTGATGCTGCTATAACAAATACCAAAAAAAAAAAAAATGTGGAAGTGGCTTTAAAACAGTAATGGGTAGAAGCTGGGAGAAGGTTGAGGAGCATTATAGCGAAAAGCCTAGATTTCCTTGAACAGACCGTAGGAAGAATTAGGGCATTAAAGGAGCAGGTAATGGAGACTCAGAGCAAGTAAGAATGCACAGTGGAGAAAACCTATATTGTCTTGGAGGATATTTAAAGCATTATAAATAGACTATTGGCAGAAATATGGGATATTAAAGCCACCGCTGGTAAAAGTTCAGAAGGAATAAAGAAAATGTTACCGGAAAGGGAAGGAAAAGGCTATCCTTGCTATTAAATGGCAGGAAATTTAGCTGAATTGTGTCAGCTGTATGGAAAGCAGAAGGTGTAAGTGATGAACTTGAGTGTTTAGCTGAGGAGATTTCCAAGTAAAGTATTAAAAATGTGGCTTCGTTTCTCCTTGTTACTTGTACTAAGTTGTGAGAGAAAAGATATAAATTGAAGGACAAACTATTAAGCAAAAAGGAACCAAGCTGGATGATTAGGAAAATTCTCACATTATCTAGATTTCAAAAGATGCTACTATTAAGACATTCACTGTCAGGAAATCATGCTCTGGAGAGAAAGCCACTGGTATAACTAGCCAACCTTTGTGAGTGCCCGCAAGAGATTAAAAGAGCATGTATTTAATCACCCAGAGAGATTTTTGAATTGATTAGGCATGTTAATCATGGATTTCCTCAGTCATCCCATCAGAAATCAGGGGTAGTGACAAGATTGTCTAGAAAAATCTGTGGACAAGTCTCTTGTCTAATAAAGTGAACTCCCATGACATATGGTAGAAACCACCAAGATTCTTGAAGTGTTACCACAGAAATGCCACCTGTTTGTACTGAAAGGGACAAAAAGAGATGTGACTACAAAGTCAGAAGTGAGAATGATGCAACTATATGCCAAGAAATGCAGGCAGCCAGCCTCTAGAAGCTATGAAAGGCAAGGGACACCTTCCCTCCTAGAGCCTCAGGAGATGCCAACCTGGTCAACACCTTGACTTTAACCCAGTGAAACTGATTTGATACTCTGACCTTCATAATTGTATGACTCTCTGTGTGTGTGTGTGTGTGTGTGTGTGTGTGTGTGTGTGTGTAAGATACTCATTTTGTTATAATTTGTTACAGCAGCAATAGGAAGCTTTTACTGATTATGATTTTCTTTAGAATCATTATTACATTATTGGATAAAGGAAGATATGAGTGATTCATTATGCATTTGATTTTTTAAGAGCTTATAAAATATAAGAAATAAATGTAAAAGAAACTTTTAGTTTATGGAATCACATTCAGTTGGGGTGTTAAAGCTTCCCTAATGTTGATATGAGACTGATTAAGGGATATAAGAGACTGGCTGAGGGATTCCTTTGTAATACACAATCTCACATGCCTCTAGGTATACATTTTTAAATTATGCATGTGACTCATTGTACAGTCTGTGTTTAAGTGTCATAATAGTGGATTCTGGGTAGATTTTCTTGAAAAATACATTGACAACAATTATTTTTATAAATAAAATCAGGTTCTTTTGCCAGGTCATCAAAAATATTCAATCCTTGCTAGAATGTAAGCTTCCCAAGGTGAAGGACTCTACGTTTCTTATTTTTACTGTTTCTCCAGCATCTAATAACACCAGTGTCTCCTCTTGGTATGCACTCAATAAAGAGTTATTAACTGGAATATGTTAATTAATTAATTAATTAATGGTTTGTTATATCTAACATTTTTACTTAACTCTTTTGTCTTAGCACAAAATTTTCATTCTTGGTTACTTCTAATGACCTTATATCTTAAGTGATAGAGTTCCATAATAATTAGTTCACTGAACTTCTTTCCCCTCCACTCTATCCTTCTTCCAGATTAATCATTCTGAAACAGAGCTCAGAATATCACTTTCCTGCACAGTAACCTGGAGACATAATGACCTACCCATTAATCATACACTTCTTAACCTGCAATCTAGGGCCCTCTTGACTATAGCTTCACCGCATTTTTCTAGCTTAAACTCACTGTCACCCTACCTATAATCTATTCCAACTACTGCTTTCCTACCCTAAACTTTCCCACATCTCCATCTCGTCCAGTTGAAATGGTGTTTACTGTCACTACCACTACACCTGTTAAAATCCTAGCCAACTATCAAGTATCTCCTTTAAACTGCCTTTTTAAACTCCCTTAAAAAGACATCTTTCTCTTCTTTGAACTCTAAAGGAACTTTTTGTAACTATAATTTGTGTGCCATTTCTCCATATTGCCTTATCCTAATTAGGTGATAAGCTCCTTAAGATGAGGAACTATGTCTTGCTCATCTTGTTATCTTCTAAGTACTAAGAACAGTATGGTCCTAAATTAAAAAAAAAAAAAAAAAAAAAGATTGTTCAATTCTTTTTTTTTTTTTAACGTTTATTTATTTTTGAGACAGAGAGAGACAGAGCATGAACAGGGAAGGGTCAGAGAGAGAGGGAGACACAGAATCTGAAACAGGCTCCAGGCTCCGGAGCCATCAGCACAGAGCCTGACGCAGGGCTTGAACTCATGAACCGGGAGATCATGACCTGAGCCGAAGTCAGACACTTAACTGACTGAGTCACCCAGGCGCCCCAAGATAGTTCAATTCTTAACACATCCACTTATTTCAAGAATATAAATTCTGGGGGTACCTGGGTGGCACAGTTGGTTAAGCATCCAGCTCTTGATTTTGGCCTAGGTTATGATCTCACAGTTTTTGAGTTTGAGCCCCACATCAGGCTCTGTGTTAATGGAATGGAATCTGTCTGAAGGATTCTCTCTCTCCTTCTCTTTGCTCCATCCTGCTTGTGTACACATGTGTGTGTTCACGGTCTCTCTCTCTCTCTCTCTCTCTCTCTCAAATTTAAAAACTTAAAAATAATTAAAAATAAAAATAAAATAAAAATAAAAACATATTCTAAACTCTGCCAATTTCTCAGCTTCTAAGTTATTTTCCTATTCTTTGTGTGTGTGGTGGGGGAGAATTATGACAGAGGAAGTAATCATGTAATTGAAGACTTAAATTTTTTAGGCTTAGAATCAATATTTAATGAAGTGTGACCTTAATTTCATCCTGCTGTTTTATCAAAAGGAATATCAAGTGTTTTAGAAATTTTAGGTTTAGCCATGTGATCAACCTGATGAGCCATTATACCACTTTTCATGGAGTTAATTCTAGAACCTAACAGGACATATGAATCTTATCCAAGATAATAACCTGAGGTATTATATTGCATAGTCTTTATACAAATAAAGAAAATTTCTATGCCCTTTAGACTATGGCAAACTGGATTGAAATTTAGAAAAATAAAAATCATCCAAAGTGGGAATCTTAGTGTTATTGTTTGAAACTCAAGACACTGAAATATTTTAGGTATATGCATTTCAGAAAACTCTATGGATTATTTATTCATTTGTTTTTGAAATTTACAAAGTCATAGCAAGCTGATATCAAATATATTCTGTTTACATTCTGTTTACTCACTGAATAAAAAAATTGAATGCTACACAAATATAGCACCACGTGCCTTGGTTTTCTTCCCCCTTGAATTACTTTGATAGCAAAGCTCTTTTTAAGAATATTCTATGATTATAAGAAGGGAGGTGTGTGGAGGGATGGGTTAAATAGGTGAGGGGGATTAAAGAGTGCACTTGTGTTGATCACCAGGTATTGCATGGAAGTATTGAGGTACTATATTGTACATCTGAAACTAATGCTGTATGTTAACTATCTTGAATTTAAATACTTAAAAAAGAAACTAAAAAAAGAATATTCTATAAATATTGGCCTCTTAACAGAGCATCTTACTGAAAAATATGACTTCTGGGGCACCTGGATGGTTCAGTTGGTTGAGTGTCCAACTTTGGCTCAGGTCATAATCTCCTGGTCTGTGAGTTCGACCCCGCATGGGACTCTGTGCTGACAGCTCAGAGCCAGGAGCCTGCTTGGGATTCTTTGTTTCCCCCTCTCTCTGCCCCTCTACCACTTCTGCTCTGTCTCTCTCAAAAACTAAATAAACACAAAAAAATTTTTTAAAAAGTATGACTTCATGTAGTGGGATTTTTTTTTTAACAGCAAATTTGATCCTTTCATCTTATAAGTAAAAGATACAGTTTTCTGCTGTCAGCTGGTTCCAAAGCATATTTGATGAGTAATAGTGAAACAAGTTCATAATGATAAAATAATCATTCCAGTGTCTATTAAAGTAAATTTTCATTGCTTCAGGATATAACAGATAATTTGGAATCCAGATCAATTTAGGTATTATGTTATTTGCCTTATCTTTTGTTACCCAAAAATGGTTGTTAGAAAAAGAATTAGTAGCAAGCCAGAGTAGAAAAGTAGAAACAATTTGATATATTAATTTGTTTTCAAGCACACAAAATAGCATGGGAAATTCCCAGGCCCTGGGAGCAGTAAATATGAAGAGCAGTAAATCACATGTTCACACACATTGTTCAATATTCTGACAAACTTAAACTGTTGCATTATTGTAAATCAGTTGGGAATTTTATCTTATTTATAATACTTTTGGATGCATCTTTTTGTGAACATCACATTTTATGCCGGTAGATTATAAGAGATAGCCTCTGTTTATGTCTGATTAGGCCCCTTTAAATCTCTTTGGCCTTGGCCAAATCCCTTTACTTATCTGAGCTCAATTTTCTCATCTGTATAACATCTATTACCTTTGAGATACATAGTTGCACAACTTGAAGTATGTTAAAATTGTTTAGAGCTTTCCTGAATCCTAGTACTAATCATCAGAAACTGTGTACAGATTCTGTATTCTTTAAATATTTGTACTGTCTTTGGTAGAGCTAACTTCCCTTTGAAATAAATCATAGTAGGGAAAAAAAACCCAAACCACTTACCCAGTGGTAAGACAGATGTAAATACATAATAATGAGATGCTGTGATATGATTGGGTATAATGTATCCTCCTCGGTTTGGGAAATGATACAGCAAGGTTGCTGACTAAGTGCCTATTTTTTACATTAACAACATATTTCCTCAAAAATGACTAGTATTTCTATATGAAATAAATGCAAATAACAGTAAGTAGAAAAGACCATATGAAATGGTGTGTGTAGGCAACAATTCTGTATGGTTATTTTTATGTCTTATTATTCCTTTTTGACTGATGAGGGATTTAGAGTTGAGAATCCAAATGCATTGCTCAGCAACACTCAGCTAGTATGTGGTAAGACTGTCTTACCTCAATGCCCATGCTTTCATCACTGTGTTACAACACTTCCCAGGAAATTTACTAGTATGAAAGAAAGTAAAATATTGTGTACTTTGGATGATGGATGGGACATTTTATTAGAGACAGATTTATTTTATATTTCCTCAGCACTTCTGTAAAAACTTTCCATTTTGTAATAAAATTTCCATTGTCTCATGTTTTAAAATACTGCTTCTTTTCTAGGACTGAAATTTAAGAAAATATTGCTACCTTGAGTGTTTTACCTGCTGAAAAATATACAATGAATCTTTAAAGTCTGTTATTCCTTTTTCAGGTTTTTAAGGAGTCCAGGATTCTGAGAAATTGTATTGCTTTTTTTTTTTAATTTTTTTTTTCCTTTTTCATTTTTTTTCAACGTTTTTTATTTATTTTTGGGACAGAGAGAGACAGAGCATGAACGGGGGAGGGTCAGAGAGAGAGGGAGACACAGAATCGGAAACAGGCTCCAGGCTCCGAGCCATCAGCCCAGAGCCTGACGCAGGGCTCGAACTCACGGACCGCGAGATCGTGACCTGGCTGAAGTCGGACGCTTACCGACTGCGCCACCCAGGCGCCCCAATGTATTGCTTTCTTTGATGCTATTCAATGATCACACATGAAAATATATAAAAATTGTATATACAAATTACTTGTTAAATTAATTATGTAAACTTGAATATTCTGTTATTTGCCCACTCATTTTAGGAGGTTAGTAGTAACACACATTTAATTTTTTTTCTTTTTTTTAAATTTTTTTCTTACATAATTAGAAAAATTTTTTAAGTAGAAGAGAGGAAATATGCTTGATAGAGTACTTGTGAATCCACAAGATTTGTGTTTCAGTGTTTGCTATAATTTAAATAACTAAAAAAATGAAATGATTAAGCAAAACACAGAAATAAAAGAATTGCTGGTGTAGCCCATGGAACACTCTTTTATTATTTTTCTTAGATTTTCACTATTATTAAATAGTGAACTTCCTTTTATGGCATGACACTAGCCCTGAAATTAAGACATGAAACATTTTTATTTTGTTAAATCTGTGCTTAAACTAATAGTCTGCATTTATAGCTTTGAAATATATATCCCATATTAGAGGTTTCCTAATTTTTTGTGAGTTAGTAATTTCTGGAATTGTTCTACTTGTATACTTTCATGAAACACATCAATATTATTTCCTACCATGTGTGTGAGTGTGTGCGTAAAACGTGGGAAATAGTCATTTACTGACAAAAACAAATATTACTCTTATTTCTTACTTCAAACTGAAATACGATGATATAATGGACAATGCACCTACATGATTATTTAGTTGTTCACTCTTTACTTCTTAATGACCTAAAATAACCAAATTGATGTTTGTGTAACCAGTGGATCAATAATTTGTTATATGGTTATATCATTGGTTTATTTTTTTGATACAGGATTTTAAAGCATGTGTATACATTAGTGGCAGCTTTAAAAATAATACAGTTTTAAGCTTCTGTAAATAAAATCTTAAGACTCTTTAATTTCTTCTTTATCAATATGGATGCCTCTTATTTCTTTTCTTGTCTGATTGCTGTGGCTAGGACTTCTAGTACTATGTTGACTGAAAGTGGTAAGAGTAGACATCCTTGTCTTGTTCCTGATCTTAGAGGGAAAGCCCTCAGTTTTTCCCCATTGAGGATAATGTTAGCTGTTGGTTTTTTATAGTTGGCCCCTATTATGTTGAGGTATGTTCCCTCTAACCCTTTTTGTTGAAAGTTTTTATTATGAATGGATGTTGAATGTTGTCAAATGCTTTTTCTGCATCTACTGAGATGAGCATATGATTTTTATCTTTCAGTTTGTTGACATGGTATGTGATGTTGATTTGATTTGTGAATCCCAGAAATAAATCCCACCAGATCATGGTGAATGATTTTTGAAATGTATGTAGTTTGCTGTCGTGACCGGTGTGACAAACACTGAGGTCAGGGTCCTGAGGGTAGGGGAATGCAAGAAAAAAGAGAGAGAAGAAAGTTTGGGAACAGGAGGGTCCCCTGGGCTGATGGCCCAAGTGACGGCTTTATTGTTGCTGTACACAATCTTTTATATCCAGACTCTTATGGGTCAGGCCATTCTAAGAATAAACAGGTTTCACATAATCGCTGCCAACCAAAACATTTAGTTCTGTGTTTCTTGTGCATTTTCTAGACGGGTCACAACAAGACCTTGTTGATAAGATTGCTAGCAAAACACAATTCCCATGTTTGTTTCTATCTGACTCGGGGTAGAAAAAAGGAGGTAGCATTACTGCCAACACCTGCAGACCACAGGCTTCAGGAATTAACTTTCTCAGCCTTGACAAGGCTTTCGTATGCCCTTGAAAGTGGGGGAATGGGAGGGGGAACCACCGGGTTGGCTAAGTCAACAGGGAACGTTGCTCGACCCAGTCTCAGCCTGGCGCTGGGGCCCAGCCTCCCACAGTTTGCTAATGTTTTGTTGAGGATTTTTGCATCTATCTTCATCAGGGATATTGGCTTGTAGTTTATTTTTTTGTTGTGTCTTTGGTTTTGGTATCAGGGTAATGCTGGCCTTGTAGGATATATTTGGAAGCTTTCCTTCCTCTTCTATTTTTTGGAATAGTTTGAAGAGAATAGGCATTAATTCTTCTTTAAATGTCTGATAGAATTCACTTGTGAATCCTTCTGGTCGTGCATTTTTATTTTCTGGTAGTTTTTTTTGTTGTTTTGTTTTGTTTTTTTACAAATTCGTTACTTGTAATTGGTCTATTCAGAATTTCTATTTCTTTATGGTTCAGTTTTGGAAGATTGTATGTTTCTAGGAATGTATTCATTTCTTTTAAGCTGTCCAGTTTGTTAGCATATAGTTTTTCATAGAATTCTCTTATAACCCTTTGTATTTCTGTAGTATCAGTTGTTACTTTTCCCTCATTTGTGATTTTATTTATTGGGGTCCTTTCTCTTTTTTTTGATGAGACTCTTTGTGGTAAAGGATGGTTGTTCAGTAGCAAATGAAGATATAGTAGGAGAGAAGTTTTACTTTGTTTTGGGGAAATATCTTCATAGTAACATATTCTACCCATACAAACAGCTTTCCATATCTTGCAGTTTGCAACATACTTTTCCTAAATGAATAATGGAACGTATCTGTTATGGTGGAGAGTTTCTTGTATCACATTGTTTATTCGTGTTTTTCTTATAGAAAAATCCATTTTTAAGCCTGTACTGGTAAAGGATTGGATTTTTGGATATAATAGTGTGAGTTTAATTTTATCCATGCTGTTTAATCTGTTTAATAATCTATTTAATAATAATGTATAATAACTATACACTTTTCTAGGTTCAAACTGCAGAATGTGGTGGAGAAGGAGGTGTGATACCCAGATGTTTCATTAAGGAAACACTTATTGCCCCACTAACTATGAGTGGTAGCAGCTCTCCGCTGCAGAGAACTGGCTTGCCCAAGTTCATGTTCTTCTAAGAGCAGGCCACAATTGATAACTGCTTGAATCAGAAGCATAAAGACTTGGTCATTTTGACCCATGCATGACAATTGTGATGGACCATTTAGCTCCACAGGTCCCTGTGGGATTGACTGAAACCACTGGGCCTGGGCTGTAACACACTTCTGCCTTGGCCCTTATAGTCATCCTGCATACTCAACTCTGCCTGAGATTTTGCTTCCCTGGAGAATTATCCAACTTGTAATACAGAGATAAGAACTCAGGGAGCTCAGAGGAGAAAAGAATCCTATTGTGGAACACACACACACACACACACACACACACACACACACACATATTTAAGATTATTTAACCCCCTTGTATATATAATATATAATATAAATATATTAGTATATTAATATATATTACATTTGTATATAATATAAACTATGTAATATAAAACTAGTGCCAAAGAACATGATGTAGTTAAATACACATTGGGATTATTCTAAAAATCATATGTTAATATTTCTAAGAATTAATTTAAAAATGTTTTTAAAGTCTTGCTTAAAACCATGCATAAACATAAATATTTATAACTTATATATAATTTTCTATAGAGCATTATATGTAAGCATTTTAGGAATTCAGTAAGGTTTTTAGACAATTTTGTGTGAATTTTAGAATAATTCCAATATGGAGCTGTGCCAGTATTTAATTATATCATACTGTTTGGCATTAGCTTTTCTTTCCTTCAGGTTTCTCTTATTATAGATCATGTTACAACAAACATTCTTTTTGTAAATTTTGTGCATGAGAGTTCCTTTTTTATTCCTCTTACAACTCTGATTATTACAAAATTGAACTGTTTTATAGTTATAAAAAGTATTTTTATAAGTATAAATATTTATTTGTAGATAGAAGAGTTGCATTTTGTAATATAAGCTGTTCCAATAGAATGTTAATAAAGAACTAAAACAGAGCCTAAATAAAATTCAGTTTGGATTATAATTATAAATTAATCATGAGCTTTTTGTCCAGGCTCTGTGTTTTGGGAAAAGTATAGAATTTTATAAACTGGATCTCTCTTGTCTTCAATTATTTGTATTACATTTTTAAAAATATATTGATGCACTTAGGAAACAGGTTTTAGGGCAACCTGTTTTCCAAACTGTTAATTCTGCCCTATTATTAAAGTTTTTCTACAGCTTATAATTGGCTTCACTAGTTTTTCTTATGATCTATAATAGTCAGTTTATAACCAAATTTAATGATGCTAATCCATTTTTCTGGATGACCTATAATGCCTAGGATTTCTGGTTATCTAATACTTGTTAGAGATACATATTTTTAGCCCCAGTATCTTCTAACTGGATGGCATCAAATTGGTAGCAGTTATTTATTTTTTTACTGCACCTAAGTTGCTGATGGAAATGTCCATGTAACTTAAGAGCTAAGTCTATAAATATATGTGGATCATGATTGGAAAGCTGCTTCCAATAGGTTCAGAAAATGTAAGTCTGCAAAGGAATCTATAACTCAAATATCCCTATTTATTTCTTATATATTTTATATTTTATATAGTTTTTGTTATGTGTGTTCATTCAAACTGGAACAACATGGAGAAATATTTTTCCAAAAGCATTATACATTTATGCTTTATTAAAGCAATTTTATATCATTAATATTGAATTTTATCAGGCATTAGTAAAGTAATTATTAATGTGTTCTTATTTTTTAAATTTTCTTGGAGTGCCTGGGTGGCTTAGTCAGTTAAGCGTCCAGCTTTGGCTCAGGTCATGATGTCATGGTTGATGAGTTCAAGCCGCATGTCTGGCTCTGTGCTGACAGCTCAGAGCCTGGAGCCTGCTTTGGATTCTGTGTTTCCCTATTTCTCTGCCCCTAACCCACTAGCGCTCTGTCTCTCTGCATCTCAAAAATACATAAACATTAAAAAATATAGAAAATAAAATAAAGTAAAATAAAAAAAAATTTTCTTAAAACAACCCTCCCACGTCCTAGGCAATTTTGCATTTAATCTATGATCAGTTGGTCAAATACCCAGAGAAAGAGTCTGTCTCATTTTTTATCAACTAGAGGCCAGTGTGTTCAATATGACTCCTAATCTCACACACCTGACAGGTAATAACTTTTTACTTTTCTTTGGGAAATATTGATATATTCATGATCTTAGAGAAAAAGTGCCCAGTTTCTCACCATTAACATGATGTTAGAGTTGTTTTCCTTTTTTTAATCTTTTATTTTTCAGAGCAGTTTTAGGTACACAGCAAAATTGAACAGAAGGTATGGGATTTCCCATATATACCTTGCTCTCACACATGCATAACCTCCCCCATTATCAACAGCCCACACGATGGTATTAAATTTGTTACAATGGACTACATTGACATATCATCACCCAAAGTCCATAGGTTAGATTTGGGTTCAGACTTGGTGTTGTATATTCTATGGGTTTTGACAAATGTATAATGACATGTATCCACTATTGTATTATCATACAGAATAGTTTACTTCCCTAAAAATTCTGTATGCTCTACTTATTCATGGATTCCTTTCCACTAACCCTTGGAAATCACTAATATCTTCACACTGTCCATCATTTTGTCTTTTCCAGAATGTCATATAGTTGGAATCATGCAGCATGTAACCTTTAAAGTTTGGCTTCTTTTACTTAGTAATATTCATGTAATTTCTCCATATCTTTTCATGGCTTGACAGGTCATTTCTTTTTAGCAGTGAATAATATTCATTGTCTGAATGTACCAGTTTGTCCGTTCACCGACTGATGGACATTGTGGTTGCTTCCAAGTTTGGCAATTATGAATAAAGCTGTTATAAACACCCATGTGTAGTTTTCGTGTGGACATAAGTTTTCAACTCATTTGGGTAAATGCCAAGGAGTGTAAGTGCCAGATCCTATGGTTAAGAATATGTTTAGTTTTGTAAGAAACTGTCAAACTGTCTTCCAGAATGACCATACCATTTATCATTCCCACCAATAACAAACAACAGTTCCTGTTGGTCCACACCCTAATTAGCATTTTGCGTTGTCAGTGTTCTAGATTTTGGCCATTCTAATGGGTGTGCATCTCATTGTTTTAATTTGCAATTCTCTTTTGGCATATGATGTTGAATGTCTTTTCATATGCTTCTATGCCATCTGTATATCTTCCTTAAAGAAGTGTCTGTTTCTTGGCTCATTTTTTCACTGCGTTGTTTGTTTTCATACTGTTAAGTTTTAAGAATTCTTTACAATTTTTGGACAGTAATCCTTCATTAGGTGTATCTTTTGCAAAAAATGACTCCCAGTTTGTGGCTTATATTTCATTCTTTTGACATTGTTTTTATTTTATTTTATTTTATTTTATTTTATTTTATTTTATTTTATTTTTTTGAGGATCTTAATTATCTCAATTTATTTATTTTTTTAAAAATTTTTTTTCAATATATGAAGTTTATTGTCAAATTGGTTTCCATACAACACCCAGTGCTTATCCCAAAAGGTGCCCTCCTCAATACCCATCACCCACCCTCACCTCCCTCCCACCCCCCATCAACCCTCAGTTTGTTCTCAGTTTTTAACAGTCTCTTATGCTTTGGCTCTTTCCCACTCTAACCTCTTTTTTTTTTTTCCTCCCCCTCCCCCATGGGTTTCTGTTAAGTTTCTCAGGATCCACATGAGAGTGAAAACATATGGTATCTGTCTTTCTCTGTATGGCTTATTTCACTTAGCATCACACTCTCCAGTTCCATCCACGTTGCTACAAAGGGCCATATTTCGTTCTTTCTCATTGCCATGTAGTACTCCATTGTATATATAAACCACAACTTCCTTATCCATTCATCAGTTGATGGACATTTAGGCTCTTTCCACAATTTGGCTATTGTTGAGAGTGCTGCTATAAACATTGGGGTACAAGTGCCCCTATGCATCAGTACTCCTGTATCCCTTGGGTAAATTCCTAGCAGTGCTATTGCTGGGTCATAGGGTAGGTCTATTTTTAATTTTCTGAGGAACCTCCACACTGTTTTCCAGAGTGGCTGCACCAGTTTGCATTCCCACCAACAGTGCAGGAGGGTTTCCGTTTCTCCACATCCTCACCAGCATCTATAGTCTCCTGATTTGTTCATTTTGGCATGTTTTTATTTTAATAAAATTAAAAGTGCAACTTAGCAATTATTTCATGGATCATGTCTATGATATTGTATTAAGAAATTCATCACCAAACCTAATGTCATTTAGATTTTCTACTATGGGTTTTAGGATTTTTGTAAATAATATTTATCAATCTCAGGAATTCCCCTCTATTTCTAGTTTGCTTAGCAGTTTTATTATAATAGGTGTTTGAGTTTGTCAAATAACTTTTCTGCATCTATTGATATTATCATATGATTTTCCCACTTTAGTCCATTGATGTTGATTATATTGAGTGGTTTTTAAGTTTTGGAACTCTTAAGTGTTTTAAGATTTGCATAACTAGAATAAATATCACTTAGTTGAAGTAGTGGGTTTTTATTTATTCAATTTTGTTGAAACTGATTTGCTAATATTTTGTTGAGAATATTTGCATCTGTATTTATGAGATATGTTGGTCTATAATAATCCTTTTTGGTAATATCTATCTGGCTTTGGTATTAGGATAATTCTTGCCTCATGAAATAAAGGTTGCTCTTTCTGCTTCTATTTTCTGGAAGATCTTACAGAGAATTGAAATAATTTTTTTGCTAAATCTTTGATAGAATTCAACCATGAAAGCATCTGACCCTGATCCTTTCTGGAAGGTTATTAATTTTTCATTTAGTTGATTTAATAGATATAGGCTTATACAGATTATCCATTTATCTTTGTGTGAATTTTGATACTTTTTAGTACTTTTCATTTAAGTAATCAAATTTGTGGGCATAGAGTTTTTCATAGCATATCATTATCATCTTTTTAATGTATATGAGATCAGTAGTGATGATGGTGTCTCCTTCATTTCTGATATTGTTAGTATGTGCATACTTTCTTTTTTCTTTCTTATTTATCCTTGCTAGAGTTTTGTCGATCTTAATTGATTTTTTTTTCAAAGAATATGCTATTGGTTTTGCTGATTTTCTCTTTTTTCCTGTTTTGATATTATTGATTTCTGCTTTATTATTATTTTTTTCCTGCTTGCTTTAGACTTAAATTATGTGTTTGTTTAGTTTCCTTCAGTAGAAATTCAGATCACTGATTTTACTCCTTTCTTCTTTTTTTTTAATTTTTTTTAACATTTATTTATTTTTTTTAATTTTTTTTTTCTTAATGTTTTTTATTTATTTTTGAGACAGAGAGAGACAGAGCATGAGCGGGGAAGGGACAGAGAGAGAGGGAGACACAGAATCCGAAACAGGCTCCAGGCTCCGAGCCGTCAGCACAGAGCCCGATGCGGGGCTTGAACTCACAGAGTGAGAGATCATGACCTGAGCCGAATTCGGACACTCAACCGACTGAGCCACCCAGGCACCCCTAACATTTATTTATTTTTGAGACAGAGAGAGACAAAGCATGAACGGGGGAGGGTCAGAGAGAGGGAGACACAGAATCTGAAACAGGCTCCAGGCTCTGAGCTGTCAGCACAGAGCCCGACGCGGGGCTCGAACTCACGGACAGCGAGATCATGACCTGAGGTGAAGTCGGCCAACTTAACCAACTTAACCTGAGGTGAAGCTGGCTGCTTTTGCTTCCAGCAAAAGAAGAACCTTTCTTCTTTTCTAATACATACACTTACTACTATAAATATCCAAGTCCTGCTTTTACTGAATCCCTAATGTTTGTTATATCGTATTTTTATTTTTATTTAGTTCAAAATACTCTGAAAATTTCTCTTAAGACTTTTTTGATCAATGTATTATTTAAAACCATTTTTAAATTTTTTAATATTTTGGGATTATCTATCTTTTTTTGTTATTGGTTTCTAGTTCAATTCTGATGTGGCCTGCAAAATGTTTTATATGATTTCTATCATTTTAACTTTGTTTCAGTGTATTTTATGGCCCAGAATGTGGCATATCTTGGTAAATGTTCTAAGTGAGCTTGAGAAGAAAGTATATCTTGCTACTGTTGGGTGGAATATTAAATAAATATAAATCAGATAAAGTGCACTGATACTTCCATTGCTTCTTTATTTATTGGTTTTTCTGCCTATTCAATCTATCAATTACTGGCAAAGTTTGTGTTGAAGTCTCTTATTATGATAGTGGATTTATCTATTTTTTTGTTGCTGTTTTATGTATGTTGTTGATCTGTTGTTAGCTACAGAGGTACATAAATGTTTCAGATTGTTTTGTCTTAGAAGATAATTGATCCTGTATCATTATGTAATGACTCTATTTATACCTGAAAATTGTCCTTGTTCTGAGGTCTGTTATATCTAAAATTAGCAATTCTAGCTTTTTAAAAATTTGATTAATGTTAGCATGGTAAATATTTCTCTTTCTTTTTACTTTTACCCTATCTATGTATACACAAAGTGGGTTTCTTATAGACAATGGAGTTATCTTTTTCTAATTTTTAATTTTTTTTTTTTTGACAGAGAGAACAGAGTACGAGCAGGGGAGGGGCAGAGAGAGAGGGAGACATAGAATCCGAAGTAGGCTCTAGGGTTTGAGCAGTCAACACAGAGCCTAACATGGGGCTCAAACTCATGAAATGCGAGTTTGTGACCGGAGTTGAAGTTGGATGCTTAACCAGCTGAGCCACCCAGGTGCCCCTAATCTTATTTTTTATAATCCATTATGACAATATTTGTCTTTTAATCATGGTATTTAGACGATGAATAATCACTGAGAATGATTATTGATATATTTGGATTAATAGGTACCTTGTTTTCTATGTTTCGCATTTATTCTTTGGTTTTACCCCTTCCCCTCTTTTTCTTCCTTCTCTGGTTTAAATTGAGCTTTTTGTATGTTTTCATTGTATCTCAATTAGCATTTAAATTATATTTCTTATAAAAAGTGTAGTGGTACCACTAGAATTTCTAATATACACTTATAGTAACTTAAGTCTATCTGCAAATAACACTCTACTGCTTCAGGTTTACTACAGGTACCCTAAAGTATTTGGCTGATTCTTTCCTCCCATTCCTCCTGACATTGATTATTTCATTTCACTTCAACAATAGTAACATTTTTACTATTATTACTTTAAGCAAACAGCTAACTTTTAGATCAGTTAAGAATAAATAATGAAATATTTCATTTTACCTTCATTTTTTCTTTGTACAACATTTTTCCTTTATGAACACCTGTTTTTGATTAGTATAATTTTCCTTCTCGCTGAAGAACTTCTTTTAACGTTTCCTACAAAGTAGATCTGCTGGTGATGAATTCCCCCAGTTTTTGATTTTTCTAAGAAAGTCTATTTCTGTATTACCTTTGAAAGATAATTTCACTGGCTATAGATTCTACATTGGTGATTTTCTTTTTTCAACACTTTCAATATTTTATATCACTCTCTTCTTGCTTGCGTGGTTTCTGATGAGGAGCCTGCAGTAGCTCTCCTCTTTGTTCCTTGATGTGTCTTTGTTTCCTAGGGCTGCGGTAACAAATGACCATGCTCTGGGTTGCTTAAAACAACAGAATTTTTTCCTCTCATACTATGGAGGTTTAAAAATTTGAAATCAAGGCATTAGTAGGCTTGGTCCTTTCTGAAAGCTCAGAGGTAGAAACAGTCCCATGCCTTTCTTCTAGCTTCTGTGGATTGCCAGCAATCTTAGAAATTCCTTGGCTTATAGTTGCATCATTCCAATCTCTGCCTCCATCCATGTGTTTTTTCTTCTTTGTATTTGTGCCCAAATTTCTCTGTTCTTATAAAGATATCAGTCATTGGATTAGGTCTCATTTTAATCCAGCGTGACCTCATTTTAACTTGATTACATCTGCAAAAAATGTAATTCCAAATAATGTCACATTAATAGGTACCAGGAGTAAAGACTTCAAAATATTTTCTTGGGGAACATAGCTCAACTCACAACAGGTAAAATGTTCCCCCATTGGCATGATTCAAAATGTTCTTATTGTCTTTAGTTTTGCTATTTGAATGTGATATTGATGTGGAAATGTTGGGGTTCACAGCCTGAACCAAAGGCCAAGAAAGAATTCTTAAGATGTCTTAGGTGCAAAAAGGTGGTTTTATTAAAGCACTGAGACAGGACCTGTGAGCAAAAAAAGCTGCACTGGGGTTGTGAGGAGTGACTGATTATATAAGATTTTCTGTCCTGTGGAGGGGAGGGTGATGTTAGGGCTCTGGGAAATTGAGTGTATAGGTTTCTGGAGATTGCCTTTTTGCTTGCAAATCATTAAGACTCAGGTGATCTCTATCAGTTAACCATTTGTTTTCCCTCTCCTTTCTTTTTGGGCAGCCAGGAATGCCAGAGGAATGTCACACATATCCCACAGTGAAGGTGGGGGGAGGGGGGTTGTGGGCTGTTAACTTGTGTTTTGTCCTCAGCTTGCCTTTTGCTCCCTCATCAATATGAGGGATATTGTCAATGTCAATATCAATTTTTGTTCCTTTAAATTTCTTTTTAATCTTGCCTGGTATGTTTTCTGAGATGGTTTAGTGTCTAGAATGAGTTTTGGTAAGTTCTTGGCCATTACTTCTTCAAATATTTCTTTTGCTCTATTCTCTCTTTATTTTCCTTCTAGTATTCCAATTATGTGTATGTTTTTAAATTTTCTCAAAATTCTTGTTTCTTTTATTTTCTTTTTCCCATTTTCTTTGTATTTGAGTTTGGAAAGTTTCTATTGACCTGGTCTACTCTTAGTCTCTAGAAATTCATTAAAATTGCCACTTAAATGTTCCTATTAGTTTATAGCTTCAGTTACTTTGGCTTCAGGCAAGCAGATCTCAGCTGTGACTCTCTCAATTTATCTGTCTCTCCAGATATTATGGGGGTGAGTTGTTTTCCCTGCAACCTCCTTTCTCTCATATGTCCCAGAAAAGTCATTGATTTTTAATTTGTTATGTTTTTTTCTTGTTTTAAAGATGAGAATATGACTTCTGAGGTCTTTACACACTGGAGTTAAAACTAGATCTTTCCACTGTTTTTTTCCCCCATAACACATATTTTATTATTTCATTGGATATCTCCGAATACTCATTATTTTAACTAAGGAAAATTGTTATCTTGCTCTTACAATTCAGTATCAGTGGAAACATGTACTTCACATATTAATCTTGTTTTTCCTCCTCTTGGTTCTTGCATTCCCCTAAGTATATTTGTAGCTTTGTATGTATTTATTAGCTTGAGTCGACTTTTCAGATTGCTCGAGTTTTTAAACTTGGAGTACTGGAAATTAGAAAGTATATTCATTCTAGCTGGCCATGAATTTTCTACTGATGTAAAAAAGGGAATTCCCTCATTCAATTCCTCTCCCATGCGAAAGTATACACCCCAAACCAGGAGCAAATTACATCATAAACACAAAATGCTAAAGCCAAACCATTTAAATAAGAAGCATGACAGGAATACTTAATAGCATAATGACTAACCAACATTTTGAGATACTAATTAAAACAATATGAAAGTAAAATAAGATCATTATAAAAGTGTTAAAATAAAGACATTATTCATTGATAAAAACATTAAATAATTATCTCTTAGTAGGAATTGACTATATAAATATACAATCAATCCTTTAGAAGTTAGCAAAAGTTGGTAAAATTAAACAGAGAAACCGATGTCAGGTGGAAATAAGATAAATACACAAAAATCAAGTTTTATTCTTCTTTTTTTGCCTCTACTTAAAATAACCAACTGGAAACGAACAAATTAGTTTATTCACAATAATAATAAAAGATATGAATTGTTAAGTGTAAAATACAAGAGATAGATCTAAAAGTACTAAATAGTAAAACCTATACAATTTTATTAAAGGAAATGAGGACTTAAGTAGAAGAGTACAATATATTCCTACAAGGAAGACTCAATATAATCAAAATACCATTAATTTCTAAATTAACACATATAAATAATGCAATTACAATTAAAATCCAAACAAGTATGTGTTTAACAATATGAAATGGTTTCAAGTGCATATATCAAAAGTAACATAGGAATGCCTGGGTGGCTCATTTGGTTAAGCGTCCAACTCTTGGTTTCAGCTTAGGTCATGATCTCAACACTTCGTGGGTTTGAGTGCCGCAGCAGGCTCTGCACTGACACTGAGGAGCCTACTTGGGATTCTCTCTCTCTCCCTCTCTGTCTGTCCCTCCCCAGCATGTTCTCTCTCAAAATAAATAAATAAAATAAAATAAACAGTAATATAAATAAAAAATAAAGAAAATGTTAAAAAATGAAGAATAATGAGAAGGACTGGTCTTAGAAGATATTAAAGCTTAAATTAAAACCAGTGTAATCAAACTTTGGCTCAGGAATTGATCAAATCTTTGTTCACTGCCTGAGGGGGGGAAAAAGGCAAACTATAATATATCTATGGGAATTTAATATGAACATATATGATACTTAAACCTGTAAGATATTCATTTAATAAATGGCATTGGAACAATAGGCTGTTCAACTGATAGAATACAAAGTTGGACTACTAAAAATTTAGAATAAAAAAAATAGAACATGATTTCCTTTTTCTACTGGAAAACCTCTGAGACTATGAAGTAAATGATAGGCATTGTATTACCAACCCCCTCACAAAAGTGTGCAGAACACATGCTACAATAAACAGAAAACTGAGGCTGACAAAATATTTGCTGTGTATGAAATATTAAAAATTGATACGAAATACAATGGAAAAAAGGGCAACTTGTGTGGAAAGACAATTAACAGAAAAGTAAATACACATATGAGAAAATGCTCAACTACTGCAATCTGTAATTGCATTTGAAAAATTACTAGATTGTCAACTACATTAATACTGGGTGTTAGCATGTGAAAAAACGTATCATATACATTTCTGTTATGAGCAAAAATTGTTATTTTTCTGGAAAAGATGAAAAAATACTTTTATATGCTTTATGATGATACAGTAGAAGAAAAGACTGCTGATTTCTAAATCAAATTATCCTGTCACTTATTTGATTTTTGTGGCTTCAGTCAAAGCATCCCTATAATCTTTGTGAAGAAGATGGCTAAAATAAGAGGCTCAGTCCAAGGAATCTTAATAAGAGTAAAGACTTGGCAGACCATCTCTGCATGATATGATATACAAAATGGATCTTGACAGTTTATAGAACAATAGTCTAGAAATTCATTACATAAAACTTTGTTGAGGACTGACAATATCATTTAATCCAGAATTGTAACTCTAGAAGTTGTGTTTAGTTGTAATGGTATATGGTTGAAAGGGTGCTGGATTTAGCTCTAGCTGTGATAGAAACCCATATTTTTCCAACATAAATAATCAGCAAAAATGGTAACAAAAACTAGCCTTCTGTATGTTTTGAAATACACAGTAGGGTGCTCCACTTAGCTTGTATGCACATTATATAAAGATGATGGACAAAATGGTTTTATGTTCTGTGAAACATAAGTGAGCACAAAGTGAGTGAGCAGTACAACTCCGAGTCTTATCTAAGTCCCTTCTCTGTCTCCAGGGAGACACAGAAAAGCTGAATTAACTGACTTGAGTAACATAAAATATAGCAATTTTAATATATCTTAAAGGAATGAGGACAGTAAGGATCAAGGAACTTGCCATCTATCTACTGGAAAAGTGAAAATAAAAACAGGATAAAAATTAACTGAGGGCTACAGGATGATAAATATAAGTGAAGAAATCCTCAGGGTTGTAAGTGAATGGATGCTGGATGAGTAGTAGAAAGATTTAATGATCCCTGCCACATGGTAGTCCCACTCTTATGCAACCTCCCTCCCTCTCTCATTCTCTTTCTTTCTTGCCTTCTCAGCTTACCCACTTTGATGAAGAAAACTACCATTCTGAAGCAATCCACATGGCAAAGAATTTATGGCAGGTTACAGCCAACAACTAGCAAAGAACTGAGTTCTCTCAGCCCATCAACCCACAAGCAATGGAACCCTGGCAACAACCAGTCCTGAGTTGGCTTGGAAGCGGAATTTGCCCCATTTAAATCTAAGATAAGTATGGACCTGGCTGAGATTCCAGGCTTATGAGAGACCCTGAAGCAGAAGATCCAGGTAAGCCAGGTTTGGATTCCTAATCCACAGAAACTGTGAAGCAATAAATATGTGTTGCTTACATCACTAAGATTTGTAGTAATTTGTTATGCAGCAGTAAATAGGTAATACAGTATGTGCTATTAGTTAAATATAAGAGGAATTATTGTGACATAATATGATTTAAGAAAACTTCCTGAAGAAAGCAAATAAGCTAAATCTTAAAGGGGGAATAATAGTGTTTGCTGTTCAGTTAAACTTAGCACATTCTTTAAATTGCAAGGATCAGGAGGAGTTAAGATGGCGGAGAAGTAGGAGAACCAGGATTTCTCTCCTCCCTCAAACACAGCTGTATTGAGATCATAACACTTGGAACACCCAGGAAATCAATCTGCGGAGTGACAGAAAAATTTCCACAGGTTGAGGAGACAGTGTGGTGGGACAGAGGTGCATGTATGCAAATTGGGGGAGATAAAACGTAGGCATGGAGGGGAGGGATCCCCTTCTATGGAGAGACAAAAGAGAGAGAAAGACAGAGAGGCTGTGGATTGTGGTATTGTGTTAGGACAAAGGAAAAAAACTTGAGTTTTCAAAAGTGCTCAACTTTCTCAGAACTGAGGCTTCCACTCTGTGCGCACACATGGGGGGAGGGAGCAAGCCCTTGGGCAAGGTAGTGATCTCAGGGGTGCACTGGGAGAGAACAGTACCCACTGTTGAGTTCTGTGGAAAGAGGGTATATTGCCCCCCTCCTTCCCAAGGACAAAAGACCCTGCAGGCACCAGCCAAAGGCCCTTCATTGGCGGGGCAGAGTGGCACTACAGCAGAACAGAATTCACAAAATGCAGGGCCCCTTACAACATTGGGTTTGAATCCTAGCCTAGCGCCTAGGAGGTGTGAGAGACTGTGAAGCAGGACAATCCTACCAACTGTGCTACTCTGTGAGGGCTGCCTGAACAGCATGGTTTGAGACAGCTGGTCCAGGGAGGAGAGACTGGGGTGTCGCCATCTTTATCTCCATCACCAACATGGTGGGACTTCAGGGAACAGGACAACAGCTCCCAATGGAGGCGGGACTGGCTTGCACCAAACCCCGCCCCTCTGTGCCTGGCAACTGTTTATCTACCTTGGCAGGACTGACACTGACCAAACCAGAGGGCTTCTCCTCCAGACTGGCACAGCCACTGATCCCAATACCAATAGACAACTGTCCTACAGTTTTGTAGGTTAGTCTGTTGCTTTTTATTTTATTTTATTTTATTTTATTTTATTTTATTTTATTTTATTTTATTTTATTTATTTTTTTATCTTTTCTTTCCTTCTCTTCTGTTTTGTTTTTCTTTCTACCCTCTTCTTTTTTTCCTTTTGAATCAGGCTTATAGTTTCTGATTTGATTTTTGGTCAATTCCTATATATATTTTCTTTCTTTCTTTCTTTCTTTCTTTCTTTCTTTCTTTCTTTCTTTCTTTCTTTCTTTCTTTCTCTGGTTTGTTTGTTTAATCAGGCATTTTTACTCTATTCTTTTTACACCTTTTCTATATTTTCTTCTTTATTTTCCTTTCTCTCTCTTTGGACTAAGCCTTATAGTTTCTTTGATTCTCTGATTTTTTTTTTTTTTTTTTTTTTTTTTTTGGCTCTTTCACTTTTCTCTTTGTATGGGATGGGATCAGGTTCCCTGCCCTTTCCTTTTTTTGAAGGTTACTTCAATGAACAAATCAAAGCACACCTGATGGAAGGTCCAAACAATCCACCACTATGAGCAAGGAGGCACTTTGTAGAGGACTGACCAGTGGGATAGAGCAGCCAAATATGCAACAACCGAGTGCACACAATACAGTCCAAAAACACTTTCTTGAAGTGCCAGGCCCTGGACAGTGTATGAGCCCTTTTTAATATAGTAGTACTCACAGGCTCAGGACACATAACAAGTTATTAAAACATGTAAAAGACAGAAACCTAGCCAAAATGATGAAATGGAAGAATTCTTCTCAAAAGAAAATCCAGGAAGAAATGACAGTCAGAGAATTGCTCAAAACAGATATAAACAATATATCTGAACAAGAATTTAGAATAATAGTTATAAGAGTAGTAGCCAAGCTTGAAAAAAGCATAGAAGACAGCAGAGAATGTATTGCTGCAGAGTTCAAAGATCTAAGAAATAGTCACAATTAAGAAATGTTGTAAATGAGATGCAAAATAAACTAGATACGGTGATAGCAAAGGTGGAAGAAGCAGAGAATAGGTGAAATAGAAGATAATATTATGGAAAATGATGAAGCTGAAAAAAAAGCAGGAAAGGAAATTACTAGACCATGAGGGGAGAATTAGAGACCTAAGTGATTCAATGAAATGAAATAATATCCATATCATAAGAGTTCTAGAAGAAGAAGAAGAGAGAGAAAGGGGCAGAGCATTTATTTGAACAAATTATAACTGAGAACTTACCTAATCTGGGGAAAGAAACAGGCATCCAAGTCCAAGAGGCAAGAGAACCCCCTTTAAAATCAACAAAAACAGGTCAACACCAAGACATATCATAGTGAAACTGGAAAAAAAACAAAGAAAAGAGAGAATTCTAAAAGCAGCTATAGACAAATGGTCCTTAACCTATGAGGGTAGACACACAAGGGTAGTAGCAGAAAGTTGACAGGCCAGGAGGGAGTGGCAGGAAATAGTGTGCTGAATAGGAGATATATGCACAGCCACGAATCCTTTATCCACCAAGGATGTCTGTCATTTCAGAATAGAAGGACAGATAAAGGCTTTCCCAGACTAAAACTAAAGGAGTTCATAACCACTAAACAAACCCTGTAGGAGATCCTAAGGGGGACGCTGTGAGTGGAAAGCAGCAAAACAAAGACTTAAAGGATGAGACACATCACCAAAAGCAGGAAACCTACAGATAACACAATGACAGTAAATCCATATCTTTCAGTAATCATTCTGAAAGTAAATGGGCTAAATGCCCAAATCAGAAGATATAGGGTATCAGAATGGATTAAAAAAACAAAATCCATCTATATGCTGTCTACAAGAGACTCAATTTAGGCATGAGGATACCTACAGATTGAAAGTGAGGAGATGGAGGGGTACCTGGTTGGCTCACTCAGTTGAGCGTCTGACTTGGCTCAGGCCATGATCTCTTGGCTCAAGTGTTCGAGCCCCTCATTGGGCTCTGTGCTGTCAGCTCAGAGCCTGGAATCTCCTTAAGATTCTTTGTCTCCCTCTCTCTCTGCACCCCCGCCCACACTCTCTCTCTCTCTCTCTCTCTCTCAAAAGAAATTTTTTTTAATTAAAAAAAAGGGGGGCACCTGGGTGACTCAGTTAAGCATCTGATTTCGGCTCAGGTCATGATCTACTGGGTTGTGAGTTCAAGCCCCACATTGGACTTTGTGCTGATATCTCAGAGCCTGGAGCCTGCTTCTGATTCTCCCTCTTTCCCTCTGACCCACCCCTACTCACACTTTGTCTCTGTCTCTCACTTTCTCTCTCTCAAAAAATTAAATAAATAAAAATAAAAATAATTTAAAAAAAAGAAGGGGCACCTGGGTTATTCAGTCGCTTAAGGGTCCAACTTCAGCTCAGGTCATGATCAGGTGGGTTGTGAGTTCAAGCCCCCGGTCTGGCTCTGTGCTGACAGCTCAGAGCCTGGAACCTGCTTCTGATTATGTGTCTCCCTCTCTCTCTGCCCCTACCCTGCTTGCTCTCTCTCTCTCCCTCAAAAATAAATAAACATAATTTTTTTTTTAAGTGAGGGGATGGAGAACCATCTATCATGCTACCTGACTGCAAAAGAAAGCTGGAGTAGCCATACTTCTATCAGACAAACTAGATTTTAAAACAAAGACTGTAACAAGAGATGAAGGGCATTATATCATAAATAAGGGATTGATCCATCAAGAAGTGCTAACAATTGTAAATGTTTATGCCCTCAATGTAGAGGCACACAAATATATGAATCAATTAATCACAAACATAAATAAATGTATATATAATACTGTGATTGTACGGGACTTTAATACTTACAACAATGTACAGATTATCTAGACAGAAAATCAATAAGGAAACAACAGCTCTGAATGACACATTGGACCACATGGACCTAACATAGATTTAGAACTTTTCATCCAAAAGCAGCAAAATACACATTCTTCTTGAGTGCACTTGGAACATTCTCCAAGACAGATCACATACTGGGTCACAAAAAAGACCCCAACAAGTAGAAAAGGCTTGAGATCATATCATTCATATTTTCATATCACAATACTAATAAACTTGAAATCAACCACAAGAAAAATTTGGAAAGCCCCAAATACAGGAGGTTAAAAAAAAACCATAGTAAAGAATGAATGGATCAACCAGGAAATTAAATAAGAAATTTAAAAATATATGGAAGCAAATGAAAATGAAAACACGACAGTCCAAATCCTTTGAGATGCAGCAAAGACAGTCCTAAGAGGAAAATACATTGCAATTCAGGACTAACTCAAGACGCCAGAAAGGTCCCAAATGCACAACATAACTTCACACGTAAAGGAACTATAAAGGCAGCAGCAAAGAAAGCCCAAAGCCAGCAGAAGAGAAGTAATGAAGATTGAAGCAGAAATAAACAATATAGAATCTCCCCCCCCAAAAAAGGAACAGATCAATGAATTAAGAGCTAGTTTTTTGAAAGAACAAACAATATTGGCAACCCCCTAGCCAGACTTCTCAAAAACAAAAGAGAGAGGACCCAAAAAGATAAAATCATGAATGAAAGAGGAGAAATCACAACCAATACCACAGAAATTCAAACACACATTAGAGAATACTATGAAAAATTATATGCCAACAAACTGGACAATCTGGAAGAAATGGACAAATTCCTACACACTCACACACTACCAAAACTCAAACAGGAAGAAATAGAAACTTTGAAGTGACCGATAACCAGTGAAGAAATTGAATAAGTTATCAAAAATCTCCCGACAAATAAGAGTCCTGGGCCAGACGGCTTCCCAGGGGAATTCTACCAGACATTTAAAGCAGAGTTAATACCTATACTGTTTAAGCTGTTCCAAAAAATAGAAATGGAAGGAAAACTTCCAGGCTCATTCTATGAAGCAAGCATTACTTTGATTCCAAAACCAGACAAAGACCTCACTAAAAAGGAGGATTGCAGGCCAATATCCCTGATGAACATGAATGCAAAAATTCCCAACAAGATACTAGCAAATCAAATTCAACATTATATTAAAATAATTATTCACCATGATCAAGTGGGATTCACTCCTGGCTTGCAGGGCTGGTTCAGTATTTACAAATCAATCAACATGATACATCACATTAATAGGAGGAAGGATAAGAACCATATGATCCTGTCCACAGATGCAGAGAAAGCATTTAACAAAATACAGCATCCTTTCTTAATAAAAATCCTCAGAAAGTCTGGATAGAAGGAATATACCTTAACGTCATAAAAGCCATATATGAAAGGCCCACAGCTAATAAGATCCTCAATGGGGAAAAATTGAGAGCTTTCTCCCTAAGGTCAGGAGCATGACAGGGATGTCCTCTCTCACCAATGTTGTTTAACATAGTGTTGGAAGTCCTACCCTCAGCAATCAGACAACAAAACAAAATAAAAGGCATCCAGATAGGCAAAGAAGAAGTCAATCTTTCACTCTTTGCAAAAGACATGATACTCTATGTGGAAAACCTGAAAGGCTCCACCAAAAAACTGCTAGATCTGATACATGAATTCTTGCAAAGTCGCAGGATTTAAAATGAATGTACAGAAATTGGTTGCATTTCTGTACACCAATAATGAAGCAACAGAAAGAGATATCAAGGAATTGATCCAATTTATAATTGTACCAAAAACCAGAAAATACCTAAGAATAAACCTAGCCAAAGAGGTAAAAGATCTATATGCTGAAAACTATAGAAAGCTTATGAAAGAAGTTGAAGAAGACAGAAAGAAATGGAAAAACATTCCATGCATGGATCAGAAGAACAAATATTGTTAAAATGTCGATACTACCCAAAGCAATCTACACATGCAATGCAATCCCAATCAAAATAGCACCAGCATTCTTCACAGAGCTAAAACAAACAATCCTAAAATTTGTATGGAATCACAAAAGAGCCCAGATAGCCAAAGTAATGTTGAAAAAGAAAGCCAAAGTGGAGGCATCACAATCCCAGACTTTAGCCTGTATTGCAAAGGTATGATCATGAAGACAGTATGGTATTGGCACAAAAACAGACGTATAGACCAATGGAATAGAATAAAGAACCCAGAAATGGACCCACAAATGTATAGCCAGCTAATCTTTGACAAAGCAGGAAAGAGTATCAAATGGAAAAAAGACAGTCTCTTTAGCAAATGTTGCTGGGAGAGCTGGACAGCAACCTGCAGAAGAATGAAAGTGGGCCATTTTCTTACACCATACACAAAAATAAATTCAAAAGGGATGAAGATCTTACTGTGAGATAGGAAACCATCAAAATCCTACAGGAGAAAACAGGCAGCAATCTCCTTAACCTCAGCTGCAGCAACTTCTTACTTGACATGTCTCCAAATGCAAGGGAAATAAAAGCAAAACTGAACTATTGAGACCTCATCAAGATAAAATCTCCTGCACAACAAAGGAAACAATTAACAAAACTAAAAAGCAACCACGTAATGGGAGAAGATACTTGCAAATGACATATTGCTAAAGGGTATCAAAAATCTATAAAGAACTTACCAAACTCAACACCCCAAAAACATATAATCCAGTTAAGAAATGGGCCAAACACGTGAATAGACATTTTTCCAAAGAAGACATACAGATGGCTAACAGGCACATGAATAAATGCTCAGCAATACTCATCATCAGAGAAATACAAATCAAAATTACAATGGGCTATCACCTCACACCTGTCAGAATGGCTGAAATTAACAACATAGGAAACAACAGGTGTTGACAAGGATATGGAGAAAGGGGACCCCTCTTGCATTGTTGGGAAAGTAAGCTGGTGCAGCCACTCTGGAAAACAGTATAGATGTTCCTCAAAAAGTTAAAAATAGAATTACCCTATGATCCCGCAATTGAACTACTAGGTATTTGCACAAAGGATACAAAAACAACTGATTCAAAGGGATACATTCACCCTGATGTTATATTGTTATATAGCAGCATATCAACAGTAATCAAGTTATGGAAGGAGCCCAAATGTCCATCGACTGATGGATGGATAAAGAAGATGTGTTATATAATATATATATATATATATATATATATAGAGAGAGAGAGAGAGAGAGAGAGAGAGAGAGAATGTTTATATTTATAAACATACAACTGAACATTACTCAGCCATCACAAAGAATGAAATCTTGCCATTTTCAATGACTTGGATGGAGCTGGGGAGTAATAAGTCAGGAAAGGGAGTATAAGTCAGTCACAGAAAGATAAATACCATATGATTTCACTCATATGTGAAATTTAAGAAACAAAACAGATGAACAAACCAACAGAGAGGCAAACCATAAAACAGACTCAACAATACAGGACAAACTGAGGGTTGCTGGAGGGAGATGGGTGAGGGGATGGGTTAAATGGGTGGTGGACATTAAGGAGGGCACTTGTAATGAGCACAAGGTGTTGTATATGGGTGGTGAATCACTAGATTCTACACCTGAAACTAATATTACACTGTATGTTAGCTAACTGGAATTTAAATTAAAATTTGAAAAAAAAAACACTTATTAGTAAAGATTGGAGTCTCTGAGGAATTTGTTAGTGAGTAGAAGCAGAAATAAGTAAATAAATAAGACAAAGAGTAAACCAGATTGTAAACCAAATTATCACCATTTTTAGTAGAGGCCAAAATAGAGCATGTAACCACGTGGCCTGCTAGTTGGGCACTGAATGAAGGCAGTGGTCTATGAGAAGAGCCACCTCTGTTGGAGTAATTCAGCTAGTGCTTCTTCCAAGTGAAACATGGATCTGGAAATGTCTATATCATTCTCAGTTTCTTCTCAAATTTATAAATCATTTATTGCATCTCTCCAGGGCCAAACTGAGGAAAGGGGCCTGGGAGGCCATGAACGGGTGTAGGAGCAATTCTTCCTGGGGGAGACCACGAATAGGGAAAATAATGTTCCCTTAAAAGCAAACACATGGAAACTAGTCAATATCCTTACTTAGACCATTAAATTATTTCCTTTAGGTGTTTTTTATCATGATTTCTTCAGCTCCTACTCTTTTCTCATAATTATGAAACACTAATTCTGAAATTTCAACCAGCCATAAGGACATAATTATACACACAAAGTGAGCATAACCGACTGGACTAACATACCTATTATTATCTCAATTATCTACTCTGACACTGTGTATTATTGTATTTTACATTGTATTAGTATGTATAGAAGACAGAGGGTAAAGGAGTCTTTAACAAATAAATCAGAGTCAGCATCTCAAAGCAACAAGGAAATTCAGAATTATTGTAGTCTACAGAAGAGGCACTGTGCAGACTTTGTAGAGGAAAGAATCAGAGAATTATTTACCACCCACAACTCATTGAAGCACTGGGAATATATAGGGAATATAGACAGACTGTTTGACAAGGCTTAGGCATGGAAAGTAGGATTGATAGAACACATTAGGAGGAGTTGAAGCCAAGTATTGAGGACAGATCACTGGAATATTTATAAGATACTTAGGAATGATTTTTTCATCTTGTAGTCCAGTGGTCTTCAAACTTGTTTTTCATGCACACTTATTTGTAAAAGTTTTGAGAATATAACTATATTTACATCCACATGTTTAGAGATATAGATATCAAATTATATATAAGTAATATTGTCACATTATTTAACTGGTTTTAGTAAAGTTTGATATTTGGATTTTCTGGTTTCTCAGTCTATACCATATTATATACAGAAAATTGGAAGTAGGAAAGTTGATGGAGACTAATAGGCTATTTACAATGGCAAGTTTGTAGAGGGTAAAATATCTGATTGTCATAATATAAATCCTTTGTCAGGAAAATATTCAATTATAGTTATTATCTCCCACTTAGAATTAATTATATAATACATTTTTGAGATATTGTCATTATAAATGTTTAAATACTAAATTAGGTATTTAAATGAATAATCTATGTAAAATACATAATTATAAGAATAGTTACTTTCTTCCATGATGATAGATAAATGATTTGTTTCTGTCACTTTTGATTCTTCCTTAGACCTCATATGTGATGAATTATAATAATTATTTATAATGACACACTCTTACCTTTGTCTATGCATGGTTTATTTTTATCTAGTTAATTACATAAAACTACTATACTAAGTACCTTAAAACATACCAACCAAAATTTAGCTCCTTTTTATCAGTTTTGCCATTGAATAGTTTAAGCTTATGGATAGCTAAAAGAGGTTGCCAACTGCTACCAGAATAAGTGTCATGCTTTAGAAGGAATTTTTCTTTACTTTTTTAAGACTGAACTTTAAAAATGGAACCACTCACCTACTTAGTGGCCACATACCTTCTTTACAATTACTTTAAATCCACTGCTGTTCTTTTCAACTAAATGGTAATAACATGACAACATTGGAGAACTTAATTTTATATTCACAGTGGCTCATACATTATCACATTGATTACTTCTACTTAACACATTATACAATTTGTTGACTGGCATTAAGTCTTGAAATGTACGATACGAAAAATTATCAAATGAAATATTCTCCTAGTTAATGAGTTGAAAAGAAATCACCTACTAGCTTCAATTTTTCTAGGTTAATAAATACATAATAGATATGTTTCACATAGTGTTTATTTTGTCTTTTCTACTAAGGTATCAAATGTTCATGTTTTTATCTATACTAATGAAATGTTCCTCATTTTCATTTCATTTCAATGTTAAAGAAGCTAGAAACTGATCATAAAATAAAGCATTGCAAGGAAGGCACACTTTAAATAATTTGTTCTTTGAAAATTAGTTTTATCTTTCGGCGCCTGGGTGGCTTAGTCGGTTGGGCATCTGACTTCAGCTCAGGTCATGATCTCACGGTCCGTGAGTTTGAGCTCCGAGTCGGAATCTGTGCTGACAGCTCAGAGCCTGGAGCCTGCTTTGGATTCTGTGTCTCCCTCTCTCTCTGACCCTCCCCCATTCATGCTCTCTCTCTGTCTCAAAAATAAATAAACATTAAAAAAATTAAAAAAAAAAAAAAGAAAATTAGTTTTATCTTTTTCAACTCCCAATTTTTTTGTCCTCACTTTCCTTTTTTAATTTTTTTATGGTCACAGCAGGAGATTAACTTCAGAACCAATTTTGTAATATGTGTTTTAATATACACTCAGATTAGAATATGCTTTATTTAAGAATAATCAAGAATAAACTAGTTGTAAATTAGGTAATATCCCAGACTCATTTAACCTTACCCTACTCTCTAACACTGAGTCTGTGTCAACCAACTCTATGACATAGTAGATAGTGATCCAACCTAGTAGAAAGTTAGCTTGTAAAAGAAGGTGAGAGAGATAGAAATCAAATTCTTATTTTCTGAAATTCAGAGGTAGCTGCTATTTCAATGTGTAAATTGTGTATTCAGTAGATAATATTTTCATGAGTATAAATAGATTTTTCAGAGTTTTCTAAGTGTTTATTTTGGTATAATTCAGTAACCTGTCCTCTTCCTCGGTCATGAAATATATATTTTAGGCTTAACCAGTACATAGTAGAGATATGTACTAACTCTATAGACAAATTAGGGAGGAGGAACCAATTTGGCCTTTGTACGGGAGTTGTAAAAAATGAGTATAAAGCCAAAAGAAACAAATGTACAAAATTCTGGGGAACAAAAAAGCATCGTATATTTTGGAAATTTTGAGAATTTCAGTAAAGCTTTATGATATGTCTCTGTTAGAAATGCTACATGCCAACTTCAATGACCCTTCTAAACGATCAGTAGAATTGGGTTGACAGCTACTGCAGGCACGAAGTGTGAAGGCAAATATCTCCTAACGGTGGATATCACACAATATAAAGTATCAGCTGTACCTTCTGCCCTCACTGAGGCTAATTTGAATGTAGGTAAGACCAACAACAGAATAGTGAACATCCAAGGTATTGTTAAATTAAAGTCATCTCCAACCTCCTGTTGTATCTAAATTGGATACTGAAGAAAATTATCAGGCCCTGGGTTTGAGTTCAACCTTCTTGTGACCTAATAGGTTAGCCTGTTGTTTCTGTTTCATGGATGCTGGTGGAAGACATGAGACTCCTGGGTAGGAGGTAAAGAATTTTATTACTCATAGCAGCATGAGCACCATGTTTGCATTGGTTCTCCTTTTCCAGCAGTCCAATGGAACCAATGCAGAGAGCCCTAAAGATGCTGCACATGCAATGTTGCATTACAGGAGAAAAAACATGAAACATGAAGAATTTACCAATTTAAAGCAAGCATGAAGCAAGCCTGCTGTTTGTCCCAGAAGATGACATTATCTCATGCCTCAAGCTTGCCTGCTATAAACACAACCCTGAGAAGTGGCCCAGGTAAAATGCTGTCAAGGCTTTATTCTTGGCAGACCTATTCAGACTTACAGAAGTATGAAAGATCATGGAAGACTCTTAACAAAAATGTAGTTGAGGCTGTTGAAGTAAGCCCCCATTTGCAAAGTCACACCATATAAGACTTTCCTACTTTCATTCATTTATTCAGTTAGTTTTTGGGAAATAAAACTTCCCAGGATTCTCAGTTTTTAGGTAAACAATCATCATTCTGAGACAATATTCTCCTCACATACTGTGAGAATTAAATCTGGGGCTATTTGTCTACTAAATGGTTCTGATCTGAAAGGGTAATAAACTTCTTATATTTCCCTCCAGAAGGCCAGTGGTTGCAGCCTGGAGTAGGGTCCTAGGTTAAGCTACAGGGTGTCAAGAGACTAGAGTATTATCTCCCCAGCTGTTGACATTTAGGAAGTAATAAAACCCCAGACACACAGGACTGTCTGGCTCTTAGAGACATTTTTACTTATATACTGAAGGATTGGAGGACTTTTTGAAGAAGACCCTGTTAGGAAGGGAGGGAGAGCTCCCTCCTTCTCCTTTATAAACAGAGAAAAGGCCTTTTAGTTAGTCTCTCATCTTAGGAGTTTGTGACTACTCAAGTGGGAAAAAATCCTATCAGCTTTTATTGTGTTGCCTGAAGATGGGAAAAGAGGAGTCAATGCATTTACTATTTACTATGAGGTAATAGGAAATCTATCTCTAACCCAGAATATATCCTGGGAGCATTTAGGATAAAATTAATAAGCATGAATATTAAAAACCAGTATTAGTCAGTTTTCAGCCAATATCTATTGAATATCTATTTTATGCCAGTCCCAGTTTTAAGGCCAAAGATAGACTAGAGCTAAAAGCTCTAACACATAGGGCTCATAGCATAGAAAAAACATCAAATGAACAAAAATTATACAATAAATGCACTCATATATTCTTACAAATGCTCCAAAAATAAAAATAAACTAGAACTCAGGTTTTTAGAGAGGAGATTGGGGAAAATCCAAGTTTGATTGGTATTAGACAGGCTTCTCTTAAAAATTACTTCACAATAGTTAATATATATTCATATAGATACACATATTTACATTCTTTTCTTTCCTTTCTCTTATAGTTTGGCCACTACTCTATCCCAGTACCTAAGACAAGGCAGGGAATACTTGTTGAATGATGAATAAATAACTGAGTAAGAACAGGTCATTTAGTCATTTAACCTGATCTCTGAAGTGTAACAGTTAATAAGGCCAAGAAAAGGGGGAGAAACATTTCAGATAGACAAAAAAAGCATGTCAAAAACCCCAGGAAAGGAGTAAACAAGAGCTTATTGGTGGTGTTAAGGATTTCATATTTATCTCAAGAGTGACGATAATAATTAGACCATTTTAACAAACGTACAACAGGATCCAATTTCTATTTTTGAAAAATTCAACTGGCTGTTAAGTGACAATAGATTTTCTAAGGGCAAGAGGAGTCACGACATGGCTTTAAGAAATACTCCATTAAGCCATAGTTGATAGGTAAGGAAGGCGACATAAAGTGGAAAAGTAAGTAAGTGAGAAGACTGAATATGAGACTTATACATAGAATCATCAGGACTTGCTGATGGGGAATGAGGGAGAGGTTGGCATCACCAGTGGTAGGTATGGAAACCAGATGGGAATCCATTAAAATTTGAATCTGAGGTAGTACTGTGAGCTTTGAAAGGACTGCTCAGGGATACATCCAGCATTAAAATTTAATCCATAGAAAAGAAGTGAAATGTAAGAAACAATGGAGAGCAAATTAATCTGTAAAATATTTGGAGAATGCTTATTATTGACTGTAATATGTGGCTCATTTTGTAGATGTCTTTTAAAATGCTGGAACTAAATTTCCCGACAAAAATTATTTGCAAGATGGCAGTGGAAGTATTTTAAGGGTAGTTAAGCATAAGGTTCTTGGTGAAATCTTTGGATTATGCTAGAAATATATACAGTTAAATATGTATGTTGAAATTTTAATTACTAAAAATAAAACCTATAATATCCAAACCAACAGATAAAGTTAAAAAAGAAGAAAATGGGAAGAGACAGCTAAGATTCAAGTGACTTGGAAGCTTCCAAGGCTAAATAGGAAGATAATTTTGCATAAATAGGCAAGTGGTACAGCAGGAAGATGAGACAAGATCAGAAGATTTAAGATCATAATTTGATACCTTGCTAAGGGCAATAAACACCAATTTGAATTATTAACAGTTCCTTTAAAAAGTGCAATCAATTAATTGAAAAAAATGAAATTAAAGATATGTTTTAGCATATGTAAAATCTACTAATTTCTGACCACTGGCTGTTAATGGAATGGGATTAAAAAAAAACAGTGTACGGGTTGGGGCTTTACCCTTAGGAAGGCATTCCCATCACAATTGAAAGAAAAACCTGTGCCTACTGGATAAAAGAAAGAATGATGTTTGCTTTCTTAGCCTTCAAGAGGGAAGACAAAGAACTTGAGCGAGAGAGAAACTCTGGCAACTGTGACCAAGAAATATTATTGCTCTACTGCTCCTGCCCTCAACCCCAGACATAATAAAGGAAACTAAAAGCTTGGTAGATACATTTGCTTTAATTGCAGACTAGATACTTATGCAGGTACAGTGGGAACACAAGGAACACACATGTCATAGAAGAGGGTGTTGTCAAAACTATTAATTCCCTTAGAAGTATACAAGTCCTAAGTACGTTCATCCTGACACTATCTTTTTGTTCATCCCTTCCCCAAGGTATGGGTCCCATACTTGTTTCAAGCTCATCCTACACTTGAGCCTTATTATTTTTTTAAGTTTATTTACTTATTTTGAGAGACAGAGAGTGGGGGAGGGGCAGAGAGAGAAGGAGCGAGAGAGAGAATACCAAGCAGGTTCTGTGCTGACAGCAGAGAGCCTGATGCGGGGCTTGAACTCATGAACCATGAGATCATGACCTGAGCAGAAGTCAGACACCTAACCAACTGAGCCACCCAGGTGCCCCCTAGAGCCTTATTATTTTAAATGATAATAACCAAGTAGATTATATTGTGCTTTATACTATTTTATAAGGAATTTATATTTTCACACAATCCCAAGGGACAAGTTGATGTGTATATGATGTCCATTTTACACATGAGGAAGCTATGACCAGGAGAGGTGAAATGGCAGTCCTGTGTTTGCAGGTCTTGGGAGGGGAAAATAAATTGGGGCAAGTCCTAGATTCTTTAGGTTCAAGTTTGGTTCTCCTGTTTAAAACAAGATACATGTTAGATAGTATCATTTAATAAAGTTGGTTTGGTTAATCTGATTTATAAAGTAAAGGACTGAGAGCATTACATGGTTACGGTTTTAAATTAATAAAACCACACTATGCAGAGTAGATTTGATTTAAAATCAATACTTAGGGAGATGTGCATTAATAAAATATTTTAACAGTAAATATGTATAAGAGCTGAGGGAGTGAAGTCAGCATATGGAGACAATTATTCTGATAAGCCTGGTTATCTCTAAGGGTACTAAATCTTACAGCTGGGTAGAGTACTGCTAGTAAAAACTAAAGATTTCTTTTCTGGTCTCTCTCCCTCAAAACATGGATCAGTGTGTAAAACAAAGGAATGGTGGAATCAGCAACTGTTGTTACAGGACCTGGACCATACAGGTTACTTGAGCCTTAGGCATCTGCTGACACGTCCCTCCCTTGTCTGTCTCAAGGGTTCACAGGAGAAGGGGGTATTTATTCAGTTCTTATGCTCATACTCTCTCCTGTGGGTCAAGTTAATTAGGAGATTTGAAAGCAAGGACTAATTTTTCACAAACTCTTTAGAGCAGTGATTTACAAACTAGAGTATAGCCACAGAATTTCCTCATGGGCTATATGAAAATACAGATGTATAGTTCTCATGCCTTGATATTTTAATTCTCTATTGCTAGGGTGTGCTTTGGGCCCTTGTATGTGTTGAAAAAACCTCGGCTCTCAAGGTGGGACCAACTACTGTCAAATATTGACTTATGGGACCAGGGACTCTCATGTCCCCTCTTCAGACTTCTGGACTATCCACCTCTTTAGAAACACTCCAATCCCAAAGGAGAGATGATAGCAACTATTTTGTTGAACAGAGCTCAGGACATTCATTGGGCCATATTTTCATGTTAAATGAGATTAGTGTTCCTTACAGGAGATACCCATCATGGCATTGTATCCTTACTCCTTGGCATACAACCAATCAGGTTCTGCATTTTCCTACTTATTTTGAGCTTAATTGATTGGCTAATTTGGACTGGGCCTACATTCTGTTCTCTACCTTTTTCTCTATATATCAAAATACCCAATAGTAAAAAGGAGTCACCAGTAAATATGCTAATGGTTCTGAGTTTTTATATCTATCTCCTTATATTTCTGAGATACGTTCTCTCCCAGGCCTTTTCAATCCTTAAAAATACAATTCCTACGCTTTAAATTTGAGTTGGGAGCAGATAGTGGTCTGTTTAAGCCTGAAGCATAAACCATGTACCTAGTTGTTTGTTTTTGTTTTTGTTTTTCTTTTGAAGCCCTGACTTGGGAGTTGTGGGTTTATGAACAACAAAAACAAAGCCTTACTTTGATTCTCTTGTCCCCATGGTAAGCACTAAAACCCAAAAGGTATTTCAATTTTTCACAACTGACAAAATATAGACAGTTATGGGTAAGAGATCGTTTCAAAACTTAATGCCAACCTTCAGTTTTGATAAGTGTTTAATTTATTTTATTGGATTTCACAGTGCTACAATTTATTTCACTGAAAATGCATTGGTAGTATTCCTCCAATCTATTCTCAAGCACAGTAAAATGTAAAGTCCGTGGAGGCAGAGACTGTTGTCAGTTGTGTTTGTCGATATGTGGCCAGTACAGCACGCTGCCTGACGCATCACAGACACAAAGTGACTATGTGGTATTACTGAATTATGGCATCAAGGAAAACCTTTGGGAACCTTGGTAGTCATCCACATGGCTGCCCAATATTTGATATTATCAATTACATTTTTATTTCACCATTCTAAAATATTTTTGAATGTCCTTTAAAACTATTAGATATATTCAGAAAGTTGTCTTCATTCTCCTCTATAGCCACCAAAATGAGGTAACTCCTTCCTCTCCAGTGTTGGTTCTGTATTTGCACACTATCTAGGTTATTCTGAATCATGTGAATAATACATTTATAATTTTGTAATTCACTGTGTTGATTCATAGTAATTATTTTGTCTGACCTTTCTTCATTACTGTGATGGTAAAGTGTAAAAATTACAAGGCTAAGCAGTTAGCAAATAAGGTTACATAAACATTTGGAGAAGAATTTTGTTAGTTCCATTAATGATGATAGTACTCAGAGATGATAGCACTTCAGATATTCTGTTTGGAAGGTTCTTCTCCTCTATGTGCCTGGGAATATCTTCAGCTTCTTTGATTCGGCTCTGAAAATGTTTCTGGGCCTTATTGCCTATGTTATGTACTGCCTTCCACTATTTAAAGACATTGTCATCTTTCTATGGCACTGTCAGTCATATATTCAACCCGTATCTCATTCTCTCATGGTTCCTCCTGTCTTTCTCAGGCCAGAGTTCTGGTGTTCCCCACTCTTTGGAGGAAATGATTAGAGAAGCAGTTCCCACTGCTCTAAATTATGCTCATTTAGGCCATCATCTGTGCTTAGCTCCTAAGATCCAAAATTCTCTCAGTTTATTGCAACCCATTCACTCCCCAATACATGTATTTACCACCAGGATACCAAGTTTGGGACAAATCAAGAAAGAGTCACCACTAAACATG
The DNA here is from genome assembly GCF_018350195.1 of Panthera tigris. Lineage (NCBI taxonomy): Eukaryota > Metazoa > Chordata > Mammalia > Carnivora > Felidae > Panthera > Panthera tigris. The sequence goes on from NC_056662.1 coordinate 75,091,783, forward strand.
TCAATTTTGCACTTTATTGCAATGTCCTTGTAGCTGGGACAAATCCTCTCCCATGGAATCCCTTCTGCCTCTTAAAAAAAATAAATGTTTTGTTGCAAATCCCTATATCTTCAGACATGACTGAGATTCTTGTCATAAGAGTATCCATAGTCCCCAGGTCAGGGTGGGGGTGGGGGGATTGGGGAAGTTGGGAATAATACTGGCAGACTGATGTCAAATTTCATACTGAAATCTCAGTTCTGCCTTAGTTGGGTCCCCTGCCATCCCATTCAGTGCCTAGTACTGTATAATTTATATACAAATTTATTCACACACACATATATACATACATACTTATCTGTATGTATTTATCCATCTATCTAATCAATCTATCTATCTATCTATCTATCGATCTCTACTTCCTCCTTACATAGATTTACCTTTATTAGCTTTGTGACACTATGGGCCTGGAGTAATCTGAGCTCCATTGGAGATTTGCATTTAACATAAATTCTGTTGAAGTTCTTTTTTTTTTTAAGTTTAGGATCTCCCTTTAAAATATTTTTTTTTCTGTTTTTAATGTGTTTCCCAAAGTACTTAATCTAAACAGCAAGAAAGAATAGTATTTAATCCATTTAGAATCTGAAATACATTTTTATTTATTTAACATACACTTTTTTTGTTGTATCTCAGGCTTTCTTATTTGATTTCTTAACCTTTGTGTTAGGAATTATTTTTATTTAAGGATTATTAATATAAAAATAATTCATGGCAATGATAATAGAGATTAATTTTACATATTCATATTCCTTAATATAAGTTAACAAGAAAATTTCTGTAGATTTTTTCAATTTACTCTCAAGTATGATCCAATACATCTGATTTATATGGCAATTAGTAAAACTCTTTATTACCATTTGAATTAAGAGTACTTTAGGACATAATCTAATAAAATGGTGATTAAGCTATAGCAGCTCCTCCAAATGAGAACATGCAAGTTCTGGCCTTTTTTTCATTCTTACATTAAGTTCTATACATAGAGTTTCAGTGAGGTCTGGAAAAATTTAGCTTGGGCTCCAAGTGACTCTATCTCTACTAAACATACTCCACTGAGGGAAAAAAAAATCTACTGGCTGTCAAGACTCAAATCCATTCCAATCAGAGGTCCGAATTTGACTCTTTTGACATCTTATTTTTAGAAACTGTCAAACTCATGAACAATAGAGAATCCTGCAGGATTTTCCTCTGTTATTAGTCTCAAATCATTCCAGAGGGTTTGGGGAAATCTGCATGTACCTGGACCTCTGGAACTCAAGGAAGCTCAGCTAAGTCTAGCTAAGAAAAATGGAATTGAGATTTGTTTCCACTTAGTGCAAGCAAACTCAACCAATCATCATCAAATTGTGCTTCTTCCTCTTTAAGTTTCTTGGACAAATGACTTGGTTGCCTGTGAATAGATTTTGGGGGAGGCCATGTTATTCAGGGCTTTATGCATCTGAAACCTTTTTGTTTGCATATCTTTTAAAATAATTTTGAAAATGTATGTACTCATTTACTATTTTAAATGACTCAAAATATTTTATTAAAAATGTATACAGTTGGAAGGCATATATAATTTGAAACAGACTATTATAACAGTATTTTTAAAAGTGCCCTAATTATAAAACTACCATAGTTTTTTGAAGCCTAATATTATTGATTTCAATATATATGAACAAAGTGTTTTAATAATCAGATATTTTAATTTGTTTTTTCTTCTTGAACACATATTTCCTTTGTACATAGTCCAGAGAAATGTTTTTTTTTCCAATTTAATATACTTTAAGCTTGAAAGTCATTCTTCATCATCCTATCCTATTCCTTTGCATCAAAAACAGGTATATAAGCTTAAATTTAATAAATTAATTTATGTGATTCAAAAGTTTTACATGTTATGATTTTCACATGAATTGTTTTATCACCGATTATTAGAACACATGTCATCAAATAACAGAAATATATAAAATAATTTAAAAATAAGCAACATGAAAGTACAGTTTTACTGGAAATGCATCTCTTTATGAAGTAGATGAAGAGTTATAAAAATCCGTTCACATGTATCAATGAACAGATGTTAATTTTTAACTGAATATTACATGGCCAAAAATAAGTTTTTACATTTATTTTATTTTTACAAACTTTGAAATCTTTTCAACATAAATTAGTAGGTAAGAATGGAATGGAGTTCTATGCCAAATATCATGTAGTAATCAATCATCAAAAATTATTTTTAATGATCTGTGTGCTGAGAATTCAGTTAATTTTTGCATCAATTTTGTTGAAAATAAGGCACTGAAACAACCTGCCTTGCAAAATGATTTGCTAATCCTTAGAGTTATTCAGTCTCTCAACACTAACAATAATAGTCCTTTTTTCTTTTTTTTTTTGGCAATTGAAAAGGAGGCCCTCAGGAAGGAGAATCCATACTGTGACTTACCAGTAGGCACATTCTCAGGATAAAATTTTAGGAAAGAGACGTGGGAGTTGAAATTTTTAAATTTAAGTTCCTTAAAACTCTTCATGCCCAGGAACCCCTAGGAACCACCCACTCACTGGGTGCCTGTAACCATGATTCAAACCACTGAAGTAGAGAAGTGGTCTGAAAGATTTTCTTGATTTCAGGCTTATAAACTCCAAATTAACTGAGGCTGGAAAAGTCCCCGGGACACAAGCACTGGCAAAAGTTCTGTATAGGCTTCAGCTATTTACACTTCTCTGAAAAAGTGATGCCTTATATGTTCCTTGGGTCCAGGAAACATGATTGATGGCAATGTACTTCCAAGAACCCAGCTCAATCTTATGTATACAGTCTATAGATCAGCCAACATACTACATAACTTCCCTGTGTATGTAATTAACCTCGGTGGTACTAAATTACACATCTGAGTTTCTATTGCCTTAGAAGAGGAAGGGGGAGCAAATTTTGAAAAGTAAAAGAGGGGAAAAAGGAAAAGTATTGTTTTCTTTTAGCCAGTGTAATTTTGGCCTTAAATGCTGACAGTATTTCATAGAGAAGTTCATGAGTGCTTATTCAATTTTTTAATAGACCTTATTTTTTTTTAGAGCACTTTTAGGTTCACAGTAAAATAAAGCAGTAAGTGCAGAGCATTTTCCACACCCCTGCCCTCACACATGCGTAGCTTTCCATATTATCAATATCCCCCATCCCAGGTACATCAGTTACAATCATTGAACCTACATTGACATGTTATTATCAATTAAAATCCATAGTTTACATTAGGGTACACTCTTGGTTTTGTGCATTCTATGGGTTTAGACAAATATAAAAGGACAAGTATCCACCATAAAAGTATCATAAATAGTAGTTTCAGGGCGTCTGTGTGGGTCAGTCAGTTGAGCGTCTATTACAGCTGAGTCATGATCCCAAGTTGTAGAATTTATCCCCACGTTGGGCTCCATGATGAGTATGGAACCTCCTTAAGATTCTCTTTCTGCCCTTATTTCTCTCTCTCTCTCTCTCTCTCTCTCTCTCTCTCCCCCCCCCCATAAAAAAATAAATAAATAACAAGAGTGGTTTCACTGACCTAAAAATCGTTTGTACTGTGCCTGTGCATCCCTTCTTCCCTCCAAACCCTGGCAACCATTGATCTTATTACTGTTTCTATAGCTTTACCTTTTCCAGAAAGTCATATAGTTGTAATGATATAGTATGTAATCTTTTCAGATTGCCTTCTTTCACTCAGTGTTATGAGTACAAGGTTCCTCCATGTCTTTTCATGGCTTGATAGGCAATTTCTTTTTAGCGCTGAATAATATTCCATTGTCTAGATAGATGTACCACAGTTTATTTACCCATTTACCTACCGAAGGACTTCTTGGTTGCTTCCAGGTTTTGGCAATCATGAATAAAGCTGCTATAAAATCCATGTGCAACTTTTTGTGTGATATCCAACTCCTTTGGATAAACACCAAGGAGTGCCAATGCTGAATCATATAGTAAGAATGTGTTTAGTTTTGCAAGACACTGCCAAACTGTTTTCCAAAGTTGCTATAATCATTTTGCATTCCAACTAACAATGAATTAGAGTTCCAAATGCTCCATATTCTTGCCAGTATTTGATGTTGTCAGTATACTGGGTTTGAGTCATTCTAATAATGTGTGGTGGTATCTCATTACTTTAGGTTGCATTTCCTTGAAGATATATGATGTGGGGCATCTTTTCATATGTTTATTTGCCATCTGTATATCTTCCTTGATGAGATAACTGTTAAGGATCTTTGGCCCATTTTTAAATCCGGTTGTTTTACTTTTGTTAAGTTTTAAGAGTTTTTTGTGTTCGATATAATCCTTTACCAAGAATGCCTTTTGCAAGCATTTTCTTTCAGTCTGTGCTTATCTATATTCATTCTCTTGACAGTTTCTTTTGCATAGAAGGAAATTTTAATTTAATGAAACCAAGTTTATCAATTATTTATTTGAGACATCATGACTTCAGTGTTGTATCTAAAGTCATCACCATACCCAAGGTCATCCAGGTGTTCTCCTACATTATCTTCTAGGAGTTACATAGTTTTTCATCGTACAGTTAGGTCATTTTGAGTTAATTTTTGTTAAGCGTATATGGTCTGAGTCTGGATTTATTTATTTATTTTGCATGTGGATGTCCAGTTGTTTCAACACCATTTATTGAAAAGACTACTTTTGCTCCATTGTACTACCTTTGCTGTTTTGTCAAAGATAAATTGACTATACTTATGTGGTTCTATTTCTGGACTCTGTTTTATTCCATTGATCTATTTATCCATTCTTTAGCCAGTGCTATACTGGCTTGAATACTGTACCTTCATAATAAGTCTTGAAGTTGGGTAGTGTCAGTAATCCAACTTTGTTCTCCTTTAATATTGTGTTGGCTATTCTGGGTCTTTTCCCACTCCATATAAATTTTAGAATCAGTTTGTATCACAAAATAACTTGGTAGGATCTTCATTGTGATTACATTGAATCTATAGATCCAGTTAGGAAGAACCAAAATCTTGACCATATTGAGTCTTCTTATCTAAGAGCATGGATCATTTCTCCGTTTATTTACTTCTTCTCTGATGTCTTTCATCAAAGTTTTATAGTTGTCCATCTTGTACATATTTTGTTTTATACATACATATGTTATTTTTGAGTGTGCTAAAATAAGTTCTATTATATTTTTAACCTCAAATGTCACTTGGTCATTTCTGGTATATAAGTAAGCAATATTCTAGTATATTAACTTGTATCCAGCAATCTTGATATAATCACTTATTCCAGGATTTTTTTTTTTTTTGCCCACTCTTTGATATTTTCAACATGGACAGATATGTTTTCTGCAAACAAAGGCAGTTTCATTTTTATTTCCCAATTGTATGCTTTTGATTTCCTTTTTGTATCTTACTGCACTTAGCTAAAGTTCTAGTGCCATAATATTAAGAAACAGGTGTGTGATGGGACATCCTTGCCTTATTCCTGATCTTAGTGAGAAAGCTTTGCATTTCCCACCACAGTATGATGTTAGCTGTGGGTTTTTTGTATAATTTTTTTTTATCAAGTTGAGGACATTTATCAGTGAACAAAATGTTCAAGGGAAAAACTCCCATATTCCTTGTTTACTGTGTGAGTTTTTATCATAAATGGGTATTGGATTTTGTCAAGTGCTTTTTCTGTTTCTATTGCTATGATTATGTGATTTTCCTTCTTTGGCTTGTTAATGTGGTGGATAATGGTAACTGATTTTCAACAGTTGAACCAGCCTTCCATACCTAGGATAAATCCCACTTGATTTTGGCATATAATTATTTTTATATGCTACTGGATTCTGTTTGCTGATATTTTGTTGAGGATATTTGCATCTATTTTCATGAGAGATATAGGTATATAGTTTTATTTTCTTGCAATGGCTTCTGATTTTGTTATTAGGGTAATGCGGTGTCATAGAATGAACTGGATGTGTTTTCTCTGCTTCAATTGTCTGACAGTATAGATAGTTTTTTCCCTTAAGTATTTGGTACTATTTACTGGTGAACTCACCTAAGTCTGATGCTTTCTGTTTTGGAAGATGCTTACTTAGTCATTCAATTTCTTTAGTATATATGGGCTTATTCATGTTGTCTATTTCCTCTTGTGTGAGTATTTGCAGATTGTGTCTATTAAGGAATTGATTCATTTTCATCTAGGTTATCAAATTTGTGGGTATACAGATTTCATAGTATCCCTTTATTATCCTTTTAATGTCAATGGGATCTATAGTAATGTCTTTGTTTTCATTTCTGAAATTAGTAATGTATGTCCTTTCCCTTTTATTTTTCTTAATTAGCTTGGCTAAAGCTGATTGATTTTATTGATCTTTTCAAAGAACTAGCTTTTTATTTCATTGATTTTCCTTATTGACTTCATGTTTTCAATGTCATTGACTTCTGCTCTGCTTTTTATTATTTCTTTTCTTTTTTCCTTTTTTTTTTTTTTACTTTGGATTTAATTTGCTATTCACTTTTTAGTTTCCTAAAGGAGATTATTGATTTTTAGATTTCTTTTCTAATATATGCATTAGCTGATGTAAATTTCCCTCTAAGTACTACTTTAACTGCATCCTCAAAACTTTGATAAGTTGTTTTTATTTTCATTTAGTTCAAATTATTTCTTTATTTTTCTTGAGATTCCTTCTTTGATTCACGTGTTACTTAGAAGCATACTGTTTTAATTTCCAAATATATGCAATTTTCCAGCTACATTTTTGTTATTCATTTGTAGGTAACTCTATCTTCTAAACTCTGAGAACATACATTGTATGGTTTTTATTATTTTACATTTGTTAAGGTATGTTTTATGGTCCAGAATGTGGTGTATCTTTGTGAATGTTCTATGTGAGCTTGAGAAGAATGTTTAATCTGCTGTTGTTGAATTAAGTAGTCCATAGGATTCAATTATATCTAATGATTTAAAGTGCTAGTTAGTTCAACTATATCCTTACTAATGTTTTGCCTGCTGGATATGTCAATATTTTAATATTTATTTTAATAAAATAGTATCAAAGTCTCCCATGTAATAGTGAATTCATTCTTTTCTCCTGAAAGTTCTATCAGATTTTGCCTCATATATATTTTTATGTATATACCTATTAAGGATTGATAATCTTCTTGGAGAATTAATTCCTTTATCATTATTTAATGCCTTTCTTTATCCATAACTTTTCTTCCTCTTAAGTCTGGTCTGTCTCTCTGTCCTGCTTCCTTTTGACTAATGTTAGCATGGCATATCTTTCTCCACCCATTTACTTTACATATAGAAGTTATTTTATATTTAAAGTGAGTTTCCTGTAGGTAACATACAGTTGGGTGTTGTTTTTTGATCCACTCTAACAATCTCTGTCTTTTAGTTAGTGCATTTAGATCACTGGCATTCAACGTGATTATTGATATAGTTGGATAAATATCTGCCTTGTTTGTTACTGTTTTCTCTTTGTTGCCCTTGTTTTTTGTTCCTATTATAGTGTTCCACTCTTCTTCTGTCTTTTGTGGTTGTAATTGAGCATATTATAGGATTCCATTTTCTCCCTTTCTTAGCATATCAGCATATGTGTCATACTTGAGTTAAATAGTAGGACACTCAGCTAGTATAACGGAATTTCTTGGTTGGAGAACAAACCCAACAAACATTTGGTGACCAGAATGTTTGTGAATAATAAAGGAGACACACAGGAGGGAAACTGTTTTGTTTTTTCTCTAAAACATACATAAACATTCATAATTGAATACATTGTTGCTATTATTATTTTGAACAAACTATTTCTGCTAAATAAATTAAGAATAAGAGAAATAAAAGATTTTATTTTACTTTTGCTTATTCTTTCACCAGTGATGTTCTTTTCTTTATGTAGATTGAAATTCGCTACCTATGCCATTTCTTTCTGTCTAAAATATGTTTTAAGATTTCTTAAAAGGCAGGTTAACTGGCAACAAATTCAATTTTTCAACTTTTGTCTGAAGAAGACTTTATTTATTCTTTACTTTTGAAGGATGATTTTGTATGGTACTATTCTAGGTTGGTTGTTGTTTTTTTCTCTGAACACTTTAAATATTTCACTTCACTCTCTTCTTGCTTGCATAGTTTCTAAAGAGAAGTCACATTTGATTCTTATCTTTGTTCCTCTATAAGTAAGGTATGTTTTCCTGTTGGCTTTTTTTAAGGATTTTTTTTCTTTATCCTTGATTTTCTGTAGTATGCATATGATATGCCTATGTGTATTTTTTTAAGGGTTTTTTTTTCTGCTTGTTATCCTTTGAGCTTCCTGAATATGTGCTTCATTTCTGACATTAATTTGGGGACATCCTCAGTCATTATTGTTTCAAACTTTTCTACTGTTTTTTTCTTTCTTTCTTCTCCATATGGTATTCCCATGACATGCAATGTTATACCTTTTGTAGTTGTCCTGCAATTCTTGGATATTCTGTTCTGACTTTTTTTTCCAGGAGGTTTATATGGAGATTCTCTCAAGTGCAGAGATTTTTCTTCAGCTGTGTCCAGTCTAATAAGTTCATCAAAGGCATTCTCCATTTCTGTACAGTTTTTTTTCTAGTATTTTTTGTTTCTTAAAATTTCCATTTATGTACTTACATTGTCCATTCTTGTATGATGTCCACCTTATCCATTAGAGCCTTTAACATATCAGAGTTTTTTTTAAATCCTTATTGGATAATTCTAACATCCCTGGCATATCTGAGTCTGGTTCTGATGGTAGCTCTGTATCTTCAAACTGTGTTTGGTTTTTTGTTTGTTTTATTTTGCCTTTTAGTATGCCTCATAATTTTTTTCTTGCTAGCTAGACATGATGCACTGAGTAAAAGACACTGCTGTAAAAAGACCTTTACTGATGGGGCAATCAGGTTAGGAAGGAGGGGAAGTATTCTATAATCCTGTTATTAGGTCTTAGTCTTCTAGTGAGCCTGTGGCACTTTAAACTTTACAAGTGCTTCTCAGTTTCCCATTCCCCACTTAGATGGGACAGAGTGGCTAGTGTGGGCTTGAGTTGGTAATTACTTTCCTCTACATGGAAGGCTAGAGCCAGTTGGGAGTTGTAAATTTCCCTTCCCTGAGGTCATTTAGGCTCTGATAAAATCCCAGCAGGTTGGATTCTGGTTAAGTAGTTCCTCCTCAGGGCAGACCTTGTTAAGAACACATGCTCTGGTGTATTTCAAACTAGTTCTTTTCACCCTCACTCTTCTGGTAGCATAAGAGGATTTTTCTCTGATATTCACTGTGAAAGTCTGCTAGAGCTCCCGTAAGTAAAACTCACAAAAACTTGCACACCTCCACTGCCCCTACCTTGTCTGGGGCCCTCTGGAGTTTTTATCTCAGATTTTTCCCCTCTGACACTTCCACAATTCATTATGGTTCAGGTTTTTCTATCCTGGCACGTTTCTCATGGAGGTTTTTGCTTGTGGGTTTCTGCTTTGGTAAGTTGTGATTCTCTGTGCTTGCCTGTTTGTCTCGCCAGTTTTGGGAGTGATGGTTGGCCCTGTGACCTCTCCTACATATTTAAGAAGAGTTGTTAATTTTCTCTTTGTTCAACTTTTTACTTGTTCTTAGGATAGAGTAGTTGACTTCCAAGCTTCTATCATGCTGAACCAGAAAATGGAAGTTCTTTTAATTCTTTGTTCACTTTTAAGAAGAAAAAAATCTCTGTCTAATTATAGATAAAAGAAGAATATTTGTGTTTTATATTCAGATACAAATATACATATGACATGGTAATTCTAATTAGAAAACAAATAATGAGAAGAAACATCATTGGGAATGTTAAATTTGGAGTTACTTCCCAAACACAGTTCTATTCCTTGAAGGGTAGAGCAAAGACATCTAACTAGTGCTGCCTGTGCCATTTTGGCTCTAACATCTGTTTCTTTATCAAGAAGGTTCATCTATAAAACAAATCTATAAGATAAAAGTCAGTAATAAAAGATCATGCTTTATGCCGACAATCTATTGCTCAGATTTATTGTTAAAAGTGCTAGCAGGGCATAAGAAACTTGTAGATAACTCCAAGTGAAATAGATGATCTTTATACACTTTGACCAAACCTATTTAAAGAGAGAATTGAGTTTGTAGGATGGGGCATATGTAATTGCCCTTCTGAGCACAATTTATCTCACCTAATAGTGCAGTTAAGTCTATAGCATTCCCTTAGCAATAATCAGTGTGAGTGTTCTGGAAATCCCAATATCCCATGCATAATTCAGGAAAACAAACGGGTGGTTTTAGATTTTCTTTAGTGTAAAATCTAGATCTAAATTTACTCTTTTATAAACTTAGTGTTCCTACTTCACCTCTGTAGAAGAGATACATTTATTTACCTGCAATACCAGGCCTAGATGCTTTATCATTTACTTTCCTGCTTTATACTTTGTAGTACTATGTGTACATAAATACTAATATCAAATGAATATGGACAATCATATTTTACCCAAGAAATATATTTGTCTAGGCATCTATTATAGACATTTAAAGGGAGGTACATGAAATTTTGTCTTTCAACATAGTGAAATTAATTCTATCAACTCCTTTACCATTGTAATAACAGAGTAGACATACAGTAAGACTAGGATTAAGTAAATCTGTTTCAAGTGTTGCTTACTATTGATTGTGTATTCTTGGATCAGTTGCCTATATTTTCTTAGGACCTCACTGTTAAATACATTTGTCAAGGAAATAATAGCCCTGTGCTATTTGCCCTATAGACTGATTCTGATTTTCAAGACTTTTGGAAAAAAAGCCAAAAACCTTTGCATTTGATACCGACATTTTATAATTCTGTGCATTTATCCTAAATATCAGTACTCAGCCTATCATTTTGTGGGTAGCTAAGGATGTGGCTTTTAACTATGGGCACCAGTGGTTGGTTGCTCTTCTTGCTGTCACTGTGTTCAACCTGGTCCATTCTTTCTGTCCATTAGCTAATTAGCTACACTCCATGCTGCTGCTAGACCTTTGTGTATATGGCACCTGGTTCTCATCATTCTCTTATCCCCACACTATAATACAAGTGTCTTAAAAGATATTTGGAGTAAGAAACCAGATGGGACTGTCACTCTTGAATTTCTATCCTACTGATGGGATTTTTTTTCTTTGCACGTTCCTCAGTGGCAATGTTTCTCAAATGCCCAGTGCCAGCATGTTCATCAGGATGATTGATCTCATTTTCACTTTAGAAAGTAGTTCTTGACCTAAATGGAGCTTTCAAGAGTGCTGACACCCCACTACCAGATTCTGATTTCATGTTTTTTGGACGTGATCAAGGGCTGAAGATATTTGTGAGCAGATCTGGATTGAATAGTTTTTACCTTAGTTTTTCATTCATGTGCTAAAATATATTCAGTTCTGTTGCTGTGTATTGCACATATATGATGTCCTTAAATAACAGATGTAAAATGCATATAGGACATGTGGCTGACTATATGATGAGTTTGATGAATGACAATATTATGAGTTTGAGGCTTTCTTGGTCCTAGATACCTTTCCTGTCTTAAGAAAAACTTGCTTAAAATCTGATAATTTCTACTATAGAAAATACTTTTGGGGTGTATAGGTGGCTCAGTTGCTTAAGAATCTGACTTAAGCTCAGGTCATGATCTCACGACTCCTGGGTTTGAGCCCCGCATCAGGCTCTATGCTGACAGCTCAGAGCCTGGAGCCTGCTTTGGATTCTGTGTCTCCCTCTCTCTCTGTCTCTTCCCATTGCTCCCCCCCCCTCCGCCTTCTCTCTCTCTCTCAAAAATAAATAAACATTAAAAAAAAAAAAAAAAGAAAATTCCTTTTTTTCCCCCCAGAGAAGCTCGAAGAGCAAATATATATCATGTGGGAACATTGATTAACATGTCAACACCAACTGTTACCTCAGATTATCTACCTTTCACCTAGAAGAACACTGGGATGTAAAGGATTAGGACATAGAAAAAAAAAGAAAATTCCTTTTTTTCCCCCTAGAGAAGCTCGAAGAGCAAATATATATCATGTGGGAACATTGATTAACATGTCAACACCAACTGTTACCTCAGATTATCTACCTTTCACCTAGAAGAACACTGGGATGTAAAGGATTAGGACATAGTAGGGAGATATTTTAATTGGGAGTTTGGAAATAAGAAAGGTCCAGTTTATGAGACAGACTTCAGAGAGGACTACTGGTTTTTACCGGACCATAAGAAGCAAGGCAAGTAGGAATGGAGCATATGTCAAGGAGGTAGGTAAGAACTCCTGGAGCTGAGCAATCAAATCTCAGAATAAGAACTGGGGCATGTGTTGGAGATAAGGAAAGGAAAGAAAAACTTCCTGCTTTATGTATTAAAGGATGGGTAAAAATAATGTAAAAAGTTCACTATTTAATAATACTTACAGTTGTTCCTGGTATCCATTATCCATTAATACCTTTAATAGTGACTAAGAATTTCATGATGAGGGTGGGAGAGACAAAGAGAGGAGGACAGGCTGAGAGGGAAGAATTTCACACTTTTCAGGAATAGCTGACTTGGGGTTAAGGACAAAATGAAACTTCTCCTCAATTCAAAAATGACCTTTCCTCTCTTTTAACCAACTCTAACCCCTCCTTGCCTGCTTATCAATTCTTCTCTTACTGTTTATTCCAGATGATACTGTATCACAACCCAAACTGTGTGTCTTTCAGAGCAATTGTATCTCATTCATCTCCTATAGCCCTGTTCTTTCACAGACCTGGCACATAGAAGCTTCTAGTAAATACTGACATTAACTGAACTGAAAGCACCCCATTGGTTTTCTGGTATTCCAACCTGAGTAAAATTGGGTGTAATGATTGTTTCCCTATAAAAAAAGCATACTCTGTGGTACTTTAGAGCCTCAAGCAATGCACTCTCATTCCACAAAGAGCCAGCAGTTTGCTTACAAACCACATTTGCATCTATTAATTCAAGATGACCTAATTAAAGTAGCAAATATGTTTGAAAGCAACGTTAAGTAATAGCCATGACTAATCGTTTTGCTTCCTGTCAAATTGATAGAAAAGGAGAAAGCATTTTTTTTTTCTAAGATTAAATGCGTGATCTCAGTGTCAGTGGTTTCATGTATTAAAAAATCTTGATGTTAATATTAAAAAAAAGAGCATCATTGAATCTATTAGTAATCTGGACCACAGGAGAGCCTCAAAGTAGCTGCTAAATGCATGACATGTTTTCACAATTATAATCAGTTAAATTGCTTAAGTGAGTGATTCTATTTAAATTAGGAAATTAAAAGTTTGAATTATTTTTCTACAAATTTGCTACTGCTTCTTGAGGAAGCTAAAGGTTTGCTGAACGCTGAAATTCTCCATAGCCACTGATTGTGTGCTGTTTACAATCAATCTACAATTTGCCTAGCTGCTTCCAATAAAATATTAATGCAATCAAACCTAAACTGTTTTCTTTAACATTTATCTTCTCATCCTGGGTCAGGCTATAACTTCTTTTATTAAAATGAACCATGCTGTTTAACTGCACACATGTAAGTTTGGAAATCACATCCTAATGCATTCAAGAGAGTTTTTTGAATTGAGACTTCATCATCTGTAACTACATGATTTTCAACAAAGTATTGTTGATATATTTTTATGTCTTAGCACAGTTTGACTAGGCAAGATGTAGATTACTAATGGGTATAGGATAAAGTCTCTGACATTTCCAGTGTGCCTTGGGAGACAATAATATATGCCATGTATACATATGTGTAATGTAAGAATATTAAACAATGTGTTCTCAAGAGTTCTTCAGGTCCTCATTTCTAAAAAGGAGTGGCTTTCATTGTGGGTCTGGAGTAGTGCCAGAATACTCATGGTTGGAGAGCACTGTAAGAAATGGAGGCCAGCAGTGTGTAAGCCCTCCTCCCCTCCAAGTGACTCCAATCCTGTCCCTGATTCAAAAGTAGAGAGCAATTATAAAAGCAGTTTAATAAGAGGGAAACCTCATTTATCTTGAAATGGCCACATATTAAAGAAGAGAATTTTGTTGTACCTGAGATGAAGTTCTTAAGACTGGAAATTGGGCAGAATGAGACATGAAGGGCAGGGCCTTCCAGCTGCAGAAAAAAGAAAAACAAAAATCAAAACAACAGCAAAACAGGAACAAACCTTTGGGAATAATTATGACCTGGAAAAAAATGAGCAAGCGTAAGTGAAATAAAAATGATGAAAGTAGTCTGGAACAAATAGATTTATAGTATTTTTGAAATACAAAGATAAGAAGAGTTTTTGTCTCAAAAATAAATCCCACAAACGCCTTGACCATGATGACAGAGCTTTGATTTTCAGACATCACAGAGATTATACTGGGCCTAGGACTTCTTTATCCTGGATATGATTAGAACAATCCTAAACTTCCTTGATGCCATCAGAGATTCCACATTTAGTAGCAAGAGAAGAGAAGCCCAAAACTCACCTCATACTATGCCCTGCCATGTGTGATAAGAAAACAGGGTTACTGGCTTCACCATTCTGAGCAGCAAATAGATTACACCAATTAAACAGCTTCTCACTTCATTCAGATATTCTAATTGCTTCTGATGCAAAAACTTATGTCTTACCAAACACCCTTTTGTCTTATGCCTCATGTCAAATCAAACTACAGACACCACTAAACTGGGGAAACAAAGCTGAGTTGGCTTATTATTGGGCAAAGAGAGCTAGATCAGTTAAGAAACAAGCTTTGTGGGTCTCCTTGGGCAGAAATATAATGGACTAGCTTAGGGTTTCTTAGCAGTGGCACTATTGACGTTTGGGCTAGATAGTTTTTCACCATGAGTGAATGTGTGTGGGTGTTCTATATATTGTGGGGTGTTGAGCAGTATCTCTGGCCTTTATCCACTATATGCATGTTACCCCACACCCCTAGGTGTGACAATCAAAACTGCCTCCAGACATTTGCAAATCTCCCTTTGTGAGTAAAGTCACCCATGGTTGATAATCACTGGGCAAGATAAAGGAAAAAGAATAGCAATTTATGCAGTATTCTGAGTTTAAATCTTTGGTCGACTTATGAAATAGATTGTAAACTCTTTTGTTTTTCTTTTTTTACAAATGGCCTTTATATGATTAAGTCTCAAAAGGAAGGGTGCAGCTCTCAAAGAGGTCCAAGATGAGATGAATGAGGCTATAATTAGGCTTTTGGATGTGCATAATACAGGCTTGAACAATTTTTCTTTAACATCCCACTTTATGGACCGCTATTGTCCCTGAAAATACAGACAAGGCCAGCACTGGGTTATATGTTAATAGCTTCCAGGTCTTCACCACTATATACATTATTACGAGCAGATGTTCTATGAAGTGGATTTAGATGAATGTTCTGGCATTCAGTGTGAGAAGAGCAGAAGCAGTTTATTTTCCTTTTGTTGAAGAATGAGTTTTTGAGAAATCTGACAAGAAAGCAGTTATGCAGCATCATTTAAGACTCTGGAGACGAGACATCTGAAGACGTGAGTTGAATAAGAATAACTACAGTCGTGTGAGATGGGACTAGAAGACACTTCAGAACCAGCACTGAAGATTCCCCATTCTTGACAAGGAGAACAGGTCCCAGAGACCTCCGGTGTCTATTTTTAATAACCAAGTTTTTCTTCCCTTTAATATGCATATAAATTATTCAACTGTCTCTGTGGTATTACTCCAAGCACAGAAGGAAATGCTACCAATGGCATATACTCTTCCTCAGCACACCAGTAGGAAAATTAAGGTGAGACTGTTGTTCAGAAGCACTTAAGCCAATGTACTTGGTCTAGTTTGTTGTGCTCCTAGGGTTCATGCAGTGCTGTTTACCACAGTCCCAATAGCAGAGTAACTTTTGCATTGGTATCTGTCCTTTAGCATCCTGGATTTTCCCAATAACACATAATATCATTTTGATGAGGTAACAAAATATGGTATAAGAAGTTAACATAATATGCAAAATGACATGAATTTTTCCATGAAGTGATGTCGTGATAAATCTCAATATTGGAGTTCCGGAAGATGGCGGCGTAGGAGGACGCTGGGCTCACCGCGCGTCCTGCTGATCACTTAGATTCCACCTACACCTGCCTAAATCACCCAGAAAACCACCAGAGGATTAGCAGAACGGAGTCTCCGGAGCCAAGCGCAGACGAGAGGCCCACGGAAGAGGGTAGGAAGGGCTGCGAGGCGGTGCGCGCTCCACGGACTGGCGGGAGGGAGCCGGGGCGGAGGGGCGGCTCGCCGGCCAAGCAGAGCCCCCGAGTCTGACTGGCAAAAGCGGAGGGGCCTGACGGACTGTGTTCCGACAGCAAGCACGACTTAGTGTCTGGGAGGTCATAAGTTAACAGCTCTGCTCAGAAAGCGGGAAGGCTGGAGGACAAAGGGAGGGAGAGCTGCTGAGCCCCCGGACAGCAGAGCTCAGCTTGGCGGGGAACAAAGGCGCTCGCCAGCGCCATCTCCCCCGCCCATCCCCCAGCCAAAATCCCAAAGAGAACCAGTTCCTGCCAGGGAACTTGCTCGCTCCGCGCAAACACCCAACTCTGTGCTTCTGTGGAGCCAAACCTCCGGCAGTGGAATCTGACTCCCTACCGCTGCCACAGGG
This sequence comes from Panthera tigris, assembly GCF_018350195.1. Classification (NCBI taxonomy): domain Eukaryota; kingdom Metazoa; phylum Chordata; class Mammalia; order Carnivora; family Felidae; genus Panthera; species Panthera tigris. The sequence goes on from NC_056662.1 coordinate 75,108,379, forward strand.
CCCCTCCTGAAGTGGATCACCTAAGGAGAAGCGAGCTAAGCCTGCCCCTCCTGCCCCCGTGCACCTTGCCTACCCACCCCAGCTAATACGCCAGATCCCCAGCACCACAAGCCTGGCAGTGTGCAAGTAGCCCAACGGGCCAAGCCACCCCACAGTGAATCCCGCCCCTAGGAGAGGGGAAGAGAAGGCACACACCAGTCTGACTGTGGCCCCAGCAGTGGGCTGGGGGCAGACATCAGGTCAGACTGCGGCCCCGCCCACCAACTCCAGTTATACACCACAGCACGGGGGAAGTGCCCTGCAGGTCCTCACCACTCCAGGGACTATCCAAAATGACCAAACGGAAGAATTCCCCTCAGAAGAATCTCCAGGAAATAACAACAGCTAATGAACTGATCAAAAAGGATTTAAATAATATAACAGAAAGTGAATTTAGAATAATAGTCATAAAATTAATCGCTGGGCTTGAAAACAGTATATAGGACAGCAGAGAACCTCTTGCCACAGAGATCAAGGGACTAAGGAACAGTCACGAGGAGCTGAAAAACGCTTTAAACGAAATGCAAAACAACATGGAAACCACGACGGCTCGGATTGAAGAGGCAGAGGAGAGAATAGGTGAACTAGAAGATAAAGTTATGGAGAAAGAGGAAGATGAAAGAAAGAGAGATAAAAATATCCAGGAGTATGAGGGGAAAATTAGAGAACTAAGTGATACACTAAAAAGAAATAATATATGCATAATTGGTATCCCAGAGGAGGAAGAGAGAGGGAAAGGTGCTGAAGGGGTACTTGAAGAAATTATAGCTGAGAACTTCCCTGAACTGGGGAAGGAAAAAGGCATTGAAATCCAAGAGGCACAGAGAACTCCCTTCAGATGTAACTTGAATCGATCTTCTGCACGACATATCATAGTGAAACTGGCAAAATACAAGGATAAAGAGAAAATTCTGAAAGCAGCAAGGGATAAACGTGCCCTCACATATAAAGGGAGACCTATAAGACTCGTGACTGATCTCTCCTTTGAAACTTGGCAGGCCAGAAAGGCTTGGCACGATATCTTCAGTGTGCTAAACAAAAAATATGCAACCGAGAATCCTTTATCCAGCAAGTCTGTCATTTAGAATAGAAGGAGAGATAAAGGTCTTCCCAAACAAACAAAAACTGAAGGAATTTGTCACCACGAAACCAGCCCTACAAGAGATCCTAAGGGGGATCCTGTGAGACAAAGTACCAGAGACATCACTACAAGCATAAAACATACAGACATCACAATGACTCTAAACCCGTATCTTTCTATAATAACACTGAATGTAAATGGATTAAATGAGCCAACCAAAAGACATAGGGTATCAGAATGGATAAAAAAACAAGACCCATCTATTTGCTGTCTACAAGAGACTCATTTTAGATCTGAGGACACCTTTAGATTGAGAGTGAGGGGATGGAGAACTATTTATCATGCTACTGGAAGCCAAAAGAAAGCTGGAGTAGCCATACTTATATGAGACAAACTAGACTTTAAATTAAAGGCTGTAACAAGAGATGAAGAAGGGCATTATATAATAATTACAGGGTCCATCCATCAGGAAGAGCTAACAATTATAAATGTCTATGCGCCGAATACCGGAGCCCCCAGATATATAAAACAATTACTCATAAACATAAGCAACCTTATTGACAAGAATGTGGTCATTGCAGGGGACTTTAACACCCCACTTACAGAAATGGATAGATCATCTAGACACACGGTCAATAAAGAAACAAGGGCCCTGAATGATACATGGGATCAGATGGACTTGACCTATATATTTAGAACTCTGCATCCCAAAGCAACAGAATATACTTTCTTCTCGGGTGCACATGGAACATTCTCCAAGATAGATCATATACTGGGTCACAAAACAGCCCTTCATAAGTTTACAAGAATTGAAATTATACCATGCATACTTTCAGACCACAATGCTATGAAGCTTGAAATCAACCACAGGAAAAAGTCTGGAAAACCTCCAAAAGCATGGAGGTTAAAGAACACCCTACTAACGAATGAGTGGGTCAACCAGGCAATTAGAGAAGAAAATAAAAAATATATGGAAACAAACGAAAATGAAAATACAACAATCCAAACGCTTTGGGACGCAGCGAAGGCAGTCCTGAGAGGAAAATACATTGCAATCCAGGCCTATCTCAAGAAACAAGAAAAATCCCAAATACAAAATCTAACAGCACACCTAAAGGAAATAGAAGCAGAACAGCAAAGGCAGCCTAAACCCAGCAGAAGAGAAATCATAAAGATCAGAGCAGAAATAAACAATATAGAATCTAAAAAAACTGTAGAGCAGATCAACGAAACCAAGAGTTGGTTTTTTGAAAAAATAAACAAAATTGACAAACCTCTAGCCAGGCTTCTCAAAAAGAAAAGGGAGATGACCCAAATAGATAAAATCATGAATGAAAATGGAACTATTACAACCAATCCCTCAGAGATACAAACAATTATCAGGGAATACTATGAAAAATTATATGCCAACAAATTGGACAACCTGGAAGAAATGGACAAATTCCTAAACACCCACACTCTTCCAAAACTCAATCAGGAGGAAATAGAAAGCTTGAACAGACCCATAACCAGCAAAGAAATTGAATCGGTTATCAAAAATCTCCCAACAAATAAGAGTCCAGGACCAGATGGCTTCCCAGGGGAGTTCTACCAGACGTTTAAAGCAGAGATAATACCTATCCTTCTCAAGCTATTTCAAGAAATAGAAAGGGAAGGAAAACTTCCAGACTCATTCTATGAAGCCAGTATTACTTTGATTCCTAAACCAGACAGAGACCCAGTAAAAAAAGAGAACTACAGGCCAATATCTCTGATGAATATGGATGCAAAAATTCTCAATAAGATACTAGCAAATCGAATTCAACAGCATATAAAAAGAATTATTCACCATGATCAAGTGGGATTCATTCCTGGGATGCAGCGCTGGTTCAACATTCGCAAATCGATCAACGTGATACATCACATTAACAAAAAAAAAGAGAAGAACCATATGATCCTGTCAATCGATGCAGAAAAGGCCTTTGACAAAATCCAGCACCGTTTCTTAATAAAAATCCTTGAGAAAGTCGGGATAGAAGGAACATACTTAAAGATCATAAAAGCCATTTATGAAAAGCCCACAGCTAACATCATCCTCAACGGGGAAAAACTGAGAGCTTTTCCCCTGAGATCAGGAACACGACAGGGATGCCCACTCTCACCGCTGTTGTTTAATATAGTGCTGGAAGTTCTAGCATCAGCAATCAGACAACAAAAGGAAATCAAAGGCATCAAAATCGGCAAAGATGAAGTCAAGCTTTCGCTTTTTGCAGATGACATGATATTATACATGGAAAATCCGATAGACTCCACCAAAAGTCTGCTAGAACTGATACATGAATTCAGCAAAGTCGCAGGATACAAAATCAATGTACAGAAATCAGTTGCATTCTTATACACTAACAATGAAGCAACAGAAAGACAAATAAAGAAACTGATCCCATTCACAATTGCACCAAGAAGCATAAAATACCTAGGAATAAATCTAACCAAAGATGTAAAAGATCTGTATGCTGAAAACTATAGAAAGCTTATGCAGGTAATTGAAGAAGATATAAAGAAATGGAAAGACATTCCCTGCTCATGGATTGGAAGAATAAATATTGTCAAAATGTCAATACTACCCAAAGCTATCTACACATTCCATGCAATCCCAATCAAAATTGCACCAGCGTTCTTCTCGAAACTAGAACAAGCAATCCTAAAATTCATATGGAACCACAAAAGGCCCTGAATAGCCAAAGTAATTTTGAAGAAGAAGACCAAAGCAGGAGGCATCACAATCCCGGACTTTAGCCTCTACTACAAAGCTGTCATCATCAAGACAGCATGGTATTGGCATAAAAACAGACACATAGACCAATGGAATAGAATAGAAACCCCAGAACTAGACCCACAAACGTATGGCCAACTCATCTTTGACAAAGCAGGAAAGAACATCCAATGGAAAAAAGACAGTCTCTTTAACAAATGGTGCTGGGAGAACTGGACAGTAACATGCAGAAGGTTGAAACTAGACCACTTTCTCACACCATTCACAAAAATAAACTCAAAATGGATAAAGGACCTGAATGTGAGACAGGAAACCATCAAAACCTTAGAGGAGAAAGCAGGAAAAGACCTCTCTGACCTCAGCCGTAGCAATCTCTTACTCGGCACATCCCCAAAGGCAAGGGAATTAAAAGCAAAAGTGAATTACTGGGACCTTGTGAAGATAAAAAGCTTCTGCACAGCAAAGGAAACAACCAACAAAACTAAAAGGCAACCAACGGAATGGGAAAAGATATTTGCAAATGACACATTGGACAAAGGGCTAGTATCCAAAATCTATAAAGAGCTCATCAAACTCCACACCCGAAAAACAAATAACCCAGTGAAGAAATGGGCAGAAAACATGAATAGACACTTCTCTAAAGAAGACATCCGGATGGCCAACAGGCACATGAAAAGATGTTCAACGTCGCTCCTTATCAGGGAAATACAAATCAAAACCACACTCAGATACCACCTCACGCCAGTCAGAGTGGCCAAAATGAAGAAATCAGGAGACTATAGATGCTGGAGAGGATGTGGAGAAATAGGAACCCTCTTGCACTGTTGGTGGGAATGCAAATTGGTGCAGCTGCTCTGGAAAGTAGTGTGGAGGTTCCTCAGAAAATTAAAAATAGACCTACCCTATGACCCAGCAATAGCACTGCTAGGAATTTACCCAAGGGATACAGGAGTACTGATGCATAGGGGCACTTGTACCCCAATGTTTATAGCAGCACTCTCAACAATAGCCAAATTATGGAAAGAGCCTAAATGTCCATCAACTGATGAATGGATAAAGAAATTGTGGTTTATATACACAATGGAATACTACGTGGCAATGAGAAAAAATGAAATATGGCCTTTTGTAGCAACGTGGATGGAACTGGAGAGTGTGATGCTAAGTGAAATAAGCCATACAGAGAAAGACAGATACCATATGGTTTCACTCTTATGTGGATCCTGAGAAACGTAACAGAAACCCATGGGGGAGGGGAAGGAAAAAAAAAAAAAAAAGAGGTTAGAGTGGGAGAGAGCCGAAGCATAAGAGACTGTTAAAAACTGAGAACAAACTGAGGGTTGATGGGGGGTGGGAGGGAGGGCAGGGTGGGTGATGGGTATTGAGGAGGGCACCTTTTGGGATGAGCACTGGGTGTTGTATGGAAACCAATTTGACAGTAAATTTCATATATTTAAAAAAAAATCTCAATATTATAAGAGTATCTCTAATTGTATATGGTTTAAATGAAGTCTTTTCATAGAAGGTGAGATGGTATGGTATAGAATATCATCTGAAAATATGTTTTAATCCCTACACTTGCATATACTGATACAAATTTGCATATGCAGTATTATTGCATACTACCATAGGCACTGTGGAAATCATTAGAAATGGTTGATTCACACATTTCTCCCTTCTTAGTAATATATCTGTTATGTTTAACCTTTCTCATAGTTACCCTTCCTCCCAGCCTAACATTAGAACCACAATTAGTAGCTATCTTTTCCCAAATTCTCATCTCTGTCTTGTTTGCCTTCCTCCTTTTAATAACATTCTACCATACTCTAAATTCCATTCAACCTATGGATTCTTTCCTCCATCATGCCCAAACTCCCCCCCTATATCTTCTGTATCTTCCTTAAGTGCCTATCACTGCACATTAACAAACCCTTGGCTTACTTCCTTTTAACATTTCCCATTGGGACTCTGGTAGAAGGAATCCCATTCACTTCTCTGAACTAATACAAAACTGTATTGTTACACATCTGAATTTCTGGGTTTGATATTAGTTCATATACACCATGCTTGCCACATTCTTGTTTTAATCACACACAAACTTCAAGGAATAAATCTATCTTAACAACAATTTTTATGGAAAGGGAAAAGGTTCTACCAGGTTTTTATTACAAATTTAATTGTAGCAACAATATAGAATCGCTACCTACATAAAACTAATTTGTTTAGAGATTGCAAAAGTAGACATACAGTATAAAGAAATAGATTTTAGCTCCCAATTTACTTTGAACCTCAATGTTTGAAGTTGCTTAATCTCTGACAATCATATTTTATTTTTTTAATGTTTTTCATTTTTGAGAGAGAGAGAGACAGAGTGAGAATGGGGGAGGGGCAGAGAGAGAGAGGGAGACACAGAATCCGAAGCAGGCTCCAGGCTCTGAACTGTCAGCACAGAGCCCAACAGGGGATTCGAACTCATGGACCGCAAAGTCATGACCTGAGCTGAAGTCAGACATGTAACCAACTGAGCCACCCAGGTGACCCTCAGCAAGGTAATTTTGACCCCTGGTCAACTTCAGAGCACAATTTGAAGGTTGACTTTTTCCCTTCTCTCAAGTGCTGATTTCTGAGGTCCAAATGTGTTTTAAGGTTTAGCTTACTGTAGACAGAACCATGTCTTCAAATGTGGGAGCCGAGTCTTACAAACTTTGTAAGACTTTGTAAACTCCAGACTTTGAGGTGTCAGCACAGAGCCCGATGTGGTGCTCAAACTCATGAACCGTGAGGTCATGACCTGAGCCAAAGTCAGGAACTCAACTGACTGAGCTACCCAGGCACCCCTGACAATCATATTTTAAAGATAGATCAAAGCCTCAAGACTGTATGGAGAAGGAGAGCCAGAGTAGTGGATATGTCTAGAAAGTATGTCAAATATGAAAGCTGTTGTATTCAAGGGTTATACTTTGTCTATTTAGTTATATTTCTATCCATAAGGTTTAGACATGTATTTTTCTGTGTATAAGTAGAAAAGAGAACTATAAATAGTTAAGAAAAATGTAGAAACTGTATCAAAGGCAGAAAATAATTGGTTAAGCCTAATCAGGTATAAAAAGGGCCCATCAAGGAGTTCTAGTATGATGGGTCAGCCACATGCAGTATACAACACAGATTCCGTATCTTTCTCTTACAAGAGCTAAAGCCTCTGGATGACTGTGTGAGCAACAACACATTGCTAAGAAGTCATACTAAGGGACATTTCTTTGGACAAAGCTTGATAGATCTGGGGGAGATACCAAGAAAGAAGTTGGAAATAAGAAGAAAAGCGAAAAAAGGAAAGGCCTCCTAAATTTTTTGCTAATTGACTGGAGCCTTGTGGTTGTCCATTTCTTCAAATTCCAGGTCACGGTGTAAACCAAGCATTTTCACTAGAAGAGTTTAAGAAATTAGCAATGTTGGGGCGCCTGGGTGGCTCAGTCGGTTGAGCGTCCGACTTCGGCTCAGGTCACGATCTCGCGGTCCGTGAGTTCGAGCCCCGCGTCGGGCTCTGAGCTGATGGCTCAGAGCCTGGAGCCTGCTTCCGATTCTGTGTCTCCCTCTCTCTCTGCCCCTCCCCCGTTCATGCTTTGTCTCTCTCTGTCTCAAAAATAAATAAACGTTAAAAAAAAAAAGAAAAAAAAAAGAAATTAGCAATGTTCAGCTGTGAAAATAGAATATATTAATAGCCATCGCCAAAACTTAAGGACTGTCATAAAGAAGTGAGATTAGACCAATCAGTAACCATCCTTAGACCCATTCAAGGTATTTCTGTGTTGTGAGCCATGTGATTTAGGAAGATCTGAATACTGTGCATGTGCACACATGAACACACACACACACACACACACACACACACACTCTAAATGTATTAGAGAATACTCAGGCACCTCTGTCACTCAGAATCTGGCATGCAGTTCTGGTACAGCTCAACCTATAACCCAAACACGTGTTCTTGTGACTCAGTCTTTCAGGCCTCTAGGAAATTCTTACTCATTTCTTGCTTTACATTTTTTCATTTGAGTATAGTTGAAATACAATGTTACATTAGTTTTAGGTACATAACTTAGTAATTTGACAAGTTTATACATTATGATATATTCACCACAAGTATAGCTACCATCTGTCCTGTTCCATTGCTATTACAATATCACTGACTGCATTCCTTGTGCTGTGCCTTTTATTCCTGTGACTTACTCATTTCATAACTGGAAGCCAGTATCTCTCACTCCCCTTCACCCATTTTGCCCATCCCCACCACCTATAAATACAAGTTTGTATTTATAAATACAAACTTGTATTTATAGGTCTGATTCTACTTTTTGGTTTTTTATTCATTTGTTATTATTGTTGTTCTTATATTCCACTTATGAGTGGAATCATATGGTATTTGTCTTTCTCTGAATTATTTCATTTACCATAATACCTCAAGGTTCATCTATGTTGTCTCAAATGGCACAATCTCACCGTTTTTTATGGCTGTATAATATTCCTCTGTGTGTGTGTGTGTGTGTGTGTGTGTGTGTGTGTGTGTGCATGTGTGTGTGTATATATATATCTTTATCCATATATTGATGGATGCTTGGGTTGTTTTCATACCTTGGCTATTGGAAATAACTGTGCAATAAACATAGGAGCACATATATCTTTTTAAATCAGTGTTTTTATTTTCTTTGGTTAAATACTCAAAGTTGAATTACTGGATCATATGACAATTCTATTTTTAATTTTTTTCTGAACCTCCATAGTATTTTCTACAGTGGCTACACCAGTTTGCATTCCCAACAACAATGCATGGGGGTTCCTTTTTCTCCATATCCTCATCAACACTTGTTTATTGAGTTTTTGATTTTAGCCATTTTGACAGGTGTGAGGTGATATCTAATTGTGGTTTTGACTTGTATTTCCCTGATGATAAGTGAAATTGGACATCTTTTAATATGTCTGTTGGCCATCTGTATGTCTTATTTGGAAAAAATGTGTATTTAGGTCCTATGCCCACTTTTAATTGGATTGTTTGACTTTTGTATTGAGCTGTATATGTTTATGTATTTTGGATATCAACTCCTTATCATATATATAATTTGCAATATCTCTTCTTCCATTCCGTAGGTTGTCTTTTTGTTTTGTTCATGGTTTCCTTTGCTGTGCAAAAGCTTTTTAATTTGTTTTAGTCCCAATAGTTTGTTTTTGCTTTTGTTTCCCTTGCCTCAGGAGACATATCTAGAAAAATGTTGCTGTGGCCAATGTCAGAGAAATTACTGCCTGTGCTCTCTCCTAAGATTTTTATGGTTTCAGTTCTCACATTTAGGTGTCCATATTACCCAAAGCAATCTACAGATTCAATACAATCCCTATTAAAATACTGGCAGCATTTTTCACAAACCTAGAACAAATAATACTAAAACTTGTATGGAGCCATAGAAGACCCTAAGTAACCAAAACAATCTTGAGAAAGAAGAACAAAGTTGGAGGCACCACAATACCAGATTTCAAGATACATACAAACCTGTAGTAATCAAAACAATATGGTACTGGCATTAAAATAGACACATAGATCAATGGAACAGAATGGAGGGCTCAGAAATAAACTCAGAGTTATATGGTCAATTAATTTTGGACTAAGAAGGCAAGAATATACAATAGGGAAAAGAGACGATGGTCTCTTCAATAAATGGTGGGGAGAACTTCACAGCTACATGTAAAAGGAAGATGGACCATTTTTTGATACCATGCATGAAAATGAACTCAAAATCTGTTAAAGATCTTGCCCTACATTTTTGAAAAAAAAGGTAACCTTGGCCAAAAGTTTTGAAGGTTTGGATTGTGCCACTGACCCCTTTTTAGGTAACTGCTTTGAACTAAAAGAAGAATTTCAGGTATGGAGACAGTTGAGTCAGAACAGAAACCATTAAACCTGTGCATCCTTCCTCTCCAATAGCAAGAATGCCATAAAGTCTTGCAGAATAGAGTATCTTTGGCTGGTGCTGGTGCTGCTAAGCTTTTTTTTTTTTTTTTTTTTTTTTTTTTTTTTTTGCTTGCTTGCTTCTCATTTTCTATTCTGTAGTTCCAGAGAAAATCACCAAAATAAAAATATTAGATATATTTTAGATAAGATACAAGATACAATAGAAGAAACAAATGAAACAAGAGTGGTCTTCAAATAGAGTGAATTATGGTCTTTTGCCAGAAACTAAGCTTAAGTTTGAATTTGCACTGTTCACATTATTTGTTATAAACTTACTTATTTTTAGGAATATCATAAAGCTTAGCAAAAAAAAAAAAGTTAACATATCTGACTGGAAAAATGCAACATAAGTAACATTCCAATAAAGAAACAAGATAATTAGAACAAGGAAATGAACATTATAACAATGATTATGAAGAATAAGATTCATGTACAAATAATTTCAACACTGATTTCTAAAGAGAATAATATTTTCTGGCAATTATAGATCAAAGTATATGAAGATAAGCTTGAAAAAAAATGGGCACCATACTGCTACTTTTATTTTCTGTATAATATTCCAGCACTGAAAATTTTGAAAGAATGTAAACAATAATGTATGGAATACTGCCATAAGAGATGGTGAAAATGGCAATGTAAGATGGCAATTTGTGAAATGAAATTAAAATATTTTGCAATATTTTAGAATGATCATACTTTACTATTTGCTACCCCATTACAATGTTTGAGCATATTGTTTTAACCCTATAATTCCTGTTATAGTTTTTTAATTTTTTACATGGAAAATGGGGTTTATTTTATTTTATTATTTTTTGAAACAATCTTTTTTTAAAATATTTATTTATTTATTTATTTATTTATTTATTTTCAATTTAGCTAACATATAGTGTACTCTTGGCTTCAGAAGTAGATTCCCATGATTCATCACTTACATACAAACTCAGTGCTCATCCCAACAAGTGCCCTCCTCAATGCCCATCACCCACCTTCCACACACCCCAAAACCTCGACCCCTATCAATACCCAGTCTGTTCTCTGTATTAAAGCGTTTCTTATGGGTTCGCCTCCCTCTCCGTTTGTATCTTATTTTTTTCTTCGCTTCCCTATGGTCATCTGTTAAGTTTCTCAAATTCCAAATATGAGTGAAATCATATGATATCTGACTTTCTCTGACTTATTTTGCTTAGTATAATACCCTCCAGTTCTATCAATGTTGTTTCAAATGGCGAGATTTCATTCTTTTCCATCGCTGAGTGGTATTCCATTGTGTATATATACCACATCTTCTTTATCCGTTCATCGGTTGGTGGACATTTGGGCTCTTTCTATAATTTGGCTATTGTTGACACTGATGCTATAAACATCAGTGCATGTGCCCCTTTGAATAGCACTCCTTTAACCTTTGGATAAATTCCTAGTAATGCAATTGCTGGGTCATAGGGTAATTCTATTTTGAATTTTTTGAGGAACCTCCATACTGTTTTCCAGAGTGGCTATACCAGTATGCATTCCTACTAACAGTGCAAGAAGGTTTCCCTTTTTCTATACCCTCACCAACATCTGTTTCCTGAGTTGTTAATTTTAGCCATTCTGACATGTGTGAGATAGTATCTCATTGTGGTTTTGATTTGTATTTCCCTGATTATGGGTGACATTGAGCATCTTTTCATGTGTCTATTTGCCATCTGGATATCTTCTTTAGAAAAGTGTCTATTCATGTCTTCTGCCCATTTCTTCACTGGGTTATTTATTTTTTTTTTTTAGGTGTTGAGTTTGGTAAGTTCCTTATAGATATCTGATACTAACCCTTTATCCAATATGTCATTTGCAAACATCTTCTCCCATTCTGTCAGTTGCCTTTTAGTTTTGTTGATTGTTTCCTTTGCTGTGCAGATGCTTTTAATCTTGACGAGGTCCCAAAAGTTCAATTTTGCTTTTATTTCCCTTGCCTTTGGAGACATGTCAAGTAAGAAGTTGCTCTGGACAAGGTCAAAGAGGTTGCTGCCTGTTTTCTCTTGTAGGATTTTGATGGTTTCCTGTCTCACATTTAGATTTTTCATCCCTTTTGAATTTATTTTTGTGTGTGGTATAAAAAAGTGACCCAGGTTCATTCTTCTGCATGTTTCTGTCCAGTTTTCCCAGAAATATTTGCTAAAGAGATTGTCTTTTCTCCTTGGATACTCTTTCCTGCTTTGTCAAAGGTCAGTCAGCCATATATTTGTGGGTCAATTTCTGGGTTCTCTATTCTATTCCATTAGTCTATGTGTCTGTTTTAGTGCCAATACCACACTGTCCTGATGATTACAGCTTATAATCCTCCTTTCTAGTGGACTTTGTGTCTGGTTTGAGAATCAAGGTAATGCTGACTTCATTGAATGAGTCTGGAAGCCTTCTTTCCATTTCTGTCTTTTTGGAACAGTTTAATAAGAATAGGTATTAACTCCGCTTTAAATATCTGGTAGAATTCCCCTGGGAAGCCATCTGGCCCAGGACTCTTATTTGCTGAGAGATTTTTTTTTTTAATGTTTATTTTTGAGAGAGAGAGAGAGAGAGAGAGAGAGAGAGCAAGCGCACAAGCAGGGGAGGTGCAGAGAGAGAGGGAGACACAAAATCTGAAGTAAGCTCCAGGCTCCAAGCTGTCAGCACAGAGTCCAATGTGGAGCTCCATGAGGTCATGACCTGAGCCAAAGTTGGACACTTTACCAATTGAGTCACACAGGCACCCCTGTTGGGAGATTTTTGATAACTGATTCAATTTTTTCATTGGTTATGGGTATGTTCAAATTTTCTATTTCTTCCCATTTGAGTTTTGGTAGTGGGTGAGTGTCTGGGAATTTGTCCATTTCTTCCAGATTGTCCAGTTTGTTGGCATATAATTTTTCATAGTATTATCTATGTTTGTATTTCTGTGGTGTTGGTTTTGATTTCTCCTCTTTCATTCTTGATTTTATCTATTTGGGTCCTCTTTCTTTCCTTTTTGAGAAGTCAGGCTAGGGGATTGTCAATTTTGTGTGTTCTTTCAAAAATATTAGAGGTGGGTCTGAGGTCCCCTTAATCTATGAGACTATTTATTGGAAAATTATTTCATTTCCAACATAAAAAGGAACATATTAGCCATTAATGGTGCCCTAAGCTAGAATGGACAAACCCCTTAGGCTGTGTATTCCCTATAACTAGACCAGTTCAAGGTCAGATGAACGGTTGCCAGAGAGAGACACTTTAGAACAGATTTCTTGCATAAGAATAAGGTTGATAAATGACATAGTAAGGGTATTTTTAAATGCCAAACTACCTTCTGAGTACATTAATATTTATTGTTTATTGAGTACTAGCCTCTGTGGTAAACACTTCTTAAATATTAAGTCATTTAAGCTCTACAAATTTTAAGGTAGGTGCCATATTCTCCATTTTATAATAAGAAAATCCAGCCTAGGGGAAATAATTATAAAATAAATAATTTCCCCAAGATTAGCCTGCCAGGATATTCAGAGTCTTAATTTGACTTCTGATCTATTAGCCTACAGTGACCATGTGATTATTCATTACACAATAGTGCCTTTCATTTACTTCTCAATTTTGAAAGGATGTTTCCTCTAGAAGACATAACAGATGCTATCAATGCCTTACCATATCCTCTGAGTGCTCCCCTATTCCTTGAATTCCAGCCCACCTTCCAGCACATTTAACATCTAGCACCTGTACCTTGTTGCCAGAAGAATTTCTCTGACCCAGGCTAGCTCTGAATATTCAGATGACAGGTTAGAAATATCAGGAAACTAAGCCTCCTTGGGAACAATCTCCTAAACAATAACTGATGGGAATTACATGTAAAAGACCCTCTTTATACCTCATTTGGAAAAATTCCTAGTATGTGTCCCAGTAGTCTCTAGTAGAAATTTTATGCCCATCCACTAATTTGGAAAAGTGACATTAATTTATTTTACATAATAAAAGATATTCTATAAAATGTATTATAAATATACAAATGTGATGTTATTATATAAAAGCATAATAACTCCTTAATCCACATCATATAGTTCTCAGCTACTTATGTAAATCTGCAATGCTTCAAGTTATTAATTTCCTATAGCCAGTCTACAGTGTGTTCAAGGCTATTCAGGATAGAATCCCTAATGATTCAAATTAAAATTACTAAAGAAAATATTTTATAATATTATAAAAATGTTAATGGTAGCTTAATTGAAAAATGCTTGCAATACAAAGTTGGCTATAATTGAAAATAGGTCTTCCATCTTTTTAAGCCATAATCTGAAATATGATAAAAATTGATTGAAAGTCATTCTCCTATATTACAGATATTACATTAAAAGTATTAAGGTATTTAAGATTTTTATTTCTTATGTGCATAAATTCATTTAATTGAAATCTTTGGTATTAACCAACTCTGCATGCTTATCAAGTAATCCTTTTGTACAAGTGGGTGCTGAACATTCATTATTTCCCTTCCCCCATTTCCACTGATTGGTTTTACTGTCAGTAAATAACTTTGTTTTTAACAAAAGAATCACACCTGGAAAATGTGCTTATATAATACAGCCTATTTAAATCAAATTATATTTATATGCTCAGGGTTCTAAGGAAGAGAGGTATTGAACGAATCAGAGGATTGTGGCAGTGGACCCAGTGACTTCTTGTTTACTTAAAGGAGAAGTTGTGTGGTTCATAGCTCTCAGGTGGTCTAGACAATGGCATAGGGACCTCAGGTGGCTCTATGGAAGCTGGACATGGTGGAAAGGACCTCAGATGTTCTGATTCTTTAACTCTCAGTGCTCACCAACACACACATCCATGCTGAAAAATGAGATGTTCCTCCTGGTTTAGTGATTTATTGATTTTTCATTGGATGTAAAATGTACCCTTTAATGGTGTCTTTTATTTGCTCATTTATCAATATTCTATAAGTTTCTTTGGGCATTCACTTTGGGATTTAACTCGGTATTTTGCATTGGACACTGTGTTTTTGGAATACTAATTCTGTGGTATGTTCATAGAATTATACTGTGATAAACAAATGTCAGCCAGTGTGTTATTTACTAACTTTAAGGTACTGAGAGAAAGGTATGAAACATGAGCAAAAGAAGTGGGGAAAACAGGAAGAAAAGAAAACAACACAGGACCAGTGTTGAGTAGGAGTATCTCTCAAGTCTTAAGTTCCACATATTGCACCTACATCCTTTGAAACAGGTACTAATGCTTCAGCATAAGCTTGGATGTAATGTGGTAATTATCTTGGTTGCTAACTTTTTATTAATAAGGAAAATAGAAGAGTAAAAAGAAAGAAAAGTATTCTTCCTACTGAGTATACTTGAAAAAAAAAAAAACTAGCAAAACTAAAGATATATCTCCATGCCCTCAGAATTCTCCAAAACTGAGTTGGAAGGCCAAATCAGAACAATATTACCCTTACAGAGAACAAACTGAGGGGGAGTGGGCAGGGGGATGGGCTGATGGGGGGTGGGCATTAAGGAGGGCACTTGTTGGATGAGCACTGGGTGTTATATGTAATGATGAACCACTGAATTCTCCTAAAAGTAATGTAAAGTTTATTTACACTGTACATAAACTAATTAGAATGTAAATAAAAACCATAAATATAAAAAAGAACAATATTACCTTGATATAAATTCTGCACAGTACAGTGTGGAAATGCTAAGAGGATAGATAAGGAGAAATAGAGTAAAAGTGTTCTGTAAAATAATCCATCAGGCAAATATAAGGGGTAATTACAAAATATTAAGAATAAGAATGCTAATATATCTTTATTTTTTTCTCCCCCCCCCCCGCTAATATATCTTTAAATTAAATGGAGAATAACTTTAAAATAACCATAGAACTACCGGGGGGGGGGGGGGACTTGCTACATGGTATTTACCCTAAGAAATATATACTTTTTAAGACATTTGCAGGATTTCTATGTTCTTTTCACAAATGTTCCATGTTATGAATACTCATGTTTAATAACTTTGGAAAGGAAATTTAGGAGACAAAATCAGGCACAGTATTATCTATTCTACCAAATTACCTGTTTGGAAGGGATTAGGAATGCCTGAACTTTTCTGATCCCTGTTGATGTGAAGAATGCAGTCATTTTCCTCATGGTGAGTATTTTGCATACTTGCCTGGGTTTTGGCTCCAGAGCAGGTAAACACCTAACACTTTGAGGGAAAGTTCTGAAGCTCCAAAGAGAATGAATTTCTCCATCTAATACTCCTTTGTACTAGCTTATTGATTTTAAATTTAATATCCCAAGGGACATTATTTATGGTGGCTTTTTCTTGCTTCTAGTTGTCACTTTATGGATATTACTAAACTTGAATTAAAATGGTAACTATTTTTTTTTCTTTTTTTTTTCTTTTTTTTTTTTTTAACGTTTATTTATTTTTGAGACAGAGAGAGAGCATGAACAGGGGAGGAGCAGAGAGAGAGGGAGACACAGAATCTGAAACAGGCTCCAGGCTCTGAGCTGTCAGCACAGAGCCCGACGCGGGGCTCGAACTCACAGACCGTGAGATCATGACCTGAGCCGAAGTCGGACGCTTAACCGACCAAGCCACCCAGGCGCCCCAAAATGGTAACTATTTAAAGAATAGTCTGATCTAATTTCAAAGAACTAACACAAATATTGATAACGGCAGGAAATCAGAGTACCATACAAGCATTGTGGGAAAGTAGAAGGAAGGGTTTCCTGTATCAGGTCCTTAAATTCATTGGTATTACTAACTGGTGTTAATCTATTCTTTCTATGTAATGTTGACTATTTAAACCTTAGAATCTATTTCTCTACTCCAAACACCACACACACAGACACACACACATACAAACACACATGCACACACACACCTACACACTCCCCCACCATGACAGAAAGGAAATGTACATGTACCAAGATAGTGAGAGAAAGTCTAGAATCTCTACAAGGTAATATTTTTTTGAAGAATTACAAATATCAAAAGATTAAAAGGTTTATATCCATAGAAAACTATTTTGACTGTATATGTGAATGAAACCAATGAATGGAGTTGACTATTTTCTTAATATTTTGTAAAAATCTGCCTGAGTAATAGTCTAGAAGTTAAGATTAAGAAGCTGAGATAACATCTGAAAAAGAACAGCAGGGTTGATCAATAAGAAAAAAAAGTACAAGAGAAGGGCATTGACTAGATTGAATTTTTTTCTAAATCTGATCGAGTCGAGCAATACAGAAATCACTCTTACAGTTATTACTCACATCACTACCACTACTAACTGTAGTTAATGCAAACAGAATAAACACAGAATCACAGCACTGAATAATGATTCTGCAAATCAGGATTGCCATAATTAAAACAGGAAGCAATTTTCTGTATCAAGCACATCGCACAATTTATCGTTTAATCTGCACAACTCTGTTAGGCACCCTTATCTGCTTCAAGTCATGAGAAACCTGGGGTGATGAGATTCCTAGTCTCTCATCATTTGTAAGACTAAAGTGTTGTTTATTTGCCTATTTGTGGTTGTGCTTTCAAGGAAACAATTTAATCAGTAGGAGAAAGTGAATTTTCCTCAATGATTTATGTATGTGAGATCCAAAATAAAGCTGATAGAAATTAGAAAGTACAAAATAGTAATAGTAGTTAACACATAAAATAGATACATATTTAATATTCAAAACAACCCTCTGAGATACATACTGTTGTTATCCTCATTTCATAGATAAGAAAGCTGAGGCAGAGAATTAATAAGCCTAGAAATCAAGCAAAACTAGGGAGATTAAAAAAATAGGTGAACAACTTAAATCTTTTAGAAACAGATTTTTAACCTATCAAACTAGCTTCTTCAAGTTACATGTAACTTCAAGGACTTGTAAAATTCTAGAAAGCATCCTTATCAAATTTTCCCACAATTGGGAGACTGTCTCCTGAAAAGGCACTCCTAATTTGCACACTAAGGTCTTTGCCTTTAGCCGGCTAGATGGGGTGGGTGGCTATGCCTTGCCTTGTAACCACCATATGGAATTCTCTGACTTTGCTTATGACAGTGAATGCTAGACACAAAAAAAAAAGATTACATGGTATTCGAAAGGCATTACTTTGCCTAAGAGGAACATTTTTTCTTTCTGGTTATTTTTCATTGGGCCCGTTTCTCAGGGGAGGAGTTTTTGTGATAGCTGTAGGAATGAGAGGATTTACAATAGGGTGTTTCACATCCTTCTTTGTTATTTAGAGGAAGATGTCAGAGCAATAGTGTACAACCAAAACAGATGTGAATGGTCTATTCCACTGGGCCTACATGTGTTCATATTCTATAGAGCTATATCAAAGCAATATATAACACTGTCACATCTTCACATTTTTTTGTTAAGTTCCCAATTTTGCCATTGTACAGTCTTACCAGAGGAAAACAGATAAGTACTATCCTAGAAAAGAATGGAAGAGATAAAATAAAAGGAAATCATGGTAATGCCAAAAGCTGAAGAAATGAAAGGAGGTCAAAACTGACACATGCCCATTAAACCTTAGTATGATGTCATAGGTGATGTAATGGTAATGCCGAAAGCTGAAAAAAATGAAAGGAGGTCAAAACTGACAAATGCCCATTAAACCTTAGTATGATGTCATTGGTGATTATGAAAAATGTAAAATCAATAAATACAAAGACTGAGGAGAAAACAAGATACTGATGTAAAGACAGATGGAGCCCTAACTAAAAATTAGAGTGATAAGATTGAGTGGAATTTTTTTTTTGTGTGTTTGCTTTGGGGGGTTTTGTTTTGTTTTTGAATGCTGGGAGAAACTTGAATGTCTATAGAAGGCCTAGAAGTTGTAGAGGAAAGACTGATGAAGATGGATAAAGGAGGGCGATGAATGGGGTTGTGATCCAGAGATGCAAGGCAGAGTTCGGATGGGAAGCGTGGCATTATTTCCAAGGAAACCCAAATAAAGCAGAGAAAGGCTGACTGGGTAGACATGTACTGGGATATTTGTGAGAGACAGCAGGTTTAAGCGACTTCACACCTAACAGACTCAACAGCCATTAGGAAATAAGAGCCAAAGACGTTTGCTGAGAATGAGAAGAAAGTGGGCTTTCAGGGCAGGGGGGTGGCACTGATACGAATTGCCACTTGAAGGGAAAGTTTTCTAAGAAAATCTGAGCATACAACTAAAGCTGGAGATGAGGAATGTGTAATGACTTCAGGACAATCATGGATCATTTCCTCTAGGACTTAGCCACATGGGCATAGGGACTGGAGAGATGAAAAGTTGAATTTATACAAGGTGGTTGTTACTTTTCTGGTTACAAGTGGGTAAGTATTGTAGGTAGTTTGTGCTAATTTGATAAGGAAAATGAATGAAAAATATAAATCCAAAGTACCTGCAGCTTTGGTTTCTGTTGAAGGAATTTGTGTCAGGGGCAGTGTTGATGGAGCTTCCCTAGCCTCTCTGCAATCACACTTTACACCTATATAACCAACAAGCCAGAGTCCCTGAGTGGTTACTTGCAAGGGCACTATAATCAGAATGCCAAGTTTCAAGCCCTGCCTTTGACACTTCCAGCTATGTAGTGTAGGGTCCGTTTCTAAATTGTTTGACTTCCTGACCTTTAAAATGGAAATAAAAGCATTTGTGCCAACCTCATGAAGATTCATTAAGCTAATACCTAGAACAGTGCCTGCCTGGTCACATTAAGCATTCTATAAATGTTGGTACTGATTAGACTCTACAGCAGTCACTTCCTCAAATTCAATACAATCTCCACATGATGAAAGCAGAAAATTAAAAATATGCAAGGAATGAAGCCAAGAAATAATTACTTGATTTTTCTATTAATGTTATAAATAATATATGGAGTATTCCATCTCTCAATTACATTAACCACTGAATGCGGATAAGGTTCAGGGTTAATTTTTAAAAAGCAGTTAGTTTGCTCTACTAGTGACAGAACCTATTAACTTATTGCCATTTACTCCATTTCTTTACACATGGACAAAATCTTAATTCGGCTCCGAATATAGCTGTTCCAATGGCTGAGAGTAGTTTTATCACCAGCTCATTAGAAAACGATTCTTTGACATTTCTGACTGAGATATATTTTAATGGCAAAAACTCTGCATATGCTAGGTAGAGCAGGGTGGTGAAATTTGAAGAGTATGCTCTTTGTTCTGTAATCAGAGGTAATGAGGTGCTTAATTAAGGATGATTGGCATATCCTTATGCATCCATTCATAGGGCAATAGACTAAATAATTCCTAAACACCCAATGCTCTCCTCTGTTTCATTTGACTACTAGTCTTGGAAAAGTGCATTTGTTTAAGGAGGGTTGAGGAGGTGAACTTACACAGATACTATCCTGGGGAGTTGTGCTCTGAGTAATTGGGTCAATAATCTCAGCATCACCTGTTAGAAATGTAAAATCTCAGTCCCCACTTTAGACCTATCAAAACAGTCTTGCATTTCAGCAAGATGCCTGGGGAATCCTCATGCAGGTTAAAGTCTGAAGAAGTTCTTATTCTCTGGAAAAATGGAAGCTGATTTAAGCTGTCAGCATTATGCTGTTTTCCATCCCTTTGGTTTCTGACTAACTAGAAAAATTGTTAAAGCAAATCTAGGAAATTTGAGAACCAGTCAGGAAGGCAGTCTGCCTCTACCAGCCACCCCATCTCCTCTTCTTTCCCAAAATCTGAGTGAAAGAGACTCTGTATTCACACACACCCCTGACCTTGGTTCTCCTCATAAAGTGATGGATTTGGGGTTGAAGAAATAGGATGCTCATGCTGCGGTACCAGCAGAGCTCATCAATTTTAGCAACCACAGCTTTTGAAAACAAAATCATAAAATATGACTGAACATACAGTTTGAAGACCAGGGATAAATTTTCCTATGACAAGAACATTTTTTAAGCCCACAAATTTGTCCTGGGTGATATGTGCTTTATCAATAGAGACAGTTGTTGTGGCAAGTTGTCAGGCTAAGTAGATTTAAGAGAACAAGGAGGGATGGGACGACACAGCCCAAACATATTTGTTTACAGTTATGAATTAAGTATTTCTTGTTGTATTTGTTTCACTGGCTTATATAATCTTAGCATTTAGGAGAGAAGAGGGAATAATGAACTTGGTTCTTAGAACAAGATTTAAGAGAATTGAGTTTGAAGTTGCACCGATCATCTCTGATACCTTTTCAAATGATAAATCAACTCTTTATTTTGAAGGTATTTGATAAAACTAAAATCTCACAATTGAATGTAAATGACATTTTCTTCATTAAATCTTAGTAGAAATACATCTGAAGTAATACTTAAATAATATTTCTCCCCTGAGGACAAGAGTCTTTAAACATAGCAAATTGTAGGTTTCCCATGACCATACCACATCAATTTCTAAAATCAAATTATGTTCCCGATTACTGTGCAGATGAGTTGAATGTTTTTTCAATGATAACCCATTTTTTTGCCTTGATATATCTTCTGTGGGTTTAGTTCCATCTCAAAATTTACTTTGAAGTATAAGGTAAAAGAATAAGTTTAGAAAAACAAAGAAAACAAAAGTAGATGATACAAAAAATAGCATGATTATGAATAATCTGTAGTAGTTAATCTGCACTTTTGGTACCCTACCTGTTGAGATTTTAAAATAATGTTAGATAATCACACTTAGGGGGTTCCAGAAATATTTGAGACTTGAAGCTGAATGTTCACATTATAAGGGTAATCCAAACACTGCCACATGGTGATTGGGAGCAGAGCTTTTCAAGCCTGAGTGAAATGCAGTGCCCAGGTTCACACCAGCCCAACTGAATCAGAATTATTCAGGGGATGTGGCCTATAGGTTAATATTAAAAACAAACAAAAACTCTCCAAGTGATTCTAATTACAGTTAGGGTTGAGATCTACTTCCATCTCTTATAAGGCATCCATGGACTTAGTATTTGATATACATAAAATGCAATTCAACTTTAATTTTCCAATAAGGAAAATCATACCTAATTATTATCCATAGTGTCTGAGTTTGAATTTCAGGTTAGTAAATGTAATTTTATAAGACTGATCATAAAATCTCCACTGAGTGAGATACTGCTTTAACATATGAAAAATACATTCGGATGAAATATCTGGCCATATATCTTTTTTGGGGAGATCAGAAATGTCATTGTTTCTCACTATTAGTGCACTGCGATTTTATTGTCTTTAAAACTTTATACAGTGAAGAATATAGTCTTATAAACATCCTTCTAAGAAAAATAGAATATAACTTTTAGCTTAGGTGATTCCATCCACAATACAAATATCCTAGAGTTCAGGATATTAAAAAAGATTGTTATGTTTTATTGAAGTGACAGTCATTAAGCAAAATATCATTACTTACTTTTTCTTATAAATGCTCAGGTGTTAAAACATTTTAGCAAATTTCATACTGAAGCATTTTTGATGGTGACAAGCTGAGTTATTAGCTTTGCTTATGGCTTAGTGACTTATCCTATGTTCTTGTGAAGCTACTGGAGAAAATAGGTACTTTGTCTAATAGTTCACCAACTTTTTTGGGGAAATGTAGTTTCTCTCTCTGAGAGGTAGGCTTTATTCATATTCATGGCAAAGGGGAATATTAGGAGGTATGTATATTTGCAAATAGATATAGGCCTAAATATATAGAGAAATATATTCTCTATATTTAAGAACTTTGCTTTGAGGACTTAAAAAGGCAAACAAAGAAACAAAAATCCCCCTGGAACAAGTTTCCTTTTAAGACTGTAGATTGTATATCCTACTTAAACTAAGTAATATATAGTAGTCTCACGGTTTTGAATAACCTAAAGGTATTACCTAAAGTTAGGTAGAGAATACAAAGGCTATTTGTAAATAGGTAACTGTAGAATCTACTGTCTCTAGTATAATTTAAAATATATAGGAAACAAAAGCATTTCTTAAAAATTTAAAAAAGGGAATGGCTGAGATACACACAGATATGTGTGTGTGTGTGTGTGTGTGTGTGTGTGTGTGTGTGTGTGTAGGTTAAAGTCTTGAAACAGGGGCTATGAATGTGCCAGATAGTTTGAAGGGAAGTGTTTGCTTCACTTCTCTACATGATGCCAGTGTGAACTTATGATGCAAGACTGGAAAAACCATCAGATGATTATGTTCTTTAGGAAGATTAAGAAGATACTTCATTTAACAAAATAATAAGGAATATACTGGTGAGAGAGCCCACCAATGTTAGAGCCTACAGTCTAACTGTAAGTGAGGATTTATGGGAGGAAGGTATTGAGAACTGGGCTAACTGATAAGAATGAGGATGGTAAGTTCCCATAATAATGGAGTCTAGGTAGTGGCTTTTATCAGTTTAAAGCAAGGTAAGCTCAATGATTCTCATGGGCAGCAAGGTTGGAATGACAATCAGCGGGGCTTGGTAGCAGAGAGCCATAGATATAGCTAAAATAACAACTTTCTTGGGATCAGGGTAGATGTGCACTTAATGAGGGTATTGCTCAATCTCTCTAGCAACAAACAAGTCAAGGAAGGATAATCAAGGAAAGAGACTTAATACTTAAATGTCTCAATCTTTGCGCAATATCCAGATGTGAGCCAATTTTCCACTGAATAAAGGGCAGCCTGGATCCCCAAGAAGTATCCTGTAGCACTCCAGTTATAACGATTACCTCCTCTTTTCCCAAAGAGACCTACAGCCATTTACTTAACCATACACTAGGGAAAAGGGAATACCCAAACATTCTGAGGATTGTTGCACCTCGAGCTGAGTGGTCCCTTCTCTAATTGGCAAATGTATAATTTTCATGAACACTTTTGGCAATTAGCACAACCCCTACCTATAAGAAAAAATCCTTGGCCTATGAAGTACAATCTATCATAGTGGAAAAGGCAAGAAAATGGAAACCTCTGACACATTCCCAACCCTGCCCCCCAACACAGGCTAGTGACAATATTTCAGGTGAAATGACAGAGATTGGTACTACTTTCAGGATCTAAAGGAGCAGAGGTAGTGCCTTCATCATATCTGCTTTCCATTCACTGGGTGGTAGGGCACAGGTGATACAAAGGGCCCCAAATGGGAGTCTGTGCATCTTGATCCTTCTTTCACTTTGGAGCATGATCATTAGGTATTCACTCTTTTAGCAGACACTAGTATTAGTTTCCCTTTACTACTTATTACAAATTGTACAAAGCTAGTTGTTTAAAACAACACAAATCTAGGCGTATCTGGGTGGCTCTGTTGGTTAAGCGTCCAACTCTTGATTTTGGCTGAGGTCATGATCTCATAGTTCGTGAGTTTGAGCCCCGAATGGGGCTCTGCACTGACATTGTGAAGACTGCTTGGGATTCTCTCTCTCTGTCTCTGTCTCTCTCTCTTTCTCTCTCTGCCCCTACCCTGCTCATGCCCTCTCTTTCTTTCAAAATAAATAAATAGACATTAAAATTTTTTTTAATAAATAAATAAACATAACACAAGTCTGTAATCTTACAGTTTTGGGGTTCAGAAGTCTAAAATGAGTCAGCAAAACTGCATTCTTTCTGGAAGCTGTAAGGGAGAATTCATTTCCTTGCCCTTTATATATTCTAGAAACCATCCATATTCATTGGCTCATAGCCCTGCATCATGCCAACTTCTTTCATGGTCACTTACCTGATTCTGATGCTCCTCCCTTTTAAAAGAATACTTGTGATTATGTTGGGCCCATGTAGGTCGTTAAGGATAATCTTCCCATCTCATAGTCCTTCATTACATCTGAAAAGTCTCTTTTGCCATGTAAAGTAAACCATTCATAGGTTTTGGAGATTAGTTTGTGAACATCTTTGGAGGTGATTATTCTGCCTAGCACCCTACCTCCATCCCCCATTCAGTATCTCAAGATGAGTAGTCTTTGACCTTGCTGCACC
This sequence comes from Panthera tigris, assembly GCF_018350195.1. NCBI lineage: Eukaryota > Metazoa > Chordata > Mammalia > Carnivora > Felidae > Panthera > Panthera tigris. The sequence goes on from NC_056662.1 coordinate 75,133,132, forward strand.
TGAGAAAGATCTGGGGCATTTAAAAAATGCCTATTATGGATCCCATCTCCAGAGACTTTGGTTTAAGTGGTTTAGCATTGAGGCCCAAGCAACTATATTTTTGAAAGATTTCCAATTGCACCCTAAGTTAAGAACCATTTCTATTACATGCCATGGACTTAGTCTCAAAGTCTCTAGCCTGACTCTCATTCCTAAGAACAAAGAGTATTCAAATGTAATTCAGTTTTACCTCATTTACTTATATATTCTAACCATTCTCATAGAAGTTCTTTCCTTATTCAAAATAAACTCAAAATTCCTCTATGTCCTTGGTTATAAATATTAACTTTCAAGCCTAATTTGGCCTCTATCTTCTCTGCAAAACTTTGTAGAATCTTTCAGCAGCATTATCTTCTTTTTCCAAATTTCTACTTATATTTAAACGTATCGTTTCAGCTCACCTAACTGAAAAGAAGTTGCTTACACCACTACTTTGGCACCTTACAAGGATGGACTTGTATCTTGGATTGTTTTCCTGTGCTTCCCAGGACACAGGTACCTATAATCCTGGGTGTGGGTCTTTGTTGCCACAGTAAGTGGCTCACTTTGCTAAAACATAAGCTTTCCTGAATATTTGGAGAAATATTAGTGGTAATAATAAATTTATCAAAATATTATTAAAATTAAAATTATTTAAAATAAAATTAGCATTGCATCAAAAACAAAAGGAATAGTGATATGAATGCATTTTTTTTTGGATTCTATGGTGATCATAATGCGGTCAATAAATACAATTCTTTTGAAGAAAAAATGAGGTTTGGGAAGGTAACTTCTATTGCTGGATTATGAGATAACAGGTATAAAGGGCAGGGTGTCTAGAGAGACCATGCAGAATAGCTGAGAGGAGCTTGTGTAAAACACAGAATTGTAAAATATTGATCATTTTCTTATTGGGCCGAGACTCAGTGGGATCTTCAGGAGAGTGGAGGACAGGTGCTTTCAACCCTTAGGCACACCTGCCTGTTTCTCCCCTCATCACCTCCTCTATTTTTTTCTCCCTCTATCCTACTTCACTTTTCCTTTTTCTCAACCAAAGATACCTCTCCCTTTCCCCCATCCTCTCAAGGAACTCAAATATTCTTAAAAGACTTGACCATCATTTGTTTGTAGGCAATCACTACTTTCTTTTTTCAACCAGTTTCCTTGGGGAAAAACAAAACAAAACAAAATGATGGCTACATTCCTGGTAAAGGAAGAGAGGAATGTACACACATTAAAGTCTCAATAAATTTTGTGGCCACACATTATAAAAACACTTCTTCTCAGTAATACTCTCAAGTAAGTATCATTATAAAATACAAACTGCTTAATCCCCAATCATTTAGTGAGTGTAAATATAAATGAACCCATTTATGGAAAAGCTAGCTTCGTGACCTGGGGTCACCTCTCTGAGACTCAAATTTCTCATTTTTAAAAGGAGGATATTAGACCAGGTGATCTCTAGGGACCTTTCCAAGCCCCAAATCTGCCTCTATGTTATTGAAACTGTATGAAGAAAAAAGCTCAGTGGGATAGCAACTTATGAAAAATCTAACTTATTCCAGCCAGGAATTCTTCATCTTAGCAGGTTTTATGTCACGATGGGAACAGATGCCGTTTGATTTTGTAATTTGAGTTTAATTGATTTATAGGCTTATGGTGCCCTGCAGCGCAGTGGCTTCTCCAAGTAGGAGAGAATTGCTACTCTGGAAGATCTTTAAATTCTCTGGTATGACATTATGCTTTTGTTTCATGCAGAAACCACAATTGCTTTTCTGACTTTCCCAAGGACCTGCCCTTGGCCTGCTACTCACTCTTGTGTCATGCCCTTTCCTGGTCTTTGTTCTTTTCCTCTTAGAAAACTTTGAACTATATCTCTCCAGACCCCTTCTCTGAGTTCATCCTGGATTTCCATCTGCTTGCCAAACATCTCCAGTTCTATGATTCATAAAAACTGACACTCAACATGTCAAAAACAGACTGACTTTGTCTCCCTTCATTCTATGTCATTTTTCTGTGATCATCCTCTGCATCATTTCTGTCACTGAGGCTGGAAAACTGCTATCATGTCAGAATCCTGTCTTTCCCATGCCTCCTTGTCAGTAGTGGGGTTCTAGAATAGCACAGTTGCTAAGAGTCCAGCTCTAGACTGAGATGGCCTAAATTTAAATCTCAGGTCCACTACACCCCAGGTCTATGGTCGTAGGTCTCAGTTACCACTTCCCAGAATGCAGCCAATTGCTCTTCTCTTAGGCCTGTTGAGGATAAAATTAAATAGTGTATGTGGAATTCTTGGCACAGAATAATCAACCAATAAGTGATAATGATAATCATTACCCTAATTGAGCTCCAAACTCAGTATTTTTCCGAAATCTCCCTTCCCAGTTGCATCAAGCTAACATGAGCTTTCTTTGCCTCACACATAATCTTTTCACTTGTCTTTCTTTCTTTCTTTTTTTTTTTTTTGTCATTTAAACTTAGCATATCAGTCTGTAGGAACAGAATAGCTTCCCAATTCTGTTTTTCTATTGAATGAAATCAGAACTCTTTAGTATTCAACAACACTCAGGATCTGAACCCAATATTCTTTTCCAAATGTATTTGCTGCAGTTCCATTACTTGTAACTTTATTCGTTTATTTATTTATTTATTTATTTATTTATTTATTTATTTATGAGAGAGAGAGAGAGAGAGAGAGAGAGCAAAGGAGGGGAAGAGAGACAGGTAGAGAAAAGCCCAAGCAAGCTCTGCACTGTCACCAGAGTCCAAGGCGAGGCTCATACCCACAAACCATGAGATCATGATGGTCTGAGCCAAAATCCAGAGCCAGATACTTTACTGACTGAGCCAACCAGGTGCCCACCCCCCATTACCTATAACTTAAACCAGTGTTAAATGGTTACTTTCTTCCAACCATTCTGTGTAACTTGCCCGTTCTCTGGTACTTCTTTTGCATGTTTTCCCTCCAGTATCTCCATACCCATGCAAGAGCTCAAATGCTACTTAGGTCTTCACATCCCTCATCATTTGGGAGTTTTTTTCCTCTCTAATGTCCCCAAATTTACCTGTGCTTTACTTACAATGCTCATCTCCTTTCTTCCTTTTGTTAATGTCACTCGTGTACCTAACTCAGGAATTCTGCAAACTACCTCAGGAAGGGACCATTTCATTTCATATTTGTATACTCCAAATAGATGTTCCATCAGAAATGCAAGCGGGCCACATTTTTAAAGAAAGAAGGATTTAAATAAATAAATACTGGACAGGTAAATGAATGAGTGAGCTATCAGACAATAATTATTTATTAGCATACGCCTTAGCACATTAGCATGTGCCTTTAGCACTCTAAATTGGGAAAGCGAAACACCAAAAGAAGACTTGGGTAGGAGAAATAGAAACAAGTAAAAATTAACTCAGGAAATCACACTGTGGATGTTACCACTGAGGGAGTGAGACAAATAGTGGGAGAAAGCCAGGCAGGGGAATTAACATGGAGGGACTAAGCTTTAGATCTGCTACTCAGCAGGTTTACCATCTTTGTCACCTATATATATGTGTAATTTCACTCTAATATAAGATATCTTCAGTGCAACCAGAAACTAGTCTAATTAAATGTTAACAATAATATACTAATTTCTCAACTTATTGTTTTTTAATTTTTTTAATCTTTTTTTGAGAAAGAGAGAGAGAGAGAGAGAAAGTGTGAGTGGGGGAAGAACAGAGAGAGAGGGAGACACAGAATCCAAAGCGGTCTTCAGGCTCTGAGCCATCAGCACAGATCCCAAAGCAGGGCTTGAACTCACAGACTGTGAGATCATGACCTGAGCACAAGTCGGACGCTCAACTGAACGAGCCACCCAGGCACTCCTACTAATTTCTTATCTCACGCCACTTTATAGTTTCCAAGTATTTTTATGTATACCACCTCATGTTTAGTCTTCAAAATGATGTGGTATCAGTATTTTCTTTATTCAAAAAAGGGATTTGAACAGCAAAAATGATTAAGTTGCCCACCTGCTTAGTAATATAAGGCCTGGGACTCAAATCCAGAGTTTATGAATTCAAATTCAGATTTCTCCATTATTTCATTCCTGCAACCCATGTAGAGTAGATGGTATGCATCCAAATTCGGCAAAAAAAAAAAAAAAAGTGACAAAGCTATATATTATCCTTCTAAAAATCCACTCCTACTCTGATGGATGCTATTTTTAAATAAAATACTAAGTTCAATTTGTCAGTGCTGAATATGAACCCTTTACATGCTGCTCATGCTGCCCCTGACAAAGAATAATGGCCCCTCTAAGATTTCTCACCAGAGTGTAACAAACCTGGGATGTAGAATCCATGCTGCCAACCTGTTCTGAGGAATTGTGTTGTTCCTGTATAATTTGTTTACTTTCTCCCTGGGGTCCATTATCTCTGGATGATTTTAGCCCTGAAAATAAGGCAGAAGTAGCAGCAAGCATATGAATGTTTCCTGACAAATGCTGCTTTATTGTTCTGGAACACATACACACACACACACACACAATGCACAAGGGAACTGCATATTGCAATACTATGAAAAGAATAATTCTTTTAAAGTAAAGAATATTGAAAAATAAAAAGAAATTGACTTATGACTTCTTAGTCTGAGTGGTACAGACAATAATTCACTAATGAATTTGACCAGCTGTATTTAAAATTATTTTATTTGGTTGCCCAAAGAGCTGAAGTTTGAGTTTAAACTGTATTTAGGCAATTTTTCCCTGCTCTAAATATGAAGATAAAATTAATTTATATTAACTTGTATAAATCACATATAATTTATATATTATCACAGAAAGCATCTAATCAAAATGCAATATAAGATTGAGCATGCTAACTAGATAATTTAGGAATCTCAAAAATGGGAACAAATTCCAAATGATTCATAGATCCTGTCCATTGGAATAGCTACAAAGGACAGAAAACGTTAAGATGACAAAAGAATGGGTAAAAATCAACCTGAAAGTAAACCCGTTAGTAAACGATTCACTGGGTAGATGTATAGAACTGACTTTAAAACCACAACCAGTGAGAAACACTTGTTTTTCCTGAGAGGACCAAAAATTGCCAAGATTGAAAAGTCTTACTGGGAGACTCAGAGCTCCTTCCACCTTCTGTCTCCCAACTTTATAGTCTTAGAATAATCAGTGACAAGAAAATTGAGCAACCAACTCTCTCTTTCATTTTCATTTAGTAAGAAAAGATATTTTTGCTCTGCCTCCACATCAATATCTCTCCATCCATAGCCATCTATAGATTGTAACACACACACACACACACACACACGCGCGCGCGCGCATATTAGAAATTAAGCGTAGGCTTGTGTTGCTTTTATTTTGCAGAGGGGGGAAACAAATCACCAAAAAAATGGTGATTTTTTTTTAAGTTTTGTAGTTTCAGAAGAACATAGAAATATAACTGAGGATAGTACGTAATGGAAATTATAGTTGTGTTTGTGCAATCTGTAGTTTTACAGTGATCAAATCTATCAGAAAAACTCTTTGCTGAAACTAGTATATATTTGAGGTCTGTTTAGGTAGTGTATCCTAGCAATAACTTGTATATACTTTAAGGTGATTTGGGAACAATGCCAATATACAAGTTAAGAGTAACCAAGGCTTAAATCTTTACTTGATGACAAACATGGGTCTAGGATAGACCCCAGATTTATAACAATCCATAAACAAAAAAATCTAGAATGAGATATATGAACAATACTTCAGCATAACAAAACATTAAATATCCTCAATACCTCAATGAATAAAAATACCACTGAGAATTATTTTTTTTCATAAACCAATGAAACAATAGAATCTATTTGGTATTTTTAATTCAACGAAATAACTCATGAACTACAACTAACACATTGCTTAGAATTGTGCCTGGAACATAGTAAGCATTCAGCAAATTTTTACTCTTGTGACTAGAGACAAATAGGACATTATATAATGTTAAAAGGATCAATCCATCATGAAGGTTTAACTGTCATGAGCATATATGTACCTAACAGGAACCAAAAATACATGAAGCAAAAACTAACAGAATTGAAAGGATAAATGAACAATTCAACAATAATATTTGGAAACTTTAATATCACACTTTCAATAGTGGATAAACCAGCTGGAGAGAAAATCAGCAAATAAATAGAAGACTTGAAGAGTGCTATAACCAACTAAACATAAGAGAGATCTATAGATCATTCCAGTCAACATAATCATAATATACATTCTCAGTTTCACATGGAACATCCTCCAGGATAGATCAAATCTCAGGTCACAAAACAAGTTTCTATAAATTTTAAAGGACTGAAATGTTACAGTATATTCTCTCTCCACAAGTGTATGAAATTAATCAACAACAATATCTGAAAATTCTCAAATATATGTAAATTAAACCATACACTAAATAACTTAACCTAATGAGTCAAAGAAGAATCATCCAATCCCAAATAACTAATAGGTCAATGAAGAAATAAGAAGGAAAATTATAAAATAACTATAGATAAAAGAAAACTAAAACACCACTAACAGAACTTATGGAATGCAGAGAAACTGTGATTAGAAGAAAATTATAACTATAAATGCCTGCACTAAAAAGAATGCAGATAGAAAATCAATGATCTAAACTTCTACCTTAAACTGGAAATAGTACATTAAACCCAAGCAGATTAAGGTAGGAATTAATAAATGTTAAAAAGAAAATAAATGAAATAAGGAATAGAAATAATAGAGAAAATCAATGAGACCAAAAGTTGTTTCTTTGAGAGATCAACAAAATTAACAAACTTTTACCTAAACTAATGGTGGGGGGTTTTCCAGGGTGGGTGAGGAATTAGAGAGAGAGAGAGAGGGAGAGAGAGAAGACTCAAATTCCTAAAATGAGGAATGAAGGAAAGGACATTATTACAAACTTTACAGAAATCACAAGGAGTGTAAGGGAATAAAATGAATAATTTTCCACTAACAAATTAGATAAGTGAGATAAAATGAGCGAGTAAGCAGAAAGTAATAGTGAAACTGACTTTTAAAAATAGAAAACCCCTTTGGGGGCACCTGGGTGGTTCACTTGGTCAAGCGTCCAGCTTCACTTAGATCATGATCTCACAGTTTGTGAGTTCGAGCTCCACGTCGGGCTCTGTGCTGCCAGCTCAGAGCCTGAAGCCTGCTTCAGATTCTGTGTCTCTCTCTCACTCTGCCCCTCACCTGCTCACACTCTGTCTCTCTCTGTCTCTCAAAAATAAATAAACATTAAAAAAATTCTTTTTTAAAATAAAAAAAATAGAAAATACCAATTGATTTACTAAGGAGAATAAATTAATCAAAAAACTTCCCACAAGAAATGCCTAGGATCCTACTTCACTGTTGAATTCCACCAAATGTTTAGAAAATTAACACAAGTCTTTCTCAAACTCTTCTAAAAAGCAAGAGTTGGTGCTTCCCAACTCATTCCATAAAGCCAGAATTACTATGAAACAAACTGAAGACATCACAATAAAACTACAGAATAGCCTTCATAAATGTAGACTCATAAATCTTCACAAAATACTAACCAAATTAAGCAGCCTACAAAAAGAGTGTAAGTCATGCTCAGGGAGGATTTATACCACAAATACAAGGCTGTTTCAACATATGTAAACCAATCAACGTAATATGCCATAAGAATAGAATTAGGAAAAAAAACCCAACAACACATGATCATCTCACTAGATGCACAAAAAGCATTTGATAAAATGTAACAATCTAATTTGATTAAAAACAACTCTAAGCAAAACAGGAATATAACTGAACTTCCTCAACCTGATAACTCACAGATAGCATCCTTTTTAATGGTGAAAGCATGTAAGCTTCGCCCCTAAGATCAGGAATGAGTCAAGGCTGTCTACTCCTGCCAGTTACATTTAGCATACTATTAGAAGTTATAGCCTGGGCAATTAGACAACTAAAATAAATAAAAGGAACCCAAATTAGGATGGAAGAAGTAAAACTATCACTATTTGCAGATGGCATGATCTTACACATTGTAAGTCCCAGTGCACCCACACCAAACACATTAGAGCTAATACATATATTTGCAAGGTTGCAAGATACTAAATCAACACACACAAATTAGTTACATTTCTGTACACAAGCAACTAATAATTTGAAACAAATTTTTTAAAAATCTATATACAGTAACACTAAAAAGAATAGAGTAAGAACTAATTTTAACAAATAAGTTCAAAAATTTTACACTAAAAACCACAAAACACTGTTCAAATAAAGTAACACTTATAAACAGATGTTTCATTAATAGATTGGAGGATTTAATATTTTAATATGTCTATACTCTCAATCTATAGATCCAATGTGATCCCTGTCAAAATTCCAACATCCTGGGGTGTCTTGGTGGTGCAGTTGTTTAAGCATCCTACTCTTGATTTCAGCTCAGGTCATCTCATGGTTCATGAGATCGAGCCCCACACTGGGCTCCATGCTGACAGTGCAGATCCTGCTAGGGATTCTCACCTGCTCTCTCTCTGCCTCTCTCTCTGCCCCCCCCCCCCGCCCTGTCTCTGTCTCTCTCTCTCTCTCTCTCTGTCTCTCTCTCTCTCTGTCTCTCTCTCTCTCTCTCTTTAAAAGTAAATAAATAAATAAATAAATAAATAAATAAATAAATAAATAAATATTTTAAAATATATTCCAACATCCTATTCCTTAGAAATTAGTAGCCTGATCCTAATATTCACATGGAAATGCTAGGAATAGCCAAAAGAATCTTGAAAAGAAATGACATAATAACTTGGAGAACTCACACTTCCCAATTTTAAAACGTATTAAAAAGTAACTGTAATCATGATAGTGTTTTACTGACATAAAGACAGACATATAGATAAATAGAATATAATTTAAAGTTCAGAAATAAAGCCTTGCATTTATGGTCAATTAATTTTTGTCAGTGGTGCCAAGATGATTCTGTGGGGAAACAGTCTTCTCAACAAATGACACTGGGACCACTGGATAGCCACCACACAAAAGAATGAATTTTAATCCCTACCTCACATCATGTAAAAAACTTTATGCAAAATTAACTAAATGTAAAAATAAAACTACACAACTATTAAGAAATAACTGATATGTAAATCTTTAGGAGCTTGGATTAGGCAACCATTTCTCTGTTAGATAACCCACAAAAAGGGAGAAAACACTTGCAAATCATACCTGATAAGGCTCTAACCCTGTAACTCAACAATAAAAGAACAAATAAATCAAAAGTCAGGGAAATATTCTAATGGACATTTCCCCAAAGAATATAAATAGTAGCCATAAGTACACAACATGATGCATAACGTCATTAGTCATTAGGGAATTTCAAATCAATGCCACAATGATGTATATCTTCATGCCCACTGACATAACTATAAATAATAATAATCGTTGATAAGGATGTGAAGATATTGAACTCTCATGCATTGCTTCTGCTGTTGAAAATTGCTCTTGAAAACAGTTCAACAGTTCCTCAAAGAGTTCAACATAGATTTATCATATAATTCCGTAAGTTTACTCCTATGCATATGCACAGAGAAAAAAACGAGGGCCAAATAATTAAAATTAAAATTATGAAATTATAAATGAAAGAGCAGAGTTTACAAATGATACCACAGTCTCATAGGAGACTACCATGAATAAATATATGCCAACTAAGTGGACATCCTAGAAGGCATGAATAAATTTCTAGAAACCTACAATTTACCAATACTGAATCATGAAGAAATAGAAAAAAGTGAACAGACCAATAACAAGTAAAGGTATTGAATCAGCAATTAAAAATCTCCCAAAAAAGAAATGCCTAAGACCAGATGGTTTCACTGAAGAATTTTAAAGAAGAACAAATGCCAATCCTTCTAAGCCTCTTCCAAGAAATTGAAGAGGAGAGAACACTCATTTTAAGAGGCCAGAATTACCCTGATACTGAGTCAGATAAGAACACTACAAGAAATCTACAAGTCAATATACCTGATGAACATAGATGTAAAAATTCTCAGATGTAAAAATTCTTAGCAAAATGAATTCAACAGCACATTAAAGATCATACATCATGATCAAGTGGGATTCATCCCTGGGATACGAGGATATTTTAAAATCCACAAATCAACAAATGTGATACACCACATTAATAAAATGAAAGATAAAAGTTATATGATCAGCAAATTTAGAAAAGGCATTTGACAAAATTCAAAATCTTTTCATGGTAAAAACTTTCAAAAATTGGGTAAAGAGGGAACACACCTCAACATGATAAAGGCCACATATCACAACCCCACAGCTAACATCATACTCAATAGTGAAAAGTTGAAATCTTTTCCTCTTAGGTCAGGAACAAGGCAAGGATGCCCACTGTCACCACTTCTATTCAACCTACTTACTGAAAGTCCTAGCCAGAGCAAGTAGGCAAGAAAAATAAATAAAAGATACCTAAATCATAAAAGAAGTTATAAAATTTTCTCTTTTTATAGAAGATATGATATGATACCCACCAAAAAACCTGTTAGAACTGATTAAAAAATCAATAAAGTTTCATGATACAAAATCAACATACAAAAATCAATTGAATTTCTATATACTAACAACAAACTATCTAAAAAATAAAGAAAAATAATCCCATTAACAACAGCATCAAAACAAAATGCTTAGGGGCGCCTAGGTGGCTCAGTCGGTTAAATGTCCGACTTTGGCTCAGGTCATGATCTCGTGGCTTATGAGTTCAAGCCCCACTTCAGGCTCTGTGCTGGAAGCTCAGAGCCTGGAGCCTGCTCTGGATTCTGTGTCTCCCTCTCTCTGCCCCTTCCCCAGCTCACACTCTGTCTCTGTCTCTCAAAAATAAATAAATATTAAAAAAATTTTTTTTTAAATGCTTAGGAATAAATGTAACTAAGGAGGTGAAAGATCTGTACACTGAAAAATATAAGACATTGATAAAAGAAACTGAAAAAGATACAAATGCGTTAAAATATATCTATGTTCTTGGATCAAAATTATTAATATTATTAAATTTGTAGTATTAAAATTTCCATACTACCCAAATCTATGGAAAGATTCATTGTAAATCATGAAAATGAAAACAAAAATGGCACTTTTAGCAAAAATAGAAAAACAGTCTTAAAATTCATATGGAAGCACAAAAGACCCCAGATACTCATGGCAGTCTTGAGAAAGATGAACAGAGATGGTACTGTACCGTCCAATGGAATAGATTAGAGATCCCAGACTGATCTTTGATTCTTCCATATGGGACAATGTGGATGAACCTTGAGGGCACTGTGCTAAGAGGAATAATTCAGATAGAGAAGGACTAATACTCCATGATCTCACTTTTATTTGAAATCTATGAAAGACTTTCTCAGAGAAACAGATTAGGGGTTGCCAGGGGCTGAGGTTTGGAGGAAATGATTAGATGTTGGCCAAAGATCAGTAACATTTATAAGATGAACAATTTCTAGAGATCTAATGAACAGTGCAATGACTACAGTTAACAATACTATATTATATCCTTAAATGTCGCTAGGAGAATAGATTTTAAACTTACCACATGTACACAGAAAAGAAGTAACTACATGAAGTTATGTATGTGTTAACCAACCTAAAGTGTGTGTGTGTGTGTGTATAATTTATATATAAATTCCCAATGAAATATACAATTTGTATATATATAAAATCATCATATTATATACCATAAACTTATATAATATTATTTGTCAATTATCTCAATGGAGCTGGAAAAAGATGCTGATTACTAGCTATTAGTTTTTCTACTTAACTCAATAATGCCAGAATCTTAGAACACTTTATTCAATTTAACCTCCTCTTGAATAATGTTTTATTTTTATCATTTATTTAATTCTTACACTTTAAATCACCAAAGGTACTATTTTATTCATTTAAAACTCATTTTTATGCCTGCATATTTACCATTTCTGTGACTCTATTTCTCCTAATATTTATGCTGAAGAACTCACTTTAGTATTCATTGTTTAAAAACATAAAACATCCTTATGTCACTATCGTATTTTAAGATAATTATGGTTAATTTTTACTGTATGATTAAGCAGTATATATATGCACTCTAATATTTATGTACACAGTTTCCAACTATGGGGTAACATGAAGAGTGACTTCAGAAACTGTAACACCTGCCCCATGGTAGTGAGATAGAACCCAGACTGAAGATGATAAAAGAACTCAGTCTATCCAAACATCAAGAACTCATGACGGTGAGTAGACTATATTATTGTTTGGGATATATTTTGGGCTTTAATTTGTAAGTTTAACTTATAAAAGGAAGCTAATATGGTTTCATAATTTGAATCAAATATTGTTTTTCAACATTAATTTTTAAAAGAATTTAATTTTTGGATTTTAATATATACCAAAAACTTCATAATGGAAAGAATTTACATTCTTATGTAACAAATATCTTTGTTGTTACCATTCTTATGGAAATATCTAATTTTATGTAATTTTTGAAGTCTATTTAAAATATTGTATAACATCCTTTGAGCTATAATGGACTACATATTTGAACCTAACTTGGGGTGAGAAAAAGAATATGGAATTGGCTTTTCAGTCTTGTTTATAGAGAGCCCTTGGACATAATTGTTTCAATTCACTGTTCTAATAGATGTAAGAGATGTCTGGGGAACTCTAAAATCTCTACTACATGCTAGTGGTCCCCAAACAAGATACATAAAGTAACTGTAGCTGGTAATAGGAAAGTGGGTTAATAGATTGCAAGCTATTAATGATTTCCTGTTGTGAGAGAGACAAGACCAGATTTGATTAAGAATGAGTTTAATGGTTAAGCCCACTGAGAAAGGAACCATACCCTACAAAATGTGATTAGAGAGGGAGTCTCTTTCCTCTAATGTTATGTATGATACTACTTGAAGAGAACATCAGTAGAGTAACAGTTCTAGCCTTTGCTCTTTTATTCATTCCTTCCCAGTGGCAACTTTGGTGACATGCCCTCATAGTGCCCTCTACAAATGTCCACATTCTAATAATCCCTGGAACCCGCAAATATGTTGTCTTATATATCAAAAGGCACTTCTCAAATGTGATTAAAGATCTTGAGATGGGGAGACTATTCTAGATTATCTGGGTGAGTCCAATGTACTCACAAGGGTCCTTACAAAAAGGAAGCAAGAGGGTCAAAGAAGGAAAAGACAAGGGGATAAAAGAAGTAGAGGTCAGAGCAATGAATTTTTGAAGATGGAAGCAAGGGACCACGAACCAAGGAATGCAAGTGGTTTATAGAAGCTAGAAAAGGCAAGGACCTGTATTCTTAGATCCTCCACAACGAATAGCTGTGCCAACACCTTGATTTGAGGACCTCTCTTCTCCAGAACTGTGACATAATAAATACATGATATTTTAAGCTAGTAAATTTGTGGTAGTTTTTGCAGAAATAAGAAACTAAGATGGAAAGATTGTATCAATTTTGCCCCCTCCCTCCTCCTTCTCCTTGTTCTTTTTTCCTTCTTGTGATCTGCCTGCTTGCAGAGGACATACATTCCATTCTGTGCTTTCATGGCATGATATTTTTCAGGCAGATCCCTGTGGAAACCATTGATTTTTAAACTCTGCCAAGGAGAGTGATTGGCTAAGTGTGTCCAATTTAGTGTTAAAATATTAACACCCTTACTTGTCTAACAGATTTAATGTCCTATTGTTCAACATAAGCATTGTAAGTAATGAGTTCATTTTTTTATATACATTTATTTGATTCCAATATCTACTTCTCACTTTTTTCTTCAGTTCAGAAAGGTGAAATATTTGTGCTGTATATGAGCTCTTTCAAATCCCTTCAGTAGTCTCGTAGGTTAGCTAACTGTTTACATGTATGGCTTTGGGCTAGTCACTTAGTATATCTGTATCTCTTTGTCCTTATCTCTAAAATGTGACTAATCATAACATTTGACCCTCAGGATTGTTACAAGAATCAAATAAATTAACGTTTTGAGGCACCTGGGTGGCTCAGTTGGTTGAGCATCTGACTTCGGCTCAGGTCATGTTCTCGCAGTTTGTGGTTCGAGCCCCGGGTCAGGTTCTTTGCTGACAACTCAGAGCCTGGAGCCTGCTTCGGATTCTGTGTCTCCCTTTCTCTCTGCCTCTGCCCTCCTGGCACTCTGTCTCTGTCTCCCAAAAAAGTGAATACACGTTAAAAAAAAAAAAATATATATATACATATATATATATATATTGGGGTGCCTGGGTGGCTCAGTCGGTTGGGCGTCCGACTTCGGCTCAGGTCATGATCTCGCGGTCCGTGAGTTCGAGCCCAGCGTCGGGCTGTGTGCTGACAGCTCAGAGCCCGGAGACTGTTTCAGATTCTGTGTCTCCCTCTCTCTCTGACCCTCCCCCATTCATGCTCTGTCTCTCTCTGTCTCAAAAATGAATAAACGTTAAAAAAATTAAAAAATATATATAATATAATAATAAATATATATAAATATTTATATAAATAAGTATATAATAATATAATAAATATATATTATATATAAATAAATATATAATAATATACTAAATATATATTATATATATAATAAAAATATACATGTATAATAAAGTGCCCAGACCAGTGCCTGCTATACAATAAGTACTTTTTGAAGGTTACCAAGAGATAATATTTTGGAAAAAGAACAAGCAGAGATTCTCCATATAGCCACGAGTTAATAGATGTTCTAAAATATTAAATAATACATTTTAAAAATTAGTTATTTGCTTAAATGATAGAAATGTTTGTTTTTCTCTGTCTTATGTTTATTGGCATAGCAATTTGAAAATTATGAGGTGGAGATAATATTTAAGCCATTAGAATTTTTATTTTAAAGTATTATTGAGCACAGTATGACAAATTGAATGTTCTTGTCCAGGAATTCTGGCTAAAACTGTTAAAGAGCAGGTTGTCTCAAAACAGTTTAATTGATCTGGATAGCTGTCTCTTTTCATATAAATCATACATGCTTATCAACCTTCTCTGTCCTTGTCATGCTGACACTATTGATAGCATAATATTAATATACATATTCTAGGTCTGGGGGTCACTTGAGAGTGAATTACAGTCTTGGAAGGACCTCACAGGTCATCTTAAGCACAGCTGTTCTTTTATTTTGTTTTCAGCTCTTGCCTTAGGAAAAAGCTTTCCAAAACATTTACGTTTCTCCTGTTTGCACCCAGTATCTGATAAAACAGGAAATAAGCACAGTATTCTCCACACATCTT
The DNA here is from genome assembly GCF_018350195.1 of Panthera tigris. Classification (NCBI taxonomy): domain Eukaryota; kingdom Metazoa; phylum Chordata; class Mammalia; order Carnivora; family Felidae; genus Panthera; species Panthera tigris. The sequence continues at coordinate 75,148,434 of NC_056662.1, forward strand.
TAAACAGGACTCTAGATCCTATTTCACAACTAAGAATTTAAGTTTTGTTGACAACCATTTCAACCTCAGTTCAGGAACTTAGTTTATTAGAAACTCTAGAAATGATACCGTTATCCAGCAATTGTTTTATATAATCTTTTTTCAGGCTTTATTTCATTACAGCAAATTTTAACAAGAGACTTGGGGATGGCACTGGAATTTTTTGTTCCATTGAAAATTCACTTAAATGGGGAAATTCCCCCAAAATGATACAGTACCAGTATCTACTAAGCAGATTTTAGACGAAGATACTTAAGATGAAGAATTTTTCTCACTGATACAAAGTAACAAAATGACGTAACAATGTTAGTGATAGTTGACTATGACTGACATCCTCTATACTTGGGCAATTGAACTAAATGTTGGTAGATGGAATAAATTAAAGAAAATGGCAACCCATTTCGTCTTTTGGGTGACTCAAATCTTCCTTTTATTGAGCAGTTGCAAAACACATTAGAACATCTCTTTTTGCTCCTTTTCTCACCTATCAACCTTACACATCTAAATGTTTGAGAATTGCAGCAATTCCCAACATATCTGTGAAGTGAAATTTGTGTCAACATCTGTCTGATGAATTGAGCAGGTGAATTGTGAGCACTTTGCTGAAGAATATAAGGTGGTATACCTCTTTGTTGAAATAAACTGGCTCTTACTTCTGGTGACTTCTACTCTGGTTAAATTTTTTATGTTTAACTGATGGTAAGAGATTTATAATGGCTCAAATAAGGTATGTTATTTAAGTAGCATTTTTCCTTACTTGGCTCTACTTTTCTTTCTGTTCAGCATGCTTTTGAAATGAAGACTCAGGCCCTTTCACTCTGAGTCCATTTGCTGCACCTGGTGTTAATAGAGATTTTCAAAATTTCTTTTTTTTTCAAAATATTTTTTGTAAGACATGGAGTAGTTTCTCAGTAAACTTAAGAGGCACAACAAATGTATTGAACTTTCATTTTAATCAAGATATGTTTACTCAGTAGAGTTAGGAAGTAATACTAAAGGTAGGTCTTCTATGCAATAGGGATGTTTCTTTCAGGCATCATTTCACTATTTAATCTAGTAGTTTTGCATAGCAAATCCCACTCTTGCTATTACAGCCTTAGATTATAAAGGAATTTTAGAGAAAGCTATTCGAAAGTGTTTTCACTACAGTTGAACTGAACATTCCAAATCTCTGCATTTATATGACTGAGCAGAAAAATAATACCTGCTAATTCATTACCTAATTGAATGGCTAGGAAAGACTAGAGCTGTGGTTGCAGAATTTGCAAATAAGAAATCTCATTTTCACACACTGACTTCAATTCACCCAGATTGTGTTTCCTAATTCGAAGTGTTCCGGTTCTCCCTAAAATCTGCCTCCGTATTGTCATATATGTCCCAATCAGATGGTATTTCCAACATCTTGAACTCTAAGATCCTTGACTGAATTTGGGATGGCATGGCACAACTTGAACCTTGGGATCCACTCCTAACTCTCTTTTCTGTGTATCTATGTAGCTACTCTTCCATGGAATGGAGCTCCTTGGTCTCCTGATGTATCCCTTTTCCTCAATCTAATGTCCACCCCTTTTTATCATTCGATTTTCTTTCTGCTAGCTTCACCTATTGACCTAAACATTCAGTTTCCATTGGTAATCATTCAACCCACTAAGCTCTGCTCTTGCTGTCTTGGGTTTTATGTAGGACTCATTTTGTAAATTACCAAACCTGACCTATGCAACCGGTCTACATTTTGCTATCTACACTTTGAAAAATCTGAAATCTAGCCTGTGCTCAAACCATACCCAGGAGTTCCACACCTATATTTTTATTTGCCTACTGAACATTCCTGTCTTCATGTTTCATAGACATTTCAAAATCAACACATTCAAAACTTTTTGCCTCCACACCTCCCCCCTCCTGTACTTTCACCTTTGGTTAATAGAAAAACCATCTTCAGTTTAAGTGGCCACAAATTATTGCCTATCACAGTAAGCTCTTACTAAAGAAATGGGATTTTAAAGTCTCTGTTTATGATTTTATGTGTAGTGTATTCCATTTAAATCTTCTGTTCAGGCTCTTAAAATACAAATATTCTGAAATGGATGTCATCATATATTTCCAATGAATAATAGCAATAATTTTAGAGCAATCTAATATTATGTATGTATGAGAAATAAGAATAAAGAATTGCATTTAAATAAGAAATTCAGTTATATTAAGGAGTCTCCCAAATCATTAACATCTACTTGATTTTACAAAACATTTATCATAGATATTATTTATATTTTTTCATTCCTAACACAATTTTGGATGAGAGGCTTTACACTGAAAAACATTCATTTTCTACAAAAAGCATTTATTAGTTCTGACAAACCATCTGAGACATGTTCAGAATGTTAACTAACAAATAATACATTTTTTTCAAGCATGTTATAAAAAAATACATGTCCCAAATCTCATTTCCTTTGCTTAAGATTAGTCTTCTAGCTGAGAGATAATACTCCCTCCTAAAATAATCATTTTTTAATTTTGGTTTACTTCATATCTTGATTAATAGTCTCATAAGTGAAAACAAAATTTCTGTTTGAAAGGAATCAGGCTTTATCTTTAAAAAGAAAAAATCATAACACAAATGTATATACCTAATTTAACTATTAACTGCTACCATATCAAACTTAGGAAAACCTTTAATTCTTATTCTGTTAGAGATATACAAAATAATTAAATCTCTCAAGCACTTTTAGTTTTGCTTTTTAATTTTCTTTACTTTCTGTGACTTTACCAGTTCTACACAGCTTTATGAAAGAACAGTGCCCCCCAAATCATTTTTCAAATAGTTTATTTCTAGGGAAAAGGTACATACCTATCATTTCAGGATAGCTGAAATTTTATGCTAACTTACATCACCAGCAGGAAAGTTAAAAGCAGTAATATTTGTTAATTTCCATATATATATATGTTACACATAATATTTAGGATACATGATTGTGATCCCTTTTAGTTCTTGAGTTGTTTTTCATTGAAAAAACCTAACATTGATTTGTGCAACATTTTTTATTCTACTACAAATAGCCTATTTTCTTTCCATGCTGGATGCTTTCCTTCAAATATAATTTCTGAGCTTCAAATAGGAAACATAATTTTGCCCTGGATGTTCCCTTGACTTCTAGAATAGCAAATGATGCTATATTCATGTCTGGAAATGACTACACTTAAAGTCTCTGTATTCAGTCAGCCAGCTAGTTTTGATATTCACCAGCTGGGTGGCCTTAGGCCAGTTGCTTAACTTCTCAACATAAAATTAAGATACGAGTACCTATTTCATAGTCTTAGTTTGGATTAATATGTGTTAATATATATAAAGTGCTTAGAATAGTGCAGAGCACATAAATGGTCAATAAATATTAGTTAAAGTTAAGTTAAAAAGTCTATATGAAGAAAAAATATAAACTGTAAACATATTCCAGCTTCCGTAATTTCTCATTTGCTCCATTCTAAGAAGGAACATTAAATCATATGATGTGGTTCAAAATGCTTCTTTCTAGCCTATATAAATTGGGAGCAATGACTTCATTCTTTTTTTCCTTTAAAAAAATTTTTTAAGTGTTTATTTTTTTTTAATTTTTTTTTTAATGTTTATTTATTTTTGAGACAGAGAGAGACAGAGCATGAACGGGGGAGGGGCAGAGAGAGAGGGAGACACAGAATCGGAAGCAGGCTCCAGGCTCTGAGCCATCAGCCCAGAGCCCGACGCGGGGCTCGAACTCACGGACCGCGAGATCGTGACCTGAGCTGAAGTCGGACGCTCAACCGACTGAGCCACCCAGGCGCCCCAGTGTTTATTTATTTTTGAGAGAGACAGAGCATGAGTGGGGGGAGGGCAGAGAGAGAGAGGGAGACACAGAATTCAAAGCAGGCTCCAGGCTCTGAACTGTCAGCACAGACCCCAATGTGGGGCTTGAACTCATGAACGGTAAGATCATGACCTGAGCCAAAGTCAACACTTAACCGACTGAGCCACCCAGGCACCCCACCTCCATTCTTTATCTTTATTTCCTTAAGGACAAGCTTTGTTTCTTTACTCTTATCTAGATCATGGACAAACCAGTTAGGGGTGAGGAGAAGAGAGTTGGAATAATTACCCACAGTTTAAGACAAGAGTCGTATTATTACAAGTTGTCTGTGAATGGGTTGTTTAAATTACCACAGAAGACTTACAACTTAGTTCATAGTCTTAGATACAGAAGGCAACATGCTGGGAGGCTAGAAAAGATTATGTACTAGTCACTAGTCACTCAATAATTTATTATTAAAGCCTTATACTCAAAAACCTTGCTCTTAAGAATATCAAAATGCTACATAGATTTCCATTGGAACCAATATGTAAGTTGAAATAAAAAGTTAAATGTATTTGTGAATCTAGCTTCAAATACTAGTGACATAATTATTATATCTCTCTTTCTTTATTGTGCATGAATTCAGAGCCAGAATTCACTGAGAATATGCTATAGGCAAAATGCATTATATTAAGCCAGGTGGATTTGATCCAAAGAAGCATTGCCAAATACAGATGTTATTTCTCAAAATGAGTGTAACTGATTTATTCTACAAGTGAAATGGAAAAATGATTAGATGTATATTAATAGTATATTTTTGGAACACCTGGGTGACTCAGTCAGTCAAGTGTCTGACTCCTGATTTCCGCTCAGGTCATGATCTCACGGTTGGTGGGATTGAGCTCTGTGTCTAGCTCTGGGCTGACAGCGCAGAGCCTGCTGGGGCTTCTCTTCCTCTCTCTCTGCCCCTCCCCTGCTTGTTCCCTCTCTATCTCAAAAATAAATAAATAAACTGAAAAAAATAGCAGATTCTCCACTCATTTATGCCTGCTTAATTTTAATTTTTTCAAGTGTTTATTTATTTTTTGAGAGACATAGACATAGCACAAGAGACACAGAATCCGAAGCAGGCTCCAGGATCTGAGCTGTCAGCACAGAGCCGGATGTGGGGCTCGAACCCACGAACCATGGGATCATGATCTGAGCTGAAGTCCAATGCTTAACTGACTGAGCCAGCCAGGCACCCCTATGCCTGCTTAATTTTAAAATAATGTTTTCTATGTATGTGTGCAGCCAGGAATATTTCAATTAACATTCCAGTAATGTAGTTTATATCCTATATTGAACCAGATTTCCAGTTGACTAGATTTTAAGTCTACTGTAAAAGCTTTATTGAGATATAATTCACATGCTATATAATATATTCATTTAAATTTCATAATTTAGTGATTATTTGTATAGTCACAGATATGCACAAATATCACCACTGTTAATTTTAGAACATCTTATTCACCTAAAAAATAAAATAACATTCATACCATATAGTTATGAACCCTCCCCCACTTCTTCTATCATACCACTTGACTCCAAGCAACTATTAATCTACTTTCTGTCTCTACAAATTTGCCTTTTCTGGCATTTCATATAAATGGAATCATGTGATACATGGACTTCCCTGACTGGCTTTTTTCACCAAGGATAATGTCGAAGTTCATCCATGTTATATCATGTAACAGTGATCCATTGCTTGTTCACGGCCAAATAATATTCCATTGCTTTAATCTGTTATTTTTTATATCTATCAATAAGTGGACATTTGGATTATTTATAGCTTTTGATATTTTGATCTGCTATAAAAACTTATGTGCAAGTTTTTGGGTGGACATAAGTTTTTACTTCTCTTGGGTATATATAAAGGAGTGGAATTGTTGGGTTGTATGACATTTTCTGTTTTATGTTTGAGGAACTTTCAGACTGTTTTTCAAAGTGGCTGCACAATTCTGTATTCCAATCATCAGTGCTTCAAGGTTCTACCTTTTCCACATTCTCACCAACATTTGTTATTATCTGACTTTTTTTTTTATTTTAGCCTGCCTGTTGAGTGTGAAGTGATGGTATCTTATTGTGGATTTGATTTGTACTTCTCTGATGCCTAATGATGTCAAGCATTTCTCAGTATGCTCAATGTCTTCTTTGAGAGATGTCTATTTAGATCCTCTGTCCATTTTAGTTTTGTCATTTTTTTAAGCTTATTCATTTTGAAAGAGACAGAGCATGACTCAAGGAGGGGAAGAGAGAGGGGGGGAGAGAGAGAATCCCGATGCAGAGCTCGATCTCACCAACTGTGAGATGGTGATCTGAGCCGCAATCAAGAGTTGGACGCTTAACCTACTAAGCCACCCAGTATGCCTCCAAATGAGTTTTATTTATTTATTTATTTATTTTTTTTTTAATTTTTTTTTTCCAACGTTTTTTATTTATTTTTGGGACAGAGAGAGACAGAGCATGAACGGGGGAGGGGCCGAGAGAGAGGGAGACACAGAATCGGAAACAGGCTCCAGGCTCCGAGCCATCAGCCCAGAGCCCGACGCGGGGCTCGAACTCACGGACCGCGAGATCGTGACCTGGCTGAAGTCGGACGCTCAACCGACTGCGCCACCCAGGCGCCCCTCCAAATGAGTTTTAAAACCAGATGATTTCCATAAAGAATTTCCATGAAGAATCCAGCTGACTGGTTCAATTAATTTAGTGAAGTCTATTTTTCCATTCAGTATGAAGCCTTTGATGTTGTTTCTCAGAGAATGCAGCCTAGATACGGCCACAGACACCTTGGGATAGCCTTGCCTTCGGTGCAGCTCTCTGTCCCTATCCACACCGCTAATTAGCTGGTTGTCTATTGTTTACAACAATGCTCTGAAACCTGATTTGCTCACAGACTGATCCAATAGCAAACCCAGACTCCTTTGAAGAGATAGTTCCTGTGGTTAGTGTTTGTTACTTGTCCTCACCCAGAAAGGCTCCCTCCTATCTCTTTTCCTCATTTCTCTCTTGCAAGTGAAGCTGCCTAACATTTAGCCTATATTTTCAATAAATCCATCTTATCCCAATTGTCTTTTATGACAGTCCTCACGGTTTTTGAGTGTCCTTAGACTTAAGCTTCTTCGTTAAACTCTGTTGCAAATTAAGTCACTTCCTATGAAAAGAGATTAGGCATTTTCTGTACTATGGCCTGCTTCTCACCAGAGTAAAATCTTTGTGCCATGTCTCTGGTGCTGGGGATGGGACAATGGTGTTCTTCACTCTGAATGACAACCCCAATTAAGAACTGAATATTTCCTTGGAGTGGGAGGGCAACAGCCCTAGGTCTCCTTGGCTTCCCACTCCTGGCTTGGAATCCCTGATCCATAAATTAAGGCAAGAGGGAAGAAGACTCCTATCTTCAGTGCTATAATGTCCAAGGTAGAACCTTCATCTCACCAGTGGGGGTTGAGTGGCAAAAGGCATCTCACTGATCTGCATTCCCAGAACTCAACCTCAGTAACAAGTAGCTGGGGGCATCAGGAGAAATTGTGATGTCCAGACTCTTTTGGGAATATACCCCTCTGACTGGAAGCTGTAGGTGGTGAGGGAACCTTGCATTCTGGCTATACCAGTCTAAAATTGGAGTTTCCATCTCACTGACCTGAGAAGGGAGAGATGGAGTGAGTCTTACTTCAAAAATCACAGGCTCTTACTGTTCTTCCTGAATTTTAGTAGATTTTCTTGAACAAATGTTTCTCCATTTGCTGTATGCCCTTAGGAGTATTTTCAAGGACTTTAATGGTTACAATTTTATTTTTAGCAATTTTCACCAATTTTGCTGGAGAACGTGTCCACAGAGCTAGAAATCCTTTTAAGTTCTGAGTTTTGTACTAATAGAAAGTCTATAAGGAATACACTGAAAATATTGCTTGAGGCATTATCCAGCTTAATACTGTTAAAAAAAAAAAGCAAACTAGATACTTTTTTCTAACAGACACTCTTAAAATAGCCATTACATTTTCCTTTACTGTGAACTTAACTTTAATATCACAATTGAACATGACCCAAAAGATGTTCTGCTATGTTTACTGTATATTATTTAAGAAATATCATGAACTAGTTATTAGTAAATTTTGAGTATGCTACTACTCACTTTCAAAATGTGTATTAATATTTTTCATAAAAATATTGAAAATTACCTTGATATTTAAAATAAAATACATTCCTGTTCTCTTCATCCTTTTTAAAATAATTTCTTTAAAAATAACCCACCTAGTTCAACATTTCCCAAACCGAAATCCTGTTCTGGTCATTGAACAATTTCCAATGTTCCAAAATCAATTTAGCTACCAAATAACAGCATCAATTATCTATGCTGTGGAATGAAATTATTTTAAATAAGTTTTAAACACGTAAGTAAGTTCTCAAATATTGTGAAAAGGTCTATTCAGGTATTAAGAATATTTTTCAAAGCAGTATGGAGTTTCCTCAAAAGTTCAAAATAGAACTACCCTACAATTGAGCAACTATACCACTAGGTATTTATCCAAAAGATATCAAAAATACTGATTTGAAGGTACACATGCATCCCAATGTTTTACAGCAGCATATCAACAATAGACAAATTATGGAAAGAGCTTAAATGTCCATCAACTGATGAAAGGATAAAGAAATTGTGATATATATAAATGGAATCTTATTCAGCCATCAAAAAGAATGAAATCTTGCCATTTGCAAAAATATGGATGGAGCTCAAGTTTAATAAGCTAAGCAAAGTAAGTCAGAGAAAGACAAATATCATATGATTTCACTCATGTGTGGAATTTAAGAAACGAAACAGATGAACATAGGGGAGAAAAAAAGAGAGGCAAACCAGAAAATAGACTCTGAACTACCGAGAACAAGCTGAGGATTGCTGGAGGGAAGGTGGGCAGGAGGATGCGTTAAATGGGGGATGGGTATTAAGGAGGGCACTTGTGAAGAGTACTGGGTGTCATACGTAAGTGATGAATCACTAAATTCTACTCCTGAAACTAATCTTACACGATATGTTAACTAACTGGAATTTAAATAAAAACTTGAAAATAAAAATAAAAATAAATTTCTAAAAGTAAAAATGCCAAAAAAAGAATATTATTCAAATTTCCAGAATTCATCTTGTGTGGTATGAAATGAAAGGGAAAGAAATATTTATTTGGTTTACTATCCTATTTTTTCCTATTATTTTCTCCTATTATTGAAAATACATATCTATACAATAAAGAGTGTACTTTTTTTTTTTTTACCTCCTCTCTTACCTGACACTTAATTTTGCAAAATATTTTGTGGGTTTTTTTTTTCTATGTAACTAATATTTATTGAGAAATTTGGTCCTAAGTGATCAAAAGAGGAACATGATTTTTTTTTTTTAATACAACCACCTTTAAAATAAAATTTCTAGCACCATTTGCATTTCTTTGCAAAGAAGACAGTATGAACAAAGAGGTTGGGTAGGTGCTTCTTCTGGAGATGACTGCATTCTTTTTCTTGCTGATTTTATATTTTAGTGGGAAATATATTAGTATTCGTAGGGAGAAAATGATGGGGAAGATCTGAAATGATTAACTGATGTATTCTGGTGTTGAAAGGAGAATTGAAATCAAATGATTTTTGCTTTAAAATAATCTGAAGAAAGAGATATGTAACAGCTCTGTGCTCACAGGAATCCAGATGTGCCAATTTTTGAAACTGTGTGCTCCTAATTTATTTCAAGTGATATGTTTGGTGGATTCGTTTTCTCTCTTTTTACATAAGAAATTTTATTTTTTTTACATTTTTGTTTTCATTTATACCATGATACTAAATTGTTCCCAGTTAACCTTTAATAAGAAAGATGATTGTTAATTACTATTTTCTTCGGTGTCCTCTCATCACTTAAAATCACTTTTCTATGTAGTACCAGGTGACTTGTACTTGTTTTCCTAAAGAAGAACTTGCCTCCTGAGAATTTAGTTGTTCCTTAGTCTAAATTAATAGCAGCATTAATCAGGATTTAATGTGGGGAATTACTTACAATTAACAAAACCCTTTTTATTATTCTGTTTAATTAAATCCTTATCATTTGTTGAAATAAATGACCCTAACTTAGTTGCTATATACCTATATCTTCATGGTGCACGTGTATACACACACACACACACACACACACACACACACACACACACACACACGTGTCACATCTCATCACATTTATGGAAATGTTCCAAAGCCATAGAATTCAAAAAAAATTTTACCATACCGTTTTCAGAGTGCCCTAGAATTAAATATATGAGCTTTTGGGATTACTTTCTTTGATGTATGAACACCCCTGGAAATTTATATTAATATTAATATCCAGGTATTAAAATATTTGCTATCTTCAGTTACACCTGGTAGAACTATAATGATTGTCAGTCATTTAGGAAGTGATATAATTCAGATGAGATCCAACATTCAAAATGATGAATATTGAGGACAAATGTTTCAGTAGCAGCAAGTAGGGATTGCTGGGGTGTGTGAGCAGTCATTACAGTTGTTAACACTACCATAACTCACGATTCATTTCACAAATAGAAAATTACTTTTTAAAAATAATTTCTCCAGTTGTACCAGGTTCTTAGTTACAAGGTTTTCTCCTACATTCTGCATTCTAAACATACTGTGTATCTACATCTAGCCTCCATGGGGTACTTCCAAGATAATCATTTCCAAAACGAGTATGCACAAAGCTCTGTGATCTGGGCTAGAGTGCACACTGACTTAAAGTGAGTAATCTGGGGTACCTGGGTGGCTCAGTCAGTTGAACATCTGGCTTTGGCTCAGGTCATGGTCTCATGGATTGTGAGCTGGAGCCAGACAGCTCAGAGACTGGAGCCCGCTTCGGATTCTGTGTCTCCCTCTCTCTCTCTGCCCTTTCCTGCTTGTGCTCTGTCTCTGTCTCTCTCTCTCAAAAATAAATAAACATTAAAAAGAGATTTAAAGTGAGTAACTGGTTCTGAAGGAGTTTATAGGAAAGCTAGAGAATCAAACTATATATATATATATATATATATATATATATATATATATAATGATTAGAAAAAAGACTGCCTATAACAATAATATTAATAATAAAAGATCATTTATGTGGTACATTTTAAATATTTCAAAGAATATTTTATATAATTCAATAACACATTTAACTATATGTTATAATTCCCATTTTATAATTGAGAAAACCAGAGCTCAAAATATAAGCTGCCTAAATTCACACAGTTAATAAATGGCAGAGCCTGGATTCAAATTCGGTATATTTCTTTTTATATACACTGTCATTAAGAGCTGAGTGTTCTGGTTTCTCCACTCTTTGTTTTACAGTTCCCTTACTATTCCTGATAATATTTCTGCGGTTTTTTTTGCAAAGAAAAAAAGCACTCTGAGATGAACACTATAAAATCCAATCTTTTCCCATCACCAATAGACATCACTTTTGCTTGATATGCTTTGTTCACATTTCGCATACTTCCACTGAATTTATTTTCCACTGAATACCAGTGATGCCTTTTTCTTAGGACTTCTAACTAGAGCGATTGTAAGGACATGCTAAGAACATCAAATTAAGTGTTTTATAATTAGTTATCAGAAGCCATGGCTCTCTTAAAACCCATGTTGATCACGTATTCCAAAATTGTTTTTAAAAGACAAAATTATTGTGTCTCTGTAGTCCATCCCAGCACTACTGTTCTGCCTTCCAACACCTTTCATACTAGGCCCTTCCTTAACATTCCTACTGCTACCACCTCTTTTGGGCCATCATTACATAAAATGTGGATGGTGACCATTGCTAAACAACTAGATTCTGTGTTATTTCCAGTTTCTCAACGCAATCCACCCTGAACACACTGCCACAGTAGTCTTCCTAATGCAGTAACTTGCAGTAGCCAACAATATTCTATGGATCTATATTACCTCTGGCATAAAGTCTAACTTGGTAGCAGCTAGAAACTCAAATGTTCAATTAACAAAAGAGAAGTAAATAACTAAAAAACCAATATTTCTACGGGATAAAACTCCCTTAGGGAGAACATTAGTATTAGTTTGCGAGGGTTTCCAGAACAAGGTACCACAGCCTGAAACAAAAGAAATGTATTTTAAAAATAATTTCTCCAGTTGTACTGGGTTCTTAGTTACTCCTGAAACTAATATTACACTATATTCTGTTTTTTTTCTATAGCTTCTTATCTCTTATTACCGATCTATCTATCTATCTATATAGATATATATCTATCTATATATACCTAGGTATATATAGATAGATAGGTATATATAGATAGGTATATATAGATATATAGATATAGATATTACAGAGATATGCCTATATATATATCTATATACAGATATATACATATATATGTATATACACATATATATATACCTATACCTCTCTTATTACAGAGATAAGAAGGAGAAAAAACTTCTAGTTGGAATAAAAATTTGTGCCATATTTTTGAAGGATAAAACTGAGGCAAAATTGAGGCAAAATTTAGCAAGTAGTCAAATGTGATTAAAACTGTTATGGACTGAACTGTGTCCCCCTGTACCAGATTCACATATTGAAATCCTAACTCCCACTACTCAGACTATATTTCTAGATAGTGTCTTTAAAGAGATTATTAAATTAAAGGTCATTAAGATGGGCCCCAATCCAGTATGACTGGTATCCTTACAAAACAAGATTAGGATACAGGCATACACAGAAGGAAGACCAAGTGAAGACAAGGAAAAGCTGTCTATCTATCTACAAGCCAAGAAGAGAGGAGTTAGAAGTCAATCCTGGCAAACATCTTGATCTTCAATTTCCGGCCTCCAGATTTCTGCAAAATACATTTCTTTTGTTTCAGTCTGTGGTACCTTGTTCTGGAAGCCCTCGCAAACTAATACTAATGTTCTCCCCAAAGGAGTTTTATCCACTCACAAAAGTGGGTGAAGACAAAAACATTCATGATTGCCAATTGAGTACTGAGTATATTTTAAAAGTAGGAAATTCTCCCCAATACTTTATTTGGATATTAAATAGAAACATTAAGTTCTGCATAAATAGAAAAAAAATGGAATAAATGGAAAGCAGTTCTTATTCATGGAAAAAACAAGTTTAAGAGTAATATATAAAATATAATCTCATATAATAATAAACCCTTTGAACTTTTTTTGCTTATTTTATTTGCATGTTCTCTTGGATATCACAGTTTTTAATAGTAGCATAGCTTATAATTCATTTCAAACTGGAAATTTCCTTTTTAAAAGTAATTTTTTCAGTTGAATTGCTTCTCTTTCAGTCCCTAGAAAGTTTGTTTTTATTTATTCTTGCTAGTTATCTATTTCTGTTGTACATAACCCCTTAAACGACCTTATATAAATTTTTCATCACTTTATAATCTGTTCCAAGTATTTATTCTTCTATTCTTATGCTTTTTATTTTGATCAAGATTAGCTTATTTTCCTCTTAATGCTGAAATAACTCTGCTGCTACTTCTGGTAGTGTGTTAATATGAACATTAAACAGGAGGAAAATTAGAAGCACATCTTTTTTACTGCATTATCAGCACTGGGATGATTTCTGAGTTACTAGTTCAGTCAAAAAGTATTTAATAATCTGTTTACTTCCTTGAGTCTATGCAGCAGACTGTAATCTCAAGATCAATGGCCCTATCTGTCTTTACCACTCTATCCCTAGCACCCCAATACTTGACATATGATTGGTTAAATTAAGAAATAAACTTTGTAGACATTTTTGAAAATGTACAGAAATTTTTTTAAGCAAATATTACTCAGGACTTAATATAGCTAATACAGGAAATTTTCAAAGCAATGTTTGTAAGTTTAAGACAAATAATTTGCTTATGTCAATTAGAAGATATTTTTAATGGATATGAAAAAACAGGTGAAAAACATAAAGGGAAAAATTGTGCCATTCCAATTATAAGTGCTGAATGTCCTTGGTATTTAACCTATGGTCCACGGACCTGCACATCAGCATTACCTAGGAGGTTGTCTGAAATGCAGAATCTCAGGCCCTATCACAGACCTACAGAAATAGAATCTATGTTTTCATAAGATCATCGGGTGATTTGTTTGTACATCAATATTTAGGAAATGCTCTTGATGGACATCAAATAATGTAGATATTCAAAAGAGGCCAAAGAGTCAGGAAAGACCTCATAAAGGTGCTCAGTGAAGTCACATAAATAGATATGATAGACATGCTCCAGAACTCTGAGAACTTTCTAGACATAAACTAAAGTTTTACAACATTGTTGGTTTTCCTTGTACTTAATTTATATTAAACTGCTTATATTCATTAGAAGTAAGAGAATAAAGAGTATCCTTCTTTCAAGCTTTTAGTGTTTGAACAATCTATTCTAAAATCCTGAATACTCCCTTATATGAAACTTTTAAATTATATGAGCAACAATTAGACATCATTGAGAATTGTATCAATTGAATGGTATAATTAGGTGGTGTGAAATTAAAGAAGCAGCAGAGACAATATATAAGCAGAGGACTGAGAACCTTAAGGTTGGTGCTGGTAACTGGAGTACCAAGTCCCCTGAAATGATTAACTGCCCGTTAATCTTTCATGAATATATACTATATGCAGGTAACATTAAATTTCTATTTGCTCATTAACTTGAGGCACTTGAATCACAATAGCATGAAAAAGGCATAAACTATAGATCAAATTATAGCAGCTGCATGTAATTTTTGGACTGATCTTATTTTTGTATTCATATTCTCTTCTAACAGACTGAATCATTATCACAAGGTCATCTTAATGATGTTGGACATTTAAGAAACTCACTGGTTTAAGGACAGTACTAGTTGTTAAAAATAATTAATTATTAGTTAAATAAAAATTGATGCTTTTTTAAGTACATGATGCAATGGCTCAGCATTGTATAAAGCCAGTATCAACTACACACATGAATTGTGGAGGGTAATGAACAGGTAACACAAAATCAAGAATAATCCAAAATCCCTTTGTATATATCATTGCAATACAGTAAGTGATTTTTCACATCTGACTAGCCGTTCCAATTTGCTTCTGTAAAGCAGTACTAAGATGACAATATAATTTCTAATCAGTATAAACATAACATGATAGTTGGGTGCATACTGGAAATATGTAAGGGATGCCTGACTACATAGAATGGAGAAGTTAATTTAGAACAGAAACTTTATCATAATAATAACTGTAATAATTTCATTATCATATTAAGCTTATGTTTATAGATTTAAAATAATCTCTAATATAAGATTGAGACTGATAGGAATGCACTGACATTCTGTAAGGATGCTAATCTTAGACAGATGTCGTCATTCCTGCATATGCTTTATCCTTCGGAAGAAATTGATTCATGATAAGGACATTCATACACAGAGTGCCTCAAATATCCCATAGTACATATTTCATGTTTCCCTATTTATTATGTCAGCTTTTTTGTAAAGTTTAACTATTGTCATTATAAATGAAGATTTTGACTTAATACAATCAATACATTGTACATTCTCTATACATTCTCTGTACATTCTCTATACAATGAATTTATAACAGTATTAATGCTAGGATTTGGAGCATTTTTTAAAGTTTATTTATTTATTTTGAGAGAGAATGAGAATCCCAAGCAAGCTCCACACCGTCAGCACAGAGCCTGACCATGGTGCTCAAACTCACAAACTGTGAAATTATGACCTGAGCCGAAACCAAGAGCCAGATGCTCAGCTGACTGAGCCACCCACCCAGGTGCCCCGGATTTGGAACATTTTTAAAATAGATGCATGTATTTTGGTGTTCTGTTCTCAGTCATTGCTATTATACAATTAATATTACTTCTTAATTAGTTATTTTACGCTGAATTGGGATTGCACTTAACCTCTGGCATTAACTTTTCTGAGACAATATTATATTGAAAGAGTATTAACTTTCTAAGCATTTATTAAGCTATCCTCCTTCCTTTAATTGATATTAAATTATAATGTCATGATAACAGAACTAATATGTTAACAATTAACCATGAAGCATCTAATTTGGAAACTAAGTCAAAGAGTAAGTTCATTTTAGTATGAATATTTTAAGCAAAACGTGACATGAAAAACAAACTGAGCCTAGCCTTACAAATTATCTTGCCTTTCCCCTTTGCTTTAATACATACAAATTAAAAATTCAATGCCTTTTCATTTTGAAAAACTAGTGCAGGCTCTCTTATATAGCCCAATCCTGGTGATACTACAGAAGAGGAAATCTCTTATATCCCCAGGTCTAACAATGAAAAAAAAGGATGGGGGGGGCGCCTGGGTGGCTCAGTCCGTTGAGTATCTGGCTTAGTCTCAGGTTCGTGGGTTCAAGCCCCGCATCAGGCTCTGTGCTGACAGCTCAGAGCCTGGATCCTGCTTCAGATTCTGTGTCTCCCTCTCTCTCTGCCCTTCCCTCCCTCATGCTCGCTCTCTCTCTCTCTCTCTCTCTCTCAAAAATAAACATTAGAAAAAAGAATTTTAAATGATGGAGTGGGGGTAATCTCCTTAGGAAGGAGAAGGTGTGGAAATGAAGTGATAGCCCAGAAAGGAAGACGTCATTGACAGGAAAGGGGATAAAACCACTTCTTCCTTTCCTTTCCATTGTTTTTTCCCCCACCTTGCTCATTTCATTGCCTTATTACAGCTTAAGAAAGCAACACTGCCCGACCACACAGCCAGTTTGTCAGGGAAACATCAGGGCATGCCCAGATCCACTATGGCAAGTGTAGGTGAGCTGGCCCACACCTGAGAATTTGCTCTTGTACATCCTCCGTGGTTTGAGACAAACTGCAGTCTGTATTGGAGCTTTCCAGTCTCCTCATTTCCTGAACACCAGAAAGAGAAGCTAGGTCATGAGGCTCAGTACCTTCCCAGAGGTAACGAACACTATTGGTCACAAAAACTGAAAATCATGAGGATATTTGGAGGTGAAGTTGGAAACTAATGTGTCACCAGTGAAATTTCAAGCTCTATGGGAGACAAACAAAGTAGCATATAACAGAGTCCCCAGAAAACGGAATTTGGGGCCAAACTTATGTTCTAAAACTACTGTAATGTGTAATCCCCATGATCTATGAGAGAGGGTTAGGGAAAGTGAGGCAGTGAAGTGTAGGAAGCAAATACAAGGTGATTCATTATGGTGCTGGCCACACTGGCATATAACATTCCTTCCATAAGCTTCTGCTTTTGACACTAAATGGCCATAAATGTGACATTTAGTGTCTCTGGTGTCAGTGTCAGCTCAGACCCCATATCAAACAGCCCTCAAAATGTTTTCAGGTTTTGTCAAATGGCTGCTGATATTGGTGGAAGTATTAAAACATGCATTTTCAATGGGTGTGATAGCACCCGTGAGGGGCCAGAAATTGGTTCTAGGTGGTGGTGGGAAGGGGTTCCAAAAACCCATAACCTAAGTAAGATGTGTATGCATAGAGTTAGGGCCAGTTGCATAATTTGCAATGCCTTGTGCCAAATGAAAATGCGGGGCACAGTATTTAAAAGCAGGAAAAGAGTGCCACTAAAGATATTAAAATATATGGCTTTTTCCTTTTGTCTGCACTCTAGTTCTTTGCTTGTGATGGTGTTTATTTGCTATGTAATGCCACTCAAAATAAAGAAAAATGAAAAATTTAAATTTTGGGATGAATTTCTCCTTCATCTTTACATCGTGCAATCACCATTTTAAACGCAAATGCAAGGCCAGTCTATTTAAATCCTATGTGGAATCACTAAAATTACACAATCTGTGTTTCACAGCTCGTATATACATATGTATTTTTTTTTTTTTGACAGCACACTAGAAACATTGAACAAAACTGTCTTCCAAAGTGGGGGATTTATGTACTGGCTCTTCTTTCTCTCCTATTGATTAAACATTTACTTCTAGGGAGTTAACTCCTCACACACTTTGAGGTTCTATCACTTGGTCTTTTTACCAACTGCTGTTTGAAATGTATTGAAGTTTCTCTTTTGCACCTATTTTCATGCGTGTTCCACATGCTTTTAAGAAGAAGCTTTATTTTCTAGCATTGGTGCACAAAGTAGGATGTCTATTATATATCTTTATATATCTACCTTTAAATTAAGTCATTTAGGACTCCTTAGACTTTTTACTTATTTAATTTGCATAAATAAAGGTATTCTAAAATCCCTCCTTATCATAACTCTTCTATCTTCATTGTAAATTATAGTCTTTACTATTATAAATTAGCTCTCTTGTTTAATAATGCTTTGCTTTGCCTAAATTCAGCCTCGTCAGAGATTATGTTTGTCACTCTGTATTTTTGTTGTGGTTGTTGCATTTGCCTTGGTATTTCTTTACCATCCTGTAATTTTAGCCTTTGTTAATGGCTTTGTTTTAGGCGAGTCCCTTTCACACAGCAGAGGGCTGGGTTTTGCTCTCTGTGCCATTAGAACATCTTTTCTTTTTCAAAAGGTGAGGTAAGTAGAGTTAAATGTTCTGATAAAATGGATTTGTTTAGTTTCTCTTCTGTCAGGTTAATTTATGTTTGATGTTATGATATATGTTCTATTTTGTCTCCACTGTGTGGTCTGCTTTCTTCAAATTGAAATTTTCTGTGGTTTTGTATTTCTTTTGGTATTTATTATTTTGTTGTTAGTGTTTCAGCAGACACACTAATGCTAGTATCTTTATATAATTTCCTCAGTCCCAACCTGCTTGCCCTAGAATCTTAGTATTGATGTGTACATTTAAAATCTTATGTGTTGCTCCTGTTTCTCACTTGTGTGATGATCAACAATGCAATTTTGTATTTCCCATCACTTTCTTCGCTCCTCCCACTTATTCTACTATGTCACAGCATGTACTATATGTGTATTGTTCTTATACTTTTATACCCACCTTTGTTATCCTTTAGGTTTGTAATTAAATTTATCCAACACTTTACGGCAGTTATTTTGCTAAAGTTTCCTATTTCACTTCCTAGGTGAATGAAGTTTCATGTTAATAAGATTATTAAAGAAGGTCTCATTAGTACAAAATTACTTAGCATTAGATGTTCAAACTGGTTTTTGATAGCCTTCCTTTTTGAAGGAAAACTTAGTTTGATACAGGAAAGAATACAAACAATATTTTCAAGAAGCTTAGTTTTAATAATTGTGCATGTTATAATTTTATATATAGCCATGAGATAATAAAAATGTAATGTGTAATTCCCATGCAAATAAAGGCTTAAAAATGTAATTACCCAAACACTCTAAAAGAAATCAAGAAATGAAAAAAGGAAGTACAAAACTGGCAAGGGCACCTGGAAATTATAGGTGGTATTAAAAAGTTATAACCAAAGGGTGTCTGGCTGGCTTGGTCAGTTGAATATCCAACTTTGGCCCAGGTCATTATCTCACAGTTCCTGAGCTCAAGCCCCACGTCTGGCTTTGCACTGATAGTGCAGACCCTGCTTCAGATTCTCTGTCTCCCTCTCTCTCTGGTCCTTCCCCACTTGCTCTCTCTCTCTAAAAAAATAAACATTTAAAAAGTTATAAGCAAATATTTTGAAAATTTCATTGTATGTAAATATCCTAAATGATCTCATCAAAAGGCAAAGGTCATCAGACTGGATTTCAAAAATCTAACTTTTTGTGATAAATTCATCTAAACAACTTAAAAGCAAAAGACATAATAAAGACATGGCATGCATGTGTCCACATTAATAATTGCAAAATGACCTTTGGACAAAAAGCATTTGTAGAGATGTATAAGGTCATCCTATAATGATTAAAAGTTTATTTCATCAGGAAAACAAACTATTGTGAATTTTTATGTCTCTAATCAAATGATCATAATATAAAAACATTTAAATATTCCGGGAAGAGATAGAAAATTTAATAATCATACTGGGAAATATTAACACACACTTCTCAGTAGTTGACAGAAAAAATAGACAAAAATAATCAAGGATAGAATATTTTCAATAAAAGGGACTTCCATACAATGCTTCATCTATAATTTCAGACTGAACATCTTTATCTCACATTCACATGAAGAAGTTACAAAATTAATCATGTACTGCTGCACCATAAAGCAGAGCCAACTCATTTAGAAGTTCTGAATTTGTACAGACTGTTTTCTGACCTCATGGAAATTAAGCTGGAAATCAATAAGAATGCCTAAAATCCTAAAAGACCTCAATGTTTGAAAATGAACAATGAGATGAGCCTTTCTGGAATTGAAAGGCACGATGTACCTTGAACAGAGTATATTTTTAACTTGATTCTGTGTAAATGAGAGGAGGCAGGAAGGGGAGAGGGGAAAGAGAAAGACAAAGAGTGAAGAGAACAATGCATACATTTCTCAAAGTGGTCACAACATGATGAGAAATATAATTTGAAATGAAGGGTAAGTACTGCTCACCAAATACAGTTTTTTCTATTTCTGATTTTGTTATTTTATTTCTTTATCTTCCCCCTAGCCCCCCCCCCCCACTTAGGCTTCCATGATTTCTAAAATCTCAGCAGGCAACGTCTCCCTAGAAAAAAGGCAGCTCAGACTGAGTGATCCAAGGAGAGCCTAGCCTGTGTCTGCATTCAGGCAGGCTGTAGCTGTGACAGGTGTCATCTTACTTGACTGGTAGGTTTTTCATGGGCACTGGTGCCCACTCATGTGGCAGATACCAAATGAAGACTTTTTCTGTCCTCTGAGATTTTTCAAACTGGGACTTCAGCTTATAGGTCTCCAGGTCTGCTGGAGGTCCCTAATTGTCTGCTGGAGGTCCAGGCCCCCTCCAGCAGACAATTATCGTTTTTCTCAGTCCCTAGATTTCCTGCCATACCCAGATATTCTGTTTCCTCCTAGTAAGTGCCTTTTTGGGTAGACTCTCTCTCAAGATAACTAACAGTGGCTCCCTGAATAGGAACCACATTAGACCATGAGAGACAGGCCCCTGACCTCTCCTGTTAGTGGACATAAAAATAAAATTTACTTTCATCCTGTCTGTTCTGCCATCGGAGGCTGCACTAGCCACCCCTTGCCTTTAGAGTCTAAGATATGAATCAGATATATTCCCTATGGTTCTGGTGACACTTGTCAAATTTTTCACATGGGTCTGAAATCCTCTTCACTTGGCTTGGTTGAAAAGGGAGGAAATATCTCAGCTTTCTAATAACTCTTATTATATAAATCCTTTCTAACCCTCCCTTGACCCAGCTCCATGACCCTAGATGCACCCAGAATGATGAGATAAGCTACATGCTCCAAAGCTTGTTTTGCACGTTGTTATCATGCTGCACATAGATAATTTAGCACCTAAAATTCAAGCATTTAGGAAATCTGAAATTCTAAGACAACAAGAAAATAACGGTTAGCTTCCAGCTAAAAATATTGATATATGCACGTGTTCATATACTATTACATATAAATGTTAATGCTATAACATATACATAGGCACACATTTTATATGCTGTTACATGCATAAATACATACACACAAACACACATGCATGTACAACACACACAATTAAAAAAACAGCATAATATTTGGTGTTTACGTGTTATATATTGATGTATCTCACAAGTTACTTATCCAGTTTATTAAATGTTAGACAACTATTATCATTCTAGAGATGGAAGCCAATTATCTTGTCATTCTTTTTTATCCCTGAATTGGGGAGAATAGAGTCTAAAACTGGAAAATATGCAAATGCAAAAAGTCATTTATTATGTTTCTTTTAGATCATCAATATTGATAGACGAAGAGAGTGCATAGTTTAGAGAAACTGGATTTAGTCATAATAAAATTGGGATGGTTAGGTTACTTTGATTGCCATATATTTTCATTGGAAGACATTTAGGCTGCCATTTTACCACTGCGTATATGTTGTTTGAGGTGTATAGTCTCTGACCTATATAAAACTAAATATAATACAAACCAGAAGCCCAAAACCCTAAAATTATAAGTAGCATAGTGTGCACAGATGGAATAAAAAAAAAAGTCCCAGGTTGTCTAAATTCTTAAACTGGTTTTCCTAGAACTTGTCATCAGGATCTGAGAAAAGATGAGGTTAATAAACAAAGTAACAAAAAATAAAGCTAAAATAAGATAAAAATTTAACAAGGATTCTTTAACAAAAGAAAAACATAATGGATACCATATGTGAAAAATGCCAGAAACTGAAAAGAAAAATTTTAAACACAACGAGATGCCCTCTTTCACCCACAAATGAGCAACCAGAGTAAAGGTGGACTGAGATACACACTTTGATACACTGCTCAAAGGAGTGTAAATTGCCGTAACCCTTCTGAATAGCAATTTGACAATCAAGGACCTAAGAAGGCTTCATTATCTTTGCCCCAGTAATTTTACATCCAGCATGAGGAAGTAACTCTAAATACAACCTCATGAATAAAGGCATCTGTTGTGAAGTTATTTATAATACTGAAAACAATCAGAATGTCCAAGAAGAGAATGCTTAATTAAGTCATTATACTCACATATGAATGTTAAGCAACCTTTGAAAATTATGTTTATGCACAAGTAGTTATAATATGAGAAAGTACTTATGGTGAAATTAATAATAACTGACAAAAATTATATAAAAATATGATCCTAACCATGAGCAAATATGTCCTGCAACTCCTGGCAAAAACAAATACAGAACCTCTTTGCAGGAGGGTATCCTTGACCTCAGGCTCCTTAGTGCTCCTACAAATGAATTCTATAAAATATGAAATGAAAAAAATCACAAAATAGAGGAACTAACCAGCAACTGTAAGAGTATTTCGTATATAATAACTTTCATATATAAAGGGGAAAAATTACCTTTAGTATCTTGGAAGAAATGATGACCAACAAATAAGAAACCATTACAAGCGATAATAAATTTTTGTTAAAGAATCAAATAGAACCTCTCAAATAATATATATGGGGGTGCCTGGGTGGCTCAGTCGGGTGAGCATTCGACTCTTGGTTTCTGCTCAGGTCATGATCTCATGGTTTGTGGGATTGAGCCCCACCATCGGGCTTCTCACTGACAGCACAGAACCTGCTTGGGATTCTCCCTCTCCTTCTCTCTCTGCCCACCCCCGCTACTCACATGTGCATGCTCTCTCCCTCACTCCCCAAATAAACTTTAAATATACATATATATGATTTGTAATATAAGACAATAATACTTAATAAACAAAAATGAATGCATATTTAAATACTACTAAAGAATTAATAAACTAGATAATAGGGCTAAATTTCACATGGCATGTTTGTTTATTTCCCTTTATTTCCAACAATCTACATTCTTCATATGTGAATCTGAAAATAAAGAAATAGATTCTGAATCCACTTATATAAGATTGGTGACATTGGACTCAAATGAAGATATTCTGAAATACTCCTTTCTTTAGTCCTGATGATCTTCTTTCAAGATTTCTCTTCCTTTTGTGCTATGGGCAGAACTGATATGAGAAGCTGTTCTATTTATATTAGTGACCTGTACTAATGTACTCTCATTGCTTGGGGCCTTGATTTGAGGCAATATGGATGCCAAAATTGATTCTGTCAAAGAATGCCTTTAGAGGAGTTGTGACCTCCACATAGAATATGAAGTTCATAATATTGTTCATATAAGCTCCTAAAATTGTAAAGTTGGAATATGAGGAACTAGTCTGCAGCATAAGCAATATACTCTTATCCAGTTATCCTTTCACTTCTGAAATACAGATTTCTGAACTACAACATGCCATATTGGCAACAAGATTCTCACATGCTCAATAGAAGCCTTGGATGAAATACTCAAATGATCCAGATCAGCATTGACACATGGTATGAGCCCCTCAGAAATAATGGTCATAGGGGTGCCTGGGTGGCTCAGTCAGTTATAGACGTCTGACTTTGGCTTGGGTCATGATCTCATGGTTCATGAGTTCGGGCCCACATTGGGTTCTGTGCTGACAGCTCAGCCTGGAGCCTGCTTCGGATTTTGTGTCTCCCTCTCTCTCTGTACCTCCCCAGCTTGCACTCTGTCTCTCTCTCAAAGTTAAATAAACATTAAAAAATAAAAAAATAATAATGATGAACATGATGGTACTCATAGTATCACCATTGGTAAGAGTGAACAATAAAATGCTTATAAAGTGAGGGATAGTTAAGTACATTGAACAATATTTAGGAGCAATTATAAGTATGGGGTAACACCAAATACATGAACTTAAAAGATTCTCCAAATACTTGTTAAGTTAGAATTTAAAACAAACAAACAAACAAACATATAAAGCATAGCCCTACTTGTATTAAAAATGTTAACTAAAATTATATATATTCACATATGCTGCTATTGATTTTTATGGATGGGGAAACGCTGTGTCATTAGCAGTGTTTACAGCTAAAAGGTTAGGTTGGATTGAGAGCAAATAAAGTTGTTTTATAACTCTTTTCAGTACTAAATTTTGTATTGTTTACTTTTTGTCACTAACATTTATTCTGATATTATTCAATGAATTAAAAATAATCCAGGTAAAATTGCAATATAATCTCACAGAGAATAGAATAACATATTAGTTGGGAGGTAGCTGAGTTTTTATTGCTTTCTTGGTACAAATTCATATTTCCAAGCATCTTTTGCCCCCAAATCCAAAAGCTTCATGTCCAGATTTTTAATATACCACCCATTTATGTTAACCTGCTTTCCCCACAATTTGGCACATCCATCTGGCAACAGTCCCCTCTGTGTATGCTCTTCTTCAGTTTAAGAGAGTACAAAGAGATAGCAAGGAATGTGACAGATAGATATCAAGACCTGTGCAGAGTCTGAGATTTTACCCTACTAGAAGCCATGATATTCCTGGTCAGAGACAAAGGACTTATTACTAACAATAGCAATAGCAAGTGATTAGTATTTTCTTGTATCATTTCCCTGGCTCACCTTCCTACCAGGAAATGCAGGAGTCAAATGACACCTGCACATATAGTGGATTATACTATAGGAAAGGAACTCTGAGCTTATGATACAAATCTACTATAAATGGTCAGTTAGCATGTCTGACACTATTTCTATCAGCCAGGATTGTTTATTATGAAAACATGCTTGAAAAGTAGTCCAGAACAAAAAAGAAAATCAATGCCTGTGCTTACAAGACATATATGCTGAAATACAAAACATCAAAAAGCACACTAATATCATTTTGATGAGTCACTGAGAACACTGCAAGGCTCTGTCATGTCACTGAACTATAGAGTCATGTTTCTCATAAGTAAATACCTTGCACTGTATAATTGGGTGAGCTTTGATAGTATTAACAGATGTTTAAAAATACACAGAGAAGGAAACTAAGATTTATGGAAAATCTTAGAGATGGATGGAGGAAGTTCACTGAAATTTAAGATAAGGGACAAACCATTCCTACTAGAAATAGTCAAATAGAACAAAAATTATTGTTAAACAATACTTCTAACTAAAACTATAATGGTATTTGGAGAAAGTGAGCTATATTTCCTTGTGTTTTGTGAGACCACACTAAGAAATTCAGAAGAAAAAGATTAACAGTAAAATGTTTTAATTCATTCTTTTTTTTGCTGGAAAATTAATTGATTCCAGAACTGTGTTTAGGAAAAGATACATATTTTCAGTGGAGAAACCTGGCAAATGCCATCCTAACCAAGTGATCAAATTTAACATCACCAGCACATCATTACTTATTGACACCATGTACTTCTAAATAGATGCACTGAAAAGGGCACAGCATTACTCCTGTGGTATACTTGCCAAAGATCCATACGCTTAATCCAATCACGAAAAAGCGTCAGATAAATCCAGATCTGGAGACATATCACAAAATTACTGACCAGTGCTCCTCCAAAGAGGAGTCATGAGAGACAAGACAAGATTATAGAACTGTCACAGAATGGAGAAAACTAAGGAGGTAATAGGAAATCCTGGATTGGATCCTGAAACAGAAAAATAATATTAGTAGGAAAATTAATGAATCCTGAATAAAGCCTATACGTTAGTTAATAATATTGCACTAATGATTAATCCTTAGTTTTGTTACTTGTCCTTGGTTATGCAAGATGTCAACATTAAGGGATATGTGTCAAAGTATATGGGAAATCTCTGTACTATTTTTTTGCTTCTTTTGTAAGTCTAAAATTATTTAAAAAAATGCTTAAGGTATTTGAAACCAATAAAATAAATGAGACAAATAAGCCATGATTTTATTTACCCTGGAGCATCATATTAGATCATTAAATTAATGGCCCCTAATAAATCATACCTCCTAGTATTCACACCATCCCACATTGACTCAGATGTTGGTCTTGTAATTTGGTTTGGCCAATGACATATCGGCAAACATAAGGCAAGCAGGGACTTAATCAGTGCCTGAACATTGGTATTTGCCCTCCTAGGATGCCATGACTGCCATTTGGTCCAACAGGTTATTCTGCTGATGGAACCAACAGAGAAGGATAAGTCACCCCAGACAACAGGCATAGCTAAACACCAGACATGTAAGTGAGACTCTCTTAGACAATCAAGCCCAGGAGACCCCAGAAAAGACCAGCAAAAGTATCATCCAGCTAATTATAGTTTCATTGCAGAATTATAAGCAAATAAGTTGTGTTAGTCTTAAGCTATAGATATAGATATTATTTATTGTGGTAACTACTCAACTATGTGCACAATTTGATGTGTCATTCATGTTGAATAAAGTGAATGTGGTAAGCAATACTTATAAAAACATGGGTATGCATCATTTTTCACCTAACATAACTAAGGTCAGAAGAATGGTAAGGGCCTCTTAGATCTGTATGTGTGGAGATTTTCTGTCCTTTACTTTTGAACAGTGAAGGTGAACAGTATCTCTAAGCAGTGGACCACTTCTTGTAGATGTCTGTAATCAATAGCTGTAGGAAGAAAGAGATCATCTCTGTGAACTGGAAATAGACAGCATGTGTTTGGCTATTGTCTACTTGCACTGATAGCTGCTCTCCGTTATTCAGTGCAAACCTCTTTGTAATAAAACTCATGGTAATTTAATGGAATATTCATACTCATTGCTTAAAGATAATAGCTTCTTGACTGTACCAACAACAAAAACAAGTACAGTCAAATGTGCATGCTTTGGTCAGTATTCTTCTCTGGACTTACAAAATCTCTGAGATAAAACCCCTACCCACAAGTATTTCCAATGTTTCAGTCTTTCCTTACAATAACTATACAAGGTTTTTCTGACAGGCTCTGATTCAGGGGAATAAAGGAAGTGGGCTTCTTTCAAGAAGCAGAGACAGCTCATAGTCTCTGAGTACTGCTCTCAGGTATTTGAATTGTTGTTCTTTTAACCTTGGGCCCTCTCGGTCAATATCAGTCCTCATTAGATCTTCTTTGAGGGGAAACCCTGGGATTCCCCCTGAAGGCCAGAGCTCAAGATGAAGATCTCTGATTCTTGTGTCATCAGTCTTCTTTTTACAAAGGACTCGAAGAGTTATGCATTGGATGCTTCCCTCAGGCCTTCCTAAGATAAATTTCTTCATTACCAACTATTCTTTTTCTTTTCATTTTACATGTGTTTTGCTTTAAGAAATGCTACCATGCTGATACAGAAATAATGAAAGGGGAGAATAAATTATAAAGCACTCTATTTTTTCTAGATGGTGTATCAAATGCTGCAATCTTTCAGTGAAGACATCGTGTTTGATAAAATGTATATGAATTCAAAGTGAAATATAAATCCATCATAATTTGCAGATAATGTTATACATTAAGACCCTCAAAGTATCTATAGATACATTATTATAAGTAAGAGGATGATTTAGCGAAGTTGTGGAATACAGTACCAATATACCAAAATATTTAAACTCTATTGACTATAAACTAGCAACAAAAAAAATGTTAAATGACATATCAATGTTACCACTTACAATAACTTCAAAAATTATTAAATGAAAAAAAAACACAACAGAATAGTATTATTCCTTCATTAGAATTTAAAACAGATAAACATCAAATGCTGGAGAGATGATATGGAATAAGTAGAACTTTTACATGGTGCTTGTAACCAGAGACTAAAGTGTTAGAACTAATCTGGAAATAGTTTTGGCAATGTCTTGTAAACTAAATAGTCATCTTTCCTATTCCTTTATACACCCACTTCTAAATATTTACCCAACAAAAATGAAAATATGTGTCCTACACAAAGACGTGGACTAGAGTGTTCCTAGAAACTTAATTCATAGTAGCATAAAGCTGGAAATAACTCAAAATGTCCCTCAGCAGAAGAATGGATAAACGATCAGTAGTATATTAATAAGAATAATGGAATATTTCTAAGCAATAAAAAGGAAGGAGCTATTGGTATACATGATGACATGAATATACATGACCAACATAATGTTAATTTAAAGATGCCAGGCACAAAAGAGTACCTAATGTATAATTCTGTTTATATCTATTAATCTATAGTTTTAAAAAAATCAAGTATTTGCCTCAGAGGGATGATTAACTGGAAAGAGGCAGGGAGTAAATTTCTGGAGTGATGGAAATATTCAATATCTTGTTAGGATTATGGTTTATGCTAGTAAGTATAAAATTTACCTTAAAATAGGAATAGACTAGAAATTTTGAAACCATTTCCTCTATATTTTAGTTTGATTTAAAAAAGGAAATATATTGAGAATAATGGTAGACAGGATCTTACTATTGGAGAAAAGAGTTACACATCTGGAAATGGGGAAAACTGTATAATGTATTTCTTTTGGTTTCTAAATATTGTTTTTCACTATAGGGAATCAGGTGTCTCTCAAGAAAAGCCTGATTCTCAGGTGGGATGGAGAAAATACAAAATGAGCCTAGAAAACTTCTTTGAATTAAAAAAACAAACAAACAAACAAACAAACAAAAAACAACTATCCAGAATTCTGATAAAGAATTGAGCATGGCCTGTACAAAGAAAACCATAAAATATCAATGAGAGAATAATAAGAACTAAATAAATGTAAAGCTATAACACATTTAAAAGATTGGACAAATAAATATTAAAAATATTTCAATGGTTGGGGCACCTGGGTCGCTCAGTAGGTTAAGCATCTGACTCTTGATGCTTAGAGTCAGATGGTTGGGCTCTGTGCTCACAGCGTGGAGCCTGCTTGGGATTCTTTGTCTCCCTCTCTCTCTGCCCCTTCCCCTCTTGCATGTTCTCTCATTCTCTCTCAAGAATAAATAAAATAAACATTAAAAATGTATTTAAATGGTTAACAAGTTTATTATAGATTCAATAAGCTCACAATAAAAATGTCAGCACCTTGTATGTCTGTGACTGAGTGTGGGTAAGCACGAGTATATGTGTAAATTGCTAAGCTGATTCTAAAACATATTTGGAAACACAAAAGGCCAATAATAGCTGAGACAATCTTGAAGAAGAACAAAAAAAGTTGAAAGATTTATACAAACAAATATCAAGGATCATCATGAGACTACAATTGTTAACACATTACGGCACTGGTGTAAGGACCCATGAATAGACAATGGAATAGCATAGACTCTAGAAACAGATCAACACATAAAGAGTTTGTCGAAAGCATACTGAATTAGAATAGGGAAATGATGAGGGTTTTTTTTCTGGAAATTGTGCTATGACAATTGGATACTCATATGGCTAACATAATACCTCACCACACAGAAAAATTAATTACAGGTAGATTGTGAACCTACATGTCATAAAGGGGAAAATTTTTTCTAGAAGAAAATAAAAGAAATTATATTCATCATCTGAGAGTAAGTATTTATTGAACAATCATAAAGTAAATGAACAATAAATTGAACTTCATTAAAATTTAAATCTTTTGTTCTTCAAACGTGTTTTATCAGTGAAAGAGCCAGCTATAAGGTGGGAGAAAAGTTTTTGAAATATATTTATCTCACCAAGAACTCAAAGAATACATAAAAAGTCTTATAAATCAATCTAAATCAATGAGCCCAATTTAGAGAATTGGCAAAAATATTTACTGGGAACTTTCAAAAAAATCAAAATGACCAATAGAGTTATGAAAAAATGCTCACCATTAAAGTGTGAATTATAACCACAGTGAGATATCACTACACAACCACTAGATTATCAAAAATGCAAAAGGACTGCAATATCAAATGCTATTTAAAAAATAGTAAAATACGCTCAAGGCTATTTGGAGATATATAAATAGATACAACCACTTTGGAAATCTATTTAGCCACATATAATAAAGTTGAACGTAAGTTATTTTGTGACACAGTAATTTGATTTATGGAAATATATTCAACAGAATATACATATATGTGTATATACATATATATATATACACACATATATGTATATATATTCGTGGGAAATCATTTTCTAGTTTGAAACCGCTGATTAACAAATATGCAATTTTCTAGGAAGTTCAGAGATACCTATATTACTGTTGACTTACCCTCTTTTCCTAAGAAACACAAGCACATGCAGAAAATAAGGACAAAAAAGAAAACAGCTTTATTGTTATTTTGTTAACAGGCACTATCAAAGAATATATAGTATGTTAGAAATGATGATTTTGAGTCACTTGTTTTTTCAATTCCTTCCTATTTATTTGCATTCAAAAATGAATTGAACTCACACTATTTGGTATAAAGTGGCAATAAGAGAAGATGCCTGCACATAAGGAAATTAGATTCTAATAGATTTTAATACATGGATTTATTCAAGTATTAAGTATAAAAATGTATTTGTGACAATGCAAGTATTTTTCCTTCATTCATATTCATTTAATACAAATTTGAAGACAAAATTCTCCATGGGTATCAATCAAAATCATTGCCCTTGAAACATTTTTTGTCACAGTTTTTGTTTTCCAGAAAACTATATATATGACTATTAATAAGCTAAATAAGTGATGGCTACCTGACATCTCTCCAAAATTTGGTCCATGAATTGAATTAGAATCTCCTTTTTAAATTAATCACTTGATTTATTTTCTTTCACTATAAAATTTAATTTGGTAATTACAGCCTGAGATTCACTAATCTGTCATTCGTATGCCTTCCAAACTAGCAACAACCTATTCCTCTTTTGTGTTCATGTATTTATGCATTCACTCATTCATTTAATTTAGCAATGCTGATTCACCAATTACAATGATCCTAAGCTAGTTGCCAGAGATAAAATAGTAAACAATGTAGTGCTCAACATTACATTTTATTTTTTTTCATTTGTGAGCTTCCTCTAGCCTCTGAGAGAGTAGAAAGGACACAAGTTTTCATAACTGCTCATGGTATCCAGGAGGCAACTAATATTTTTCAGAAATTCTCATACATTATTTTCTTCTATTATTATAATGTATATAAATTTCTATCTGAACATAGGATGGCCCTGGTCCAGAAGGACAGATGTCCACATTTCTGGTAATAAAAACAAACTAACCTCAGCCTCTATGACCTTACATAAGATGTTCACTTTTCAACAAAAATTACAGGGCAAACAAAAAAGTAACACACATCAATTAAAACAGACTCAGGTGTGATAGAGAAGTTGGAATTATTTCACTAGGACTTTTAAATACTTATGATTATTACATTAAAAACCATTGTGGAAAAGGTGGACAACATTGCAAACTCAGATGTATAATTTTCAAAGGCTGATGTAAACTATAAATAAAATCCTAATGAAATGGTAGAAATGAAAAGCACAGTTGAAAGCAATGAAGTATATGTTCACCAAGCTCATCAGCAGATTCAACACAGCTCTGTGAACAATCAGTAAACTTTCCCCTAAAAACAGGAAAAAAGGCAAGAATGATCTTTCTCACTAATTTTGAAAGTCCTAGTCAATGAAATAAAACAACAAGAAAAAAAAAGGGCATACAAAATGAAAATAATTAAATACATTTCTATGTCCTATGGATATTTACATACATCACATTACATTCCCAAAGAATCTACAAAAAAGCCCTTAGATCTGATGGATAGATCTAATATAGATATGCCTCAGGATACTAAGTCAATATAAGAAATTCAATTGCATTTATGAATAATGGCTTTGAACAATTGCAAATTGAATTTTTAATGTAACTTTTGCAATAACATCAAGAAAAATATTTTAAAAAGAAAAACAAAATATTTAGTTACTAAGCTAACAAAATACATATAGAATCTGCATGCTAATAACTATAAACACTGACTAAAAATATTAAGAATGTCTTAATAAATATACTTAGTGGATTAGAATAATTAACATTTAATGATGCCAATACTCTACAAATTGGTCTATAGAGTGAATGCAAACCCAAACTGATTTTTTGTAGAATATTTTTGTAATATTGATAAGTTCTGAATTTATACAGAAACAGACAGTACCTGGAATTACTAAAACAAGTAGGAAAAAGAAAATCAAACATGGAAAATTCATACTTCCTGATTTCAAGATTTACTAAAAAAAGTTGCTCTAATCAAGATATTATGTTATAAGCAAAAGAAAAACCATACAGATGAATAGGAATAGAAATAAACCCACAAAATACAATCAGCAAAGAAAAATTTATTCAACAAACGGTGGTGGACCAAGTGGACTTCAATACATACCTCCAAACTCATGCAAATAATTAAATCAGTATGAAGCACAAACTGAAATCTAAACTCTAAAACTTTTAACCCATCAAAAAGTATATATAAAGGAAAAACTTTGTGGTTTGGGGTTCGACAAAGGGTTTGCTTTATGCCATACCACCAAGCACAATCTATTAAAGAAAAATATTGATAATGGGATTTCACCAAAATTAGAAACGTTTGTTACATAAATAAGTGACCATTACCATGTTAAGCGAATGAAAACACAAAGCATGCATTCTCTAATAGAATGAATAAAGGATTCTTGGAGAAGTGGTAGATTCTAAGATGAGTCTGGAATACTCTGCAGTGCCTGAAAATAAGGGAATGTTCAAAAGAGTACGGAGTCATGTTGAAATGTTACAGAAAACCCAAAAGAGTTCTCAAAAGCTAAAACTAGAAAAATTTGAGCAAAAAAAAAAAAAAAATGATAGCATTGTTTTGTGATCCGGAAAATAAAATATAAATGAGCCATAGTAATACAATAAATAATTAAGTAAATAAACAAATAGAGGAGAATCAACTGCTATTCTTTGCAGAAGAATTCCAGTTAATAATGTATAAATAAGTTGGGAAATA
Organism: Panthera tigris; assembly: GCF_018350195.1. Lineage (NCBI taxonomy): Eukaryota > Metazoa > Chordata > Mammalia > Carnivora > Felidae > Panthera > Panthera tigris. The sequence continues at coordinate 75,181,513 of NC_056662.1, forward strand.
GAAAATCAGCACTCAAATCATAATGTGGTAACTTCTGCAGTCTATATCTAATCTGAATTCTAAAATTATTTGCCAAATTAGAGGAAAAACAGGGTATCTTCATCATTTCCATGTTTCTCCCTAGAAATATTAATAAAGGAAAAAATGATAACTTTACAATGAAGAAACTTGGAAGCCATAATCTTAACCAGGTGATCAAGATTAACATTATTAGTAATGGTATAATATCATCGTCTAACTTCTGACATGAAGCACTGAGAAGGACATATCTCTTCATTGGTTTTCTTTTCAAAAATGCGAAACTTCAGTCTCATGGTGAGAAAACATTAGACAACACAAACTGGAGGACAGTCTGCAATATAATTGACAACCACTCTTCAAAAATATCAAGGTCATGTAAGACAAAGAAAGCTTTAGGAAGTGTCATAGATTGGAGGAGACTAAGGAAACATGACAAATGCATTATAAGGTCTTGATCCTAGAACAGAGAAAAGCTTTTCTGGAAAAGCTGGTGAAATCTGAATAAAATGTGCAGTTTAATAATAGCAGCATAAGAAAATTTACTTTGTGGAAAGGCTAATTATATTTTTATGCAAAATGTTAACATTAGGGGAAGTTGGATGTAGAGTAGAGAGAACTTTCTGTACTTGTTTTGCAACTTTTCTGTAAGGCTAATAATTCAAAATTTAATTTTAACTTTAAAATTTAGAAAACAGGGGCATCTGGGTGGCTCCATAGGTTAGGTGTCTGACTCCTGATTTCAGCTTAGGTCATGATCTCATAGTCATAAGATCCAGCTCTATGCTAGGTGTGGAGCTTGGTTAGGATTTTCTCTTTCTCTCTCTCTCTCTCTCTCTCTCTTCTTTTACCCTGTCCCCACTTTCACGCTCTAGCTCTCTCAAAAAAAAATTCAAAACAGACACATACAAAAGTAAAAATTTTGAAATATATTTACCATGCAGACAGTAATCATAAGAAAGCTGTGGTAGATATTATGTAGATCTCATGAGGTAGAATATTACCACAAAAAAAAGCCATTTCTTTTCAAGCATGTCAACTTCATCAATTTTTGTAAATGTTTGTTATGTACCTGAAAAGAATGTTTTGTGGCTGTTTATATATAAAAATACAACACTGAAAACCCATTAGAAAGGCTGAATTAAAAAAAAAAAAGAACTGACTTAACCCAAACAATCTACAGATTCAGTGCAATCTCTATCAAAATAACATAATTTTCACAGAACTAGATAGAACACATAATCCCAAAACTTAAATGGAACCACAAAAGACCCTGAATAGCCTAAAAAATCTTGAGAAAGAAGAACAAAGCTGGAAGGAAGTATCACAATCTCAGGTTTCAAAATCTACTACAAAGCTATAATAATAAAAAACAGTATGGTACTAGCACAAAATAGACAGATCAATGGAACAGAATACAGCCCAGAAATAAACCCATGCTTATATAGTTAATTAATCTAAGACAAAGGAAGCAAGAATATACAATGGAGAAAAGAAATTATCTTTGACAAATTTGTGCTGGGATAACTGGACAGCTACATGCAAAAGAATAAACCTGGACCATTTTATTACACCATACACAAAAATTCAAAATTAAACTCAAAATGAATTAGGGACATAAATATGAGACGTGAAACCATAAAACTCCTAGAAGTTAACATAGTCAGTATTTTTTTTACATCAGTCTTAGCAACATTTTTTCTAAATATGCCTACTTAGGCAATGGAAGCAAAAGCAAAAATAAACTATTAGGACTACATTAAAATAAAAACCTTTTGCACAGCAAAGAAAACCATGACCAAAACAGAAAGGTAACTTACTTAATGGGAGACGGTATTAGCAAATGATATATCCAGGAAGGGGTTAATATCCAAAATACATAAAGATCTTCTACAACTCAGAATCAAAAGATAATTATAATAATAATAATCTGATTAAAAATGGGCAATAAAACATTTTTCCAAGTAAGACATAGAGAGGGCAAACAGACACATGAAAAGATGCTCAACATCACTAATATTCAGGGAAATGCAAATCAAAACCACAATGAGATGTCACCTTACACTTGTCAGAATAGCTACAATCAAAAAGACAAGAAATATCAAGTGTTGATGAGAATGTGAAAAAAAAAGGAATTCTGGGGCACTATTGATGGGAATATAAACTGGTGCAGCCACTGTGGAAAACGGTATGGAGATTCCTCAAAAAATGTGAAATACAGATACTATATGATCTACTAAAAACACTACTTAATATTTACCTAAAAAATATACTAATTTGAAAAAATATATGCATTCCTATGTTTACTGAGACATTATTTATAATAGCCAAGATACGGAAGCAACCCAAATGTCTATCTATAGATGAATGGATAAAGACTGCGTGGTATATATAGCTATACATTTCTCAGCCATAAAAGAGAAAGATCTTACGATGTGCAACACAGTTTGACCTAGAGGGTATTACACTAAATGAAATAAGAAAGAGAAACATAAATGCCATATGATTTCACTTATATATGGAATCTAAAAACAGTACAAATAAACAGATTCTTAAATACAGAGAACAAATGTGTTACCAGACAGGAGGTGGGGAAAGTATATGGTTGAAATAGATAAAGAGGATGAAGTGATACAAACTTCCAGTTATAAAATAAGTCACCAAGATGAAAACTACAGCACAGGGAATATAGTCAATAATGTTGTAATAGCGTTTGGTGACTACATTTATTGTGGTGATGAATGAGTAGTGTTAGAATTGTGAAACACTATGTTGTACCCTTGAAACTAATATAACACTGTATGTTAATGACACTTCAATTTTTAAAAAACCTGAAAATATCAAGGCAGATAATACCAAATGTTGGTAAAGATGCACAGCAGTTACAACTTTCGTAAGTTGCTGGTAGGAAACCAAAAGTAAATACTACAGCCATTGACGTCTAGTTTCTCATTCCTCATAAAGCTCAACTCATATATAGCATACAAGAGAGTAATTTCACTCCTGGATGTGTACAGAAGAGAAATAAATACATTTTTACCCCCAAAAGACTGATACATGTATGATCATAGCGATTTTATGCACAATAGGCACACTGAAAGTGGAGCAAATATAATTGGTACATTTCCCTAATAGTATAAAATAGTTTATAAAAATGAGTAAATGTCCATTAACAAGTGAATGGTTAAACAAATTGTGGAATATGTGTACACTGAAACTAAGAAACTTAAAAGGGAAGAACTAACCGGTGGTTGACAAGAATTGGAGATGAGGAAAGCTTGATGCCATCATCACTCTATCATTACCAGAACTACTGACAAACCAGAGAAATCTGGGCATAGAATGCAGTGAAACAAAACATAACCAGTGAGTCACGGTGCCAGTATTCTGCTGGAAAAATGAGCAGTGTCTAGCCCAAGACTAAATATGGATTATCTAAATCCTACTCACAGTTAAAAGGAATAGAAACAGATGCAGTAGAATAATACTAACTTTTAAAATAATTGCCTTGTAGAAATGGAAGAATAAATATAGTTTTAATTATATTGCACAGCTCTTGGATGATATATTTTCTGTAAGTCTGTTTGAGTGTTATTTACTATCTCTATGTCTCTGAAATTTTGTGAGTTTTTGAAAATAGAACAAGACACAACTTGTATTTGCAAGTTTGCATTTATAGAATTAGGAAACCATGTTTTACCTAACAGTTTCTCTCTCTCAACCTCTGTCTCTCTCTGTTTCCCTGTCTCTTGTCTCACACACACTTGTGCACAAGTGTGTATAATTTTTAAAATTTTTCTATGAATTTGATATATTCCAAACTCCAACCAAAATCCTATTGCCTTGAGGATATTCTCAAATACAACTCTGATCCCACACCTACTGAACCTTCTTAGGTTCCTACATACCCTATAATAATTAACAGGTAGAAATGACAGTACACAGTTCCCTTTTCATTGCCTAATGAAGGCAACATATCTAACAACCGGAGTTTTTGAGGAAGACACATCAGTTGGAAAAAACTATTTTATGTTACTTCATCAAAAAGCCAACAAAGTGAGATTTTGCTCATTAATGAAACACAGGTTTAATCTCTTTTCAACTTGAGCTGAAAAATATTTCTAGATCTTAATGAAACTATTTTAATGGTATTTTTAGAGGTGCAAATGTATTTGATTTACCAAGATCTAAGTTAAGCAAAACTCATTTGAAATCATGATTTTCTGAACTCCTGCAGATTCTGGAACTTAGATCTTAGGTGCAATGTATGTATGTGTGTATGTATAATAATAACATACTCTTCCAACTAAAAGAAAATCTTTTAGTTTCTCTTCTTACAGCAAAGAGAAAGCTGCCAGACAAGCTCCTCTCTTCATCTACTCATTCATCATCTAGGTATATGACTAGAAATCTTCAGTTGTTTTGCTCATTTGTTTGTAGCTAATAGTGAACCCTCTTTCTGCTTTCTTTCAAGATCAAAACTATTTTTAGATTCCTACATGGGCTTAAGTATTTTTACAGAGTAATCACAGAGCCACAATAGGAAAGGAAAAATGTTCTGAATTGTATGGGGACTCAGAAGTTTGTAAGACAATCAGGTCCAACAGTGAAACATCTTATGGGTGGTAATTAAGACTACACATTTCTTGGTCTTTGCCTAAAATATGCCTGATTGATAGCACCTTAGCTGAACACAAGCCTTTTAACTTAATGCACAATTTAGCCTCATATTTGAAAATACCCAATTTCCCCAAGTTCTTAATAAAATAAACAATATCTTAAGAAAGAGCTCCATATGAATCTCAAGTATTCTGAGATTCCTACAGAGATATCTGAGATATCTGAGAATCCTACAGAGTTCATCTCATTTGTCATCCAATATAAAATTTCCTTCTACACAATTACTCAAGATGGCTTTCCATCTATATAAGCTCCAAATACCTCCCCTTGTTTTCAGAGTAGCTTTTAGGTTGGGTATCTGCCCCCAGATGTTTGGAATTATCTCTTACCTCCCTGATACACAGTTTCTTGCTTTGATCTGGTCTATTCATTCCCATCCTGTGACACACCTATGAATTGTGCATTTTTACCAGCTCTTTTCGGGATGATATTTTATTTGGACTTTCTGCATGGCTTTGATTTTAAATCAGTGCTAAACTTGCCTCTTGTATCACACTCGGCTTCATGCTCTGCAGGCTGGGCATGAATTGGACTTAGCAATTGCAGACCCTCAAGTTCCCCCAAATAATTATCCAGCCTCTTCTTGGCTTTTAAAAACTTCTTCAAGTAGCTATTGTGTCCTCACTTAGTTCTTTTGTCTATAGTCAAAGTATCCATAGTAACTTTAATGATTACACATAAGCTACAAAATGTAGTACAATGATTTCAAACTATAATAAAGGACATCAAGGGATCATGCATATCCTTTTACTACTAGTGGGTTGGTTGGGGCTTGAGAGAAAGCCAGAATGTGTGTGACTCTGGGTCCTGCCTCTCTATCTCAAGTGTAGCTTGAGATATCACCTCACACCTGTCAGAATGGCTAAAATCAACAACACAAGAAACAACAAGTGTTGGCAAGGATGTGGGGAAAGGGAAGCCCTCTTGCACTGTTGGTGAGAATGCCAACTGGGGCAGTGACTCTGGAAAACAGTATGGAGATTCCTCAAAAAATTAAAAATACAATTACCTGTGAATACCTAGTAGTGTAATCCAGCAATTACACTATTAGATATTTACCCAAAGAATATGAAACACTAACTCAAAGGGATTCATGCATTCTGATGTTTATAGCAGCATTATCTACAAAAGCCAAATATGTAAACAGCCCAAGTGTCCATCAACTGATGAATGGATAAAGAAGATGTGGTATATATAAACAATGGAATATTAGTCATATAAAAGAATGAAATGTTGCCATTTGCAATGATGTGGATGAAGCTAGAGGGAGTATCATACTAAGCAAAACAAGTCAGTCAGGGAAAGATGAATATCATATGATTTCACTCATGTGGAATTTAAAGAACAAAACAAATGAGCAAAGTGAGGAAAAAGAGAGAGGCAAACCAAGAAACAGAGTCTCAACTATAGAGAAGAAATGGATGGTTACAAGGAGGGAGGGCAGTGGTGGGATAGGTTAAATAGGTGATGGAGATTAAGGACTGCTCTTGTGATGAGCACTGGGTGTTGTATGGAAGTGTGGAATCAGTACATTGTATGCCTGAAACTAATATTACACTGTATGTTAACTAACTGAAATTTAAATAAAAATTTAAGGAAAGAAACTCAGCTCAATACCTATTAGCTATATTACTTTGGATAGCTTAAGCCTATAAATACTCAAAATCATAGGGGTGCCTGGGTGGCTCAATCAGTTAAGTGTCTGACTTCAGGTCAGGTCATGATCTCACAGTTTGTGAGTTTGAGCCCAACACTGGGCTCTGTGCTGACATCTCAGAGCCTGGAGCCTGCTTCAGTTTCTGTGTCTCTCTCTCGTCTCCCTCTCTCTCTGCCCCTCCCCTGCTCATGAGCACACACACACACTCTCTCTCTCTTCCTCTCTCTCTCTCTCTCTCTCTCTCTCTCAAAAATAAACAAATACTCAAGATTGTCAATTGTAAATGGGGAAAGAAATCTGTAATTCATATTTTGGGGGGATATAAAATGAATTTATGTTCCCAAAACGCTGAAAAAAAAACCCACCTTCATGTAATATACTTGAAACATGATTCTTGGAATTCCAATTGTAGTCATAATAGAGTAATGAGTATCAAATTTAACCTTATGGTATAAAAATTTATAAAATTGGACAAGATATGTGAAGCAACAACATATGAAGATATATGAAAACAATGCTTTTCAAGCAGTGGACAGCACAAACAGTATTTTGATCATTCAAAGACGTGAAATACATTAGGAGAGTTACACATTTACCCCAATTTTCCACCTGGGGAATTTTCCAAATATCAGTCCAGAGAAGAAGAGACCAAATAAAGAGCAGTGGTTTCAGTACTTGGAGGAAAAGAAATCATTGTTCATGAATGCTGAGATTGTGGTAGAGCCCCTCCCTAAGGAATATGGTGGAGGCCCCTCAGAACAAAGGAAGGCAACTTGGTCCAGTCAACTCCTATACAAGTATGCATAACTGATACAACTCTACAACTGGGACTGTGTCCAATCAGTGGGAAACAAAGAAGTAGAAATTGCATAAGAGCTCAGTCTTTTTGGGGTCTTAGTCCCCTGACCCCATGCTGGTACGAATAAAGTTGCTTCCTGGACAAAAAGGCTCGGTGTCCCGTCTTTCTGTGAGAGAACCTGGCTACCTTTCTTGGGGGCTCGCTTCCAGGATTTGGAGATGGTGCGTTTCCACCTCCTTTGTCATGGGGGTGTGAATCTCGAAGTGCCAGAAGCAGCATCCTAACTTGGTGCCAGTAGACCCCTTGATCCATAGGAGACTAGCCTTTCCTGGCATGTCGGGGCAAGGGCCTCGGATGCACAACAGAACCCAGTGAGGCCCAGGAACCAGTTCAGGGAGCACCGCCCATCAAACTGGTAAGAACCCAGGTTCATTTTGGTAGATCTGCCCCTAAGATGCAGAAGGGGAGGCTGATCACCTCCCAGAGTTGCCCGAATAGTTCCATAAGGAATAAGGAAGGAAACTGCAACTCTAAGGTTCAGGGCACTGGGTGGCAGGTTGGAATTTCTACCTGACTGTGTGTGAATTAGACAGTGGAAAGTTTTTGACCTGACCAAGGGCCAAAGCAAGTGTTGAGTCCCCATCTGTGGTTCGTAGTTCCATGGTGACCTCATAGGGCTTAAGGCAGTGTCAGACTTCCTCGTGAGTCTGGTCTGGGTCAGGGCTTGATACTGAACCCACCAATGCTAAAAGGTGCCTGAAATATCTCCTGGAGGATGGGAGAGTCCTGGCCTCCTGAGGGAAGTATTCAGTACAGTACTCTCTTACAGTTAGATCTGTATTGTAGAAGAGAGGGTAAACGGTCAGAAGTTCCTTATATGCAGGTCTTCTTTGCCTTAAAGGGGCCAAGAAAGGCAAGTACTTGCAGACTTGCCCCCTGAGGCCTTTCCTCAGAAAAAGCCACCTGGTAGACCTTCATGCCCTCCTTATCAAGGATTGCCAGGAATAAAAAAATTCTCTGCCTAAAATCAAGGCATGTTCAATGTATCTATGGACTGAAATGCCTCATGATGGATTTGGCTCCATAAAGGTCCCATTTTTCTTGCAAGATTCTAGGCCAACAAAAAGGACCTGGGCAAATTTTCAGACAACTCTGATCAATATATAGAAGTGTCAAAAACCTAACCCAGGTTGCTGAAAAAACAAAAAACAAAAGAAAACAAACAAACAAACAAACAAAAAACCACACAGGCCATCCCTAACAAAGGAGACTTTAACACTCTTTCTCATTGTTTCTCCTAATACACTCTGGTTACTCTAACTGTACGTGGGGGTTTCTCCCTCATTCATTTCCTGAGTCCATGACTGTGATGACTAGAGCCAACTGTCTCTGGTTAGTCTACCTTGGGATGGAGACTTTAAGGAATATTCCCAAGCAGCTGCCAGAACTCCTTTTGTTTCAGGGAAATTCCCAGTCTTCTCTAGCCCAACATGGACTGCCTAATTTCATTTGTTGGTGGAAAAAAAAAAAAAAAAAGTTTGCATCTGCTCATCCGGTCGAGCTGACAGGCTTTAGGACCAGGAGACCTCTTTCTCTGCCCTCTTGCCATTTATCCGCCTCCAGGCCTCGGGCAGCACCTCACCTCTTCTGCCCCCCCTCCTGTTTCCGCACCCCCTTGGGTGTGGCCTGCGGAACTGGTTCCTATACCATCCTCAGTGCCTTAGGCACCATTGGCTTCTCCCATCCTCAAGGTCAAGGAGCAAAGAGCACCCCCTTGGACCACCCACTTCAGAATCCCCCACTGTTATCCCAGGTAAAAACTGACAATGAGCAAAACTGATTGACTTATGAATGGACACAGGTGAAACATATTTGGTGTTCAAACTAATTTAAGTTTGTTGGACCTGTCTTTAAAGTTATCAGCATTAAATATAAAACTTTTATTCTACTAAGGTTTACTAAAGGTCAAATAAACTCATGTTATCTCTGTTGCAATTTGTTAGCAAAAAAGATGGTTAATTTTGTCTGTTTCAAAGTTTTCATGGGTAATTCTGAAGATAGCTTTCAAAGTCCTTGGTAACCTGAAACTTTAAAGTTTTGACTGCATGATAAATGAGATTAAATTCATTGGATATCTAGGTCTTTTCCAAATAGGATGGAGTGCTAACGCTTTGATTACTGAACATAGGTTTGTGCTTTTAACTTCTTCTTGCAGAGAAACTAAGGCTATTTGGGTCTATTGGAAAACAGGCTTTGTGTTTAATTGATTCATGAATTTGCCATCTAAAAATGTTCTGATGTAAACACTTCTCAATTGGTTACTAACTCCTCAATTGGAGACTAAGGTTTCTAAGAGTTAAAATTCTGCTAAGTGTACTTAAGACTGATGCAATAAGGAAAGCAACTCTGTAGGAGATATGCAAGAAAGATAAAAGAAATGAGAATACATTTTTGTTGAAGGTCAAAGAAATTAATTTTGTCCTAAATGAGACTGGTTGTTTGGATAAAAAGGGCTTAGGTCAAAATCTGAAAGCAAAGGAAAGTTGTAGAATGTTTGTGAAGGGAAATCTTTGGAAAAAATTTTTTATATATGGTCAAGACGGACTAAGGTTAAAATAAATGGATTTTAAAAGTACGCTGGTATAAGATTAAAATTCTGCTTTACTCTGTTAAAAAGGCAAAGTTTTCTTAGATTGTTGGTATGCTTTTGATTAAAAAAAAGAGGTAAAAAAAGTTTTTTCCCCCCTTTTTGTCTGCCTAAAAAGATAGGAAAAAAATATGATTTCAACCAAAAGAACACAACACCCGGGCAACATACCTTTTTGAGTTGTTTCACTCAAGCCTTGCTTAAAATTGCCCCTCCTTTGATCCAAAGGCTGGGGTGCAGGTGACATTGTCCTCACTGTCGGCCTCCAAATGCTCCATATTTGCATTGTTTCTGTTTAGCAAAGCAATGGATGCCTATGCCATATAAGGGATAGATGAGTATGATATATAAAGGGCTTTTACTGGGATACATACGAGCCATTTTCCTACACTTAGCCCAGTGTGTGCCAATTTGTAAAAACCTAGAAACTCTAAAATGGAAATCCACATGGCTGGAACACATTTATGTGGGACTGCTGAAAAAGGCAAGGAAATAGACCTCGACTTTGGCCCTTTTAGCCCCCTTGACAGCCAATTTTATGCTTACAAAAAAAAAAAAAAAGGTTTTTGTCACCCTTTTAAAATATATTTGTAATGAGGATTACTGTTGGGCCAAAATAAAATTAATGTATCCTTCTACAACCAGGGATGTCTTGCTTGGTCACAGTTGATACCAGAAATATCCCACAGGCAGAAGATAGAGGGATAGGAGAAATCAGGGGAGACAAGGTCAGCTCTCAGAGGTAGGATCAAGCCTGGATAAGAGCAACTGCTCCCAGCACTTTGCGAGACTGACAAAGCTTTTGGCTGCCAATCGAATAGCTAGCCAAAACCCAGGGCCAGGAGATGAGGCTTCTCCTGGCCAACTATGGAAAATTAAGATAAGGGATGCCTCTTCCTCCTTTTTCCTATAGATGGGCAATTCCCCAACCAAGGCCAGTACTCCTTTGGGATGCATTCTGAAAAATTGGGATGATTTTGATCCATAAACTCTGAAAAACAAACAAACAAACAAACAGCAAAAACCAACTCATTAACTATGATGGAACTGGAGGTCCTACAGGGAACTTCCAGTTTCCTACTGGGGCCCAGGAAATTCCATCCCAAAATCCTAATTGGGACCATGGCCAACCCATTGACAAATGGTATTGCCACCACCTCCAAGCTTGTGCCTTAGAAAAATTAAGAAGGTCTAAGGTTAAGCCGTTAAATTACACTAAATTAGCCACTATTTTACAAACACAGAATGAGAGCCCAATGGCCTTCCTGGAGAGGTTGAGGGAGGCTCTCATGAAATATATGGCTATCTCCCCTGACACCCCTAAGGCTGAGATGATTTTAAAGGACAAATTTGTCACTCAATCAGCCCTAGATATTCAGAGGAAATGCAAAAATTGGCTGTTGGCCTGGAAGGGAACCTGGAATAGCTCTTATGAACTGCCAATAGGGTACATTACAACCGAGATAAAAATTAAAAAACAAAAACAAACAAACAAAAAACAGAAAAGAGACTTAAAAAAAAACTGAGGACTTAGTCGTAGCCTTACGCACTATGTCAGACCAGACTTCCGAAGGTCCTGGCACCAAATGCCACTTATGTGGCCAGTCAGGGCACTGACAAAACGAGATGACCTTAGAAGGGACAACAGAAGTCAAAGCCTCCCAAGCTATGCTCCTTATGTGGAGACAATCACTAAAAGTCTGAATGCCCTCGGGGACCTCTATCTGCGAGGGCTCAGATAACCAGTATCCCTAAAAAGGACTGATGGGGCCTGGGGCTCTTCAGGGTGGCTCCCTGGAACTGTTTACTGGAAGCCTTGAGCCTTGGGTGACTCTGGAAAACTCAGGTAACTAAAAGGCCTGTTCATTTCCTTCTTGATACTGGAGCCACCTTTTCTGTCCTCCCTTCCCCTCCAGGCCAACTATCCCAAAGAGGCATAACAATTAGAAGTGTCTTCGGAAAACTTATAAGTAAATTTTTCTCTCTGCCCTGGGGATGCATATGGGGAAAACTAATTTTTTCTCATGCTTTCTTGGTAATACCAGAGAGCCTTACTCCCTTGCTAGAAAAAGACATTATCACTAAATTAGAGACTATAGTGCTACTAACTCCAGGACAGATAAATAATTGTGTGAGTTTTGGGAATTACTGGGTATTGTAGGCTGTAGATACCAGGGTTCAGGAAAGTAGCTTGCCTGCTATATCAATTACTAAAGGAGACTCAATACCACCTACTCTCCCAAGGAAATAAACTGGGGTCTGACTCCTGGACACTGTCTCCAGCTGTTGGAATGGTTACAAAAGGAGCAGGGGCAATAACTATTGCCGAGCTCACAGAGCTAAAAGATCATTAAAACACTGCATCAGGCCTTTCATTTAGGGAGGGATAAAAGTTTTCAAATGACCCAAAGGATGTTTACTGGGAAAAATTTGTCAAGGACAGTTCAGCAAGTAGTATCAGCCTGTGAAGTATGTCTTAGAAACAATCTCTCAACCACAAACTTGCTCTCCCAGGCAATTAAGGAACTGGATGGAGGCTATCCAGGCAAGACTGACACTTAGGTTTCACTCATATGCCAAGGTCAAAGGAATTCCAACCTCTGTTGGTATGGGTTGATACTTTTACTAATTGGGTAGAGACCTTCCCCTAAAAAAATGGAGAAGAAACAAGAAGTAATAAAGGCTCTACTTTATAAAATAATACCCAGGTTCAGCTTACCTAGAAATTTGCAAATTAATAATGGTAAATGGCTGCTTTGACTCTTTCTCTGGAAGGACTCCCAGCTCTTGAAAAAGTTTTACACCTCGAAATAAAACAAACTGCTTATACTCAGCAAAACTCTAAATAATACCTCCCAAGCATTAGATGCTTTAAATAAAAAATTAAGTAAAGTTAGGGCCTGACTCTTGGAGAATAGAGCCACCACTGATTACTTACTGCTTCTCCATCACCTGGGTTATGAGAGATTCTCTAACATGTGTTGTTTCAATATAACTGATAATTCTCACAAAGTCTTAGAACTAATAGATGATTTTCGGGCATAATTGGACAAAGTCGGGGTCTCTCCTGGATTGTTTGACTGATTCAGGAGCTGGGGACATTATCTTAAGATGCCATCTTGTTGGTCAGTATAATCTTTACTTTGTGTTTTTTCTCTTTGTGTCTGCCAATGTTTGTGCAGCCTCATGCCTGCCAGCCTTCCTATAGAACCGTACCGTGGGCCCCCCGACCAACCCTTGGGTAGACTCTAACTGCTGTACCCCTACACCATCCCTTATCAGCTTGAAGAAATCAGAACAGTCATCATTCCTGTTCCCTAATGGCAGTTAGGGGCCCTATTCGGGGGGGGGGGGGGCGAGTGAATTGGGAAAGAGGTAACATTAGGCAGGGAGAGATAAGGGACCTTCAGGGAGGCAGACTATAGCTGCAAGTGGGAGGCTGAAGAAGCAGACGAGGTTCTCCCCTTATGAAATCCTTTATGGGCGCCCTCCCCCCATTATCAAGGGCATAAGGGGGGATCTAAATGAGATAGGCAATCTAACCTTAAGGCAACAGATTCAGGCCCTTGGCTCTACCTTAACCACCTTACACCACTGGGTTAGAGAGACCTGTGAGTCTGACCACAGACCCTCACCCCTTTAAACCAGGAGATGCTGTATGCATGAAGGAGTGAAGTGTCCAACCCCTAAAACCCCTCTGGAGGGGCCTGTTCACTGTCATTTTGTCCACCCCCTACTGCAGTAAAGGTAGCCAAGGTGGGTCCCTCACCACAGCAGAGGGAAGCTGGCATCTCAAAACTGAGAGTGCATTCCTGATCCTTCCATGCTGTGCAAGCTGACCACACAGAGGAAGCAGTCTACAACGACAGAGGCTCTGGGAAACTGCAGCCCTGCTTTAGTCACTCTGGAACCTGATTAATCTACACATGGCAGAAGCTTGAGGAATTGACGGTCTGGTGGAACAAACAGACTGTCCTTATTTTCTTTATCTGTTTCCTTACAGTGATGCACTGCCACCCCTCGTTTCTCACTGTTTCTGTGATTCTTGCTCTACTTTTCACCATAGGATTGGCAGAGGCTGTCCCGGCTGGCTGGAAGTGTGGTGAGAGGTTTCTGTTAGCACTCACCTCTTTGTGGATAGGATGCTTCGTTGGTATTGGTTGCTTCTAATCTGGACTCCTTCTGTATGCCTAGATTTCTCATCATGTGACCCATGTATGTGCATAACGAGGTCAGGTCAAGGAGTCACTTGGACCTTACTATACCATATCCACTTCTCATACCTGGGGACCTACAGACACAATAAGATCACCTATTCTATCTGCCAACAGGAGATACTGCAGTACTCCCCAGCTGAGGAATGGTTGGAGGTCTAACACTCCCAGGATTGGGGGGTGGGGGGGGCGGAATTAATTAGCCAGACCCAGGTTACTAATCTTCACCTGCCAATATCAGTACTTTTTGACATATTGTATAGCTATTAACAAAAACCCTTTGTTGTTTCAAAATTGCAGAGGTTTACCATGGGAACAAGAATATAGGTTCAATGACAAGTATATGTGTGAACAGACCTCACCCCAATTCACATATTATGGTGATTGCTGGACTTACTGACCCTATTGGAGCTGTGTCTCATGGGCCACTTGGAAAGGTAAAGATAACGTGGCACTCCTCTAAAAAGGGGCTACAACCTCCAGCTATAAATTGGGAGCCTGCAACCCCATTAATTTTACTATCTTTAATCCAGGAGACCCAAAATGAGAAAATGGCCTCAGGATGGGTGTATGTATATATATATATATATATATATATATATATATATATATATATATATACATATATATATATATATGTATGTATATATATATATGTATGTATATATATATATGTATATATGTATACATATATATATATATACATACATACATATATATATATACATACATACATACATATATATATATATATGGCAGGAACCATGTGGTGCTTCAAGAGAGTTGCTGTCTCACTCTGAGCCTCAACTCACAAAGTCTTTCATTCCCTTTATGAGAAAATAGAAAGTATCCCTCCCCCCACCTCCACCACAACAAGAAACATGTTCCTTGTCTTAGCAGAAACTATAGCCTAGACCCTAAAAATCTCTTCTTGCTATGTATGCAGGGGAACCACCATGGAGGATCAATGTCTTTGGGAGGCTAGAAAATTAGATCCCTGTGAACCCTATAATGGAACAGAACACCCCAGTCCTACTACCAGGGTTTGGCTCTTCAAAACCTCAATTATTGAGAAAAACTGCCTTGCCTGATGGGGAAGAAAGTTCACCATCTCTGTTGGAAGCTTAGTGTGCTTAGGCCAAAAATTTTATAATGCAATCTCCTGGGATACCCAACGGTGGGGGTCCCCAGATCACCTTGAGCCAGATCCTCACCCCTTGTCTAACTTCTCTCATCTCCAAGAGGCCTGGGATAATGTCAACACAGCCATCAAATGGCAGGCCCCAGGTGGACTATACTGAATATGTGGAAGGACAACCTATATAGTACTTCTCTCAGGCTGGTCAGGGTCATGTATTCTGGGAACTATTCATCCATCTTTCTTCCTGCTCCCACTTGCCAGGAGGGAATATTTGGGAGTCCAAGTGTATGGGGACAGGGAGACTCAAAGGAAATGACGTGCCCTACAAACTGGTAACTGAAAAGATGATGAATAGCCTCCTGAGCGTATAATCCAATATTATGACCCTGGGCAGAGGGTGGGTCTGCTACTGCACTCCCGTTTATGCTAAACTGCATAATCAGACTACAAACAGTTGCAGAAATTATAACCAATGAAACTGCCAGAGCTCTTAATTTACTAGCCAAGCAGCAAACTAAAATGCACAATGATGTCTATCAAAATCGCCTGACCTTAGATTACCTGCTTGCTTTTGAGGGAGGAGTTTGTGGAAAGTTTAACTTGAGAAAATGCCACCTACAGATAGAAGATGAAGGAAAAGTCATAGAGGAGATCACAGATCGAGTGAGAAAGGTTGCTTATGTTCCAGTTCAGACCTGGAAATGTTGGAACCCCAGGGAGGTATTTGGAGGATGTTTTTCAACTTTCGGGGGGATTCAAAACCCTCATCGATATTATTTTCTTGATTTTGGGAAATTTGCTGAATCTTACCTGGCCTAGCTCCCCCGGTTATATGGTCTGTTACCAGCCTCATTGAGGTAATGGTCGAAAGGAAAACGGCCACACATGTGATGATGTTATGGAAATATAAACCTCTAAGCCAAGATGATGCTCTTTGATCCCAAATAGGGGGTCTCAGCATCAAAGAAGGGAATGTGATAGAGCCCGTCACTAAGGAATGTGTTAGAGGCCTTCTCAGAACAAAGGAAGGCAACAGGCAATGCGGCCCAATCAACTCTATACACGTATGTGTAACTCTGACATGACTCTGTAACTTGGACTATGTCCAATCAGACTATATGTGTCACCATATATGCAGACAAAGAAGGAGAAATTACACAAAAGTCTACATCCCGCTGTGCTCAGGGCTCAGCCTTTTTGCGGTTTTAGCCTGCTGAGCCTGTGCCAGGATGAATAAGGTTGCTTCCTGGACTAAAAGCCTCGGTGTCCCATCTCTCTGTGTGAGAAACCAGCTACAAGATGGCTGGGATTTGGAGCTCAAGGTATTAAAATTGAGGGATATTCACAGAGAAACAGTTCCAGGTGTGTGTGTGCATGTGCATGTGCATGAATTCTCCCGAACTCTTTGGCCAAATACTAATCTAACAGAGCAAGAGTCTATGGTAGAGAACACACCAGAAAGACTAGAGCTGAGCAGAGACTGCAGAGGTTGCAAAATGCCAAGCATCTTAGGAGTTTTGACAAAAGTGAATGGAGTTGATTTTGAATATATAAAGTTGATTTGAAGAAGACCCAAAGATAACACAGATGTTGGAATTAGCAGGCAAAGGATTACAGCAATGATTACAAATACCTACAAGGAACTCAAGAAAAAAGTGGCATAAATCACTGAACACATGAAGAATCTTAGAAGAAAAATGAAAGCTATAATAAAGACTAAGGAAATTATAAATGAAAACATCTAATATCTAAAATAAAATACACTGGAATTATCCTAACATCAGATTTTATGGTGTCCATTAACCTGAGTACAGGGCAATAGAGACTATCCTGACAGTAATGGGGAGGAAAAAGATTTTAAAGAAATCAAGATAGCCTCGTTGACTTGTAGGAAAATATTTAGTAGTGGAATATACATAATTGGAATTCCCAAAAGAGAAAAGGGGTAAGGAGATAAAGAGGACTTACAAGCTTGATGAGAAGTATCAACTCATTTTTTTTTTTTAATGCTCAACAAATCCTAGGCACCTGGGTGGGTCAGTCAGTTAAATGACTGACTTCGGCTCAGGTCATGATCTTGCGGTTTGTGAGTTTGAGCCCCGCATCGGATTCTGTGCTGACTGCTCAGAGCCTGGAGCTTTGCTTTGGATTCTGTGTTTCCTCCTCTCTTTGCCCCTTCCATGCTCCTGCTGTGTCTGTCTCTCAACAACTAATAAACATGTAAAAAAATTTTAAACAAACAAATAAATATATAAAATTCTCAAAAAATCCCAAGCAAAATAAATACATAGATACACATACACAGGCAAATACAAGCAGGCATATCAGAGTCAAATTGTTGAAAACCAAACATAAAAATAAAAGTATAAAAGAAGAAAAAATGAAGCATTATATAGATTTAGATATATATGAGAACATCAGATATGAATAGCTGTCAAGTTCTCATCAACAATACATAAACCATAAAGAAATGGAATGACACCTTTAAGAAGCTGAAAGAAGAAAAATATCATATCAATTAGAATTCTATGTATCCATCAAAACTATCTTTCAAAAATGATGGTGAAACAAAGGATTTAAAATGGAACAATAACTGAGATAAGTTACTGCCAGAAGCCCTGCCCTCCAAGAAGTATTAAAGGACATTTTTTTTTTTTTTAGTTTTTTAAATGTTTATTTATTTTTGAGAGAGAGACAGACAGAGTGGGGTGGGGCACAGAGAGGAGACACAGAATCTGAAGCAAGCTTGCTCTGAGCTGTCAGCACAGAGCCCAACACGGAACTCGAACCCACGAACTGCTAGATCATGACCTGAGCTGTAGTCAGAGGCTCAACCGACTGAGCCACCCTAGCGCAGGACATTATTAAGGATATTATTAAGGCTGATCGAAAATTATATTCAATGGAAACACACATTGTCATATATTCAAATGATGACATACTACTTAACATATGGAATAAAGAAGAATGAATTAATGGAATGTTAACAAGTAATAAAGTATATCCTGTAATTTCACAGATATTATGCTGAATCTAAAAAGCCAGATGTGAAAGAGTACATGGTGTATGGAACATTTATATAAAGTTCTAGAGCAGACAAAACTAATCTATGGTGATAGAAATGTGAACAGTGGTTGCTTCCAGAATGTAGGATATAAATTGAAAGGGTAGGAGGTTACTTTTTTGAGCTATAGAAAAGTTCCATATTGTGATGGCTTTCTGAGTGACACAAGTATTTGAATTTCTCAGGGCTTATCAAACTGTATACCTAACCTCTGTGCACTTCACTATATGAATACTATGCAATGATGATGATGCTGCTGACAATAATAATAATAATAATAAATGGTTATCTTTCCTTCTCTCTCCTCTTCCCCCTTCAATTTCCTGGTTGCCTCCCTCCAAACCTTCCCCTCTCAAGGACACTATTTTATTTTTGTGCTTTTTCAAATGTGACCTATAGTCTGGTGGCTTTTAAAAGATTAATTGTTGCTCTTTTTCCCAGGAATATGATTATGAATTTAGAGTCACCATTTATGTAATTTTATCTCCTTGCCTAATATTTATTTTATTTTAAGAAATATAAGAATTTACACAAATGGATATGTTTCTTTGACTTCAACCAGAATGTTTCTCTTATTCCAGTTTAAAAAATTTTTTTAATGTTTATTTATTTTTGAGAGAGACAGAGACAGAATGTGAGTGGGTTGGGGCAGAGAGAGAGGGAGGCACAGAATCTGAAGCAGGCTCCAGGCTCCAAGCTGTCAGCACAGAGCCCGACTTGGGGCTCAAACTCACAAGCCGTGAGATCATGAGCTGAAGTCAGACGCTCAACTGACCGAGCCACCCAGGCGCCCTATCTCTTATTCCAGTTTTAATATTATTGTTCAAAGTGCTTTTTAAAAAATTAAAGCCCCGCCCTTTGACATTCTCCTTGGATCATGTTTGGAACTCACATGAGAAAGTTAGTCTCATAAGTTAATGGTAATATGTTGGTTTTAATGGAAATACTACTGTGGTATTAGAGTTCCCTATTTTTCACTAGTAGTTGTAAATGATTGGTTCATTTGATACATGTATAGTCCGTAAATCAAGTCAACTCTAAAAATGGGAAGGTTCTCTCTACCAATTCTGTCCAAACAACTATACCAGGAGGCCAGGAGTTGAGCCCCTATTGTGTCATGAAGAGACACAAATTATAATTCTTCCATTCATACACAGAGACACACGGACACTGAAAAAAAAAAGGTATAATTTATAAAGCTTAATGTAGACAACAAATTAAGCCTTAAAATCAGAAATACAAAAACATAACTGAATTTATTTCAAGTATATTGTATTTATAAATTTATAAATTTATAAATTTATATATTGTATTTATAAATCAAGTATCCTCTTCTATTAGGTTCAAAATGGTACACTCAACCAAATATTATATATATTATTATGTGAAAAACATGAATTGGGGCACCTGGGTGGCTCAGTTGGTTAAGCTTCCAACTCTTTATTACAGCTCAGGCCATGATCTCACAGTTCATGAGATCGAGCCCCGCATCTTGCCCTGTGCTGACAGTATGGAGCCTGGTGCAATTCTCTCCCCCTCTCTATACCCATCCCTCTCCATCTCTCTCAAATTAAATAAATAAACATTACAAAAAACATGAATCTACAATAATCTCTCCCTCTTATGAGGACAAATACAATTAAAAATGAGAAAAATAGATGTTAGTTTTTCCTAATTAAAAAAAAAAAGAGAGAGAGAGACTCTCCCCCATCCTATTTCTTAGAGCACTTGCTTTAGAAAACTTGTAATAATGTGTATTTTCTCTGCTCCTTTGAAGTATCTGCATATCTTTTGAAAAGCTAACTAAGCCTCATGTCAGCTTTACCACCCCGGAATATTTTTCTAAAGAATTTGGGGGGAAAAATGTCTTTAAAATGTAATCATCAAGGAAGATGGAGCTCTTATCTCCCAGTTTCTATGAGAGGAGAGGAGTCTAGTTTCAGCTGGCATCTGGTTCCAAACCCACCTCTTTTCACAGATATAAGAAATTTATTTTTCGTTTGGATAAAGGCGATTAGCAAACACCGGTGGCTTTACCCAGTGAATTTAGGACAAACTATGTGTGACAAATAATGTTGTCAAGACTTCTTATTTGAGGAATAATTGTTTATTTTGAAAAAGGTATGCAATGAATTGTATCTGTTTGACTATATGAAACAGTAACATTTCTTTTTGTCTTTGTGATCTCTTTAGTGGATGGTCTACAATGAGCATCATATTCTGTTTTAATGCTTATTCAATAATAAAATTGTTTTCTTACTGTGCTACTTTTTGGACAGGTTATCTGGTTTGACTAGAAACAGATTTTGCTTTTAATTATATTTCCTCAACCCCCCACACCCCACCTCTGCACTTCTGACAGACTAGTGGACTAAGGTTATCCCACAGAGCTTGAGTTTACATGTGTACGGGCCAGAGACAAGTTGCCATTTCAGTAAACCTTGAAGTTCCAACCCAGATTCCCAGAGAAGGATTGATGCTTCATAAAATGTATTAACTACATGATTATTCTCCTGATTTTACAAAGAAAAAAGAAATTAAGTTTTAGGATAGTTAAATATCTTGAAGCAGAATTAAATATATATTTTTAGTCTGCAATGCCATGGAACTTTGGAACTTCATGGCAATATTCTTTATTGAATGTTGAACCAAACATGATTATTTGTTTAGATGTCTAGCTATGGATTCTTTAATGTGATGCATATTAATTTAATCATCTAAATATGAAGGGTTTTTTTCTTTTGAAGCTAAAATTTACTGAGTGAACAAATTATATAATAATAGTATTGCTTCACAGACCATTGTAGGGAATCTTTATTCTTTGAGAGTACTCTCAAGAAGAATTAAAGTTGGTTTGCCAAAGGGCATATAGATAGAACATGAACAATAAGGTTACACGTTTATAAGAATCCCTGACCTCTTTCAGTAGACATGAGAAGACAATATGAATCCTAAAATTTTATACTTCATTGGGCCTTCAAAATAATCTTTCAGTTTGAGTAAGATGTCTGGCGCTCAGCATGGTTTAATTATATGATAAAAAGACCAGCATCAAACTTATTGAAATAATTTTTTCTAGACTTGTTTTACAAAATATTTCTCCCTGTCACGTCTTCTAAGATTTTTTGAAGTTTTTTAACTGAATGGAAATATCTTCAAGGTAAGGAGTATAATTTGTATCCATAGGTAGCAAAATCACATAGCAAAAATATCAGCAAACTTGAATTCAGCAAAGTCATGTACCTGTTCTGCCTTTACAGCTAAGAATTACTGTGATCCTGTGAAAGTAATTTCATCTCCTGTACCTTTAGTACTTCATGTGTAAAATAAAAGCATTGCACCAGAAGTGTTTTCCAACTGTGTGTTTTTCAAGTGTTCTGGTGATGCCATTCCAAATTAATAAAAGAGCAATGACAGAGAAATAACATAGTGATGGAAATATAAACACAAACTGTAGTGTGACGATTCTTTGTTCAAGTAACATTCCTGGCTAATCAAAGGAAAGCAAATTTTCTTTATGATTGCTTTTTTTGTCGCATCTGTTCAGATATTGACATAAGAATGTGATGTCTATATTTTTCTCTTTCTTTCATATATTCGACCTTTGATATTTCTTTTTTCTTAATTTTTCTAAAGAGAAAGTCAATTTATAAGTTAACATGAGGACATGTGCAATTGAATGTGCTTTTCCATTTTCAGTGACCTTTTCCTGGTGAATGCATTAAAGTGCATTGTGTGTATACTCAGGAGCTTCTCAGGAGGCTTAGTGAGTCCAGGAATTTCTGAAAGGTCATAGATTTTATTGCTATTCATTTGACAGCTTTTTTTTCTTACTTTGAATCTACTCCATAAAATTCATTGTTGTTAGTCAATAGATTAATTATATATCTTGGATCTTTACATCCAATTATTTACCACTATAATTGAGATTCTTTACTGTTGGGCCATCTGGCTGGCTCAGTCTGTAGAGCATGCAACATTTTTTTTTTTGACAGTGAGAGAGAGAGAGAGAGAGAGAGAGCGAGCGCAGGCATGTGCAGGAGGGGCAGAGGGAAAGGGAGAGAGAAAGAATCTTAAGCAGGCTCCATGTGCAGTGCACAGCCCCACATGGGGATCCATCTCACAACCATGAGATCATGACCTGAGCTGAAATCAAGAGTGGGATGTTTAACTGATTGAGCCACCCAGGCACCCCTCATGGGACTCTTGATCTGGGCATTGTAAGTTCAAGCCCCACGTTGGGTATAGAGATGACTTAAAAATAAAATTTAAAAAAAAAGAAATTCTTTTACTGTTAAAATAATTCGGGAAAATTCTATTTCTCAATAAGGATAATAATTCCATCAAGGAGACACATGTGCAAAGGATGTCATAAACTTGAAACAAGTCAACTATACTCTAAGGTGGATCTAATCCTTTTTCTGTTTTGCCTAACATGATCATGATCCCAAGATGCTAATTTGATTGTGCTTTTTTTCCTTTAACAAGTCAACTGCTTGATAGGGTTATCCATAATTTTAAAGGTAAGTATATCATGCTCTAAATGAATAAAACATATCAAAATCAACATTTTCTGGCTTCAAAAGTAAATTCACATTTATTTTAAAATCCTGAAAATGATCTAGCTCTACTTCCTGTATACACTGTCATGAGTTTTATGAAATTAGTTGCATATTTTGGTAAAGGTTCATCAAACTTGCAACTCTCAACACACTTGACAATTTCAGACTGAAAAGATTAAATAGCTTTATTATTAATCATGGTGTCAAGGCTAATAAGCCACTCTTACATTTATAGAAAAAGAATGTTTTATTATTGAGTCTATACTGAAATTTAAAAATCATTTTTCAGTTTTTCAATGTTTGTTTATTTATTTATTTATTTTTGAGAGAGTGCACATGAGTGGGGGAGGGGCAGCGGAGAGGTTGAGAGAGAGAATCCCAAGCAGGTGCCACGCTATCAGTGCAGAGCCTGACATGGGGTACAATCTCATGAACCATGAGATCATGACCTGAACTGAAATCAAGACTCAGATGCTCAACTGACAGAGCCACCCAGACACCCCAAAATCATATTTCATTTTAAATGCTTATTCTAAGCATACTATAGCTATATTTAGTAGCACCTTCATTAACAGTTCCCAGTTTACAATTTTAAGTCTTCCTTGGTGGCATTAATTAGAGACTGAAGTCTTTAGAGATATTGTTAAGAATGCCTGCAGTGTTCTCTTGGTAAGAGCTTTGTCTTTGCTGACCCTTTTTCGTAACTTTTAAAAATCTGCAGAGGAATTCTCTATGTCTTTAAAACAGTTCATTCAATGAATCAAAAGAGAATAGTAGTCTTTCTCCAAAATTCATTTAATTTAGATTTAATAGCTCTGTTAAAATTTTAATTGAGTTTTAACAGACCATAAGATTTTAATAGTCAATTTGTTGAGAAAATTTCTGTGAAAAAGAACTCTAATTTTCCCCACACCAGTATTATCAATAATAAAAATAATTAAAGCTAATCAATTATTTACTATGTTCTAGGCTCATATATTTAAACATATAGGTGATACACATAAAAATAACACTGTTCTGTAAAGTACAACCTTGTCATGACTAATTTGATCTAAGGTACCATTGAACCACCGATTCAGGTAGTAAGATGTGCCATTTCTATGTGCCACCAACAAAGAAAACAAAGCTGACAAAGAAATTATTACATCAACTTTAAGATACAACAATTACAATTAGTGATGGTATCTATCATTCTCATTTTGTATATAAAGTCACCGTATGAGGAACTGCAGGGTTCTACAACTTGCCTAACATTCACAAAGCTAGTGAGTGGCAGAGCTTACAGTCTCGCTTCAGGGTCTTCAGGCATTAACCACTACCTCACACTGTCTCTGATACAAAAAGCACATAATTTAAACCTGTATCAGAATCCAAAATATCTGGAAGAGAACAACAAACCCAAATCTGGTTGGGTTCTGATAAAAAAAAATCATTCTGGCATCTGACATTTTAAAATCAGAAAGGAACTCATTTGGGAAAAAAAATATCACGCAGCATATGGTTTTTAGGTCAAGTCAGCTGTAAAAAAGATATTTTTTACTGATTTAATTTTTTTTATTTGGTTGATAATGTGATGTTTTATTTAAATGGAATGGTGGAAATTATTAATCAGAACCAGCAGGTTGCAAGATAGGACATATACTTATGATCTAATTTTTGTTATATATATATATATATACATATTATGCACACATATGTACAGAGAAGGCTCCCGAAGGGTATTTATAGTAGGAGGCTGGTAAACCTGCTTGGGGAGTGGTGCTTAATTTCTAGCACTTGCTGATCGTAAATATGCTCACTATGGCAATCAGCCATATGGCAATCAACACAATACCAATACAATGTCACTGAATGCACAACTGGAGAAGATGTGCACAATTAGGTCTAGGAGACAGTAGGAACCAGTTAAAGCCTACCTCTGGTTATGCGCTAAGGTGTTAACTGTGGTACTCTCTGGGTGAGGAAAATGTGAAGTTTTGAGTTTTTGTTTTTATTCTGCTTATCTATGATGTCATTTGTTTTACAAATGCAAATTGTTTATGTATATATATTTATGCGGGGCCATGGGCGTGTGCATGTGCACACATAGCCAACTAGGCAAAGACTTTTGTCTCCCTAACTCTCCTTACTCTATGGAATGTGATAGCATTACCTTATAAATCAAGGAATTGGAACCCATGTATCAAAAGGAATATTGTTTTAATGAAGTAAGGGGTTTTAGTCCTCAAAAATGTTTCATAAAAATTCTGTTCAAAATAGCTCAAAAAAGCAATCTGAAAGCAGTCAAAGGACAATTATTTTGTGGTCCACGCTTAGGAAATACTAAGAAGTTTATTTCTGGGCGTTAATTCCTTCTGCCTGTATGACAAGTATTAATAAAGTGCATTT
This sequence comes from Panthera tigris, assembly GCF_018350195.1. Taxonomy (NCBI): domain Eukaryota; kingdom Metazoa; phylum Chordata; class Mammalia; order Carnivora; family Felidae; genus Panthera; species Panthera tigris. The sequence continues at coordinate 75,206,683 of NC_056662.1, forward strand.
GTTCAAGAGTACTTCTAATATTTTCCTTTTGGATAGTACACTAAAGTAACAAAAATCTCCAAAAGGAATATGGATATAGCATGTTTCAAGATTTGTTTTCATTGGTGAAAAAAATCTTCATAATTTAAAAAATATATTCAGTCAATCATGCCATTTATGGCGGAAAGGGTCTAGTAAAGTAGTTAAAAAAATGTGAAACATTTATGACTCATTGTTCCCCAGGAGTATTCCCCAGATCCTTAGAATCTTATTCTTGAAAAAGTCTTGAAAATCAATGAGACTTAGCCATAAGATGGAAACATCACTTCAGTGACCTAAACCAACTTTTTGCAAAATACTTTAAATCCAAATGGAAAATTATTTCCACAATCTGAAGTTTATCTCTAATGGAAGAATTACTGCTGGGACAGTGAGTCACTCTCAAAAAGGTAGGTATCATATGTATTGGACAAACCATTTCTACCTAAAACATTGGTTTAACCTACCTTAAAACATTGGTTACGAACAGTCTGTCTCAAGCACCATTTTACTAAACTGCTATTTCTTCCTAAATCTTTGCAGTGTGGAAATAAAAGAACTTCTGTTTGTTGTTTAGCACTTACATATGAAAAGCCTTTTCCATATTTATAAGCTTTTGCCAAATTAAAGGCAGAATTCAGAATATATCTATATGATTTGTTCCCATCATGGACTTGTGCATATATCTACACTGTCTCCTCATCATACATATGGAAATGAATTAAATGTATTTAAAGACATGAAATCTCAAAAAAATATGCTTCAGGAATTTTGAAGATTAAGATTCTCTCATGATTGAGTACATCTATTTCCGGGAAAAGACTTTTCATGTGTAATCTAAAAGAAAATGGGAATATATACAAATTATGCAACCTAAATAATGCTTTTTAAAGAAGAAAGAACAATACACATTTAATAACAATGCAGATACGAAGCCAGGCAAGGTACAATTTCAGCCATAATTTTAAACTATCCACTTAGCCTCAAAAATTTGCCCATTAGCAGTTCATCTTCCTGTTCACTAGCATTCAATGGTGGTGGACGTTGAGGGGCTTTTAGGAGTGAGGAGGGAAAATTACATAAAACTGAATTATTTATTTCTGAAAAGTGAATTACTTTCTGCTTTTCATCTCTCTAGAATAGTCATGTTGGTTAGGTTTATGTTGTTTTACTTCAGAAGCACAATACCTGACAATTCCCATTGTGTATGAAAGAAATACAACATTACGATGAACCTTACATTATTTCGCCATAAGTATAGAATGCTAATTATTTCTTTATAACTTTGAAGTGCTTTTTGTTATTTCTTAATAAATTTTTAGAGCTTTTGAGTTGAAAATATCAATCTTAGTTTAGCTCAGACTGAATGGGGTGATGGGAGAGATGCTGAGTTGCATTTTAAGACAATGGTACAATGACCAAATGAGTACAATGTCCAACATATCCGGGGTGAGTTTTGTTTGTTTGCTTTGGGTTTAATACAATTAAGCCATTAAATTGGTACTCTATACATAGGAGTGTGCCAGATGCAGATTAAAACTTTAACATTCAAACATACAAAATATCTGGTCCTGAAGAAAATGGAAAATGTTTCTATTTGAATGAATCTTAAAACCTGAATTTTAAGTTCGTATTCTCTTGCATGTTTTCATATTCTGAGCTTTATGCCTAAACGTGCTTTAGAACTGCTTTTGGTCAAAGTGCAAACTTGCAAACTTGGCTTCTGCAGGCTCTGCATCCCCATTCATTGCCAATACTTTCTCTTCCTCATACACTCATCTGTGTGTGTGTGTGTGTGTGTGTGTGTGTGTGTGTGTGTGTGTGTGTTCATGCACCCAGGATTTAAAGAAAGGTTAATCTTAATCCAAAGCAATACCAATAGCCAACCACCAAACATATCACTTCTTAGCATTTGGTTTTTTTGTTTTTGTTTTTTCCTTATACCTGTGAACTCCAGCAAGAGGTTGGCCTTGATGTAGCAGCACCAAACTCGGGGAGGATAAGGATAGAGGCATGGGACTGAATACAGAGACATTAATAAAATGAATGGAGAGACTCTACTATATTTCCAACTCTCAGTTCCCCAAATCTTCTCTCAATAACAGCACCCAGAAACCTCTGGACAACAGCCCAAGATTAGACTTAGCAACTGACTTCACAGTCTCTCAATTACAGGTACTTTGGATGAATGCTCTCCTCATTCTTCTTTGGCTCTGCCCCCCTGTGCCCAGGCTGACTGCCTCCCTCTATCCCCCAATCCCCACCTCATGGGTGTCTCTTAATCCATTTGGGCTCCATTCTCCAGGCAAGGCTACCTCTTTTTGTGGATGTCTTTCTTTTCTTCTCAGGCTCTGATGCCAGCTCTGACTCTCATACTGTGCTCCCGGCCACCATGGCCCCTCACCATCCCCCCCCAGTACAGATGCCCATCTTGTCTTCTCCTACCTAATGACTTGAGGATTGAATTGTTTAGTAAAGGAAAGAAAGAGAAACAAGAAGAATAGTATATCACTTTTAATTTTTTGTTGAACAAGCTCATCTCATGACAAAACCTAATGCAACTTTTGTCTCTTGCTAACTCATGAAAATTTATTCAGTAGGGGAATATTTGCATCTTCTTTTAGATAAAAACCTAAAGAGATTATCCCATCAATTTTTCTCTTTGACTCATGTGTTAAGATTATCATCATGAACTGAATGTGTCTCCCTTCCCTGCCACAAATACATATGTTGAAATATAATCCCTATTGTTGCAGTATTTGGAGAGTGCTGCCCCCTCATGAATGGGATCAATGCCTTTATAAGGAGAGGTCAGAGAGTCAGCGCCCTCTTTTTCTGTCCTGTGAGGATGCAAGCAGTTGGCAGTCTGCAAACTGGACAAGAGCTGTCACCAGAACCCAACCACAGTGGCACCCTGATCTCTTCCCAGCCTCCCCAAACTGTGAGAAATAAATTTCTGTTGTTTATTAGCCACCCAGGCTATAGTAATTTGTTAGAGAAGCCCAAGTTGACTAACACACTTGTGATTCTCTCAATTCACAAGGTAAAGTAACAAAAAATCTCCGTTTATTAGAATGCCCAGTTCTATATAGAAATGTAGTAATCAAGTTCCAAATTTGATTTACTGTGAGATCTTCTCTCTGTCCTATGACTACAGGAAATAATGACTCACAGTTGGCCTCTGTTGGGGATCTCTGTCTTGTGTATCTTCACCCTTTCCAAACCCCTGCCCACTCAGCTTCGGATCTCTCTAGAGTCAAGGTAGTAGTGGAGAGGAGAGAAGAGAGCAGGAGAGGTGACTCTGGGCACTTTTTATACTGACTTTACTCTCCCTGACCCACTAGGTGTTGAAATTGGCCCTGTGGGGGCTCTTTAGAGTGGTGGGAAGTTGATGGATTAAGAAGAATGGATTAAAGTTTTATATATCACTGGAGAGAGCCAATTGCAGAAATATCATAGAATTGCTGGGAAATATTAAGGGCCAATTGATGTTCTCTATCAGAAATCTTTATAAAATTCTATACAATTATTCAAAATAATTCAATGTGCTGTTATTGTGCATTACTGCTAACTGACCCCTTTTATGCCTCTGCCACTGGTAACTCTAACCAAAGGATCCACTGCACATATGAACGAAAAAGAAATCCCCTTCCCCAAATCACTGTGAGCTATGATTTTTTATTATACCTAAATGCATTTTTATCCTTTACAATTGAAAATTAGTAGGTAACATGATATTTTAAAAATTTATAATTCTTGATCTACTTAGTTATATTAAGCTTTTAGCAGAGAATATCTTATAAATATTGAAGCCACATAAAAGTTTAACATTCTTAACCCTTAAGTGAAGGAGAAAATTGAACTACAGAACTAAAAGTTACATGAAGTTGCAATTATTCAAATAAATTTCAAAAAACTGTCCTTGGATCTCAAGCCTAATCTTAGGCTGCAAGTCCAAAAATAGGAAACAAAGACCTTGGACATAAAAATACAATGAGACCTGCAGCTCGTCCCTCATGGTAGGAATGACTAGTCTAGTTCATGTCCCCATGGCTGGCAGTAACCACTTTAAAACATGCTATATAGTAATATAATATATAGTGATATATATAGTAATATATATATACATATATATACAATGTATATTACAATATATTACAATATATATATACATATATACAATATATATTACAATATATTACAATATATATACATACATACTATATATTACAATATATATATACTATATATATATACTATATATATAGTAATATAATATATAGTGATATATATATATATGCATATATATACATATATATACAATATATATTACAATATATTACTATATATATACAATATATATTACTATGTATATTGTTCTGTAAATCCCTAAGAAACCTATGATCAGAACATTTGCTGTCATTTTCAAAGCTTTACATCATTAAACTGGTGAAAGACATGTATATAATATATACAATATATACGCAGCAAAAGGTTCATATTCAGAATGAGAAAATAACCACCTCTAAATCAAAAATAAAAAGAAGGAAAACAACAAAAAACGGACAAAAGACTCTGGTAGGCATTTCACAAAAGAATATATTTAAATAGCAGGTAAGTATTAAGAAGGTATCAAGCCTTTGCTAAATTCAAAGTATAACTGTTTTTAGGTACTACTACACACTTACTAACATGTATGGAGAAAATATGTAGCAGTTGGAGGTCTACACATTGCTAGTGAGACTGTAAATTGGTAAAAGCTGTTTGGAAAACAGTCAGTACATTCCAAATATAAAGCTAAATATATATATATATATATGTATATATATATATATATGTATATGTATATATATATGTATATGTATATATGTGTGTGTGTGTATATATATATATGTGTATGTATATATATATATATACATACTATATACATTTATATATATATATATATATGTGTATATATATATATATATATATATATATAAATGGCTTCCATATGACTCACCAGTTCCACTTTTAAGTGTATACCCAAGATAAGTGAGAGCAGTGTCTAGCAAAACACCTGTGCAAGAATCTTCAGAAGGATTAATCACAGAAGCCAAAAGCTATACCTTGCTCAAATACCTATCAACAGTTGAATGGGTAAATATAACAATGCTTATTCATACAATGAAATACCACTTAGCAATAAAAATGACCAAATGGTTGCTACTTGCAACAATGTAGATGCATTTTATTGATACCGTGATAAGCAAAATGAGTCAAACAAAAGAGTACATAGTATATGATTTCATTTATAAAGTTCAAAAATAGGCAAAACTGTTTAAATTATGTTGCTTTAAGTCAAGAAAAGTGTTTATTTCTGGGTGTGGGTGTGGGTGTGGGAAATGTTCTAAATCTTGCTGCGTGTGATGGCAGGTGTATACAGGTGTATACATTTGTGCACTATATTATAACTCAAAAGTGTAACTTTTACATCTTATTTCTTAAGACTTCTTTTTTTTCAAAGAAGTTTTAGGTTCACAGCAAACATAAAAGCAAGGTAGAGAGATTTCCCAAATATCCCCCGCCCTCATACGTACGTAGTTTCTTCCATTATCAATCCTCCCCCTTACAGTCAAGTAATACATTTACTACCTACGTTGACACATCATAATCACTCAAAGTCTATAGTTTACATTAGAGTTTACTCCTGGTTATATGTTCTATGGGTTTGGAGAAATATATAATGACATATGTACATCATTAAGGTATCACACATAGTATATTCACTGTCTTAAAAATCCTCTGTACTTAACCTATTCAATCCTTCCCCTCCATCCAATCCCTTGCAACCACAAATCCTTTTGCTGTCTCCATAGTTTTGCCTTTTTGAGAATGTCATATAGTTGGAATCACCCATATGTAGCATTCCTTTCCCTAGTAATATGCATTTAAGTTTCCTATAATTTCTTTTCATGGCTTGATAGCCCATTTATTTTTAGTAAGAATAATATTCCATTGTCTGGATGTACTATATTTTATTTATCCATTCACCTACTGAAAGATGTCTGTGTTACTTCTAAGTTTTGACAGTTATGAATAAAGCTCCTATAAACTTCCATATGTAAATTTTTCTGTGGACGTAAGTCTTCACAAGTAGTATGACTGCTGGATCATAGGGTAGAGAGTGTGTAGTTTTGTAAGAAACCTTCATACTCTCTTCTAATATGGCTGAACCATTTTGCACTCCCACCAGCAAAGAATGCGAGTTCCTGTTGCTTCACATCCTCACCAGCATTTGGTGTCATTGGTGTCTGGATTTTGATTTTGGCCATTTTGATGGGTATGTAGTGGCATCTCACTGTTGTTTTAATTTACTGATGACATGTGGTCAGGAAGGTTTTTATTTGTTTGTTTCTTATTTTGTTTTGGGTTTTAGGTTTTATTTAAATTCCTGTTAGTAGCTAGAATGTATGGAACCACAAAAGACCCCAAATAGCCAAAGTTACCTTTAAAAACAAAGCTGGAGGCATCACAATTCCGGATTTCAAGTTGTATTGCAAACCTGCACTGATCAAAACAGTATGGTACTATCACAAAAATAGACACATAGATCAATGAAACAGAATAGAAAACCCAGAAATGAACCCACAATTATATGGTCAATTAATCTTCGACAAAGGAGGTAAGAATATGCATTAGGAAAAACAACCTCTTCAGCAAATGGTGTTGGGGAAACTGGACAGCTATATGCAAAAGAATGAAACTGAACCAGTTTCTTGCACCATACATAAAAATAAATTCAAAATAGATTAAAGACTTAAATGTGAGACCTGAAACCATAAAATCCTAGAGGAGAACACAGGCAAAACTTCTTTGACATCACACTGACATTGTCTCCTGAGGCAAGGGAAACAAAAGCAAAAATAAACTTTTGGGATTTCATCAAAATAAAAGTCTTCTGGGGGCAACTGGGTGGCTCAGCTGGTTAAGCGTCCAGCTCTTGATTTCGGTTCAGGTCATGATCTCACGGCTCTCAATTTCCAGCCCTGTGTGGGGCTCTGCACTGACAACACAGAGCCTGTTGGGATTCTCTGTCTCCCTCTTTCTCAGTCCCTCCCCGACTCATTCTCTCTCTCTCTCTCTCTCTCTCTCTCTCTCTCTCTCAAAAATAAACATTTAAAAATATTTTTAAAATAAAAATAAAAAAAATTAAAGAAAAATAAAAAGCTTCTGTATGGCAAAGGAAAAACAATCAACAAAACTAAAAGGAGTATCTTTCAATATGGTTATTTGCCACCTGTATATCTTTTTTGGTGAGGTGTCTCATAACGTCCTTGCTCATTTTTGAAAAGCGTTTATTTATTTATTTTGAGTGAGAGAGTGTGAACAGGGGAGGAGCAGGTAGAGAGGGAGTCCCAAGCAGCCTCCTTATCACCAGCACAGAGCCCAATGCAGGGCTCAATCTCATGAATGGTGAGATCATGGAGTCAGGTGCTTACCAGACTGAGCCACCTAGGTGCCCTGGTTTTTGTCCATTTTTAAATTGGGTTGTTATTTTTCTTATTATTGAATTTTAAGATTTTTTTTTTTGCATGTTTTGGATAATACTCCTTTACAGACATGTATTTTGCAAAACACTAATTTTTTTTAAAAGTAATAGATCTTTGAAAATTTGTACATTGTGTCTGTGTCAAGACTCATGCATGAAAAGGCTTAGATGGCCACATCAGAAGTGTCTCAGACTCTAGTTTCAATGATATTTTAGCCCAATGATATTCAAAGCATTAGACTGAAATTATTTATATCGATGTTAATCCCTGATGGAACAGTTGGCTCTGAAGTCATCTAACATTTTGTAGCAAAGCTGTGCCCTCTTCAATAAGTACATCATCACCACCTGAAAACCAACATATATCTTTACATTTGTAAGTAGTGAATTCTAAATGTCTTACCATGGAGGACCTATGGACTGGGCTACCCAAGTCCTTACTGTAAATTGGGCATTAGCAGATCCATCTGCCACATCACTGAAGATGCCCAGAAGCACTTCCTGTGCTCGTCCCTGAAAAATTTGATCAGGCCCTGAATGGCACAAGGAACTTGTCCATCTTTTTAACATGATAACAGCTATCCTACAACGGACCTTCTCTTTGGTCCCTCACCCAGAATTCCCTAAGTACTGTTAATTGATAAGAAAAAAGCATTTTAACTCTGGTTTACAGATAAGGCTGCGCAGTATGCAAGCACCAACCAAGAGGGGATCTTTTTAGCATTATTTCCTAAACACAAATGCCCTGAAGAAAAGTGAAGAGGAGAAATCCTGCCTGTGGGAATAACTATGCAGTATGTGTCATTTTAATGGGAAATCAAAATAGCCTGAGGTAAGGACCTATACTTCTAAATGGACAATGGCTAAACTACCGGTCACTTAATGGGGACAGAATAAAGGCTTGGAAGCAATGTGACTAAGAAGTTTGGGAAAAGAATGCACAAATGAGTCTAGAGCACTAAAAATGAACCCAGAGAATAAGAAAATTTGTGCCCCTTGTGAGTGGTCTTAAAAGAGCCTCCTTTCAGAGGATATTTCCTCTAATCAAGAAAACAAGATGGTCTTTTGTACATGTTTCAGACATTCTTCTTTAACATTCACACCTCTGTTCCGTCAGTGGACTCATAAATACATTGGCAAGTTGACAAGTCAGGTCAGGCTTGCATGGGCTCTACAACATTGGACTTTGCCATTACCCCGATGAAATGTCTAATGCTTCTGTTGAGAACCCAATGATAGCAATAGGAGCTACTGAACTTGAGAGAGGATTGCTTGATTACTAAATATCATGCATGTCATCATTGTATTTCATAAAATATTTCTTCTGACCAAGGGAATAACTTTTCAGAGAAAGAATAAGTCAGAGAAAGATACTAAGTCCATATAGTATGCTTTCTTCCTACCACTTACACCATAATCTGGAAGCAGATATTGAATATTCCATTATGGTGCTATGTGTGAAGACAATACTTTTCAAGGTTAGGGCATTGATTCAGGATGTGTTATCTAGCAGCTTTTCCTTCCATAGTCAAATTTTAAAGGCTCTGGACTTTAGGGATGAAAGCATGAAGAGCAACTATTATTACTCACATAATTATTTATTCACAAAACTTTTCCTTGTTGTCTTTTACTTTGGGCTGTACTCATAGGAGTTAGTATTAAAAAAAAAAAAAAATTGGAGACGGGGGAGCACCTGGGTGGCTCAGTCAAACATCCAACTTCGGCCCAGGTTATGATCTCACAGTTCATGAGTTCGAGCCCTACGTCCAGCTCTGTGCTGACAGCTCAGAGCCTAAAGCCTGCTTCAGATTCTGTGTCTCCTTCTCTCTCTCTGCCCCTCCCCTGCTCACACTCTGTCTCTCTCTCAAAAATAAATATTAAAAAAAATAAAGAAATGTTTTAACGAATTCTACCAGAGAACAAAGTAGCTGCACTGAATTGAAAGTTGAGATTCTCACCTAACCTTTTTTGTGCTTTATGACTTCATGACCCTGGGTGAAACAGTTAAAAAAGGAATTTCTGTGTTGGTTTGCAGTAATTATCACTGCTACCAAGATGAAACATAGTTTCAGAGAAACTAGGAGAATAAAGAAGTAGGGGAAACCCCTTGTAACTTTACCTTGAAAGTCTAGGTTCAGTATTAAAGATAAATAAAAGTTCAGATCTCTACTAATAAAGTTGACTTACCATTATGAGCAAAGAACCCTCAAGACACTGGGGTGCTGGACAAATGCTAACCAAATACCAAATAAATATTCCAGGAGGGTAATCAGAAATTCCCAAAGAAGGCCACTTACAGAACACCACTGCAAAAAACATTATTAGAAGTGAGCACTGTAGCCTATCCCTGTATTTATTTCCTTGCTGGAATTGGCAAATGTCTAGTTGTTTTAACTAGTTCTCATTTTATTTCCTTAGTCTTTTTGCCTGAAATAATAGATAATAGTTATGTATTTATAAGTATATATTTAAAGATAAAGTAAGGGTGAAGAAAATTTGTTTTAGTCCACAGATTTACTGTCAGGGTTGTAGCAGGACTAGAGGAAGGATGGCTATTGCTCAGAGGTGATAGACTTGGGATCTCTTCCCTTTGCAGAGTGGATAAACACCTTTTTAAGCTACATGGACAGTAGCTACTGTATTATACAGGAGACATTTTTAGAATTGTTTACATGGGAAGATGACCTGTGGATGTTAGATTATTAAAAGCAGAGATTTGTGTTAGCATTTGTTTTATTTATAGCCAACTAGTATGAAGTCCTCAATCCTAATGGACTGAATTTCCAATTTCCTATTATGGAATTACTCTCAATCCTTCAAAGTAATTCATTAACAGTTCATTGTTTTCATGGATAACAAATTATCCTAGCCTTTACTTCATCTTTAAATATTTGCCAATCTTCTTTGAATCTCTAGCACCTATCACAGTGTCTAGCATATGACAAATAGTTACAAAATGTTTGTTGAACTGAACTATAGTCAGTCATCCGCATGATGAAATTTTGAACCTGTCTTGTATTTTTGTTGCTTAATTAACTATGTAGTATTCAGAGAATGAATTCTGTATTGGTTCTGAATTCTTTTAGAATTTTTGTTGTCACAGAATATGAGATTTCTTCCGGACATTCCATAAAAAGTCAAAAAGAGGAAGTGACTCTGTAGGACAAAAAAAATGTGTTTTACACCCATAATTCTAGTTAGTCACACAAGAATATCATCTGCAACTCTATTTTTATGACGAAGTTCTAATTTTGCCTATTTTTTTTATTTCTAATGGTTCTTGCTTTGATATCTGTGGCAATGCTGTTCATCACAGAAGACTTTTAAAATGTTATTTTTGTTATTAATTATATACACAGGAATGAATGACTTCTGTTCCTTCATACTTTTAGTTTAAATTCTATCTCACCTGACATGAAATACCAAGGAAAATGCAGTTTGTCATAGGTAATCAGAATTTTTCTCTTGGCCATTGAGCCACTTGATCTGTAAATCACTCAAAGTTTTCCCTCCTACTTACATTATTGGAATTGTAATCTTGCTTCTAAGTTTTAACTTCTTCCTGAATTAATCTGTACTCGGATTATCTTTATTCTCTGAAATTATTTATGGTTAGTTGTCTTATTTCTCTTATCACTTTTGACAAATAACAAGTTATTCTTTTTCACCTCTCTTAAGACAGTAAGATCTCTCTCTTTCCTTAACTATTTGACTATGCATTTATCCTAATAGTGGACTCTTCATTAAATTGTCCTGGCTTCTCTATGCTACACATTGCCAACCTTTCTGTTTTCATTCCCCATCCCTTAAGAAAATTTACCTCACGTTGAAGAGGAAGGCTCACTTCTGTTTTGCAGAATGGCAATCCAAATTTCACCCTAACATAATTTTCTTACTAAATTTATTCCTGCCCCTTCACGACATGATTTATGTAATGAAGAAAATGGGAAGTGTTTCAAAGGTAGGAGCTAAATGGAAAAGTAAAAAAAAAAAATGTAAATAAATGCTAATCACATTTATATAAAATTACCAACGCCTTTTCTTTCTTACCCTACACATTCTTTTTCTTATTTATATCCTATCCCTATTTATATCTGATTCCTCACCTTCACTCAATTTAAAGTTGCACAGAATTATTTATTAGACAGACAAAACATTTTGCTCTGGCCAGTCTCTAGTTTATTTTTTGCTTGTTACCTTCAAGTACTACTTTCCCTATATCTCTGAGCTTTTTCCTATAGACATCCAAGTATCACTCCCCCAACTCTAACTTATAGATATGCAGAAGTCAAGATAATTTTTAAAACCTCACTTCATAGGATAATGCTGATGAATCATCTTCCAAAGACCAACTGGTCTTTGTGGCAATCATTTGATGCATCCCAGTAGTCCAGTGTCTGGTTCTCCAAATAACATCCAATTAAACCAAAATTAAAAAGGTGAATCAGGGGTCTATGACACAGTTCAAATCATAGGTGTGATTTATTTTTAAGACTAATCACTCTGCAGAGTGATTTAGAAAGGTAGTTTGGTAGACGCTCTCAGCTTGACAAAGATGTAAGAATCTTAAAAATACTGTCGCATAGTATTCCGACAAATCCAGAACAACTCTAAGTCTAGAAAAACAAGCATATTTTAAAATTAACTTTGAGGAGTGCCTGGGTGGCTCAGTCGGTTAAGCGTCCAACTTCGGCTCAGGTCATGATCTCACCGTCCATGAGTTCGAGCCCCACGTCGGGCTCTGTGCTGACAGCTCAGAGCCTGGAGCCCGTTTCAGATTCTGTGTCTCCCTCTCTCTCTGCCCCTCCCCTGTTCATGCTCTGTCTCTCTGTCTCAAAAATAAATAAACATTAAAAAAAATTTTTTTAATTAAAAATAAAATTAACTTTGAGTCTGGCTTTTGTTGAATGCAGTTAGAGTCATAGGAAGCCAGTTCTCCAAAGATATGTATTACAGAATATGTTGCAACTTATACCAAATTTATTGAGATTTTTCAAACTGCAAGATATTTTTTAAGCTCCCAAATTTCTATGGGTAGAAAGCTGCTTAGCTGCCAAAATAGTCCATCTCTTACAAAAAAACGAAGGACATTACATAAGTTGAAATCAAGAGTCTAGATGGTAAAGTCAAGAGCCATGGAGAACAAAGGGATCCCCAGGGGTTAGTAGAAAACAATGGACCAAGGAACCATTTCCACAGAGTGGAAATGGACACTAACTGAGGAGCATTTCTTCTCCATGGATCAGGGCAGCAATGTTTATCCAGTGGAATTTCAGAATTGCAACAGAGCAGTGACTGTGCATGCTTCTCGTGTGGCTCTTTGACAATGACAGTATCTTTTCTGGCTATGCTATCCGCATCTCACCACTGCATATTGGGTGGGGTGGGAAAGGGGCAGATAACTTGTCTTTTTAGTTAATAGATCTCTAAAATATGGAGAGATTTGTCTGGACATAATATGGGTCATACAGTTCTGGGCTTTGTACCTGATGCCATAATTAAATGAGTCTTTTGGGAATCCTTGAGTACAACAGAAGCACATTTCACATGTGAGAGGAATGTGAAACACCATGGCAGACGGGCAGACTGTAACAGAATGCAAAAAAATGGCCATAAATTATTCTCTTCCCCAAATTCATGCCTCTTTGCAATTTGCAGTGTCATTTTTCAGCTACTTCCATCAAAAGATGGAAACTATTTCTTCATCCCGTAAGCTGGACTGGACTTTTTATCTCTTTGGCAAGTAAATCAAATGTAGGGGAAGCAACATGGCATCAGTTCTGAAGCCAGGCCTCAAGACACTTTGCACACTTTTGTTTACACTTTTGGAATTCCACTGAGTTACCATGCGAACAACCCTAGTTGAATGTGTTGCATGAGTGACACATTATCTACACACCCCTATTTTAGTTGCAGCTAACTTCTGGCCAGTTCCCAGAAGCAGAGCTACTTAATTTGACAAGGCAACTGCAGATGTATCAGTGATCCCAGCCATGACCAGAACTGGCAGTGGAGTCCAGTCTAAATAACTTCTGGCCATGATAAGTGGTTATTGTGAGATGCCACAAAGTTACTCTTTTAGGATTTCTGGATCCAATTCCAATGTCAGAAAGTTGCCCCAACATACAACACCAAGCAATTCTCAGACACCAGCTGAGAATTGAATTCAGTTCTGATACTACCCAGAAATAGCATCAGATCCCACAGGTTAAACATTTAGTCTTACAGATTGCTCTCCACCTCCCAACGTCAGACACCAGTCACAAGGCTCTGTCTTTTACCTGTGTTTCTGACCAACTGGCTACAGATTAGAGGTTCCAACAACCTCCTCCTTAGGTTCAATTAATTTGCAAGATCAGCTTACAGAACTTGAGGAAACACTTACGAATGCCAGGTTATTAAAGGGTATGATAAAGGTTATGAATCAATAGCCAGATGGAGAGATCCATAGAGCAACATCCTAAATAAAGGAGCTTCTGCTATTGTAGAGCTTGGGGACTGGCTCCATGGCATGTGGAAGCATTCTGGTTTTCTGAGCATGGAAGCTCTCCAAAAAGGGACCAAAAGGCTGTCTTCTTGTTTCTTTATGGAGGCTTCATTACATAGTCATGATTGACTAAGTCATTGGCCATTGGCTGATTCAACCTCTAGCCCTTCTTCTACCCCTGATTTCCAGGGAGGGACCAAAATTTCCAAATCTCTAATCACATAGCTGATACCGCTGGCAACCAGTCCCCACCTTTAGGTGGGGTTCAAAGGTCACCTTCATTAATAACAAGACGCCCATTTCACCTTTATGGCTTTGAAGCAATTTCAGGAACTGTGGGTGAGGATCAGCTATATCTGAATAATTTGAATGACCAAATATATATTTCTATAAATTACTATATCACAGTTACTAAAACAACAACAACAACAACCACACACACACACACACACACACACACACACAAAACTAATACACAGTATTCTTGGACAACTCAAGAGAATCAATGATAAGTATAATACAAATAATAAAATAATTCAGCATGGTGGCAGAATATAAAATAAACAGACAAAAATCAACACACTTAATACATATAAAAAACAAAAATTTAAAGATTATAAGTGAGGAGAAAATATTTTTTATCTTATATTAGTTATAAATGGCTAAAATACTTAGATAAATGTAATGAGAAATGTGAAAACCTGCTGGTGAAAACTTAAAAATTCAAGCAATAACCTGCACAAATGGAGAGGCAATTATTGTTTTTGGAAAAGAGGGCTCACTGAACATGTTGGTTCCTCCTAAGTAATAAATCAATTTAATGCCATTTCAATAAAAATACCAATGTCAGAGCCTAGACAAGTTACTTCTGAAGTTTATATGAAAAATAAGTTTACATGGAAAATAAGCTTCCATTATATCTAAAAATTCAAAGAAACAAGAGCAATAAAAGGTTAGCTAACTAATATGATACAAATCCTCTATAATTAAAAGAACACAGTAGTAGCACATATATATACAGATGGACAAATGGAATAGACTAGAAATTCAAAGTGCAAATCAATGTTTATATGGCATTTTAATACACAATAAAGGCAGCATCTCATACATAAGTTAGGAATATAGTGGTTTTTAAAATATGTAAAGTTTGGAAACTTAAAGAGCCAACTGGACAAAGGTAAGAATGAATCCACATCTGATGCCATTCCCTAGAGTAATTTCCAAATGTATCTGAGATATAAATGCAAAGCATGATTCTACTTATATGAGATATTTAAAATAGTCAAATTCATAGAAGAGTGGAAGAATGGCATAAAGTTTCAGTTAAGCAAGATGAATAAGCTCTAGACATGTGTGTGCTATGCAATAATTTTAACCTATAGTTCAAAACACTGTATTGTACATTTTAAATTTTATTGAGAGAGTAGATCTCAGGTTCTGTTTTTAGCATAGTAAAATATAATTTTTTTAATGTAAAGCAAAAAAATAGTAATTTATAACCTGGATAGGAAAGGCATTTTAATATTCTGTTAAAATCCAGAAGCAATAAAAGAACAGATGGCTAATTGAAACAATTAAAATGGTCTTTTTCATAGGGAAAGGAAGGCATAAGCAAAGTCAAAAGAAAACAGAGAGAAAAATATTTTCAGCCAATATAACATAAAAAGTAGATGAAAAGTCTAATTTACTTAATATATGAGATTTTTAAAAAGAAAATAATAAAACCAAGCCCCAAATCAAAAATTCTGCTCAAAAAGTCAATCCTCATGAAGATACAATTCACAAAGTAAGATTTATAGTCATTCACATGTAAAAACATATACAACTTTACTCATAATAAAATGCACAGATTAAAATTAGACTCAGATACCATTTCTCTTGAAATTTTCAAAAAATTTAAAGCTACAGATCACACAGTCAGCAAGGCTGTGAGGAAAGCAGTAGTAATTTATTGCCAAGAGAGTGCAGAGAAGTGGACCACACTCATGGAAGGGAATTTGGCAATTAATACAAAATTACCCTTTCTTACTCCTAAAAGCTCATCCTAAGTATATACCCCACATTATGAAATCATGTATGCACAAGGTTATTTGCAATGATATTATATGTAAAAGCAAATATTGGAAAAATATTAATGCTCATCCATAGGAGCCTAGGTACAAGCACTATGATAGGTATCTTAGAATAAAGAAATACACCGATGTGAAAATAATTGGAAAGATCCACATGATCTGATTTGGAGTGATTTCCAGGATACGATGTTAAATTAATAAAAATACTTAAACATGAGAGAAAGCCCCATTATATCTCTGTATTTTCATTCATTGAGACATCCCCTATATCTTTAAATAAATTTCCCTATTAAGTTTAAATCATTTCACATGAGCTTTAGTACTTGCAATCAAACATACTAAGAAAATTTTCAGTGTCTAGAATGATACACACTTTCACATTTTTCATTCTTCAAGGTAAGGTGAAATCAAAAACAGAACTTTAAGAAATCCCCTTCTCAATCTGATAACAGCTCCAACACCCTCAAGGGCATTCAGTGCTGAAGGAAGCAATTTTCTTCTTTTTTAATCTAATTTTCTCTTATTTTCCTTATCACTTCCCTTGTGCGCTCTGTGTCCACCTTGCCAAGTGCCAACATTTACATGAATGTCTGAGTGTCAAGTGATGGGAGCAAGGTAAATAAAACGTTACATTCTCCAGCAAGCCTGTCTGCATATTAATGTGGAAAGAAGTAGCTAAGATTTACTAAATAACAAACATAATTATTTTCTAAAATATAAGGCTTCCTGAAGTTACATTGGAAAAGAGAAAATAAAATGTGTCTTGTGAGATTATTTTTTTAAAGGAATCGGAGTTTGCTGATGGAAAATGGAATGTTTTTGAAGAATAAGTTTATAGCAGTGAAAAAACAGTTGCAAAAAAAAAAAAAAAGAATGATAATGCTACCTATCTCAAATTATTATGGCAATGATGGTTTACATTGACATTACCCCTACCACCTCTCAGCCGAAAGCAAGGGTCAGATGGAAGAGGTGATTAGAGGAACCTGACCCTGTAATGTCTAATGAGACATTAATGAGGCAGTTCAAATTTCTACGTTAAAAACAATTTGGGTTATATATATCACATCCTCAGTTGGTAGAAAGAAAACAACTACAGAGTTGTCAAGGGAATTAACTCCTTTTATGTGGCGACATTCAGCCAAGGTCACACTCAAGCACACTTTTAGTAAATTCCCCAAGTTTTCCCACTCTTTTCCAATTTTCCACTGTTTACTACAGTAGTTGCGGTTTTCAAAAATCATCAGGGGAAATTTTGAATTCATGAGTTTTGGAAAGAAAGTTAGCTTCCGCATATTCCTAAGAATGTGATTTTGAGTGATTTTATGTCCCCTTGCAGTTTTAAATCTTTTAGAAAATGTCTAGGGAATACTGCTCAGTAACACTTTACTTCTTTTACAGCATTCACACTTTTGTTTATACACACTATATACAAAGAAACTTCATTAGGAAATTATTCAGCAGGTTTTTTTGGCTATTTCCCATTTGGGGACAATAGTAGAAAAAAAGTTTCCTAAAGAATGCAAGACAGTCAAAGGACTTTCAGAAGAAAATGAACACTTCTGGCATATTTTGCAAATGTGATTTATTGGCAAGCATAATTGTCATTTTAGAA
Organism: Panthera tigris; assembly: GCF_018350195.1. NCBI lineage: Eukaryota > Metazoa > Chordata > Mammalia > Carnivora > Felidae > Panthera > Panthera tigris. The sequence goes on from NC_056662.1 coordinate 75,224,406, forward strand.
TTCACACCTATTTGGTGTTCTACGAAAGTTTAAAAACCAAGAAAAATGAAAAAGAAAAATTATTACTGTGGACAAAAACAATGAATGAGAAAAGAATGCAGTTTTAGGTATGAAAATATTTGTCTTTCTACATTTTCATTATTTATTTATTTAAGATAATTTTTTTAATGTTTTATTTTTTTATTTTTGAGAGAGAGCATGAGTCAGGGAGGGGCAGAGAGAGAGGGAGACACAGAATCTGAAGCAGGCTCCATGCTGTCAGCACAGAGCCCTTTGCGGGGTTCAAACCCACTACCACGACCTAAGCAGAAGTCAGATGCTTACCTAAGTAACCCACCCAGGCACACCTACATTTTCATAATTTAATCTCAGATATTCTAAAAATGTAAGGTGCTATTTTTTTAATGCTGTTTGTTTTTATGACATTTAAATGACTTGAGAGTGTTTGTGTATAAACATTCTCTATCTTCTCTATTAAAATATTTATTTGTTACATTATTATCCCCAAGCAGCAAACACTGCCTCATGAAAAATCCAATTTTCTGTATTAACAAAGTGAAAAATCATCAAAGTTTGGTTTTAAATATTTAATCATTTTTAGTACTTAAAGGTTCAAGATATTAAGGGAACATTTGAACTTAACTTTTTAAAAAAGTGCTTATTTTTCTGACTTGAAAAGTAGTATCTGTATTTTATTTTTAAAAAAAATTAATCTTTATCTTTGAGAGAGAGAGAGACAGAGTGTGAGCAGGGGAGGGGCAGAGTGAGAGGGAGACAACAGAATCTGAAGCAGGTTCCAGGCTCTGAGCTGTCAGCACAGAGCCCGATGCGGGGCTCAAACTCACAAACTGCAAGTTCATGACCTGAGCTGAAGTCGGATGCTTAACCGACTGAGCCACCCAGGCGCCTCTGTATTTCATTTTTAATGAGCAGTCTAGCCTGTGCTTATAATTATATCATCTCTTAAAAACTGAAAGCAAATGTATTTAACAATTTCTGCAGTGACTGACGTAAGTGAATTCAGATGGGGTTATCCTAAATGTAAACCTATAATGGTGGAGAGTTCTGCAGTTGTTCAGATTTCTTGCCGTTCTCCCGTAGCTAACTTATGATAAGAAATCGAATCTAATTTTACAGTTTGATGAGAAAAATGTGGCTACCCTAGAGAAAAAGTAAACACTTTAATTAGCCTGAGTCTCAGTGCATCCTTGGTTCCCGATGGCACTGAGCAATACAAGGTATTCTCAGTTCTCTATGCTCCTGGTTTCATTTATAATGAACATGAAGTGGGAAGGGAGCTACTATGAGGGTCAGCAGATACTTCTATGGTCTAATCACCCACTGAAATTTTCTCACTTTGCTCAAGACTATGTTGCTTCTATGGAAAGTACTTAATAGCTCCAGGCACAATCCTAGTTGTTCTGAACAGAACTAACTAGTTGCAGAATGAGCATTGTAACTTACAAACCAACACAAACTTTGAGCTATATAAATAAATGTCTTGGTTTTCTGACTGTCATTGAAAGACAAGTGATGTTGGAAGGAACGTAAATAATGTTGATGCCACTTCCTTGGCCTCTCAAAGTAATATCTAGTCACATGAAAATTATTTTAAATCTTTATTAACTGTCTATATTCTGTGCCAAGGTTTCTGATGATTTCTGAAGATCACTCTCAGGATTATGCATGTAAGCTGCGAAATTGTTGTTATAATAGAAATTTCATTGAATCTGGGAAAGTTTTAGTGAGGTGGGCACTTTCCAGAAATAAATGCAGAAAAGGGTAAGATCCTCCCCTGATGACTTATTGAGTACAGTGCACATAAATTAATCATTGTTGTTGCCTCTGACATGATAAAGTTGTTTGGTACAAATAAGGGCATATATAAAATTGATGGGCAATTTCTTTAGAATTACAACTGAGAAGGGATGAGCTGCCAAGATGCCTTTTAAGAAGCAATCTCACAAATGTTCTCTTGGGCTGAAAATCTTGTCAGAAAATGTTAAACTCAGTCTCTGCTACTTTTTAAAACATGCATATCTAGATTACACATTCAACTGAAATCAGCCAAGAAATGTCACATTTCTATCCTTAATTATCCAAAACAGAATCAATTCAAGTAATATGGAAAGGGCCCCGGAATGGGAATTAGGAGTCTTGAGTTGTTATCGCAGCTCAACCTTTATCACTGTATGATCTTTGCCTGGACCCCAAACCTGTCTGGGCTCCAGTCTCTCATCTATGAAGGAGAAGGCATGGTTTAAGTCAATGGTTTTCCACCTCACAATTGGTTATGAGTTGAATTATGTCCCCCCAAATTCATATATTGAAGTCCTAACCCACACTACTTCAGAATGTGATCTTATTTGGAAATAAGGCCCTTGCAGATGCAATTAGTTGTATTAGGATGAGACCATTACTGGAGTAAGGTGGGGCCCTTGATACAATATAATTGGTTTCAATTTGGAATGACACAGTAAAGTGGGAAAACTACTTAAGCAAGAGGTGAGAATAGACATGTCAGTAAAATGCCAATTTTACTTTGATAAATTAAGATCATGTTTTATGAAAAGCATGACTAACTACTCTTTAATTATAAATAGCACAAATTAAAAAGTGTTTTGGGGACCATACTTACTTTAACTACTAAATGATCACAAGTCATTCTATATAGAGAAGTTTTTTTGATGGAAGAAAAATCCTAGCATATTTAGACAAAGATAGAACTCTACTGTGGTAGGCTGAATCATGGCCTCCAAAGACTTCTGGGTTCTAAACCTTGGAACTTGTGAATGTTACCTGGCATGGCAACAGGGCCTTTGCTGATATGATTCAAGTTAAGAATATTGCAACGATTATCATGGAGTATCTTGTTAGGCCCTAAATGTAACTATAAGTGTCTATAAAAGAATGAAGAGGGGGGTGCCTGGGTATCTCAGTTGGTTAAGTGCCCAACTTCAGCTCAGGTCATGATGTCACAGTTTGTGAGTTGGAGCCCCGTGTTGGGCTCTGTGCTGACAGCTCAACAGCTCTGAGCCTGGAACCTGCTTCAGATTCTGTGTCTCCCCTTCTCTCTGCCCCTCCCCTGCTCGCACTCTGCATCTTTCTCTCTCAAACATAAATACAATTAAAAAAAATGAGAGGGAATCTGATGGTAGAAGAGGTGTAGGAGATGTGATGACTGGACAGGAGATTGGTATGGTCATGAGCCCCAGCATACAGGAGTCCTCCAGAAGCTAGAGAACGGAAGGAAACAGATTCTCCCGAGTCCTCCAGAAGCTAGAGAACGGAAGGAAACAGATTCTCCCCTCAGAGCCTCCAAAAGGAACCTGCCCTACTGACACCTTGACTTTAGCCCAGTGGAAATGACTTCGGATTTCTGACCTCCAAAACTGCAAGAGAATAAATTTGTGTTGTTTTAAGCCACTGAAAGTGACAACACCATGAGGAAAGTAATACATATAACATTTCTCACATTCCTCTCTGAATTAGGTATTTTCCCAAACTGTATAACTCCTTCTCAGTCCAGGCAATATAGGCAACTTTTAAGCAGTTGACTCCAATTCTTTCTAACCCAATGGGCTACTTAAAAATTAATGAGTCACTAATAGATAGGATAGCTTTTCCTCTCTGCTGTACTGTGAAGGTGGCAGTTTTCCACCTCTTTAACCCAAAGTAATGAGAGTAGACACATACTGTGTATGTCATGCATTACCAGGAGCACCATGAGTAAGAAATATGGGTGTCATTGATATACTCAATATATAGCGACAAGCTACTACTACTAAAACTGTCGTTTAGGTGAAGTGATTTTGTGAAGCCTTTCAAATCATACTACTTATCTTGTACAAACAGATTTAAAATACTCTGAGCCATTGGAAATATATTTATTGAAATAATAGTATTCATTTTCTTTTTCAACCTAAAAATTCCATGCATTTTAAGAAAGCTCAATGAGTTTGGAATCAATAAGAAATACTGGCTATCCAGCTGCTGATTGTTGTTCATAAGAGTCAAAGTGGTTAAAGGAATGTATTTCCAAAAGATGAAAAGCTATTTTGAGGCTTGGCTCTCTTACTCTTGTTGAAATGGTCACTGTAGCAGATAATTGCCCTGAGAAAGGGCAAACGGAGATCCATTTTTTTTTTTTTTGAGGAATTTAAGGTCATGCTATAATATTGGATTTGTTGTTGTTGTTGTTTTTTAATGGAGGGAGCAGTTTTATTCTGTTATCAGAATAATATCAACACATTATACTAAGAAAAATAACAAAATATGAAAAAGGAACAGATAAAAGGTAAAAACCCATGACAAAAAAACATTTGGAAAACAGGCAGAGGAAAACAGACACATTACAAACAGGAGAAAAAAAGTGCAAAATGATTGCAAACTTCCTGTTGGGAACAAACCAAGGAGAAGTCAATCAAACAATATTCTTAAAGCGATAAAAAACTATGCCAACACAAACTCAACAAAACCTCTCTAAAGGGTCCGTTAATCTTGTGAAAATCTTTCAAAGGCAAAATAAACAAATTATGTGTCCAGCAGACCTGTACTATTAGAAATGTTAAAGGAAGTTCAAGTGTGAAGCAAATGATAGCAGATGCAAATTAGTTCTATGAAAGGAATGAAGAGTTCTGGTAAATGCATGAAAAACAGAAGATAACTGCTTATTCAATTTCCTTAAAAGGTAATTAACCATTTAAAGGAAAAATAACAATATAACATGTGTTTTGTAACATATATAGAAGTAGAAAGTATGATGATCGCATAAAAGATGGAAGAGGATTCTGAAATAATGTTGCCAAAATTTTGTCACACTATCCTCGAAATAATATTATCCTCTAAACAATATATGGAATATGGCAGAATAATATGATTTAGGGGATCCTGGATAATTTATTATTTATTGTAAGCATGAGAGAAATTACTAAAAGAACACATTAAATTTACATGTGTTATAATGTCAAATACATTTCTATTTAAAAAGTCACTAAAACGGAAACAAAGAATAGTAATAATAGTCCAATAGTGAAGGCAAAATTGAATAGTAAAAATAATAGAAGACAAGAAGAGAAAAAGAAGAAGAAATAGATGGAATATATAGAAAACGAGTAGCAAGACAATAGACTTCAACTCCTATGTATTGATAATTACATTAAATAAAAATGGCTTAAATACTGCAAATAAAAATGTATATTCACTGCATTTTTTAATTTTTAACTTTTTAAAATTTTTAAATGCATTTAAAAAAAGCAGGACCATCTATACGCTATTGCAGGAATCATGCTTTAAATTTAAAAAATACATATAAGTAAAATTAAAAGAATATGAATAAATATATGATACAAACTCTGCTCATGAGAAAGCTGAAATGGCTTCATAAATATCACTCCAAGTAGATCTCAGAAAAAGGAATATTACAAAGGAGAAGGAAACATTTTATAATGTTAAAACCTTTATTATTCATAAATAAATAATTGTAAATGTGTATACCCTCAATAATTGTGTATCAAAGTACATGAGCAGAACAGAACTGAAGAATAAATAAAACTGCCATTGTTACTGAAAATTGCAACACTCTTTTCTCAATAATTTAAAAAATAATTAGACACAAATTTAGTAGGAGAATACAAGATCTGAATATCACTATCAACCAAATTGACCTAATTATATTTTTAGACCATAACAACACTTTTAAAAGACTCTATTACTAAAACTCATTCCAAAACAAATACAAATCTCAATTGCCTATTAATATATTAGAGAATATATTAAAGACGTTCACAATGAATAAACCTGGGCATAATGTTCACCCCAAACTCAGATAGCTTTACTAGAATACTCTATCTAACATTTAAGAGAGAGATAAACCAATCCTACAAAAAATCTTTCATAAAAAAGAGAACATCTCTGACTTATTTATTGGGTCAGCATTATCCTAACACCAAAAACAGGCAAAGACAGTATAAGAAAAGAAATTATAAACTAACTTCCTCATGAATATAGATTCAAATATTCTTAGCAAAGTAATAGCAAATTGAATCCAGCCAAGTGGAATTTATCCATGCAGTGAAAGGTCAGTTTGGCATAAGAAAACCAAATCAATTTAATTTACCCCATTAACAGAATAAAGGAGATAAGTCCTATTATAATTTCAATTGATGCAGAGAAAGCATTTATCAAAATTATAAACCCATTTATGATAAAGTTTCAGAAAACTAGGAAAACCAAAAACATCTATCAAACAAAAATAACCAACATGTATTTAATGATAAAGTAGTGAAAGCTTTCCCTCTATGACTGAGAACACGGCAATTGGATTGGTTATCCATTTGAAAAAAAAAAAATTATCTTTATCTTATGTCAGACTCTGTACCCCCCCCAAAAAACAAAACAGAACAAAAACAAACAAACAAAAAAACAACCTCTAAATCATATTCTAAAACACTGTTAAAACTATAAAAACTTTTGTTGGAACACATAGGACATTATTTTTGCAAAGTCTGATTAGGCAGATATTCTTAAATAGTATGTAAATCTTAAAAGATAAAAACCCCATTAATTTGTTTCAAAATTTAAACTTCTCTTTAAAAGCCACCAGTAAGGAAATTAAAAGGCTAGCATTTACAATACTTATTTCAGCTGTGAAACTAATATCTAAGAATATATATATTTTATCTTCCATAGCTCAAAAATAAGAAAGCAAACAACCCAGTTAAAAAAAATTCAAAAAGACAACCAAGGAATATTTTGAGGGTTATTTTTACGTGGATAAAATATTTTCATGTGTGAATATATTTTTACAGTGATACAACCCTTTTATATATTGATTCTGAAACAGGTTCTACAACCCCATGCCTTTGTCTAAATTCACGGAACTTAGAGCAAGTAAATTTTACTGTATTTAACTTGCTCAAAATATTTGAATAGGCAGTTCCAAAAAGAGATATGTAAACCAGTAACAAAAAGATGTGCAACATCATTACAGTCAGGAAAATGCAAATTAAAACTACTATACACCCATTATCATGGCTGAAATTTAAAGGGCTGAAAACATCTAGTGTTGTCCAAAATGGCATGGAGCAACTGGAATTTTCATTCTCTGAAGTTCCAAACATAAAATGGTACAACACTTTAGAAAATAGGTGATTTCACACAGAATTACATATACACTTACCACATGGCACGGTAGTTCAGCTCAGAGGCATTTCCTCCAGAGAAATAAAAACCTACATTTAAAGAAACTCAAATTTAAATAATGTCCCAATGGACTAGTGAATGGATAAACAAATTGTAGTCTATCTATACAATGGCATACAAGTTGGCAATTAAAAATAACAATGTATAATTTATGTATGCATATCCACCAAAATATTGTTCTAGTAGAAGCCAGAAGCAAGGGAGTCCATAATGTAACATTTCATTTGTATGAAATGGAAAAAACGAATTTGTAGTGATACAAAGCAGATTGATGATCGCTAGGAAGCCAGTGATGGGGGAGCAGGGTAGGAAATGGGGCTTGAGGGATAGCAGCAAAAGGGCCCAGGAAAACTCTCTGGGTGATAAAAATATTCTGTATCCTGATTGCGGTGGTAATTATAGGAGAGTCACTTGTTCTGCATGCTTTCTATGTTTAGATAAAACACCTACATAAATATACAAAAGATGCAGAAAACCAAAATGATATTTTAACCGGTATTACTGAGGTATGCAAGCCCATTTCTATCACAGGAAATGATATATAGCTCTTTACATGTAATGACATTGAAAATTAACTTCTAAGATTGTTAATTTAATTTTTAGTATTTCTGCAATGGAAACTATGAGCAACGTCATGTCTTATACACTAAGTTTTTCTTTCCCTCTGCTTCTCTGGCAAAGGGAACTAGGGATGATATTTAATCAAAGTATCTACTGCAGTGGCTCCAGTGAGTAGCTACCCACCACTAAAGTGTGACTGAGTTTGAGCCTTTAAATCTTTCACTAGATGAAGTATCGCGCACAAGTCTCGTCACACACAAAAAATTCATATTCACTGGATAAAATGGGATACGGAGAGGTTTTCATGTGTGGATACTATTGCCTTAAAAAAAAAAAAAATCCAGCTACAAAGACCTCTAAGAATCCAGGAAATCCTGTTGGATGACCTTGTTTTGAGCAGTATACACTGAGTTCTTTTAAGCTGTTTTCATTGATAGGTTCTTTCTCCACCTTTACCTTATTGAGTGGAAGGCCTATTGAAATTGGATAATGACAGTCACTGCTTCCTGACAATTGAACAGCAGTAAGACAAAAGGGAAATAGCAATGGGCTAGGGTGATGGCAGCCAGGCATTTACTTGTCAAAGAGTATTTTGAGACAGGTTTTTGTAAGATTTCAGCTTGCTGTAGGCATCAGTGCTTGGAAGGCACCGGGACATATTTGTTCAATGCTAGTTTTGCTTTTAGAAAATATTCTAATATTTTAATAAATACAGCCTAAATTTAGTGACTAGAGAGCAATAAAGGGAAATCAGGACTGTGCTTGTTTTGGAGCATTGGGTTTATGGATGATTTTATTCAATATCATGAATATACGTTTAGACCTCAACACCTATCAGAGGAAGAAAAAAAAAAGCAACCAAACAAATAAGCATAGTTGCCTTAAAGGACTAAAATTAGCTGGTCTTGCTTCTGGGAAAATGTGGATATTTTTAAACCCATCTGAATTCATTCACCTCCTATTCTGTTTGAAAAAATATATGGATTTTTAAAGATACACAAAATCTTGCATCAGTGTTAGATGTCTCTGAAGAGAAACATCCAAATAAATGCACAAACTTTGGGGAAGTTGTTTGGTTTTTGTTTTTTTTTTTTTTTCTACATGCAGTGCAGATTCAATGAGATTAGAAGATTTATAAAAAGAGGGCACCTGGGTGGCTCAGTTGTTAAGTGTCTGACTTAGGCTCAGGCCATGATCTCGCAGTTTGTGAGTTCAGGCCCCGCGTCAGGCTCTGTGCTGACAGCTCGGAGCCTGGAGCCTGCTTTGGATTCTGTGTCTCCCTCTCTCTCTGCCTCTCCCCCACTCACACTCTGTCTCTCTCTCTCAAGAAATAAACATTAAAAAAAATTTTAAAGAAGATTTATAAAAAGTATTTGTCAAAAAGCATATTTGTCAAGGAGTGACCTAGCCTTTCGAAAGGGGGAAAAAAAGAAAGAAATTGAAGGGTGTTTTTTATACCAAATAGGCACTGCAGGTTGGAGGGATGAATGGTGACGATGAAGAGGGGTTGAGAGAATGACAGAAAACTTGCTGTAATTTGGCAGAATTAAAAAATAAGTGGTGGGTGATAGGAGCTCCTAAAATTGTAAATATCGCGGGTTGGTGATGAGGATGTCATTTCAAAGTGACTAGGTGCCGGTGGTCTCTGGTCCAGTACGAAGTCCCACAGAGCAGTAAGCCCTTTGCCATGCTATATGATGGAGTGGGAGCTTTGGACTTGGGTTTCCCTAGGGACTATAGTGTCATCCTTCACAGGCACAATGCTTAGCAACTTAAGGGAGGCCAAAGAAGTACCAGACCACAGAACTATGTCCTGTTTGCACAGGCACAGCATCTTTGATATTGAGTCTTGTCCTATAACCCATTTTTATGCACAAGACAAACCCCATGCCTCTGGCAGCAAAAAAAAAAAAAAGCAAGACAGGCAATTAAGGGAGGATAATGTCATCATACCCATCATAGTATAAAATATTAACCCCGAGAGAGAGCTCTACTGTTGTCACAGTACTGGAATTTCCTCCCAAGTAACCAGACCTCCCAGGTGGAAAAGTAAAGAAAACCTGATGCATGTCACATTTAGTGTATTTACACTGACTCAACAAGCCACCTGGAAACACAGAAGTACACATTAGCGTAAAGTCCAGGAATAACAATGCTATATATTCTTTCAGTTTTTAGTTGACCTCCCATGTCTGTTCTCTCTCTGTGTAAACTTCAAATCCTTTCCAAACTGAAGATACCTAAAAGCATCTCTACTGCAGAATTAACAAGAAGCACAAACCACCGAGGAAATTATTGACAAATCTGACTCATAAACCTCGACTCTCCAATAATAAAAAAGATTTCATAAAAAAAAATTAAATGAGGGGCGCCTGGGTGGCTCAGTTGACTGAACGTCTGACTTCAGCTCAGGTCATGATCTCACGGTTCATGAGTTCAAGCCCTACGTTGGGCTCTGTGCTGACAGCTCAAAGCCTGGAGCTTGCTTCAGATTCTATGTCTCCCTCTCTCTGCCCTTCCCCTGCTGGCATTCTGTCTCACTCTGTCTCAAAAATAAATAAAAATTTTTTTAAAAAGATTAAATGATAAATCAGAAAAAGGATTTGTATATAGAATTTTAATTCTTCTAAATCATGACCTAGGGGGTCTAATGTTCCCCCCAGTTCAACTAAACTTATGACAGGTTGCTTTCTGACTATAGGAACGTGATTTCCCTTTTCTTAGAACATTACTTTAGAAAATTTGCCATTGTAAACTCTTTCTCTGCCTCTTTGAGATAAAAATCTTCCCCATCCTCTTTCAGTTGTACCAGGGATGTCTTTCTCAAAGACAGAGATGTCCCTTTGAAATATAATCATGCAAGGAAAGAGCATTTCTTCTATCTCCCAGTCCCTATGGGAAGGTAGGAACCTAACTCCCCTAAGCACCAGTTAGCAAACAGTAATGGCCTAATTACATTGACCAACCCTACCTATAATGCCTTCCAATATTTTTCCACTAGCTCATCCTAGGGCTTAAAATTTCCCCTATTTAAATATTTCAGTGGGGTTGAGTTCAGTCTCTTTCCCCTAATGCAGTAGTCTTGAACAAAGTCTTCCTTGCTTTCTTAACTTGTCCAGTGAAATTTCTCTTTCATAAACCAATATTAAAAAAAAAAAAAAGGATAAATGTGCACTAAGAAATGGTCAAATGATTTCTTCCAGAGTGTGGATTGCTAATAAGCATATGAAATGATGCTCAGTCTCACCAGAGAAATGTGAATTAAAATATCAGTGGCATACAATTTAACAGCCATCAGACCAGCAAAATTTAAAAAGTCTAAGGATATAAATAGCACACAGTTGATTTTAGGGTAAATAGATACAATTTCTTTAAAAGTAATTTTACAATGTTAAACTGAGGTGAAAAAGTCCATTATCTAATGCCCCAGCAATTCCACCAGTAGGTATGGCACTAGAGAAATTTCTCACAAGAGAAATGTGGACAAGAAGAAATGTACAAGGTGGGGGGCCTCGGTGGCTCAGTCAGTTAAGCATCTGGCTTCTGCCCAGGTCGTGATCTCACAGTTCATGAATTCAAGCCCCACATCTGACTCTGCTGTCAGCACAGAGCTCACCTCCGATCCTCTCTCTCTCTCTCAAAAATAATAAGTAAAAAAAAAAAAAAAAAAAAATTAGGGGCTCATGGGTGGCTCAGTCGGTTGAGCGTTGGACTTCAGCTCAGGTCGTGATCTCACAGCTCATGGGTTGAAGCCCCATGTCGGGCTCGGTGCTGACAGCTCAGAGACTGAAGCCTGCTTCAGATTCTGTGTCTCCCTCTCTCTCTGCCCCTCCCCTGCTCATGCTCTGTCTCTCTGTCTTAAAAATAAACACTAAAATTTTTTTTCTTTAATTTAAAAAGAAGAAATGTACAAGGAAATTTATTAAGATATTCTTGATGATAGTCAAAAATTAGGAAAAAAAGCCTAAATGCCCATTAATAGAATAAACTATATATTCATAGGTTTGAATATTGTTATAGTTAAAATCAACTACATTTATTAATATGTAATAAGAATTAAAAAATATTAAGGGTAGTTGTATGGTAATAAATATATGATTTTTTAAAACCTGTCAAGCAATATATTCACAGATATACAAAGTAAAATTTACAAACAATAAATTTATTACAATAGTTTAACAATGGTGAAGCACAGCAAGAGATACGAAATTTCAATGATCTTATGTAAATAAATGAAGACAACCTAAATGACTTTGCTATTGAAAGGAAATCAGTCACCATCACTTGCATTTAGCAAAGACTCAGAGGAAGACAGAGGACTGGGGAAGATTTACAGTTATAAAGAGATAGAGACAGACAGATAGTCAGAGGGATAAAGCTTCAGTTATGATCTGGAAACTGTCGGCTTGGGGAAACTGAAGTCAGGCTAACTAAAATCAGGGCATCCATGTCATTGGTTAGGGGAACATATATGCTTTTTCCAGTTGGTCCTAAATTGACTGTGAGGGCAAAACTTGGGGAAGCTGTCCATTATCCATCAAGTCCTGGCCATGTGGGGCCACTTGTTATAAGAGTTTTTGTTTGGCTTCCTGGACTGGCCACTACACATAATGGTTTGGCTTTGTGGGCTGCTGAAGGTTGTGGGTCAGACTTCTGCTTTCATATATGGTCTGACCACTGGCCATTTGCCTGTCCAGTCTATCACTCTGAAAAGTTTATACCTTAAGGAAGACTCACACTATTCACATAAGACAACTGTCATTCAGTGGATACTTCAAATGACAAGAAGGATAACTTTAGAGTAATAAAGATAAAATCTAAATTTAGGTATAACCATATGCATTCTGGTATTTTTTTGGCATTTGCTAAAGGTTATCACTTATCTGCATGTATATATAAGCACAATTTCTGAGCGAAAACTACGCAATGTGTTTCCAAAATTCTGATTCTTAAAACATACAGCTCAAGATATTTTTGACACTCATAATGCATATTATTATATAATTGCAAGTAAAGTTTTATGAATACATATTTTCATCACTGAGCATTGTAATCGAGGCTGGGCAATGCAATTAACATATTGTATTTCTCAAACATTATTTTCTTTTACCTTCAATATTTCAATTTATGAGACAGAAATCTATGATATTAGATATTGTGAGTAGCTATCTGACAAATGATCATTTACCCCTCAGCTAGTATAGTGTAAGTGTTGATAGATAGTAGTAACTTTTGTTAGAAGAGAATTAGACAATTCTAGTGTAATAAATACTGTATTTTAGGGGTCAAAAGCATCTATTTGGAAATGGGGTATTTGCTTGAAATAAGTCCTATTATTACCAAGCTGAAAAACAAGCATGACTTCATATCTGATAAAGTATTATAGCCCATTTCAATTTCTTTCTGGATTTTATTTTGATGCTTCAAACTCTCCTTAGAGAAGAAATGGCAAGGGTTGTTACTGAGGAAATCATTACAGTTTATTGAGGAACTGACTGATTTGAGGAGGGGTCATAAAGATTTACTAATGATCTAGCCTTTTGCTTCTTAGAATATATGTCAGATGTTTGGAATGATTAAAAAAATAACTGTGGAGGACTGCGATTAGCTTTTGTGAAATTTGTGTTGGTTCCATTTTTAGGGACACAGTGCCCTAGTCATCCAAATGGTATTAACAGAGATTGAAAATTAGCTTCTTCCCCCCTCACTCAGCTTCAAAATCAGGTCAGGTTGTTCTGTAAATGAAAACCCGACTGAAGCTGTTTCTCTTATCCTCTTTGACTAAATCAGGATTCTAGACTTCAAAGCTAAAAATGTAGTCTTTTCAGGAGCAATACAATCAGTGCAGACAAAAGTAAAACTCACAGATCAGCCTCTTCAAACTTTGAAATTCAGATGAAAAGACCCATTTTAAATTCCATTGACAGTGAGATGTCATACTAATCACAAAATTGACCCACAGGTATGATTTTCTTTGACATGTTTAAGAGCAGTGGGCTTACTCATGTAGTCTTTAAACTGAGATAAATTAAATGAGTTTTGCTTTAATAAAGGCTATAGATAGTTTCTACAGGTTCATTCAGAAGTTGCAAAACATCTCCATAAGTATGTGTCCTTTCTGGATTATAGTTGCCCAGTAAAAATCATCTAAAATCTGTTTTAAAGGAATATTTACAATCCTGTGCACCATTGCTGAGTGCCTGTCTTGTAAATCTGGAGATTGACCACATTTCTATTTTGTCCCTCATGTAGAAAAAAGGAAAAGGGGGGAGGGGACGGAGAGAGGGAGAGAGAGAGAGAGAGAGAGAGAGAGAGAGAGAGAGAGATCTTTTTAATTATCATGTTGAACCTCTTCTTTTAAATCTCAGAAAAATATGTTGAATAATACTTTAAAAAATACCCAAGTCCTCAAGAATCTCAAGTTCAGTATGGAAGGCAAACTCATAAATTCATAGTTAATAAACTACATATAACAGTGTTATAAGTGCTATCATGGAGTTTATGATACTGCAGATAAGAAAACAACCAACTCTCTAGGAGAACTGAGAAGGCATTGCAGGGAAGACAACTTTTGATATGAATTTGGAATTATGAAAAATAGCAAAATAGGCAAAGAAAATGGGGAAAAAAGAACTGCTAGGCAGAGGCAAAGATTGGTCCAAAAAGCATGAAAGAAACTTCAGTGTATCTGAAAAAGTTCAGCTTGGCTGAGGCATGGAAACTATCATTGAAGATACACCTTGATGAACCTTTCCTCACATGACAAAGAATCTCAACACCAGTTTGTAGGCAATGAGCAGGCAATACACATGACCACATTTTGAATTTGTTTGTTTGTTTGTTTTTAAGATAATTGCCAATGGTGCCATGAGCTATGAGTGGAGGATGAGCTATGAGAAGAAATCAGGGGCAGGAAGTTGGTAATGAGGCTGTTTCAGTGATGGATAATTTAATTCAAAAGCCTCTAGATAGGAAGTAAAGAATTCAGCTTTCATTACGGAGGTAGCAATTAATAAGTGATTAGTCAAGAATCACTTATTAGTGATTTTTATGATGAGTCTTGAAAAAAAAAAATTGGAGATTAAGATTCTAGTTTAGGTAAGGATAGTGGTAACAACTTAATCCAAACAGGGGATATTATAGGAGGAACATATTGAGACCTCTGGCTGGGACAGAGAATGGAAGTAGAAATACATGAGATCTTTGTACCTTCAGTGATTCTGAATTCCTAAAGAAAGCTCACTTGAGAGTTAGACACACAGGTATAGATCTTGAACCATTAACCCATCAATTCAGTAACTGATATCCTGACAGCTGAGTAGTTCACCCAGAAACAGTATAACAAACGAGAAGAGACAAGGTCAAGAATAAAACTCAAAAGAGCTATAGCATTTGAAAGCATGTGGAAGAAAAAGATTCAAAGAGGGACACTAAGAATATCTCATACAATGAGTTCTCACTGGTGATGATAGCATTCTAAAAGCCAAAAAAGATCATTTCCAAAAGCTCAGTCAACTCTGTTACATGACAGCACATATATCACAACGTTGCCACAATGTTAGTTTTATTGATGTTTTGTTATTTTGTCAAACAACCAGGTGGTGATTATATATGTAAAAATGCATGTATGTATGTAAAAACACACTATCATAATGCGTCCCTTTTTTTTTTTATCTTGCACACACACACACATGAATATTGCATTTAACAACGTTTTTGTTTTGCTTTGTTTTTTTAATTTA
Organism: Panthera tigris; assembly: GCF_018350195.1. NCBI lineage: Eukaryota > Metazoa > Chordata > Mammalia > Carnivora > Felidae > Panthera > Panthera tigris. The sequence goes on from NC_056662.1 coordinate 75,239,912, forward strand.
GCTCTCTGTCACTTATAGATTGCATTTAACTGGGAGTAATAGAATATCAAAATATTGTGACATAAATATTCAAGGATTTAATTTTTCATGTTAAAAATAAATGGATGCAGCCCTTTTCAATCTGCTCCATTAGCTTCATGGTATCTTGGATCTGGCTCTTTCATTTAATGGCCTACTTTACCAACTTACCATGTGGCTTCCATTCTCAAGGTCAAGATGGCTGTTGAAGTTTTGGTTAACACATCTGAGTTGCCAATCTAATGAAAAAGAAAGAAGAGAAAGATAAAAACAATGCTTCTCTCAGTTGATTCAGATCTTTTGAAAGATTGCAACACTTAGGTTTATTTGGTCCACATCTTGCTTGGGTGAAGATTGGAAATGTAGCCTTTACTTCTAGTAGCAATGGATTGCAGTAAAGTCTGGTAAAGAAAACAGATATTTGGCATGTTACTAGCTGTCTTTCCCTCAAGTTTCCAATATATAGGAGAGTTTGGCTAGTTTGTAAACATAAAAATATTTAGGGGCAGGGGCTCCTGGGTGGCTCAGTTGGTTAAGCACCCAACTCTCGGTTTGGTTCAGGTCATGATCTCACAGTCATGAGTTCAAGCCCCAGAGCCTGCTTGGGACTCTCTCTCTCTCTCTCTCTCTCTCTCTCTCTCTCTCTAACCCTTCCCCATTCGTTCTCTCTGTCTCTCAAAATAAATGAACTCCAGAACATTTTTTAAATATTTAAATGTAGTCCCTTCCTTTCACCAAGAAACTAATAGCCAAATAGAAAAACATATGTAAAAACAAATATAGAAGCTATTTTTACAACTAAGAAGAGAATGTACAAAGTGCAATAGGATATAGAGGAAAAATGATCCCCAGTGGAATGCAAATTTTCCAGGTGGCAAAGGCTGGCACAGGACACAAGAGGATGGAAGACTGATAGGGAGAAAAAATGTGATAAAGTACCAAAAATAGGATTGTGAGAATAACACTGAGCCGCAGAAATTGAAACAGAAAATTAAAATCCACATCAAAAACTTAGAAATACTGACTTAGAGAACATTAGGCACTTGGGTATATGGAAACTTCTTGGTCCTAACTATCAGCTCCTGAGGAATTTTTCATGAAAGCCATTTCCCAAAACTGTAAGGCAAATTATTCAGTAAAGCCCTAAGTAGCACCCAAATTTGATGTTAATCTGCTAGAAGTCCTTACCCTTTTCTAAAGAATAAATTGCTATGGGCATTGTACCAAATAGGAAGAGAAAGAAGTTTGCTGTTTTATAAATCTTCAAGCATTCAATTTAGATTAAGTTTATTGTTTGATGAGAATTGTGAAGTTAATTAAATAAGGAGATTCTCAGATGAAAGTGGCTCTAATGCCAGGGAGGTCTGTGTAAGCAACCCAAATCTAAACCTGGAGATCCTTCAAGGTTACAGAATCAAAATGCTAATGACAACCAATTACCAAGAGCCAATGAGGTTTTTTTTTTTTTATTTTAATATATGAAATTTATTGTCAAATTGGTTTCCATACAACACCCAGTGCTCATACCAAAAGGCGCCCTCCTCAATACCCATCACGACCCTACCCTCCCTCCCACCCCCCATCAACCCTCAGTTTGTTCTCAGTTTTTAACAGTCTCTTATGCTTTGGCTCTCTCCCACTCTAACCTCTTTTTTTTTTTTTTTTCCTTCCCTTCCCCCATGGGTTTCTGTTAAGTTTCTCAGGATCCACATAAGAGTGAAACCATATGGTATCTGTCTTTCTCTGTATGGCTTATTTCACTTAGCATCACACTCTCCAGTTCCATCCACGTTGCTACAAAAGGCCATATTTCATTCTTTCTCATGCCACGTAGTATTCCATTGTGTATATAAACCACAATTTCTTTATCCATTCATCAGTTGATGGACATTTAGGCTCTTTCCATAATTTGGCTATTGTTGAGAGTGCTGCTATAAACATTGGGGTACAAGTGCCCCTATGCATCAGTACTCCTGTATCCCTTGGATAAATTCCTAGCAGTGCTATTGCTGGGTCATAGGGTAGGTCTATTTTTAATTTTCTGAGGAACCTCCACACTGCTTTCCAGAGCGGCTGCACCAATTTGCATTCCCACCAACAGTGCAAGAGGGTTCCCGTTTCTCCACATCCTCTCCAGGATCTATAGTCTCCTGATTTCTTCATTTTGGCCACTCTGACTGGCGTGAGGTGATATCTGAGTGTGGTTTTGATTTGTATTTCCCTGATAAGGAGCGACATTGAACATCTTTTCATGTGCCTGTTGGCCATCCGGATGTCTTCTTTAGAGAAGTGTCTATTCATGTTTTCTGCCCATTTCTTCACTGGGTTATTTGTTTTTCGGGTGTGGAGTTTGATGAGCTCTTTATAGATTTTGGATACTAGTCCTTTGTCCGATGTGTCATTTGCAAATATCTTTTCCCATTCCGTTGGTTGCCTTTTAGTTTTGTTGATTGTTTCCTTCGCTGTGCAGAAGCTTTTTATCTTCACAAGGTCCCAGTAATTCACTTTTGCTTTTAATTCCCTTGCCTTTGGGGATGTGTCGAGTAAGAGATTGCTACGGCTGAGGTCAGAGAGGTCTTTTCCTGCTTTCTCCTCTAAGGTTTTGATGGTTTCCTGTCTCACATTCAGGTCCTTTATCCATTTTGAGTTTCTTTTTGTGAATGGTGTGAGAAAGTGGTCTAGTTTCATTCTTCTGCATGTTGCTGTCCAGTTCTCCCAGCACCATTTGTTAAAGAGACTGTCTCTTTTCCATTGGATGTTCTTTCCTGCTTTGTCAAAGATGAGTTGGCCATACGTTTGTGGGTCTAGTTCTGGGGTTTCTATTCTATTCCATTGGTCTATGTGTCTGTTTTTATGCCAATACCATGCTGTCTTGATGATGACAGCTTTGTAGTAGAGGCTAAAGTCTGGGATTGTGATGCCTACTGCTTTGGTCTTCTTCAAAATTACTTTGGCTATTCGGGGCCTTTTGTGGTTCCATATGAATTTTAGGATTGCTTGTTCTAGTTTCGAGAAGAATGCTGGTGCAATTTTGATTGGGATTGCATGGAATGTGTAGATAGCTTTGGGTAGTATTGACATTTTGACAATATTTATTCTTCCAATCCATGAGCAGGGAATGTCTTTCCATTTCTTTAAATCTTCTTCAATTACCTGCATAAGCTTTCTATAGTTTTCAGCATACAGATCTTTTACATCTTTGGTTAGATTTATTCCTAGGTATTTTATGCTTCTTGGTGCAATTGTGAATGGGATCAGTTTCTTTATTTGTCTTTCTGTTGCTTCATTGTTAGTGTATAAGAATGCAACTGATTTCTGTACATTGATTTTGTATCCTGCAACTTTGCTGAATTCATGTATCAGTTCTAGCAGACTTCTGGTGGAGTCTATTGGATTTTCCATGTATAATATCATGTCATCTGCAAAAAGCGAAAGCTTGACTTCATCTTTTCCAATTTTGATGCCTTTGATTTCCTTCTGTTGTCTGATTGCTGATGCTAGAACTTCCAGCACTATGTTAAACAACAGCGGTGAGAGTGGGCATCCCTGTCGTGTTCCTGATCTCAGGGAAAAAGCTCTCAGTTTTTCCCCGTTGAGGATGATGTTAGCTGTGGGCTTTTCATAAATGGCTTTTATGATCTTTAGGTATGTTCCTTCTATCCCGACTTTCTCAAGGGTTTTTATTAAGAAAGGGTGCTGGATTTTGTCAAAGGCCTTTTCTGCATCGATTGACAGGATCATATAGTTCTTCTCTTTTTTTTTGTTAATGTGATGTATCACGTTGATCGATTTGCGAATGTTGAACCAGCCCTGCATCCCAGGAATGAATCCCACTTGATCATGGTGAAGAATTCTTTTTATATGCTGTTGAATTCGATTTGCTAGTATCTTATTGAGAATTTTTGCATCCATATTCATCAGGGATATTGGCCTGTAGTTCTCTTTTTTTACTGGGTCTCTGTCTGGTTTAGGAATCAAAGTAATACTGGCTTCATAGAATGAGTCTGGAAGTTTTCCTTCCCTTTCTATTTCTTGGAATAGCTTGAGAAGGAAGGTATTATCTCTGCTTTAAACGTCTGGTAGAACTCCCCTGGGAAGCCATCTGGTCCTGGACTCTTATTTGTTGGGAGATTTTTGATAACCGATTCAATTTCTTCGCTGGTTATGGGTCTGTTCAAGCTTTCTATTTCCTCCTGATTGAGTTTTGGAAGAGTGTGGGTGTTTAGGAATTTGTCCATTTCTTCCAGGTTGTCCAATTTGTTGGCATATAATTTTTCATAGTATTCCCTGATAATTGTTTGTATCTCTGAGGGATTGGTTGTAATAATTCCATTTTCATTCATGATTTTATTTATTTGGGTCATCTCCCTTTTCTTTTTGAGAAGCCTGGCTAGAGGTTTGTCAATTTTGTTTATTTTTTCAAAAAACCAACTCTTGGTTTCGTTGATCTGCTCTACAGTTTTTTTAGATTCTATATTGTTTATTTCTGCTCTGATCTTTATGATTTCTCTTCTTCTGCTGGGTTTAGGCTGCCTTTGCTGTTCTGCTTCTATTTCCTTTAGGTGTGCTGTTAGATTTTGTATTTGGGATTTTTCTTGTTTCTGGAGATAGGCCTGGATTGCAATGTATTTTCCTATCAGGACTGCCTTTGCTGTGTCCCAACGCGTTTGGATTGTTGTATTTTCATTTTCATTTGTTTCCATATATTTTTTAATTTCTTCTCTAATTGCCTGGTTGACCCACTCATTCTTTAGTAGGGTGTTCTTTAACCTCCATGCTTTTGGAGGTTTTCCAGACTTTTTCCTGTGGTTGATTTCAAGCTTCATAGCATTGCGGTCTGAAAGTATGCATGGTATAATTTCAATTCTTGTAAACTTATGAAGGGCTGTTTTGTGACCCAGTATATGATCTATCTTGGAGAATGTTCCATGTGCACTCGAGAAGAAAGTATACTCTGTTGCTTTGGGATGCAGATTTCTAAATATATAGGTCAAGTCCATCTGATCCCATGTATCATTCAGGGCCCTTGTTTCTTTATTGACCGTGTGTCTAGATGATCTATCCATTTCTGTTAGTGGGGTGTTAAAGTCCCCTGCAATGACCACATTCTTATCAATAAGGTTGCTTATGTTTATGAGTAATTGTTTTATATATCTGGGGGCTCCGGTATTCGGCGCATAGACATTTATAATTGTTAGCTCTTCCTGATGGATAGACCCTGTAATTATTATATAATGCCCTTCTTCATCTCTTGTTACAGCCTTTAATTTAAAGTCTAGTTTGTCTCATATAAGTATGGCTACTCCAGCTTTCTTTTGGCTTCCAGTAGCATGATAAATAGTTCTCCATCCCCTCACTCTCAATCTAAAGGTGTCCTCAGATCCAAAATGAGTCTCTTGTAGACAGCAAATAGATGGGTCTTGTTTTTTTATCCATTCTGATACCCTATGTCTTTTGGTTGGCGCATTTAATCCATTTACATTCAGTGTTATTATAGAAAGATACGGGTTTAGAGTCATTGTGATGTCTGTATGTTTTATGCTTGTAGCGATGTCTCTGGTACTTTGTCTCACAGGATCCCCCTTAGGATCTCTTGTAGGGCTGGTTTAGTGGTGATGAATTCCTTCAGTTTTTGTTTGTTTGGGAAGACCTTTATCTCTCCTTCTATTCTAAATGACAGACTTGCTGGATAAAGGATTCTCGGCTGCATATTTTTTCTGTTTAGCACACTGAAGATATCGTGCCAAGCCTTTCTGGCCTGCCAAGTTTCAAAGGAGAGATCAGTCACGAGTCTTATAGGTCTCCCTTTATATGTGAGGGCACGTTTATCCCTTGCTGCTTTCAGAATTTTCTCTTTATCCTTGTATTTTGCCAGTTTCACTATGATATGTCGTGCAGAAGATCGATTCAAGTTACGTCTGAAGGGAGTTCTCTGTGCCTCTTGGATTTCAATGCCTTTTTCCTTCCCCAGTTCAGGGAAGTTCTCAGCTATAATTTCTTCAAGTACCCCTTCAGCACCTTTCCCTCTCTCTTCCTCCTCTGGGATACCAATTATGCGTATATAATTTCTTTTTAGCGTATCACTTAGTTCTCTAATTTTTCCCTCATACTCCTGGATTTTTTTATCTCTCTTTCTCTCAGCTTCCTCTTTTTCCATAACTTTATCTTCTAGTTCACCTATTCTCTCCTCTGCCTCTTCAATCCGAGCTGTCGTCGTTTCCATTTTGTTTTGCATTTCGTTTAAAGCACTTTTCAGCTCCTCGTGACTGTTCCTTAGTCCCTTGATCTCTGTGGCAAGAGATTCTCTGCTGTCCTGTATACTGTTTTCAAGCCCAGCGATTAATTTTATGACTATTATTCTAAATTCACTTTCTGTTATATTATTTAAATCCTTTTTGATCAGTTCATTAGCTGTTGTTATTTCCTGGAGATTCTTCTGAGGGGAATTCTTCCGTTTGGTCATTTTGGAAAGTCTCTGGAGTGGTGAGGACCTGCAGGGCACTTCCCCTGTGCTATGGTGTATAACTGGAGTTGGTGGGCGGGGCCACAGTCCGACCTGATGTCTGCCCCCAGCCCACCGCTGGGGCCACAGTCAGACTGGTGTGTGCCTTCTCTTCCCCTCTCCTAGGGGTGGGATTCACTGTGGGGTGGCGTGGCCCGTCTGGTCTACTTGCACACTGCCAGGCTTGTGGTGCTGGGGATCTGGCGTATTAGCTGGGGTGGGTAGGCAAGGTGCACGGGGGCAGGAGGGGCAGGCTTAGCTAGCTTCTCCTTAGGTGATCTACTTCAGGAGGGGCCCTGTGGCAGCGGGAGGGAGTCAGATCCGCTGCCGGAGGTTTGGCTCCGCAGGAGCACAGAGTTGGGTGTTTGCGCAGAGCGAGCAAGTTCCCTGGCAGGAACTGGTTCCCTTTGGGATTTTGGCTGGGAGATGGGCGGGGGAGATGGCGCTGGTGAGCGCCTTTGGTCCCCACCAAACTGAGCTCTGTTGTCCGGGGGCTCAGCAGCTCTCCCTCCCTTTGTCCTCCAGCCTTCCCGCTTTCTGAGCAGAGCTGTTAACTTACGACCTCCCAGCAAGTCGCGCTTGCTGTCGGAACACAGTCCGTCAGGCCCCTCCGCTTTTGCCAGCCAGACTCAGGGGCTCTGCTTGGCTGGCGAGCCGCCCCTCCACCCCGGCTCCCTCCCGCCAGCCTGTGGAGCGCGCACCGCCTCGCCGCCCTTCCTACCCTCTTCCGTGGGCCTCTTGTCTGCGCTTGGCTCCGGAGACTCCGTTCTGTTAATCCTCTGGCGGTTTTCTGGGTGATTTAGGCAGGTGTAGGTGGAATCTAAGTGATCAGCAGGACGCGCGGTGAGCCCAGCGTCCTCCTACGCCGCCATCTTCCCTCTCTCCAGCCAATGAGGTTTTAAGCTCTAGCCAATCATCCAATCAAATGCTGCTGCTGCTGCTGCTGCTGCTGCTGCTGCTTCCTCTTCCCCTTCTCTTCTTTTATTGCTTCTGGACTTTATACAAGTCTTTTAACTGGCTCCTGTCCTTGGAACACTCATAACCGTTTCTGGTTTTATGCTGCCTAATTCAAACAGGTTTTCAATAAACTCTTAAAACTTTTAATTTTTTTTAACGCTTATTTATTTTTGAGACAGAGAGAGAGACAGAGCATGAATGGGGGAGGGGCAGAGAGAGAGGGAGACACAGAACCAGAAGCGGGCTCCAGGCTCTGAGCCATCAGCCCAGAGCCCCACGCGGGGGCTCGAATTCACGCTCCGTGAGATCATGACCTGAGCTGAAGTCGGACGCTTAACCGACTGAGCCACCCAGGCGCCCCTAAACTCTTAAAACTTTTAATATGCCTGAGTTTATCTTTTAACATGGTGAAATACAAAATGTAATTTTGACGTATGCTAAATTGTATTCCAAATGAAGATGCTAAGGTGATGCTTGGAGACGTTTAAAACATTCACTTGAAATGATTTATATTCAATCAGATCTCTTTTTGTAACATGACCAATTTGGCTTTCTGAATTTTCTTTATAGACCCTTGGACCCTGATAATTGTCATTAAGTACTTTATTAAATTACTAATTTCTGATGTTATGAGTTAACATATTTCTATCAGGTAATAGTACTAGCATTTACATTTACTAACTTGCTTACCTTACAACAACCCTCTATAATACATACCATAAGGATTAAAATTTTACAGACACAAAAATGTAAATAAACATTGTATGTTCTAGTCTTTTCTTTCAGGGAATAGGGAGATGTAACTTTCTAAATGTGGTAATCATTAGCTACTCATGAGCTGTGCTGCCTACCACATAGACTGCAGCAGCATATTCTACAGGAAGATGAACTTCCTTCTTTCCATGAATTAGTTTTACTCATAAAACCAATTTCAACCATTCTTTCCAAATCCAAAGAAACAATGAGTTATGTAATGATAAAATCAGCTAGTCTTTGAAAACTCAATTCTGGGAATTAAAATAGTGCCTATCCAAACAGGTTCATGGCAGCCTTACTCCTCTCTCTTACGTGTCTTTTCTTTTTTCTTTATTTTTATTTTTTTAAGTTTTATTTATTTATTTTGAGGCAGAGGGAGGGAGAGAGAGAGAGAGAGAGAGAGAGAGAGAGCGAGCAGAGGAGGGGTACTGTCAGCTCAGAGCCCGAGGTGGGGCTGTAACTCAGGAACCGTGAGATCATGACCTGAGCCCAAATCAAGAGTTGGTCGCTTAACCGACTGAGCCCCCAGGGCGCCTCTCCTCTGTGTCTTTTCATAGAACATTTTGCCTGTATCGAACACACCTCTTTATTGAGGCAGATTGAGTACTGAAGCCCTGTGCGTACAAAGTGGCCCGCATTTGCTATCATGACGGTTTTTGTCAATAACACAGGTGCAGTCTCCAAGAAGCTGATGCAAACCCTAGAGAATAAAAAGGCACATGAGTCTCACAACTGAACTGAGCAACCACTTCAGGAATTTCAAGTGAAAGAGAACAGGGAAAAACAAAGCCCTAAGATTTTTTTTTAAATCACACTTCTTTAGCAAGGCATTCATTTTGGGAATAGCTCTCAGTCTCTAGGGGCTACGGTAACCTTATTTGCAGCTGTCAATTCTACTTTCCTCTCTTCCTTTCTGATTCCCTCACAAGTCCAGAGAGCTGCAGTACTTCAAAAGAAAATTGTCTCATTTATTGACCTTAGTGAGGTGTGATATGGCAGCAGAGTCAACAATAGGCTTTTACCCTCCCACTGTTGGGACCTTTAAAACTTCAAAATCAAAACCGCTTCAAATAGAACCTATCAACTTCCAAGATAGAATTTTTCAAGTACATTGGAACGTTGCTGAAATAAATAATTTACCTTAGTCAGGGTTATGGCAAGAAATAGATTTTTCTTGCACTCTATCCACGATTCTTAGTTAATTAAGAATCTTAAGGCAGTTAGGTGTAGAAAATGATTTCAGACTTGGAGCATGATTTTGGAGTCAGACGGGTATGCAAATGAATTTGGCACATGGACTATTTTGAGCTAAAGACAATCAAGACCCTCTCAGCTCAGGAGAAACTTTTCTCCCTCCCTTAACAACCTAGACTAATCTAAATGGGGGTCTTTCCCATTATAAGAGTAATTACCAGAGATAAGTTTGATCTGAGTGAACCATCTGTATGGCAGGGCAACATCTAATTTCTAAACATCTGCTCTTATTGCCCTGTGAATTGCCCTTCTTTCCTTCAAACCCTCAGGCCTGCATCTCATTCTCCCCACCCCCTTTTTAAGTTTTTTTTCTAATATTTATTTATTTTTGAGAGAGAGAGAGAGAGAGAGAGAGAGAGAGAGCCCAAGCAGGGGAAGGGGAAAGAGAGAGGGAGACACAGAATCTGAAGCAGGCTCGAGGCTCCAAGCTATCAGCACAGAGCCTGATGTGGGGCTTGAACTCAAGAACCATGAGATCATGACCTGAGCTGAAGTCAGACACTTAACCGATTGAGCCACCCAGGCGCCCCCATTCCTAGCTCAGGATGGCATATATACCTCATTTTACCGTTCTGTCTTTGAACCTTTCTTGTGTGGGCTTCCTGTACATATGAAATTAAATTATACTTTCTCCTATTAATCTGCCTCATGTTGGTTTAATACTTTGAGGGTAATGAAAAAATGTTCTTCCCCAACAATACAAATATAGATTTAGTCAATTTAAAAGAATATTTTAATTTCATATGCTTACTAGGCCTTGAAAAATCACAAAAGCTTTGGATGATTACTTTTAAGATATTCCAATTTATCACTAATTTATAACAGCATTTTCCTTAGGTTTAAATGAATAGAATATTCTATTAAATGTGATTGCCTTTAATAACCTGAAGGGAATATACATTTCAGTCTATTGCTCTTTTAAATTATATTTTTATATATTTTATGCCTTTCACATCATATAAATATACATCAATTTTCCATAAATCTATAAATTGTCTGTCCAGATTTGCATTCAACCCTCTCAGAAATAATAAAATGTGTAGTTTATCAGAAGCCGGTAGGTTGGCATTTAGACTATAAAAAGTAAGTAGTAAAACTATAAATCTAGTGCACAACCGGAGGCATCTTTTGAAATAGCATTTGTATTGCATTATTATTTTCAATTTATTAAGAAAGATATTCAATAGCCAAGAATGGATTTATTCCGTAAATATATCACTATTTGAATAATAGGTTTTGAGTTATATATTTTTTTAATCCTGTCCTTGGCTAATATTTGATAATAGTCCTCAGTCTATTCAATATTTTTGTTTTTCTTTCCCTCAGGAAGTTCCAAATGTGCTTGCAGATTTTAACCATAATGACAACAGTAAAAACCATGGAATGGAACAAGTCAGTCCCCAGAGGCTCCAGAGTTAGATTTTTTCATGCCCTAGAAGGAGAGAGCAACCTAAAATATTGTGTGAACGGGATCACAGCATATGCACTGTCTATGGAAACCCTCTTCTGCTGCTTTGGTGAAGGTCTGAACTGAAGTAAACTGACTCTACTCCTCTGTGTGAAAGGATGACAGAGGCAAAACCACAGTAGCAATGACAGAAAACATGCACAAGCACTCAGATCTCATGGGGAGCAGCCACCCAGCCAGAATCATAATTCTGAAAGAAATCAGGTTTAGGACACCTTTGAAATCCTGTTGAAAAGCTTGCGTGTTACACCTTGATTTCCCTCTGCCGAAGACCGTCAAAAGAAAATAAACTTTCACAGCCAGAACTGACAATAATGAAATCCAGAGCATGAGTTTTATAAAATCTCATTGAATCTACTGAGGAGATCTCGGTTTCTAGTCTAAGTACACATCTAGGACAAATCAATGAGTGGAAGAGAAAAAGATGAAACCAGCACTCACAATTTTGTGCTATAGATGCTTATTACAAACGTCGGCAGTTGAAGACTCCATTTTCCTGTAGGACACTTCTTTGATCTTATCTCCAAGTCCCCCCTCCCCTACCTCACCTGTTACTGAGTGGAGGATTCCTAATAGTTCATTTTTTATTCCATAAACAAAACTTTGGTGAGGACTGAGGAGCTAAGGGATTTTTGATGTTTTGTTTGTTTGTTTTGTTTTTGTCTGTCATTGGTTGTTATGCATTTTCTTTAAGGAAAAAAATAAAAATTCATACAAAGAAGCAAATGGGAAAGAGTCAGAAAACGGAGGTAGATACATGAGAAGAGTTCCCAACTTCCAGATCCTCCTGTGAAGCTGGCTGATAATCTTAAACTAAATTGTCTGGACACAGAAGTAATATATTTCTGAGAAATGAAATAAGTTTTTGTTTGTTTGTTTGCTTGAGAATGTTACATGTCTAGGTAAGCTGCCAGTGTGGCATTATGTTCACAAGAAGAGAACAAAGAAAGGTCTCAAGGGTGTCGCCACTGAATGTCCTCTGCACAAGAGACTGAGGTCATGGGCTGCAACTCCCAGGACACAGAGTCTGCCCTGCCCACACCCCCCACCCCCACCCCAGAGTGGGATAAGCTGCCCTCAAGGACATTTTCAGAGTACCCAGACTTATAAAGCAATTACTGCATTCAGGTGCTTCACATGGTAACATTACCTTCAGTCTGGACCAAAAGTATTGTTTTCCTTAAGACCTCTTCAAAGGGGTTTCCTTTAATCACTGATTCCATGCTACACATGCCGGAAATCCCTAAAAACCCAGCGAGCAAGTTCACTTGTGTATGGAAAGTACAAATTCCACCACTTGCTCCCTTGTTTTGTTAAGTGACATTCTGTTTCCTTAGTTTACTTTTTCCTTTCTAAGACTCTCTTACCCACCAATTCTCCCTTTCTGTTGGCCATATATCTTATTTCCTGTTTTACATGTGACCTTTTTGATTAATGTCTGTTTAATTCCATTACCTAAATTTTTCTCCCAAAATCTTACCAAGCTAAGACTTGTATTGTCATCCTTCTCCATCAATTCTTGAGAGAGGGAAGTGAAAATACCAACTATGATGGAAGAATTGTCTATTTCTCCTTTTAGTTCCATCAGTTTCTACATAATATGTTTTGAATTCTGTAATTAAGCACATTTACAAATATGATTATGAGGTTTTCCTGATGAAATGTCTCTGTTATCATTATAAAGTTTCCTTCTTTATCAATAGTTACCTTTGCCCAAAAGCCTGTTTTTTTCAGATATTAATATAACCAACCTGATTTTCTTACACTTACTGTTTGCATGGTATATTTTTTCCACTTATTCACTTTCAATTTATTTCATTCTTTCTCTTTACTGTTTTTCACTTATAGGCAGCATGTTTTTTCAGTTGTTTCATGTTTTTACCAATTCTGATAATCTTTGCTTCTTAAGTGAAGTGTATAGTTCAGTTATTTATGTGGTTTGATTTAAGTTTACTCTTTTATTATTTGTTTTATATTCTGTGTTAGTCTATTCCTCTGTTCCCCTTTAATGCTGTTATTTATGATATCTGAACATTTAAAAATTCCATTTAATTAGTCTGTAAACTTTTTAGCTAAACTTTTTTGTATTATATTTTCTACAATTGTTTTAGAAATTACATCTTTAACTTTTCAGTCTGATTACAGTTCATATTCAGCCACTTCATTCAATGCATACAAATTTTGCAAATGTATAGGTCCATTAAGCATTTTCTGCTGTCCTTTATGTCATACATTTCATAGGCATTACATTAGCATATGTTATAAATCTCACAAGAACACTGTGGGGGAGGAAAAATAATTTTTCCTTTACCCTTCTAGGTTCTTGGCTGAGACCCACCTCCCACCTTGTAATAAAAAAGGTAGGTTAACAGGAGAAAAACAAACAATTTAAATAACATGTATACCTCCTGTATGCAGGAAAACTGAGTATCTCTCCAAGAGGGCTCTAGCTATCACCTTAAGTAACATCTCCAGCTAAAGACAAAAGATGTTGGTGGGAGGTTGTGGGAGGCCACCAGGAAAAGCTTACAAAAAAGGGTAAGGTTGGTATGCAGATTTAAGTCATTGCTTTCTCTCTTGATACGAGATTCTAGCATTTTAGTCTTCTTTTCCTGGTACACAGAGGGAGACACACTTACAAATAGAATTCCCTTATAAATGTAAATGTCTGCTCACCTTCAGTGTCATAATGTTTGCTTAAACAGTCAAATGTACCTTAAAGAAATTAAGAGAAAAATTACTTTATATTTACCACATAGTTAATTATCTGATGCTTTTAATTCGTGCTCAAAAATCTAAGCTTTCCTGTAGTATCATTTTTCTTTCACATGAACGAAAATCTATTTCTTGGAATGTAGGTCTGCTGATAATATTCTCGTAAGTTAACTTTATCTGAAATTGTTTATATTTTGGGTGTGCCTGGGTGGCTCAATCAGTTAAGCATCTGACTCGATTTTGGCTCAGATCATGATCTCACAGTTGGTGGGTTCAAGCCCCGCATCAGGTTCCGTGCTGGCAGTGTGGAGCCTGCTTGGGATTCTCTCTCTCCCTCTGTCTCTCTCTGCTCCTCTTCCATTCATGCTGTCTCTGTCTCTTTCAAAATAAACACATAAACTTCAAAAAAGGAAACTTTATATTTTGCTTAATAATTGGAAGATATTTTGATGGATATTGAAATTTAGTTGACATTTTTTTTTCTTGTGCTTCAAAAGTCTCCTGGTACTTTAAAATCTATGCTTTCTTGCTTCCATAATTTCTGATGTGATGTCTGTTTATTTGAATTTTTTCACCCCTATATTTCAGATATCATTCTTATCTAGATGCTTTCATATTTTTTTCTTACATTTATTTTAAAACAGTTATAATTTGATGATGATGTGTGTAAGCTTTGTTTCCTTAGAATTTATCCTGTTTGAGCACCATCACTGAATTTCTTGAATCTGTAAATTGTTAAAATTTATATATTTCACCTAACTTGGTAATTTTTGAGTGGTTATTTCTTCAAATACTTTTTTTTCTCCTCGGCTTCTGGAATAGCAATTACTTACATGTTAAAATTCTCCCACAAGTCACTGAGTCTCTGTTCATTTTTTAAAAATCACTTTTTCCCTTCTTTAAACCTGATGATTTCTATTGATGCAATTTCAAGTTCAGTTTCTCTTAACATAGTTGATTCTTTCTTTTTGTTTTTCAGAGATTGTAGGAGGACTATAAATCTGTGGTGTTTTTTGTTGATATCCCTATTGAGATATAATTTATATATCATACAATTCACCTATTTAAAGTGTACAGTGAATAGCTTTTAGATTATCCACAGAGTTGTACAATTGCTACCTCATCAATTTTAGGACATTGCATCACTCCCCCAAAACCTCTTATATTATAAGCAGGAAGAGTTAGGGGGTCCCAAGAAAAAGAAAGAGAAGTCATTTTACGCAACCAGCTCTTGGCTCTACTTGCCCTAGCACACTTTTGCAGAATTTCCTAGCAAGTGTCAGAATTACAAAGAAATGCAAAAACCTCGGTAGTTAGGGAATTTAAGAGGAAAAAAAAAGGAACACAAAAACTCAGTATCTAGAAGGCCTGGAAATAGCCTAATCACTCCCAGTGCTGTTTCAAAAGTAAGCAAGACTCTGCATTCCTGACCTGAGATAAGGATCCCAAGAGCCCATCCAGTTTATACTGAATCTTGGAGCTTGCCCATGGCCCCCTCTCCCCATTTAGGTTGCTTCTGCTTCATTATAATGTTACAGTTTCTGCCTGAGGAGGAGCACAGCTTCATTAACATAACCTAGGATGTTTGTATAGGCATGTTTTCTAAGTACACCTGTGCAGCTTATGCCTGCCTTTACATGCCACAACAAAGCTCTCCTTTCTGAAAATGCATCCTGACCCAAATATAAGGAGCCCATCCATCCCTGCTCAAAGTCACAGTTTTGGAAATTATTCCCCATGATCTCCTTATGTGTTGCAAATAAAGTTTCCTTTGTGTGACAGCTACATCTGGTGTAGTCTCTATCTGTAACTCACCACGGAGTGAGCTCAGGTTAGTTCAGTTACAATATCACTTAGCCCCAATTTTATCTCCCAATTATCCCATGTTCTACAACCCTTGGCAACCTTGAATCTATGTTCTGTTTCTATACAGCTGCCTATTCTGCATATTTTATGTAATATATGTAGTCTTTGGTGACAGTTTTTTTTTCACTTATCCTAATGTCTTCAAACTTCATCTCTGTTGTAGCATGTATCAGTACTTTGTTATTTTATGGTCATGCATCATGTTTTATTTATCTGTTCATCAGTTGATGGACATTTTAGGGAATTCTCTGTGTTGAGTTTCTCAGTTACTTATTTTCAGTAAGTGTCTCGGGTTTTTTTTTTATAAATTCCCATTTATCGGTATCCTTGGTGGAATCAGATCATTTCTTTTAATTCTTTTTGTGCATCCATTTGGCAGTGTGGTGTGGGAGGGCACTATATAAAAAAGTGTTTTTCATATGAAGGAGAATCACTGGGGAGAAAACAGATAGAGGCCCTATAAGCCTGTTGTGCAAGCCAAACCACAGCCTGTTGAGTTTGTGGTTCTCACCAGACTGGCGTCATCCAGAAAAACTTTGCAGTGGGCCATCACCAAACCCAAATGTGAATATAATCCAATCACAGAAGAACAAATACTATATGATTCCACTAATATGAGGTATATAAAATAGTCAAACTCGGGGCGCCTGGGTGGCTTAGTCGGTTAAGCGTCCGACTTTGGCTCAGTTCATGATCTCACATTCCTTGAGTTAGAGCCCCCCGTTGGGTTCTGTGCTGACAGCTCAGAGCCTGGAGCCTGTTTCAGATTCTGTGTCTCCTTCTTTCTCTCTCCTCCCCCGCTCATGCTCTGTCTGTCTCTTCTCAAAAATAATAAACGTTAAAAAAATTTTTAAATAGTCAAACTCATAGAAGCAGAGAACAGAATGAGGATTGCCTCTTCTATTTTCCCCAGGTCCACAATTCAGACTTAAAAGTTACAAATTTTGTTTTGCTCGTCAATTCTGATAAAATATGTAGATGCTCCACTTTGTTCAGAGAACAAGTAAGCCTACTTAAGAGAAGTATTCCACTTTTTTTCCTCAGTCTTAGCAGAAAAGGTACATAAAGTTTCAAAAGATAAATAATAATTTTGCCAAAACACCATCCATTATTCAGGGTATAACTTATCTAAGAATGAAAAAAACACTCTCTTAGACCACACACACACACACACACACACACACACGCATAGGCACACACACACACACACACAAAATGTTAACCTTTACTCAAAAACTACACTTTCTGTGCCACCCACAATCTCCTGGAAAGGTTGAAATGACCAATGACATCCTTAAATTAAAATTACCAAAACTTTCAGAAATCCTCAAGTCCCTTTGGCCAAAGGTACTCCCACTCCCTGTGATGGCCACTTGGGTCACTATCTGACCTATAATTCCCCATTAGGGAATTTATCTCTGATACAAGGCCTTGCCATACTGCATGCAGGCATGGAAAAACATTGAAAGGCACTGATATGCTACACCCATGTACTATCCACATTAAGCCTGTCTTCTCACAACATCTTCCTAACAGACTCTTCATGATTGTCAACCAAGACATTTTCATCTATTGGAAGAGAGATCAGAGAAAATATGCTCTTGAACTTTGTCACAAAAGACATTAACAGGTATTGTGAAGAACAAATTCCAAACAAACTCCAGAGAGTCAAACCTTGGGTTTGCATTTCAAAACTAAGAAGAAATTTAGAATTCTACACAACTGTCAGACTACACCAATAGGGAGGCTCAAATTGAAAATTCTCAGAGATGGCCTAGAAGCAGCTGATCTTTGAAAGCAGATAGTTGATCCAAGACCTTTGGAATAAGTCAGTGACTTCAAATAGTAAACAGCTTCTGCCCAAGATGTAGGACCAACATTCATAACTAATTCCTGTTTTGCCTTTGATACACTTTTTAATAATTATTTTTTCTTTTCATTTTCTATAGAGCCTTGGCTGTCATCCACCCATAGTAGCCTTTATCCTCCTTCATTACTATAATTGTTAATTTAGAACATTCTCACACATCTCAGGACCTCAGTGATAAATAAAAACCTCTGGGCAATGCTGGAATCATCAATGACACCATAAGGAATTATAGACAGTGGCATTTCTACCTTTATTTACATGGACAAATGATGTTTAAAAAATCAACCTATGGCTTTGCTAGTGTCTCTTTCTCAGAAAAAGGATCAACTATTAAAATCTAAATATTGATCAGACCATACGAAGTTTTAAATTTGAACTCAACAGTCTTCATAGAACATGGGCAAATACTTTCAACATAGAAAAGACTAACAGAGGTCTATATGTGTAACGTAGCTTATGTAAGGACTTGGATCTTATGTTGTATATAATTGTTTTTTCCCTGAATCTCCTCTATTTCCTTTGAGGTCATGGCACTTGTCCTGTTCACCTCATAATAACACCTCATGCACATTCGCAATTATATTCTAAGACTCGTCCATACACTAAGACCCTAATTTTATAAATCACGAAGTCTGGAAATTACAACTCAGAAGCAAGCTCCACCATGAGGCCACCTTGATTATTCAGGCAGTCTACCTGAGGGAATTACTGACCTGTTTTTTTTTATGTGAGGAAGCAGAACAGTGTTCCCATCAGTAGCATGCATTCAAACAGAAAAGACTGTAAGAAATGTATCACTAACTCAGGGAGAAGTTATTAATGATACCACCTCTCTGCCCTACCTGGAAAAATGATCAGTCTCAACTCATTGATACAAGTGGTGACGGAAAATCACATTGCTCTGGATATTTTTGTTGGCCAGTCATGGTGGCTTCTGTGTCATTGCGATATTACTTGTTGTACTTAGATCAATAGAAAAAATATGGTAGAAGAGGTTATGAATGATCTTCAGGAAAATCTATTTAGTTCTGTAGGGTCTATCTTCAGGGCCAGTGGGATTCATTTTCTTCACTTGCTTTGGGAAATTGAGGCTTCTGATTCTGAGGCATCTTATAAGGACTATTAACTTGTTTATTTTTTTCATATTGTTCATGATGCTGGTCTAGTGGATTCTATGCAGAGTCTTACATGTTTCTGCACAACTGCCTTCTCCTCAGATGATCATTAGGATAATGAAACAACAGAAAAGGTCAAGAAGGTCATACAACAGAGCTGGCTGTGGAGGTCACTGAAAAATAGCTCTGAGTGGTGAAGATCTGTATCACTGGCCTCCCCTAAATTTCTCAACTTCTCCCATGCTAAAGCATGACCAAAAGAGGTACTGGGACACTGAATATACAAATGGAAAATTTCCAGATCATATATGAAAATAGAACTCTGACCCCAATTTTTGTAGCAAACAGTCCAAGAAGCCAAAGCACACATCTGTAGCAAATAGCTAATATTGGTCAGGATTTGGTCAAAAACTGCCAGCTACCCTAATTTTTGGCCCCACCTCTATTTTGAGACCAAGCAAAAAAGCTGATTATGCTCACCAAACCAATCATATCAGATGCTTTTCTTGCTCTGCATAGAATACTTCCAGCTTCTCCAGGGCAGCAACCTTCAGAGCTCACTTGAATTCCTCCCTGGTTTTCACTCTAAAGTTTTCAAGTCTCCTGCTTCTACCTTTGAGCCTCTGTCAGACACAAATGATGGTGGCTGACTTCCTTGCTGTAGTAAGCTCCGAACAATAGCCTCAGCTTGCCCTCATTTAAGTGGACTGCATTTATTTGCATAATACCTTTATCCCAAATTTCAAAATTTAAACCAGATGAAAATTTTTTTGACATTGTAAACCTGCATCTGGAAAAAGATGCACACAAAACAAACAAACAAACAAACAAACAAACAAACAAAAAACAACAAGAGTTAAACCTTTGAATGGACCACTTAGGGAAATTTCTTGTATAATATGTACAGTATTTTATCTGTTAGAATTGTACACTTTTCTACAAATATTATTATTTATACAAAAATCACATAGTGGACTCTTCTTATTAGTTAATTTTTGATAAAATTTTTATGCACACATCTCTGTGTACTAAATGGTCACTTCGTAAAGTTGCTGTATTAGTTTCTGGACTGCTTTCTCAAATTTTTATTTAGCTTTTCTCTCCTGTGTAAGCATTTACAAAAAAAATGACAAGGAGAAAAAAATTAAAACTTCATAAAGAACAGTCTTCAAGGCATAATCTGTTCTTACTTTCTTGGGTTTGTTCACAAAGTCTTTGTTTACTTTCTACCATATTATAAAAACTCTGCATGCTTCCACAATAGAAAGGCAAAAAAGACATGTCCCTGAACTTGATACCCCCAGATGCTAGTAGGGGTTTTTTATTACCTATATATGTAATAAAAATCAAGTAGTGTGAAAATTACATTGTATAAAATGCAAGTACACACAATTCTAAACAAGCACATTGAGGGGAGATGTACTGTCTTCCCACAGTATCAAAGATGGCTTCATAAAATAATTCATACTTGAAAAGAAAAGGAAAGCTGTAGGCATCACAATTCCGGAATTCAAGTGATGTTACAAAATGTAGCCGTCAAAACAGTATGGTCCTGGCACAAAAACAGGCACAGAGATCCATGGAACAGAATAGAAATACCAGAAATAAACCCACAATTATATTGGCAATTAATCTTCAACAAATCAGGAAAGAATATCCAATGAAAAAAAGACAGTCTCCAACAAATGGTGCTGGGAAAACTGGACAGCTACATGACCACTTTTTTTATACCATACCCAAAGACAAATTGAAAATGGATGAAAGATCTAAATTTGAAACCAGAAACCATTAAAATCCTGGAAGAGAGCCTGGAAGGCAGTGATGTCTCTGACATCGACCATAAGAACATTTTTCTATATACGTCCTCCGAGGCAAGGGAAACAAAAGCAAAAATAACTTATTGGGACTACATCAAAATAAAAACCTTCTTCATAGCAAAGGAAATATCAACAAAACTAAAAGCCAACCTACACAATGGGAGAAGATATTTGCAAATGACATATCTGATAAAGTGTTAGTATTCAAAACCTATAAAGAACTAGTACAACTCAACACCCCAAAACACACAATCCAATTAAAAATGGGCAGAAGACAGGGGCGCCCGAGTGGTTCAGTCTGTTAAGCCTATGATTTTGGTTCAGATTATGATCTCGTGGTCCATGAGTTCAAGTCCCATGTCGGGCTCTGTGATCACAGCCAGAGCCTGGAAACTGCTTAAGATTCTGTGTCTCCCTCTCTCTACCCCTCCCCCACTTGTGTGTACGCGCTCTCTCTCTCTCTCTCTCAAAAATAAATAAAAATTTAAAAAAATGGGCAGATGACATGAAGACATTTCTCCAAAAAAGACATCCATATGGTCAGCAGACACATGAGAAGATGCTCAACATCACTCACCATCAGGGAAATGCGAATCAAAATTACAATGAGATATCACTTTGCACCTACTAGAATGGCTAAAATGAACAAAACAGGAAACAACAGATGTTGACAAGGATGTGGAGAAAGGGGAACCCTCTTATACTGTCGGTGGGAATGCAAAATGGTGCAGGCACTGTGGAAGACAGTATGAAGGTTCCTCAAAAAGTTAAAAATAGAACGACCCTAGGATCCAGCAATTAATCTTTAACAAACCAGGAAAGACTATCCAATGGAAAAAAAGACTGTCTCTCTCTCTCTCTTTCTCTCTCTCTTTTTAGAACACACTCTACTGAGTGCTTACACATAGAATGCAAAAACACTAATTCAAAGGGATACATGCACCCTATATTTATAGCATCATTATTTACAATACTAAAAATGTAGAAGGACCCCAAGTGTCCATTGATTGATGAATGGATAATGAAGAAGTGGTGTATATATATATTAATTTATATATTATAATATATAATAATACAATATAATAAATATAATAAATAATATATAAATAATAAATATAATAATTTATATATAATGGAATATTATTCAGCTATAAAAAGGTATGAAATCTTGCCATTTACAATGACACAGACAGAGCTAGAGAGTATAATGCCAAATAAAGTAAATCAATCAGAGGAAGACAAATACTGATGATTTCATTCATATGTGGAATTTGAGAAACAAAACAAATGAGCAAAGGAAAAAAAGAGAGAGATAAATCAAGAAACACACTCTTAACTATAAAGAACAAACTAATGGCTTCCAGAGGAGAGGTGGGGGGGGAGGAATGGGTAAAAGAGGTGATGAGGATTGAGGACTGCATTTGTTGGAATGAGCACCAGGGGATGGAAGGCATTGTTGAATCACTATATTGTACACCTGAAACTGATATAACACTATATGTTAACTATACTGGAATTAAAATCTAAAAAAAAAAATTGGTACTTGAATTCTATCCTTAATTAATTAGGTTGAAAAAGGACAGAGAATATGACAATGCACAGATTAGATTGTATACACTTACGGAAGTAGGAAAAATAGTGCTTTCAGTGAAAAGCAACTATTTAAGTGTAGCTATATATAATAATATGGTGGGAAGTAGGGAAAACCTAGTGTAGGAAAATCTGGTGAGTCCAAATTATACAGGACCTCACATACTGAGTTAATTCTTTATCTTAAAGGAAATACTGAATCATTCATGTTCTTGAAGTGGGAGTACAACACAATCCCATTTCTATGTTAGAATGGTACTGCTAAAACTGGGTAGTGATTAGTAATACAGAATCTGAGAGAGCTCAGTTTGTATCTATAGTAGGCAGAATAATGGTCCCCAAAGATGTGTATGTTCTAATCCCTGGAACCTGAAAATATGTTGGGTAACATGGCAACAGGTAAATAAGATTGCTAATTAGCAGATCTGCAAATAAGATTATTCTGTATTACTAGACGGGCCTAATGTAATTACAAGGGTCCTTTAAACATGGAAGACGGAGGGGTGCCTGGTTGGCTCAGTCGGTTAAGTGTCCAACTCCTCGGTTTTGGCTCAGGTCATGATCTCATGGTTTCATGGGTTCGAGACCCACTTCAGGGCTTGTGCTGACAGTGTGGAGCCTGCCTAGGCTTCCCTCTCTTTCTCTGCCCCTCCCCTGCTCATGCTGTCTCTCTCCCTCTCAAAATAAATAAATAAACCTTAAAAAGCATTTTTTTAAAAAACGTGAAGAGGAGAGCAGAAGAATTAGTGTCAGAATGAATATAGTGTAAGAAAAGAATTGACTGGCCATTGTTGTCTTTGAAAATAGAAGGGGACCCTGAGCCAAGGAATGAAGCTAGCCTCTTAAGGCTTGAAAAAGCAATAAAATTGATTCTACCTCAGAGCTTCTGGAAAACTCAGTCACTGAGCCCACTGAGACCCATTTTGGACTTCTCACCTCCAAAATTTTAAGATAATACATAGGGTGCTGTTTTAAGTCACTGTTTGTGGTAATTTGTTACATTAGCAATAGGAAATTAATATCAAATATTATCCCATGCACTAGATACATGTGACCTTTGGTAAGTCACGTGACTTTCCATTTATCCAATTATAATAAGAGATAAGGATATTATCCTATTTGTCTTCGAGGAAAATTTAAATAATGTATATAACGTTTTTCCTATTGTTAAATAAACAGTAGTAGGCAATAAAAGTAGTAGTAACTGTAGCATCATCTCCATCTTATTCATCATCATTGGAAGTTCTATGAATTAACCAATTTTACATTAGGCAAAAGAAGACTAATTCTGAATTATTTCAATACATCATGTTAGACATAAATAGGTTCTAAACAAGGAGAGTAACAGTGGGGTCGGTGAGGAGAGGATGATCTGAGAAGTATTTAAGGGAAGAGTCAGACTTTTTGGAAATGGATATAAAATGTAGAAGGAAAACTTCTATTTGGATGATTGAATATATTTCCAAAGTAGCAATATGGGTTAATAAATCACGCCATGCCCTGATACATGAGCTCCTGTGTGACTCAGGCTGAGAAACATATGAGAAGTAGTTTCAAACGCACAGCCCTTTCCCACTTTCTTGAAGTATTAAAGACATTAAGTATCTCTGTGCTGAGCTTGCAAGAAAAACTGATCCAGTATCAGATATGCCCTGCTGTCCATTGCACCTGCTCTGCAAGATCTTCAGTAACATCTTAAAATCTTCTTAATAACTCCATTAACACCTTTTTCTCCCTGGCAGACTGACTCCCCACTTCTTTAATAAAATGCTTGCCTGCAGGGTGATCACACTGTCTCTGCTTGTTGATGGTGCCTGAATGTTCTAGCCTAATAATTATTTTCTCCAAATAGCTCCCCTTTTCACCTAGGCTTCCAACAGCAAAGTTTCTTTGTTGCTATGGCTTCTGGACATAGAACATTTTGTCAACTTTTGAACCTAACACTCTCCTTCCCACCAACAGTTATTTAGGTAGATATTTTCCTTTACCTTATTTCCTTGGTAACAGACAAACATTTATATATTAAGAACATACTTAATCTGGCATCCTGCTGAAATTAGTCCTTGGACTTCTGCTGATTTTAATCTTTATAAATGATCTAGAGAAAGGAAATGACTGTGAACTAGCTGGAATTACTAATCAGCCAAAATTGCAGGGGAGGAGAGTAGAAGAAGCTACAACCAAACACAGGCAGGGTTCAACACGCCCTGCAGCTAAGTGAGCATGTGGCAAACGGAACATAATAGGGAACCTTGTGAAGAGCTCCATACATCGGGCCAAAATGATTAAGAAGTAAGTAATGCCATTCAGTTGAAATGCATGAAGTTTGGGCCATAATTATGGATCAGTCACTCCAAAAGGGTAGGAACTGTGTGAAGCTTCAATTAGACCGGAAAAAGGGATAAGACTCACTAATATGGCACACTTGGAAAGAGATTTGCATTTCAATGTATTTTAACTTTCATAAAAAAAAAACTGAGAGAGGAAATGAAATGAGATATCAGGGTTTGCTGTCAGAGACTCATCTAATAAACTGGAATATGTATGCGTGTGCTTGTGTATATGCATATATTTGAAGTTAAGTGCACAATTTAATAAATTTTGATACATGTGTACAGCCATGTAAGTAGCACCTCAATCACTATATATATAATTCCATCCACCAAAAAAGCGTACTCGATTCCCCTTAATGGCAATCTCCCTCTCCCCATAGGCAACCACAGTTCTTATTTCAATCTCCATAGATTTGTATGGAATGTTTCAGAATTTCATATATGTGGAATCACACAGTATGTGCTCAGTATTTGGCCACTTTCACTGAGCATAAGGTTTCTAAGATTCATGCATACTGTTGGGTTTATTAGTATTTCTTATCACAATTTGTTTATCCATTCTCTAATTGATGGACACTCTTGTTTCCAGTTCAGAGCTATATATATATTTTAAAGTGTCTATGAGCTTTCTTGCACAGGTTTTTGGACATGTTTCAATTTTTGTAGAATTGGGTCATAGAGTAGGTATATATTTAACAGTATAAAAAATAGCCAAAAAGGTTGGCAAAGTAGTTGTACTAATTTATATTCCTCCCAGCAAAGACAGAGTTCTAATTAATCCATGTCTTTGCCAACATTTTGTATTGCAAGTTGTTACATTTTAACTGTTCTACTTGATGTGAAATTATTTCTCATTTTATAATTTAATTTGTATGTCTGTGAAGACTAAAAGTGCTAAGTATCTTTCTGCATGCTTTGGGACCCAAGTCTTTGGCTCGTTATAATTGAGTTGTTTCTGTTTTCATTATTTATTAAAAAAAGAAATATATATATATATATATATATATATATATATATATATATACACACACACACAGTACTTTGTCAAGTGTATATATATATATATATATATATATGTAAATATTTCTCTTGTCTTTAACTTGCATACTCATTCTTAACAAAATGTCTTCATATAGAAGAGGTTTTATGCCCAATATATATTTTTTTCTTTTTTTAAACAGTCCTTTTTGCATTCTAAGAAATCTTGGTCACAAACATAATCACTTATGTTTTCTTCCAGAAGTTTTAGATTTAGTTTGTGTTTATATCTATGATCCATCTGGAATTAAATTTTATGATATGATGATGAATCAAGGTTCATTTCTCTGTTCCCCTCATGTTTAACTAATTTTTCCATCCACAACTGTTAAGAAGATGACCCTTCCTCTTTCAATTAGTTTGGAACCTAAGTAGAAAAAAAATAAGTTGATAGGATGTGTGTTGGTCTGTTTCTGTGGCCTCTATTCTGCTCCATTCATCATTTTAACCAACCTTATACCAGTAGCTCACTGAATAAGTTTACCTTTATTGTGGAAGCTCTCCAACAGTAATGTTGTTTTCAATTCTTTTATAGAATTTTCTGACTTCTCTTTTAGTTGTTTTCTCTTTCCTCTTTCATATAAACTTCAGAAACAACTTGTCAATTTCTACTTTTAAAAAGCCTAGGATTTTTGTTAAGATCGTGTTGAATCTATAGATCAATTTATAGAGAGTCATAGTTAGTCATCCAACTCACAAACATGGCATAGCTATTTACTTAAAACGTCTTTATTTTCTCCTAGTAATAATTTGTGTAGTTTTCCTATAGTAATTTCACATACTTGAAACTTTATTTCTAGTTTCATACAAATTTTAGGTTTGCTTGTTCTAGCTTCGAGAAGAATGCTGGGGCAATTTTGATTGGGGTTGCATTGAATGTGTAGATAGCTTTGGGTAGTATTGACATTTTAACAATATTTATTCTTCCAATCCATGAGCATGGAATGTTTTCCATTTCTTTGTATCTTCTTCAATTTCCTTCATAAGCTTTCTATATATCTTTTACATCTTTGGTTAGGTTTATCCCTAGGTATTTTATGCTTCTTGGTGCAATTGTGAATGGGATCAGTTTCTTTATTTGTTTTTCTGTTGCTTTGTTACTGGTGTATAAAAATGCAGTTGATTTCTGTACATTAATTTTGTATCCTTCAACTTTGCTGAATTCGTGCATCAGTTCTAGCAGACTTTTGGTGGAGTCTATCAGGTTTTCTATGTATAGTATCATGTCATCTGCAAAAAGTGAAAGCTTGACTTCATCTTTTCCAATTTTGATGCCTTTGATTTCCTTTTGTTGTCTGATTGCTGATGCTAGAACTTCCAACACTATGTTAAATAACAGCGGTGAGAGTGGACATCCCTGTTGTGTTCCTGACCTCAGAGGGAAAGCTCTCAGTTTTTCCCCATTGAGGATGATATTAGCTGTGGGCTTTTCATAAATGGCTTTTATGATGTTTAAGTATGTTCCTTCTATCCCGCCTTTCTCGAGGGCTTTTATTAAGAAAACATGCTCTATTTTTGTCAAATGCTTTTTCTGCATCAATTGACAGGATCATATGGTTCTTATCTTTTCTTTTATTAATGTCATGTATCACACTGATTGATTTGCAAATATTGAAACAGCCCTGCAACCCAGGAATGAATCCCACTTGATCATGGTGAATAATTCTTTTCATATGCTGTTGAATTCGATTTGCTAGTATCTTGTTGAGAATTTTTGCATCCATATTCATCAGAGATATTGGCCTGTAGTTCTCTTTTTTTTTGCTGTGTCTCTGTCTGGTTTGGGAATCAAAGTAATACTGGCTTAATATAATGAGTCTGGAAATTTTCCTTCCCTTTCTATTTTTTGGAACAGCTTGAGAAGGATAGGTATTATCTCTGCTCTAAATGTCTGGTAGAATTCCCCAGGGAAGCCATCTCATCCTGGAATCTTATTTGTTGGGAGATTTTTGATAACTGATTCAATTTCTTTACCAGTTATGGGTCTGTTCAAATTTTCTATTTCTTCCCATTTGAGTTTTGAAAGAAGAAAACCAAAGCAGGAGGCATCACAATCCCAGACTTTAGTCACTACTACTGAATGAAAGCTGTAATCATCAAGACAGTATGGTGTTGGCACAAAAACAGACACATAGACCAATGGAATAGAATAGAGACTCCAGAATTGGACCCACAAATGTATTGCCAACTAATCTTTGACAAAGCAGGAAAGAATATCCAATGGAAAAAAGACAGTCTCTTTAACAAATGGTGCTGGGAGAACTGGACAGCAACATGCAGAAGGTTGAAACTAGACCACTTTCTCACACCATTCACAAAAATAAGCTCAAAAGGGATGAAGGACCTGAATGTGAGACAGGAAACCATCAAAACCCTAGAGCAGAAGGCAGGAAAAAACACCTCTCTGACCTCAGCCGCAGCAATTTCTTACTTGACACATCTCCAAAGGCAAGGGAATTAAAAGCAAAAATAAACTACTGGGACCTCATCAAGATAAAAAGCTTCTGCACTGCAAAGGAAACAATCAACAAAACTAAAAGGCAACCAACGGAATGGGAAAAGATATTTGCAAATGACAGATCAGACAAAGGGCTAGTAAACTAAAAGGCAATGGATGGAATGGGAAAAGATATTTGTAAATGACGTATCGGATAAAGGGTTAGTATCCAAAATCTATAAAGAACTCACCAAACTCCACACCTGAAAAACAAGTAATCCAGTGAAGAAATGGGCAGAAGACATGAAGGACACTTTTCTAAAGAAGACATCCAGATGGCCAACAGGCACATGAAAATATGCTCAATGTCACTCCTCACCAGGGAAATACAAATCAAAACCACACTGAGATACTGCCTCACGCCGGTCAGAGTGGCTAAAATCAACAAATCAGGAGACTATAGATGCTGGCGAGGATGTGGAGAAATGGGAACCTTCTTGCACTATTGGTGGGAATGAAACTGGTACAGCCACTCTGGAAGACAGTTTAGAGGTTCCTCAAAAAATTAAAAATAGATCTACCCTGTGACCCCAAAATAGCACTGCTAGGAATTTACTCTAGGGATACAGGAGTGCTGATGCATAGGGGCACTTGCACCCCAATGTTTATAGCAGCACTCTCAACAATAGCCAAATTATGGAAAGAGCCTAAATGTCCATCAACTGACGAATGGATAAAGAAGATGTGGTTTATATATACAATGGAATACTATTTGGCAATGAGAAAGAATGAAATCTGGCCATTTGTAGCAATGTGGATGGAAGTGTTAAGTGAAATAAGTCAGACAGAGAAAGACAGACACCATATGTTTTCACTCTTATGTGGATCTTGAGAAACTTAACAGAAGACCAGGGGGAGAGGGAGGGGGGGAAAGTTACAGAGAGGGAAGGAGGCAAACCATAAGAGACTCTTAAATACTAGAACAAACTGAGGGTTGATGGGGGGGGCAGGGGAGAGGGGAAAGTGGGTGATGGGCATGGAGGAGGGCACCTGTTGGGATGAGCACTGGGTGTTGTATGGAAACCAATTTGACAATAAATTATATATATAAATTATTTCTAAATATTTTATGTTATACTGATGCTAGCGTAAATAGAATGTTCTTAGTTTCCCATAAACTAAGAAAATACCACAAAATGGGTGGTTAAAACAACAGCAATCTGTTCTTACAGTTTTTGTCAATGTCAGAAGTCTGAAATCAAGGTGTCCAATCAGGAGCCCTCTGAAGGCTCTAAGGATAAATCTTTGCTTGTCTCTTTGAGCTTCAGCTCTGGGGACTCCCAAGTTCATTGGATTATGGCAAATAACTCTAACTTCTGCTGATATCTTCACATGGCCTTCTCTGCGTGTCTTTTATCTATTCTTCTTATGAGGAAATTAACCGCTGCATTTAGAGCCCATAGGAGTATAGTATGACCATTTCTTAATTGCAAAGGCTCTGCTTCCAAACAAGGTCATGTTGTGAGGTCCTGGGTGGCATGAATATGGAGGAAACACCACTCAATACACTGCATCTAGTCCAGAGAAATACTATTTACATTGTTTAATGAGGTAGTTATTGTCTGGTCACCTTGCTAAATTCATTGATTAGATACTGAAGTTGTTTTATACCTTTTCAGGGTTTTCTTTTTGCACAGTCATCTGTGAATGACCAGATGTGTTACATCTTTCATTCCAATCTGTTTCTTCCATTTCTCTTTCTTGCTTTGTTGCTCTCAAGACTTCCAGTACAATACTAAATAGAAGGAGTGAGCACGAGCATTTCCTCCTTCCTCCAATTTTAGGGGAGAGTATTACAGATGCTCTTTATCATGTTGAAGAAGAGTCTCTTTATTCCTACTTTGTTGAATACTTTTTTATGATGAATGACTGTTAGATATTGCCAAATATTTCATTTAATACATTTATAAATATGTTCATGTTTTTTTTTCTTTGTTAATTAGGTAAAGTACATTGACTGATTTTCAGTTATTAAAGCACCTTGCATTTCAAAGATAAACCCACCTCCTCTATTGTGCTTTGTTCAACATTAATAATAATAATAATAATAATAATAATAATTTTGAAGATTGTCGTGCTCTGTCCATGATAAATGTTGTTCTACAATTTTATTGTCCAATTTTGTCTATGACAGTTATGCTGGCCTTCTAAAACAAACTGGAAAGTATGTCCTCTTCTTCTGTTTTCTCAACGTGTTTGTGTATGACCGTAAATATTTATTCCTTACTAGTAAAAAAAAATTACCAATAAAAGACTATATTGTACCTGGAGTTTTCTGTGAGAGAAAGTTTTTGATGATGAGTTCAATTCATTTCTTTAGATTTGTATTTATTCTTTGTCAGTTTTAATAAATGTATTTTATAATAAATTGTCCATTTCAATTGGTTGAATTTATTGGCAAAAAGCAGTTCATAATATTTACTTATTATAATTTTAATATCTGTAGTATCTATCGGGATGTATTTAATTTAATTTCTGATATTGGTAATTGATATTACTAGCGTTTTGTCAATTTTATTAATCTTGTCAAAGGACCAGCTTTTTAAAGTTTTTATTTTAATTAAAGTTAGCATACAGTGTTATATTATTTTCAGGTGTATAATATAGTGATTCAACAATTCCATATATCACCCAGTGCTCATCACAAGCATGCTCTTTAATCCCCATCACCTATTTTACCCATCCCCCCCACCCACCTCCCCTCTGGTTACCATCAGTTTCTTCTCTATAGTTAAGAGTCTGTTTCTTGATTTGTCACTCTCTCTTTTATTTCCTTTGCTCACTTGTTTTTTTTTTCTTAAATTCCACATATAAGTCAAATCACTGCTATTTTTAAAAAATATTTTTTGAGCGAGAGAGAGAGACAGAGACAGAGCATGAGTGGGGGAGGGGCCGAGAGACAGGGAGACACAGAATCTGAAGCAAGGCCCAGGCTCCTAGCTGTCAACACAGAGCCGGACATGGTACTCCATCTCACGAACTGTGAGATCATGACCTGAGCCGAAGTCGGGCACTTAAGCGACTGAGCCACCCAGCTGTCCCAATCATTGGTATTTATTTGTCTTTTTTTGACTAACTTATTTCACCTAACATTATACTCCCTAGCTCCATCCATGTCACTGCCAATGTTAAGATTTCATTCCTTTTATGGCCGAATAAGATCCCATTGTATACATATACCATTTTTTCCTTATCCATCAATCAATGGATACTTGGGCTAATTCCATATTTTGGCTATTATAAATAATGCTACTATAAACATAGGGTGCATGTGTCGCTTTGAATTAGTGTTTTTGTATTCTTTGTGTAAATACCAGTAGAGCAATTGCTAGAACATAGGGTAGTTCTATTTTTAACTTTTTGAGGAACTTTCATACTGTCTTCCACAGTGGCTCAACCAGTTTGCATTCCCACCAATAATATAAGAGGGTTCCTTTTTCTCCACATCCTCACCAACATCTGTTGTTTCTTATGTTTTGGATTTTAGCCATTCTGATAGGTGTGCAGTGATATCTCATTATAATTTTGATTTGCATTTCCCTGATGATGAGTGACGTTGAGCATCTTTTAATGAGTCTGTTGACTATATAGATGTCTTCTTTGGAAAATGTCTGTTCATGTCTTCTGTCCATTTTTAATTGGATTATTTGTTTTGAGGTGTTGAGTTGTACAAGTTCTCTATAGATTTTGAATACTAACCTTTTATCAAATATGTCATTTGCAAATGTCTTCTCCCATTCCATGGGTTGGCTTTTAGTTTTGTTGATTGTTTCCTTTGCTGTGCAGAAGGTTTTTATTTTGATGTAGTCCCAATAATTTATTTTTGTTTTTGTTTCCCTTGCCTCAGAAAAATATATAGAAAAATGCTCCTATGGCTGATGTCAGAGACATCACTGCCTGTGCTCTCTTCCAGGACTTTTATGGTTTCTGGTCTCACATTTAGATCTTTCATCCATTTTGAATTTGTTTTGGGGTATGATGTAAGAAAGTGGTCCAGTTTCATTCTTTTGCATGTAGTTGCCCAGTTTACCCAGCACCATTTGTTGAAAAGACTTTTTTTTCATTGGATATTCTTTCCTGGTTTGTGGAAGATTAATTGCCTATATAATTGTGGGTTTACTTCTGGTTTTTCTATTCTGTTCCACGGATCTCTGTGTCTATTTTTGTGCCGGGACCACACTGTTTTGATCGCTACAGCTTTGTACTATCACTTGAAGTCTAGGCTTGTGATGTCTCCAGCTTTGTTTTTCTTTTTCAAGATTGCTTTGGCTATTAGGGGAACTTTGTGGCTTCATACAAACTTTAGGATTGTTTGTTCTAGTTCTGTGAAAAATACTGGTGGTATTTTGATAGGGATTGTATTAAATGTGTAGACGGCTTGAGTAGTATAGAGATTTTAACAATGTTTGTTCTTATAATCCATTAGCATAGAATGTCCACTTCTCAAAGAACCAACTTTTCACTTATCTGTCCTTTTACTCTTTCTTTCTTTGTACTTTTTATTTAATTTGCTAATTTTTATAGCTTCCTTTAAAAAAAATTTTTAA
The DNA here is from genome assembly GCF_018350195.1 of Panthera tigris. NCBI lineage: Eukaryota > Metazoa > Chordata > Mammalia > Carnivora > Felidae > Panthera > Panthera tigris. The sequence goes on from NC_056662.1 coordinate 75,272,255, forward strand.
TGTTTATTTATTTTTGATAGACAGAGACAGAGACAGAGACAGAGAGTGAGTGGGGAGGGGCAGAGAGAGAGAGGGAGACACAAAATCCAAAAGTGGTCTCCAGGCTCTGAGCTGTCAACACAGAGTCTGACGCAGGGCTTGAACTCATGGACCAGGAGATCATAACCTGGGCTGAAGTCAGACACTTAACCGACTGAGCCATCCAGGTGCCCCTAATTTTTGTAGCTTCTTAAGATGAAAACACAGGTCATTGATTTTAGAACATTCCTATTTTCTAATACTGACTTTAAAGCCAAATATTGTGTCATAGTAACTTTTAATTCGTATCTTTAATTTTTGTTTATATTCATTAAAACATAGTTCAAAAGATGAGATTCCCAGGTTCCTTTTCATGAAAGGACTCATGCCCAGCTGTGAAGAATGTGATTAAAGACAGTATCCAGGTGTTAACTCTCTTAGGTCTGCCTCAGAACTTAAAAAATCATACTTATCAAGGTAGCCCCAGCTAGTGGCTGAGCAGGAGTGTAACACAAGGGCCTAATCTAGTTACTACTCTACTGGGACATTCCTCTAATTGCTCTGGAGTTCTTCTTTACCAGAAAGACAGATTTTCATCACAATGTGAGATCTCTTGCCAGGTTCCCTGTTTTCATTTTCTAGGTATATGGATATACCTTTTGCTGTTCTAACTCCATTTCAGTGTGTATGTCTTGGAAAATTAACAAATACAGTTGTTAAAATCTCCCAGTATCTTTGTGTATTTGTGTAATTTTCTGTTTATCTATGTCGGCTTTCCTTAATGCATTTTGAATCTCTTAGTAAGGTCATACACATGTGTGGTTATTGTTTCCTAATGAATTGAAAATTGTCCCTTTTCATCTCTGGAAAGACACGTTTAGAGGCCCATTTTCCTGTTATTAACATGGACATAGTGGTTGTCTCTTATGTGAAATGCATGTAGTACATCTTTTTTCTATCCTTTTATTAGTCAATCTACTTTTTGGTTTTATATTAAAGTGTATGCGTTTTTTGGACAGAATAGAGTTGAGTCTCTCTTATCTAGTCTGATAATCTCTGTCTCTTTATTGAATGTTTGGCATATTTACATTTTAGGTAAATGTAGGTAAATGTAATGTAGGATATATGTATGTGTTGGTCTACCATTTTGCTATTTATTTCGATTTGTCTCTATGATTTTTATTTCTATCTTCCTCTTTCCTTGACTTCTTTTGGGATGATTGAATACTAGTATTCATGTGCCATTTCATGTTATTTCATCAATTTATTTTTAGCTATAATCACTCATTGCAATATTTCTTAGTGGTTGATCTAGATATTGCAGTATTAATTCTCATCACAGTCTTTTTAAATATTGTACTACCGTTATAGAATCTAAAAATCTAAAATCACTATAATGCCATTTAGTTTTTAGTTCTTGCGCTGTTTTGGTACTCACTTTTTAGTAGAAATCTAGTTGTCTTTTAAACATTTTTAGAAGATACGGAAAATCTTTGTATATCGTTTCTCATAGTGCAGGTCTGCTAGTAGCAGTTTTTACCTTTCATTTATCTGAAAATGCCTTTATCTAGGCTTTCAATCTTGTAAGATATTTTCACTGGATGTAAATTCTTTTTTGACAGGTTTTTATCCCTTTCATCCCTTTTAAAGAGATCATTCCATTGTCTTCCATACCCCATAGCTACCAATGAGAAGGCAGCCATCATCATCACCTTATTAAGTGATGTGTCTTTTTACTATGGTAGTTTTCAATTTCCCTCTCTTTTTCTTTCTCTCTTTCTCTCTCTCTCTCTCTCAGCTTTCAGCAATTTCCCTGTGATATGGAAGTGTTATGTTCTTCTTATTTATACTCTTTAAGGTTTGTGGGGTACCTTGGATTCTCATGTTTATATTTTTTACCAAATTTGAGGAAGTTTTAGACATTATTTCTTCAAATATTTTTGGGGCTCATTTTTTTCTCTTCTTTTTTAATGGATTCCAATTATAGATGTGTTTGCTACTTGATTTCATCCTAGGAGTTACAGGGGCTTTGTATATTTTTTTTTCCTTCCTTTTTCTTTCTTTTTTTTTTCACATTGCATAATTTTTTCATCTGTCTTTGGGTTCACTGACCCTTTCTTTTGTCCATTCTATTAATTTTATTTAATGTACTGTACTTTTTAGTTCTGCCACATCTATGTGGCTCTCTTTTAAAATGTCCTTATTTCTCTCTTCTGACATTCAGTGGGCCCTTTAACATTGAGGTGTTTTGTTTCATTTTTCTTTAACTCCAGGAAGTTTACTGTGCATTTATTAAAATGTTTCTTCTTAATGAATTTAATTTTTTTTCACTTTCTGGGAATATTGTTTGTCTGTTTGTTTGTTTTAGATTTTCAATATTCTTTTACTTCCCTTTTTTCTTTCTGGAACAATTTCTCAATCTAGTCTTATTATTACTAATGCAGGTATATCTATCCCTCCATTCCCAGAGTCTACTCTGTTATTCTTCCTACTATTCAATTTTCATTCCAATACTTCTACCTAATTCCATTTTTGTTTCATATTATCAATATTTTTCTATTTCCTGTAATATAATTATTATGCCTGTATATTATGCTTATTTTTTTTTAATTCTTGATCTATATATTCTGATGTTTTTGCTTCTATATATCCCCTTTCTTCAAACTACTAGAGAGATTCAGCATCTGAGAAAAGAAAGTCTTCTTAGATTGAACTTTACCAACACTGGTTGTGTAGGGCAGAGGGAGAGATACTCAGTCCTAAGTGTTTACCCAAACTCTGTACCTCAGCAAGATTTTTCCAACAGCATTGGTCATTTAGTGAATTTCTACAGTGAAGGGGAAGAAGAAAAATGTCTTGTAGCAAATGGGAGAATAACTGAACCTAAGTAGCTTTTCTGCAGTTTATGGTCTCATTATCTCTCCTGATCAACCTTCTGCAAAGGACCGGAACATTCAACCCCTAGTTCAAAGGAGCTTTCTCTCCCTAGAAAAGTTTCTATCTGTGGTGATGTTGTTTTCTGGGTTCTGTTTTCTTTCATAATCTCTTGGGTTGACTTGGGGGGGGGAGAAATAGCTATTTATTCTAATTCTTATTCCTGGCAAGTATCAGATCTCAATTCTTATATATCTTTACATTCAAACTAGCGCATTTCCTGGAATATAATAGATAGGCAAGTGCTTTTGAATGAGTAAATTGAGTCCTATCCCTTTCTCATCTTGCTTCTCAGGGGATTTCTCTTCTTGACGATTTTCTTTTTTCTGACTGTTCTACTCTCTCTAAGTCAATCCAAGCCTCCCTCAAGTTTAACACATAGTTTCTAAGCTAGGTTACATAAATTTTACAGATATTATGCTTGCCCACTGATTTTATAACACAAAATTTATTATGTTTATTCCTTTGGGCTTATATACAACATAATATTTTAGCTAGAGAAAATATGATTTTAATCATTTAGGTAAGGTGACTACTCTTGTTGAGACCTGCAACAGAGTAAAATTGATATTTATTGTAATTGCTGAAAATTGCATTTAGTGCCAGGAAATAAATGCAGGTTTGGTGTGTTTGTGCATGTGTGTATGTGGAGGGGCCAATTGATGAAGTCAAGACTCACATATCTGATGTTCCTTGAAATTAATTTGTGAAAAGAAAGTTGCCTTTAATATATTAACAACTTAGAGTGCCAGAAATTATTTTAATTTCTTAATTGTGAAATATCCATAAAAAGACCATATACACTATACAAATAATAATTTTATAAACATCCACATACATACTCCTTAGACAGGTGAAGACATAGAAAATTACATTCTTTAAATGCTCCCTATATTATTCTTCCTAATCTCATCCCCTTATCTACCCACTCTGTGTTAAGCAGTATCCTACCTTTTTTTAAAAATTTTTTTTAACGTTTATTACTTGAGAGACAGAGAGAGAGACAGACAGAGAGCAAGCAGGGGAGGGGAAGACAGAGAGGGAGACACCGAATCTGAAGCAGGCTCCAGGCTCTGTGCTGTCAGCACACAGCCCAACGCGGGCCTCAAACCCACAGACCGCGAGATCATGACCTGAGCCGAAGTCCACTGCTCAACCGACTTGAGCCACCCAGGCACCCCAGCAGTATCCTAACTTTAATGTCAATTATTTCCTTAGTTTATAGTTTTCCACCAGTATGTGCAGTGTAATATTTTGTTTAATTTGTAATACTTATAAAATTTAAATTAATAAAATCATATTGTAAATATTCTTATATGAGATTTACCTTAACATATTTCTAAAATTCATATTAATGCAATAGTTGTATTTTTTCATTTTTACTGAAATGGATTATTTTCTTACATGAATATATTATTTACTTATCTACTCTGCTATTTATGAATGTTTAGTTACTGGACTTATGCTAATACCTACAATACTACTATAAATATTCCTCTATGTGTCTTCTATACAAACACAAGAATTTTTCTAGGGAGAACTCCTAGGTCATAAGCTATCTGCATGCTCCACTTTACTATAATGTGCCAACATTGAAGCAATTATTCCGTGATTTACTATATCACCTCTCGATTTCCCAGGCCATCTCCTTTGTCTTTGTTCTTAGTCTAGAGAGTCCAAATAAATCATTAAAACAAAACTCATTTCTTATAACTCTTTATCACTTATACTATCCCCAAATCAAAATTCCATCAGGTAAAAGTACTGCATAATTAGACATGATTCTAAAAATCAATGCATGGCTAATTTGATCATTTTGGTATTCTTTTACAACTATGCCTCACTGCCCAATTTATCCATCTATTAACAATTGGTTCTGATAACATACACAGCTAAATTAGATTCCCAAATATGTCTCAATGCTTCAATCACATTTCTCTTCCAAGGACATGAAGACATCTGGTCTCTATAAAGCAGAATAGAACGAATTTTTACATTTATACAAGACCACAATTTTGTTTATGAATTTTCACACTAAAAGAAGATCTCTGCCAGCAAAGAGATTTTTCACATTGATATTTATCATTTGCAGGGAGATATTATGGAAGAGAAGAAATTCTCTTCACAGATTCTTTCAGAGATCTATAAATTTGACTTTTTGTCCTTTCTTATTATATGTTCAAATTATGTTTCTTTAAATATTATTTGTATAGCATATTAATGGTATGCTTACTTCATCACAGAACTATTTTAATCTCAAGGTTCACTGTCAGATTAATAATATCTTCAAGAGAGAGTGCAAAAAATTGATATACACACATTTTCACTACCTCAAAATTTCATTTTCTATCCACAAAACTACATATTATCTTTTTCTTCAATAATGCAATTAAAGCACCAGTATGTCTTGCTCACATTCAGAGTCTAAAGATTGTATTGGCCTGTGTCTGGCCAGTGGATATCTCATTTTTCAAAACATGTGCATACACAGGGATTCTTATTACAGAGTTGCACAAAATACTGCCTGTGGACCAAATCTGACATACCATCTGTTTTTGTAAATAAAGTTTTATTGGAACACAGCCACATTTTAATGCAGAGTTGAGAGTTAAGAAAGAAATCATATGGCCCCACAGAGCCTGAAATATTTATTATCTAGCTCTTTACAGAAAAAGTTTGATGATGCCTACACTAGTACATCAAGATTGACAGCATCATTTAAAAGAATACAGGAGGAAAAAAATAGTTTCTGAATTTCCTTCTTAATCTTGTTTCCTTTCATTGTTCCTTTCACTTTTCTTCTTAATTTAATTATGTGTTCCTAGATGTTAAATTTCCCTTCTTAAAACTTAGTGAGATTTCAACTGATAAGATGTTTGACATCTGATTAATAAGTAGTTTCACCATTGTAGTAGTCATTTGAGCTATTCACCAAGTACTCTGATTTTTTGCCTTTGGGGTACATGGTAGGATTCTACCTCTTCACTAACTTAAAATAAGGTATAGTAATGTAACTTGGGTTGTTCAAGAAAATACGAACAAAAATAAGACATATGTTTTTTTCTGGGCCAAAGTGCAGAATATCCAACTCATTTTCTTCCAACTTTTGGGGCACCCAAACAGCCATGAGGGTCTGAGTCCCTTTTGCTGATATGTAAAGATAACAAGTGAGATATAAAGTTTGTTGTTTCAAGCCTCTGAGATTTGGGGGCTACTCATTACCAGAAGTGTAGCTGAACCTATGTTGATCGATATATAAATTGGTTCAAGAGGTGGTATTTGCCATTATGTTAAATGGTGGATGGTGGATGTTAAATGTGGATGGGGAAAGTTTTTAGAGAATGTGAGGACAGTAATCACTGATAGGCAGGTACAAAAGAATTGCTGAAACTCACCTAAAATAACTTGAGAGGCAGCTGATATTCCAATGAGCTTATAGCTTTGGTGCTGCTGGAAAAGAGCCTGCTAATATTATAAATTAGTGATTTTAGGATTCTTTTGACAAAATAATAACAGACATATGTAAATTCAGAAAATGAATGGTCAGTTTTCAAACAGTATTGACAGGGAATATAAGAATGTCAAGAGACTTAAGGACATACTGGTGTCAAAATTACAAAATAAGTATTAACAACATGACAGTTTTAAACATTTTGAAAATATTTGTAGTGTGAATAGCCCCACTCTATATTTTTTACATTTTTTGACAGTATTTCTATTTCAATATTAAAGTCTGCACACTCACATTTACTTTTTCTCTTTCCCTGAAATTTCATTTAAAGGATAATGAAGGATAAAAATAAAACATAAACCTACAAAACATAGAGGCAATCTGAAGAGAACTTTAGTGGATATTTCAATACATTTCTTGAAGGTAGAAAGTGAATTGAAGAAAGGAAACTGAAATATCTCAAGGGTCAGAAGAAGTGTTGCCGGGTAAAATACAGGATGCTTAGTGAAGTTTAATTTCTGATAAAAAACAAGTTTTATTAGTGTAAGTATGTCCCATGTGATACTGGACATTTTGTATTAAATTTTTTTCCTCATTTATTTACTTTTACTTTTTGTCATTCTGACAATCCTAGCCACAAGAAAACTACAATTCTTAGACTTGTGAAAACAGATAATAAATCCCAAAAAGATGGCATTGAAAACGTAACAGTCACAGAATAAGAAAGTAATCTTGAAAATATAATTACAATTGGAAATAAAAAATTGAAAAAATAAAAAATTCTTCCAGAACAGTGACAAAGAAATTGTAAATATGAGGAAAATGAAAATCTACAGTAGGGGTTGGAAAACTGTGGCACATGGGTCAAATCTGGTTTACTGCTTTTTCCTGTTTGCCTGTGAACACTGCTCAAGAAGTTTAGCACTCCCAGAAGAACAAGTCGGGGCATCTCCTTCTGTTCTATTCCTGCTTCACTCCCAGCTCCTGCCTGCCTCCTCACTGGCAGACACAGCAGTGGTCAAGCTTTGGACTGGTTACCCCCTGAATGTGGGTGTCTCTGCAATTGGTAATTACCAGGCACACAAGGCGGACTATCAACTGACTATTGAGAGACTCAGCCAATTTTCTCATTTCCAGCCAACTGCTCAAGTTGAGACAGCTGGGCTCTCCTGAGAGGGAGAATGGCACATCTTGATCAGGTGTGATCACTGAGGCAGTGAATGAACTTGATAAGGGTGGCTTCCTGCCCCACCTCTCACTTACCTCATCCTCCACATTCTCCTCTTTCTGGATGGTGGCTCTTTGTTCTTCATCCCAAAAGTGTCTCCCGTGTGTAGCAGCTGGGTGCAAACCATGCTTATTACTTCATGAAATCCATCACAGGAGTGATGGCAGTGCAGGATTTTCTCTCTTATTATGTAAATACCACATATTATCTTTGATTCTGCCACTTCCCTGATAAAATTGAAAATATTTACAATCTAGTACATTACATAATGTGTTTGCCAACTAGTGATCAATCAAGAGAATCAAAAATACGACTGAAAACAGTTGCATAAAGAATGGGGAAGCTGAAAAAGATGGAATGATCAAAGAAATAATAGAAGAAAGGCTCAAAATTGAAAAAGGGAACACATCTTCAGTTGAGAGGACCCTCCAAGTGTATAGAAAAATGAGCGGGAAAAAAATCCATATTATAAAGAGAAAAGCTTACATGTGTTCTAAGGTAAAGTGTGAGGGGGAAAAACAATATTCAACTGCCATCAGACTTTTCACTAGCAACATCTGATGTAGAAAGCTACAAGCTTGAATGACTCCCAATTGCTGAATTAAATTATTGTCATCCTAAAGTTTTGACTCATCTTCATAGTCATTAAAAATCACAACCAAGAACATTGACAAAATGGAAATATTTTCAGACAGGCAAGGACACCTCTTTTATGTTAATAAGTTACCGAGGGATGCAAACCAAAAAAGGAATAATAGAAAAACAACAAAGTATACATTTTAGGAGAACACTGTGGTGGGAGTTATCCAAGGATCATAACTGCTACAGGCTTAGGCTCCATGAGCCTAGAATTGGCAGAGAATAGAGGACATGAAAAGACAGGTCTATGCATAGGAAAAATAATAGTCTGTAGAAAAATTAGTATAGTTGAGATCTTGCAAAAATTGAGAATATGCTAGAATATAACAGGGGAATGTAAAAGAAGAAGAATCTATTTGAACTTGACACTTGGCTCATTTTACATTGAGTAAGAGTATTTAAAATGTAGATAAATCAATGTAATTCTAGCACAGTGCTTCCATGGCAAGGAAAAAATATAGTATCAATATACTTGACATTGTTTATTTCTTTTGTAACTTTCATAATCAGGCATTAGTAAATCACATAATGAATTATAGCTACAAAGAAACAAACAGAGTTCTTTATATTATAAACCTCTCTATGGAGAGATTAATGAAATAAGTTGAATATAGACCAGACTACTACAAACCAAAAGGCTGAAATAGAATTAGGAAGACATAGGAGTGTCATTCAAATTCCTCAAAGAAAGAAAAGTTGTTTCATTCCTAACGTCTTAGTTGTTCGGAGGAGGGATATGAAAACATTTGGGTTGGGGGTACAGGTTTAAGGCTGCATTATCAATATCTATAAGTTGTCAATACTTTAGAGACAATAACCTCCTGCTTTCAAGTGCAGCAACTTGAAAAGGAGAATCTTCTCATTAAAGCTACTCGAAATGAATTTTTAAAAGGACATTTTAGCATGATAACAGTAACAAGAGCTCTTATCTGGTGGATTGATTGCTATGTTAGAAGCATACAATGATTTCTTTTTAAATTTCACTTTGCTCTCACAACAACCTTATAAGGTATTACAGTTTTAATTTTATACGTGGTGAAACTAAAGCTCTGAGCAATACCTTGCCCAAGCCAAGATCACACAGTTTGCAAGAAGCAGAGTCAAGATGTAAATCTAGGTTTGTGTGATTCCTGAGAGACTGAATACACAGATGGAAAGTATCTAGACCATATAGGCCAATAGAAGACTGACCCACAACTTCTGTAACAGTAGTCCCAACATGATCAGGACTTGACCATGACTGCCAGCTTCCCTATTCTCCCCACTCCCATCTGTGTCCAACTTAGACCAACTAGAGAGAGACAGCCAAATATGCTCCCACGCCAATCACATCGGACATCCCACTGTTACTTAGCCCACCTCCAGTTTCCCCATGCCAACACCCTCCAGTCAGAGCATTCCTGATGCCTTCCCTTTTTTACTGTAAAGCTTCCCCACTTCCCAGACTTTTGAGTCTCTGCCCAATACAAGTGATGGTAGCTAAATCCTTTGCTATAGCAGGCTCTGAATAAATATACCCTGTTGTACCAAATGCTGTAATTTCAGCCACTATACAGTAAGACTTAGAAGTCCAATGCAATAACTAATTGATAGTTGTTGTTTTTTTAACTACTTTTGGAAGGCAAAGTTTTCTAGGCAAAAAGAAAAAAGAAAAACATTTAGAGGAAGGAGTTGCACCACCGTAGATAACTTGGGGGTGGCAAATTATGGTAAAAGAAAACTGCAAATCATTGCTCTAATCCTTAAATTGACTTGTGTTCTGTATTCATAGTTGGAGGAAAAGATCCAGGGCCAAATGGCCTTTTATATTGTATTTCTTGGTTCCATTCTACAGCTGGTATTGTTGCAGATCAAAAGAACCAGCAGTGCCCAGATGTAGCTGCAGATAGTATGTTAAAGCAAAGTGTTTTCTGGCTCTCTAATGGCTTTCCCTCTGTAAATGGAATGAAACACAGCGGGGACTAAAAGCAAGCACCTAAATATTTCCAATAAAAACAAGATGTATGGGCAAATAAATAAGTTTAGGAAAAACGTTTAAAATAGTATCAATGCATAAGGTATGACTCCAACAGAGCGGGAGAGATTCTATCTCCATCCTTTCCTAGTACTTTGACTTCAGAGTAGGCCACTTTGGGCCACACAGCATTTGACCTATTTCCAGAGGCCAGTGTGTATTTCTCAACTGATGTTTCTGGGAAGATCAGTTTCTCCAGAGCTTATGCAGTGTTCTCCAAAAAGTAAGGGGTAGTCTGCTCTCAAATGAAATGTGAGTAACTGGGTTTTACACAACATTGTACAAGTTCCTTTCTTATATACTACTTCCATGAGCTTTTAATATATAGGAGGATGTGACCTGAAAATGTTTCTGAACATGTTCACAGTTCGTTTCATGGGACTAGAGTTCAAAGAAACATAATTGAGCTGATATGCTCTTCCTTAGAAGCCATCTTAAAGCCTTAATGCATTTCTATATCCATTGCAATGAAGACATACAGAATGCCAACTCTGAGAAAGTTCCAAGGAGTTATACTTTTGAATTTTTGAACTAAGTTAGGTGAAATAAGGAAGGTTCTTGCATAACAATATAAAACAGTATTTAAAGGCTGTGGACATGGAACCAGTCTTCTAGGTTTGAAATGCTGGATTTGCTGCTTTATGGCTTAAGGCAAATTCTTACTCCATGCCTTAGTTTCCTCTTCTACTGAAAGTTATTGAGATGGTTAAGTAAGTTTGTATAGGTGAAGTGCCAAGAATGTTAACTAGCTCATAATGTTCATTATCATCAGCATAATTATTAATTACCATTTTCTGGGAAATTTGAGGGGTAAACTGATAACTATTCTAGTCTCACTCTTTCCTCCATTTGTGGAAAACACATTTAGTTTTTGATGATATGAGAAATTTGGGGTCAGAAAATGAAAAAAATATATATATATCAACGTGTGGTATTGGGATGGGTGTTAAGGAAAGTGGGGCTCATAAGCAAGTCATACATGCCCATCCCTTAGCATTCTTATCCCCAGTAAAGAGACAGGTTAAATTCTCTCCAAAATGAATGCCCATTGTGTTATATACCTCCCTCCTCAGGGTGTCCTTTACTTCTGTGGAACTATGCTGAAAACTGGAGCAAGGGGCAAGTCACTCCTCTGCCTCCTCTTTCAGAGTTTAGGATTAGCTCTGAAACCATTTAAAGCATAAAGACCCTCTACCAAGTCTAAGAAGTTAATTTTCCTACTGCCATGTTTTCAATTAGGTCCCTCCTTCAACTGAACAGTGACTCACTCTTGATTTGTCTTGATTTATAGATGTGAATGAAATGATTGTATTTTAAGTCAGCAAAACATTTAAAATATCATATTCTAATTGTCTTCCCAAAGGTCTTCCTTCACAGCGGTACTACATCAGGATAAATATTATTTCCAAAAATTGAGAGTTCTTTGGTCTAGCACTCTATTGAAATCAGCACTAACTTCATAATCTGACTTATTCAGTTTCAATTTTAGCTATAGGATTAGAACTAATGAGCAACATTTGGATTATGTTTTTGAGATATTGTGCTATAAAAGTTCCCATCCTCCTAATATATGGTAAGCTATTTTTGTAGCTGTCTGGACTTTAAATACTTTCTTTACTGGAAGCTAATCCATTATAGCTATTAGCTTCTTGCTCTGTCAAGGTACTGAAACTAATAAACCTTGAAGAATTTAAAAAGCTACAGATTCTGAAGTTCTTTCATCAAGTTTGTTTGGCAGGTTAAATTACTTATTCTTATTAATTTCAGAGAATAGTTCATCCCAATAGTGAAAGGTCACCTTCAGTGTCTCTGTAAATAATTATGTGATGCTAAAATCATGCAGTTGAAATACCTGTTTTTAATCATTCTGCTCACTTCTAAGGACATATCAAGGCAATGAGATAATTTCAGAGGTGATATTTTAAACATCTTCTCCAGTTTAATCATTGCTTATGGTAGGAAGAAGGTCTGTAACCATATTCAAAACTGTTTTTAAGGCTGTCATTTAATTTACCTCAGTGTTACCTTTTTTTAATCTTTTCTTTCTTGTCAACTCTATTTTCTAAGGAAGATGTGTTGAGAGTTATCAAAAATGTTTCATAAATAGTTCTGTGTAAAAATGTGCATTTGTACTTAAATTTTAACAATGAAGTTAGCCTTCACTGAAGACTCTTCACCTTGGGCTTTGTAGATTATATTTCCTTTTTATATTTCAGAAGTGCAACAAACATTTGAAAAAGAATAAGTCATGCTTCTTTATATCACAGCCATATGATATTAGCAAGATTATAACTTCAACCACAACTATAATTTGGTTTTTTGTTTTTGTTTCTTTGGCGTAAGGCCTAAAATCCAAAACAATGATAAGATGTACACAAGCACTTAGCACATCGCAGGAGTAAAGAATTTAGAAAAAAAAATATGTATTTGCAAACTACAAATACAAATAATTCTCTGTAATTCTACTTACATTATTCAAGCAAAACTTAGGTATTTTAATCATTTCAGCCCTTATTAGAAATTACTCTGAGGGTAGATAAAAGAAATAAAATGGGATGTTATATATACCCTGTTTAGTTCTCTGTAACAATATGATATGAAAAAAGATAGAACAAACAAGCTAATTAATGTTTGTATATTCCAAATTTTCCTTAATATACATGGGCTGATCTTCATTTTTTCATTAGAAAAAAAAAAGGATATTCTGCATTATAAAAACCACAATCTATGTACTACTGAGAACCACAACAGATATGATTCTTGCCTTCACCTTCAAAAATCAAGCTAAGGAAATTTTCTTAAGTCTCCTCTTGAATTTTTCTCTTTTTTACTATCCCCTTTCTTTTAACTCCTACTTGACTTAGCAAACTTCTCTAGGTCTCATTGTTCACTTCTTTACTTTTCCTCCAACCTCATGGGCATTCTCATCATAAGCTAATGCATTTATCTAAAGTTATGCCATATTGCACTTTTCCTTTTTTGGGGGGAGGGCAAAGAGAGAGAGAGGGAGAGAGAGAATCTTAAGCAGACTCCATACCCAGTGAGAAACCCAATGTGGGACATGATCTCACCACCCTGAGATCATCACCTGAGCTGCAATCAAGAGCCAAACATTTAACCAACTGAGAGCCACCCAGGCACCCTGCACTTTTCTTGATTGTAAAAGGGTCTGAGCTCACATGAAAAGTGTTTAAAATAAAATGCTGTAAAATTAATGAATATATTATCAAATTAATTTTAGAATGCAGTATAATGAGCTTAGGAATGCAAGTCTTATAAAGGCACTTGCCCTCGGGTCTACAAAAGGCTTGAAAAATTACCTCTAGAAGGATAGACTATTTGGTTTATAATTAACATATAATTTCACATTATACTTTTGCAAATGAGAAAAGCATATAAAACCTTATGTTCCCAAGACCTTTACAGGACTTAAAGAATCTACTCCTGAAATCATTGTTGCACTGTATTCTAACTAACTTGGATATAAATTTAAAAAATTAAATTAAAAAATGAAAATGAATTTATAATCTTGAATATTAATTTAGCAGACCCTAAAAAGTGGGATAGTAGCATAAATATAGAAAATATTCCTGAAAGTTGTATTTATCAGCTATATAAACTTTCTTACAGTGAGTTTATTACTACTGGATTAACTTGAATGTTTGAGAATAGAACTTATAGAATAGACATTTTTAAAAAACATTTTTATATAATTCAAGCTCAAATATATTATATTGGTTATAGTAAACTATTGGAACTTCACCATGTGGCATTTAAAAAATAATCACTTGGTCTTCACTGTTGGGTTTGCAAGGGCTAATCCAGTTTTAAGTGATGAAAATGAGTTATCTAGAATAAATGACAATATCATTTTTTCCAACATTTGCTTTGACAAGAGAGTACAGAATATAAGGCATCTCTTTCTGAAATTCTTTTTTCTTTAAAGTTTATTTTGAGAGAGAGAGAGAGAGAGAGAGAGAGAGAGAGAGAGAGAGAGAGAGAGAATCAGCAGGGAAGGGGCAAAGAGAGAGAGAGAAAGAAAGAGAATCCTAAGCAGGCTCTACACTGTTAGCACAGGGCCCAACACAGGGCTTGATCCCATGAACGGTGAGATCATGACCTGGGCTGAAATCAAGAGTTGGAGGCTTAACTGACTGAGCCACCCAGATGCCCCTTCTCTGAAAGTCTGAGGCCAAAAGAAGACCAAGGATAACCAAAAATAAATGTATCATTTTTTTCAGTCACCTCAGAAAATACTGGCAAAGCAAGTATAAAAGCCTCATGAAAGCTTAAAATAGGGTATAATACATAGAAAGCCATCTTATGCCAGTAGAGCAAGACCAAAGATATCTGAGCAGGTGAGAAAGCTATTTTGTGCTACTATGCCCTAGTGACATGCTATGAAACACTGGGACTGAGATTGGACTAGAGTGAATACCAAACTGAGAACCCATTACAAAGCCTTTGTTTCTCTTTGTCTTTCCAAGTTTACCTCAGAAAGTAAAAAAAAAAAAAAAAAATTGGCGATAGCTATCAGACATAAAGATAATAAAAGGCTCAAATCTAAGTAGTTTATTTGACGCATAAAGTCCATCTGCCTGTTACTTATTTATTTCTTCTATTAGGAGTTAAATGGCCCCTGTATCATGATTGCTATAAACTGAAACTACTGATTAAGTAGAAGATTAAAATTATATGGACTGGAGAGGTTAGGAGTCTGGAATAATAAGAGACATATTTGCTATGTTTTAAAATACATTTAAATGCTTATTTATTTGCTTATTCACTCAATGAATATTTATTGAGCACCTGTTATGTGTCTCTTACAAGTTTTGAAGATACTACTTTGAACAACACACTCAAAAGTGGCAGTCCTTTTGGAGCTTACATTCTGGTTGGGGGCTACATCCAACTGTACTTGAATCCAATATTCGATGTCTGCTAGGCCTATCAAACTTGACAAATCCAAATAATTCTCAATCCTCTTCCCCTTCAAATGTATTTCTCCTCCAGTCTTTCCTATCTCAGTAAATGGCATCTCCATTTACCCCATTGCTTCTGCCCAAAATTTCAGAGCTATTCTTGTTTTCCCTCATTCCCTCACTTCCCATACAGACTGTCATAAAATGCTGTCGTTTCCACTTTCCAAATCCGACTGCTTTTCAACACCTGCTGCCACCCTAGTCCATCCTTTTTCAACTATACTGACATATTAAAATTTCTAACTTACTTGTTTCTGTAAGAGGAAGCAGGAGAGGGGGAAGAGACAGAGAGAGAAAGAGAGGGAATATAAAGTAAAACAAATAAAAGACTATTTCTAGTTGGCCACTCAAGGAAGTAAGAAAATAGGGATAAAATATAGATTTTAAATTATATACATATGTTTTGTATATATAGTTTAATAAGTTTGATTTTGTAATTGTACAATATATTAGCAATTATAAAACACAAATTGAAAAACAATCTCTAAATGTAAAATTTAAAAAATGATTTTCCTATCCATGTTCATTGGAAAGTCCTTAAAACAATAACAACCCGGTAGCAAAGAACATTCTCATTGCCCAGAATGTGGTCTTAATATATAATTTTCCTATGCAAAAAAACAAGATTCCTTGAAAAAAAATGGACAGAATTATATAAAGTCTTCATGGAAACTTTTTTTTTTTAAATCTTAGATAGCAAAAATCTCAAATATACTGTGAGGATCATGTTAAAGGACTCAGTAGTAATTGAAGAGTCTCACACTCTTACACTTACCAGTGAAGATAAGAAAGTTTGAATATCAAAAGTAAGATAATTTGAACACCTAAAATTTATTTAAATATATGAGTTCATCATGATGCTAAAAAATAATAATTACTCATCATTATCGTCAAATGCTGGTAAATGGATTCATTATGGTGTGAAATAAATGTTTTTTAAAAAAAGGCATGTATCCCACTATTTTCTACAATAACTCTTCTTTTGCATAATCACACAGCACGTAAGTTTATTTGTTTTATTTTTTTATTTTTTTAATGTTTATTTATTTTTGAGAGAGAGAGAGAATATGAGCAGCGGAGGGGCAGATAGAAAGGGAGACACAGAATCTGAAGCAGACTCCAGGCTCTGCAGTGTCAGCACAGAGCCTGACACGGGACTTGAACTCATGAACTGTGAGATCATGACCTGAGCCGAAATCAGAACCTTAACCAACTGAGCGACCCAGGAGCGCGAAGAAGTTTACTTTTAAGAGAGAACAGCAGAAAATAAAGTAATGCAGTAGATAGAATTATATCATTGTATATACCTAGATTAATTAATTTTCTAGATACTGATCAACAACTAGTGCTAACATCAGAAAATAAGACAAACACATAATGCATCACATTTGAGACAAACACAACACTATCTATGAAACAGTATTGCTAAAAAAAAAGAAAAATTCATAACTTTGAATCATATCAAGGCTCCAGTTCTAATCTACAGAAAAATACACAAGAATATTGGCTCACAAACTTTGGAATTTCCCTGGTGAAATCTGAAGCTGAAGCTCTTGTATGGACAAGACGGCAAGAAGAAACAAAGAAAGAGATAAGCCTTTCCAGATTTGCAGGTGACAGGTTGAATAAGCAAGAAAACTTGCAGGTTTGTCTTGGGCGGCTACCAGATGAGTAGATCTCTATACTTGCCCACCAGAATTGTAAAAGTTTATGCCATTACTTGGGCTCAGTCATGTATACCTTTCAGATAGTCTCAATAATACATTGCTTTTTCTCAAGGCTACACCCTTGAAAATGTTTCCCAATGTTGGAATGGAGGGCAGAGCTGCATTCCAAGGATAGAAGGGAGAGCAAGGAGCCTCTGATTGCCCAGGTGCACCTTGAAAGTCAACTGGAAGTCACGTTGTCTCCATGACCTCCTCTGACAAAGAGAGAAGAACACGTTAAAAGACACATGAGGGATGCAATCAGCAAAAACTAAACTGTAGGAAACTGCTGGACAAAGGATCTTATTTCTAAATCAATAAATAAGTTGCAAGTAATTTTAAGGTGTTTCTTTTTTCTTAAGTTTATTTATTGTGAGAGAGAGAGAGAGAGCACAGCAGATGAGGGGCAGAGAGAAGGAGAGATAGAATCTCCTCCTTTCTCTCTCTCTGCCCCTCTCTCGCTTGTGCTCTGTCTCTCTCTCTTTCAAAATTAAATGAGCATTACAAAAATTAAAAGAAAGAAATTTTCTCATTTTAAGAAAAAAATAATCACTGTTTTTATGAGGCAATATATACTCATGGTACAAACTGAACTAAATCATATATGGTAAAAAGAAATTTCTCCTCCCCCTTTCTTCATTTAAGTTCTATTCCTATGTTTACAAAATGTCTTATGCATTTACAAATAATGAATGACAGTGCTTGATTCTGGAGGTATTATTAATAATATTTAAAAAATCAGTACTGTACAGATTCTAACAAATCAGAATATATTTGGCCTTGGCACTGATCAGGGTCCTGGAATCATCCCCTGGTTAGGACACTGGCCCACAGTCAGCAGGTTGATAACTGAATGATGTCAGGATAAAAGCTAAGTGATCATTACCCAAGCTCTATATTAAGAGTGTGTTCATTAAAAAGGACAGTAAAAGGGAAGTGGTGTAGGTTGAGAGATAATAAAGGTGTATGTTTTCAATTTCACAGCTTTTCCTGAGCAAATTTTTTTTGTATTGCAGAGATCATAGCTAAGGTACTATAACATGTATTTTATAGTATATGTACTATATATTTATACAAACTACAGTATATATAGTATATATACTATATATAGTACATACCATATACTATGTATATGTATTTTAAGTCTCATATAATGCAGTGTTCACTTTCAAGTGTATTCATCCAAAATCTTTCTCTTTCTGTACCTCAAAGTCAAAAGAGGTATTCCTATAAAAGAATTTCCTAAACTACTAATACATAGTACATATACTATGGTATGTACTATATATATACAATACATATAGTAATTAAGGAGTTGCCCAGAACTATGAGTTAGGATTTTTCCTATATCCATGTAATTGTGATTCTGGAGTCAAAGGTTTTTAATTTGACTAATCAGTCTTTTATTATTGCTGATTCCTTGGGTAAAGATAAAATTTATTCTCTTACCTAAGATTAATATTTTCTAAGCTCTAAGAATTTTTACTTTATTTTTCTTTGTTCTATATGCCTGTCTTCCTCCTTTGCCTCCTCCCTAAACTCCCAAGAATTCTCATTTTCTAGGATTTCAGGATGACACTTTCTGTACTATCATATTTTTCACTTTTTCTAACTTTAGAAATGTGGCAGTCAATGAGAATTTTGGACAATTTTCTTCCATTTCAATCATATACATGACTCATTCTGCTGTCTCAGGCCCTTTCATGAACAGGCTCAGAAGTAAGGCTTTTCAGATTTGATATATTTTAAGTCTAATATAATGCAGTGTTCACTTTCAAGTGTATTCATCCAAAATCTTTCTCTGTCTATACCTCAAAGCCAAGAGAGGCATTCCTATAAAAGAATTTCCTAAACTACCACTGCTAATTCCATGTGAATGCAGTGAGGAGACAGTAGACATAAATGCCCAAAGGAGGCATCGTTTGCACAGGCTAAAACAAAACAAAATGTCAAGTAATATTTGTCTTCCTCTTTTCCTTTCATCCACTTATTATTAAGCACGGATATCAAAAAATACTTAAGAGTTAATATGTGGTTCCAAGGGCACCTGAGTGGCTCAGTTGGTTGACACTCTGACTCTTGATTTCATCTCCACTCATGACCCCAAGACCTGCGCTGAGCACAGAGCTTGCTTGGGATTCTCTCTCTCCCTCTGCCCCTCCTCTGCTTGCGTATTCTCTCTCCCTCAAAAAAAAAGTGGTTCCAGAACTTTCTGTCTTTCAAATAACTGATGCTAATTGGTGTGTCCACAAGACAATATAATACAATGGAAGTTGGAGTAGCTGCATGAGCCCCAATTTTCTCTGACTAACGTATGATTCTAGGCATCCATTCTCTGAGCTCCAGATTCATCTTCCATGAAATCATCGTATTATCTATTTTTAGGGCTATGTAGAAGATTAACCGATATATGTAAAATGTTTTATGAACTTTAAACACATAAAATGAAGGTTATATTTACTATCTCTGACAAATGGTTTTTTCTGATAATAGAGTTTTGCCACAAAACTGTTCACTACACTTAAGAATATATGCAAATATTTAAAACTGTTTTCAAATTTGGCATGTGAATCATGGCAATGAAGACAGAATGGTAACACCATAATAGAGACAGCGTGCAAGGTGGTTCTGTGAACTTCAGGGCCATCTTCTTTAATAGCAGAAATAAAATGATAAAATTGGGGAAACTTATCCAGAAGGGAATTGAAGAACAAGACATGTAAAGTGCTATGTCTAAGGCAACAAAAAGAATTATTGGTAAAGCATTCTACAACCCCAAATCCAAGGCTCTCAGATAAGCTTTCTCTCTGCTCATCATACATATGTATTATCTCTAAAACACTAATGCTAGAGTCCCAGGTAATGGGCAATTCAGTAGTGAAAATATGTGGGAACAGGCAGCTCTGACCAGCCTAATTCATACCACATAAATAACTCAAGATAGTTCTGGTGCTAACCAAACTTCTAAGGCTCTCAGCTTGAAAATACATGCCCAACGACTTGTATCTATAAAGAACAGGAATACAAGCAGGAGCTGATCACTTTTTTTGCTTCCACCATTAACTTTTTTCATGCTTGATTATTTTTTTTTGTTAGTTTCTACTTTCAATAAACAAATTTAAGGAAATCATTGTTAGGCTCAAAGATAATGTTCATTCACTGAATGCTAAACTGGACAGTTAATGAATAAGGAAATAAGACAGCTTTAAAGGTTAAATAGTTCTTGCTTCTATTCTAAAAACAAGAATCCTTTATGTTATAACTTACTATTGTGTGAATCAAACATTTTCCCCAAATTAATAAAAGCATCTTGATATTCACATTTCAAAAGCTGAGTAATGTTTTAAGTATAAATAAATATAATTAAATATATCTTATTTACAAATTTTGATTTTTCCCCTTAAATTAGTAGCATATGGTAGCTTTACTAATTCTGTAATATAGACAAACAAGACTAACTGTGATACAGCATTTTTGTCACTGCTGTATTTATTTAATGTAACGTGGCAGTATGACAAAAGATAGGTAAAAGAATTTTGACATTCCTCTCCACACTGCATAAACATGGACTATGGAAGATCTGATTCACACAAGATGCCCAACAGTTACTGATTTCTGAGGAATGACGTTCTGTTTTCACACATTGGACCACAGGAAAATAATACCCAGAGAACTTGGCAATGCTGTAAGTTCTCATCTTGGCTTTTCCCAAACTGTGTGTTGTAGGTAAGTCCTTTAATATTTTGGGGCTTCTAATGCGCAAAATACAGGAATTGAAGACATCATAGGACTCCAAGTTTCTACTTCAAAGCCCTTTTTAAAAAAATTATTCAAATGCTTTTTAATCTAATCTTAGACTTACATAAGTATTCAAGAATAGTACGGTTTCCTTATATCTCTCTTGCTAATTTTATAATCTTGCATAACCATAGTAAAATTATTAAGAACAGAAATGTAAAATTGGTACAATATTAATTGAACCACAGACCTCATTCGAATGTCCCCAATTTTCTTCTTTTTTTATTTTTATTTTTTGAATGTTTATTTATTTTTGAGATAGAGAGAGACAGAGCATGAGCAGGGGAGGGGTAGAGAGAGAGGGAGACACAGAATCCGAAGCAGGCTCCAGGCTCTGAGCTGTCAGCACAGAGCCCAACGCGGGGCTCAAATTCACAGACTGTGAGATCATGACCTGAGCCGAAGTTGGACGCTCAACCCACTGAGCCACCCAGGCCCCCCCCGCAATTTTCCATGTTATGTTTCTTTTCTAGGATTCTACAGCGTCTCACATTATATTTAGTTGTTATTTATATTTGTTATACAGTCTATAGCAGTCTCTCAGTCTTTCCTTGCCTTTCATGAAAATGACACATTTGAGGATTATTGATCAGTAATTTTGTAGGATGACCCTGAATTTGGGATCTGATGCTGCCTCGTGTTTAGATTGATTATCATGCATTTTGTCAAAAGTACCATGAAAATAATGTTACGCTTTTCTCATGCATCCTATCAAGGGGTTCACGATGTTGATATGTGTTATTCTCGGTGATGTTTACCTTGATCACTTAGTTACTTACGATGGTGTCTGCTGAATTTCCCCACAGTAAAGTTACTCTTTCCCTTTGAGTAGGCTATGAAAATCATTTTTTTCCTCAAACGTTTTTTCTAATTTTCCCTAATTTTAGTATCCATCAGTGGATCTTCTCTGGAACAATTATTGCTGTAGTGATTGACTTATGAATCTACTTTTTTTCTTTTGTTCCCTCCATATGCATTCATTTGAATTTTACTGAAAGGAAGACTTGTCATATCTCCTCCACTTATTAATCTGATTATTTATTTATATCTATAAGTTTCCATGAACATTTATTTTATTCTATGAGTTATATTCCAATACTATCATTATTTATTCTATTGAAAAACTTGTTCCAGGTTTGCCCATTAGGGGCTCTTTCAGGTTGGTTCTTGTGTTGTTTCTTTTTTTTTTAATTCTTTTAAAATTTTTCTTACTTTCTGGGACCAGAAAAAGTTTCAGACTCCTCTTATATTTTCTGCTACGGTTTTGGAATCAAGCATTTCTTTTTTATTTCTTTTTTTTAAGTTTACTCATTTATTTTGAGAGAGAGAGACAGAAAGACAGAGCGAGAGAAAGTGTAAGCAGAGGAGGGGCAGAGAGAGAGGGAGAGAGAATTCCTAGCAAGCTCTGCACTGTCAGCACAGAGCCTGATGCCAGGCTTGATCCCATAATCCTGGGATCATGACCTGAGTCGAAATCAAGAGTCAAACACTTAACCAGTTGAGCCACCCAGGCACCCCTGGAATCAAGCACTTCTTTAAGGAGCTCTAGTTCTTTTTATTGGAGTGTGGTGCTTATGAACAAAGATCTGGGGGTTAGGTGTGTTCATTGCTAATGGGATGTCATGGCTTCTAGGCCATGTCAATAGACAAAACTAGGAAATAGATGTTTGTGTACTAACCCCATGTAAGCTCAAGTCTGTGTATACACACACACACACACACACACACACACACACACACACACGTATTTTTTATGTAACTATTTATCATTTCTTTATTTGTAACTTCTTTCCACAAAAGTGAGAAAGCTTGTTCTCATTGTATTTATTCTATATTTCCTAATTTGTTCAATTTTAGTGTACACATAAAATAGTTTCAGAAGTACTAAATCATACCCTATGAAAAACATTTCAATGACAAGAAATCATTTTTATCTTTAGCCTGACAGTATTCAATCAAGATACTGTTTTCCACAGTTACTTATATTAGTTCTTAATTTCCCCACTTCATTTAGTGTGGATGTGTTATTCATCTGTAATACATTAAGTTCATTTGTTAGTGTTTTTGGTTCTTACCACACCCTGGTTAGTTTTAAATGTTTGTTCATTTTGGGCACATATGAATAGTACCAGGGTAATTTTTATTATTTCTTTTATTTTTTCATTTTTTATTATTTTTTCAAAGATTTAGGTTTTTAAATTGTTGACTAATGAAACATTATATTTATTAAGTGGTAATGTTCCATTTCCCTGTTTATTTTCTGTACTAATTAAAGTCATAGAAAATTGCAAGTAGATACTCCAGTGTTATCCTGAATTGACTTAAATTCTGACCAAAATAAAGGAAAAATTAACAATCAGATATCTCATATTGTGTTGAGAAATATATAATTTTAATTAAGTAAAAACATTGCAAATAGTTTCCCTTACTACTTTCATAGGCCCAAAGGATAAAACGCTGGAATAAATGATTGAAAAGAATGCATACCCATTGATGATTCAATTCTATATCACAGAGTTTGAGAACATCAGTAGAAGAGGTCCAAATGCCTGCATCACACCTACCCACAAGACCACTTCCCAGGGAGAGATAAAGAAAGGGGGATAGATGTAAACAACTAAACATAAACCAGGTATGGGAACATGCTCAATTTTCGTATTTATCAATGGTCAAAGTTGCTTAATTTAGACCATAGAATTATAAACACTGTATTTTTCTTCTGATACTAGTTTTAATTCTTATATTCTGATATGTGAAATGGGAATCATAATGATTCAAGTTATGCAATTTTGTAGTTATACAAACTACTAAATTCTGAAAGCAGAATTCCTCAGGTTTAGCACCCTAAAATGATTTTAAAATGAAGTTGATGAGTTTGACAAAATCTTCCTTAAGAAAATGATGCATATGGTATAGTTATTTTTAAGCAAAATATGCCTCAGGTAATATCATTTCAACCTCTTATTTTAGAAAAATATTTTGTGTACTTAAAAGTCTTTAATTGAATTGTACTTATTAATATCCATAATCAACGTGGAAGTAATATAAAGAGAATTATGTTATCTCGATAAAGCTGGAGATTGGCAAGTCTCGTTTCCATTTTGGTAGAATTGTACATATACCCTGGCTCAGAATTTGAAATCTCTCACATAGATTGTATGCTAATTAATACTAAATAGCAATATCCTTCTTTATAACTTGTGATTTGGTTAAATTCAGGTGAACCTGAAGTGCCAGTTCAAATTGAAGATTGTGTTGAATCCAAGCCCTGGCATTTTTCAGAGCACATGCCCATTAGGGAGTACTTATCCGATAGATCCAATGGTGGCATTTTGGAGTGCCCTCAGTTGCTACACAAAACTTGGCAGTGGGTATAGCAGATCTTCTGATAGTAAAATGTCATGATATTCCTAACAAGACTGATGATAAACACACTCCTATAAAGTATGAGATACCTCAAGTGTGAAGATTATTTTACATTGGAGAACATTAGATGGCATTGAACTTAAGTGCAAATATGTCTGAGAATATTTCCACTGAAATTCCAAGCCTATAATAATTCTTGTTTTCTTTGATATTAGATCATCTGACTCAGAAGTAGATTTTAAATGACTAAAATGTCTGACTTTCTTCTAAGTTGTGTTTTTGGTACAGAGAGGGGAATAAAACATTTGAAAGCTCAAGAAGTTATAATTACCTAAAGATTTTGCTTTTTCTGATTTATCATACTTTATAAATAATGTCTAAAATATCCATAGTTTGCTTATTGTTACGCATAATTAGATTATTGATTCAGAGAGTCAGGATCCATGGATAGAGTCTTGACACTGGCTGCATTGTTTTCTCCTTTATTGGTGTAAAAGTATATTTCGTTCATCATTTTAAGTTAATCAGCTGGGATTTTAGTGTTAGGAATTCAGGTTTTAAAAACCTTTGGTACTAGCATTATATTCAGAATAATATCACATTCTATATTTTCTCACTGAAAGAATGGGAACTACAAACTTTTAGTAAGTAACAGAGTCCCTTACATTAACACAGCAACCTGTAATTAATTTCTAATGTAAAATCATGCCCTGTTTTGGATCACACCACATCTCCTATCCTCTGATAATCAGAAGTTGAGTGAATGTTTTTATTTCCTTTTACAAATGAAGTTAAATAGTTTCCATATTGGATTTCTACCACCTTTTAGGGTGTGATATTTAATTTGCTGCTGCAAATTTCTCACCCTTAGCCACATGCACACACTAATTTAGTGTTCCCATAAACTTTCTGAGATTTTTGTTCCGGAAGGTATACTCTGGAGATGACTCACATCAATGATCTCATGTCTGATTTGAACTCTCAGCAAAAAAAAAAAAAAAAAGAAAAAAATTGCTTAAGAAAAGGGGCTGCTTAGCCCAGACTTGTCTTCTCAATACTATTCTTCAATAAAAGGAACCAGGTCTCCCTGCAAAATGGCTGATGTCAGAGCTGGGGCACAGAAATGTACATGACCCTGGAACATCCTGAGTTGCCAGTCAGTAAGAACATACATGAAAAGACATGGGGCATATTGAAAGAACACAGGAGCCAACTCAAAGCAGCCAATTGTTAAAGCTGGCACAAATTTAACAAAACAATGAACAATAAATACTGGATTATAAGAATTAGAATAAAATAAATATATGTGAATCCATACCAGTATATGGACTAATGAATAAATAAATAGTCACATAAATGCAGAAGAAGAAATGGCTCCTTGTTTGGAGGAAAATTACAATTAAAAATGTATCAGGAATAAACAAAATAGAATTCATCATTCATTAAATAGAATTCATATATATTAAACATATAATAGGTATGGCAGGCAAGAATCATCCATGGATGCTAAAATTAATGGGTAAGAGTAGGATGAGAAACAGAATATTTGGATAGTCTTAAAGGATCTCTTTACAAGAATCTTATTAATTACAAAAAGAAAAATTATAACTTCACAGTGAAGAAAAATGGCTGACACCACATTAGCTATACGATCAAGGTTAACATTACTAGCAAGAAGACATATTAACCTCATGCACTTCCTGATACGGTGTGATGAGAGGGGCATATAATTCTGGTGGCATTCTTGCCCCAAACACATAACATCAATGTAATCATGAGAAAACATTGCACAAATCCAAATTGAAGGTGATTCTACACATAACTGTTCTGGAGTCTTCAAAAGTGTCAATCAAGGTCATGAAAGACAAAAGGAAGACTGCAGAAATGAGGTACTACCCCAGAAGGAAAGTAAGGAAGTATGACAAGCAAATAGAGAGTCACATTCAGGACTGGATTGTGAATCATTAAAAGGGTGATAGTAGGAAAACTGGCAAAATTCAAATAAGGCCAGTAAACTATTTAATAGTATTGTATCAAGGTTAGTTTTCTCTTCTTGATAGTGTTACAATGGTTTTTAAGATGTTAACGTTAGGGAAAGCTGGGTGAAGAATATATGGGAAGTTTCTTTAAAGTTGTGTTTGCAACTTTCCTGTAGGTTCAAAATAAAATGTTAAAAAGACAAATGTCTGCTTTTGAAGCTTTCCCTCCCATACTTCTAGAGTTGAGACAGGATATCAAAAGCTGCCTTAAGATAGTAAATCAGCTGAGATAATCCTTCCAGACTTAAGTAATATAAAGAGAAGCCCTAAAAAGAGAAAGCAAAATTCGAAAATTTATTAATGTATTCTTGTGTCCTTTTTCTAAAATGCCATGTAGTTGACCCTTGAACAAAGTTGGAGTTAGGGTGCTTGACAATCAGTGCAGTTAAAAATCCACATATAACTTTTGACTTCCTCAAAACTTAACTGCTAATAGCCTATTGTTGACTGGAAGCCTTACCGACAAAGTCGATTAACACATACGTTGTATAATTATTTTATACTGTATTCTTGCAACGAAGTAAGCGACAGAAAATATTATTAATAAAGTCATGGAGAAAATACACTTACAGTATAGCACTATAAAAAAATATCCATGTGTAAATTGACCTGCACAGTTAAAA
Organism: Panthera tigris; assembly: GCF_018350195.1. NCBI lineage: Eukaryota > Metazoa > Chordata > Mammalia > Carnivora > Felidae > Panthera > Panthera tigris. Next base: position 75,299,053 of record NC_056662.1, read on the forward strand.
CTCATGTTGTTTGGGGTCAAGTATATATGTAAACATACATGAATACACAGGTAATATAGACACAGATATAGACGATACAAATATAGATATCAAGGATACTTCTGTTCTCTTTTCATGCAAAAGCAATGAAACATGAAGCGACATGCATTAAAGATAAGCAGTCTTTTACAGTCCTCTGCCATCTTTTATTCAGTTGGATAATTACGTAGTTTAGCACAACACACAAGTAAGAAGAGACATGGTGCATGTTGGGCTGTTTTGGATTCTGAAGGCAGTATTTGCCACACTTGGCTGTGACGCTCTGGTCCATTTACCTGGCTGCCTGTTTTGTATAAGACTCAGAGTATAAACTACTCTGCAGCAGTTCCGAAGCCCAGATGCAAGGTAGCATGGTCTTCAGTCATTATCATTAAATGACCAAATGGTATTCAAAGTGTCTGTGACAGACTGAGATGTTGTATGGAATCTATGGCAAACTACAATATGAAAATCACAGCACAAGTTTTGGCATGAGGTCATGCTTTCCTATTCTTAAAAACATTTCCTCTATTTGAAAAGCTACGGGGCCCTGTTACAGGCTTAACACTGACCATGAAACGGCAAGTGTTTATGTGACCCACAATGCCTACTATGACTTGAACTTTATATGATCCATCAAATTATAGAATTAGGTATGCTGAGCAGCCTTATATTTAAATATGAAAATAGTATAAATGAATATATATACACATATAAATGAATATATATATATATATATATATACACACATATATAGTGTATATATCCACAAAGTATATCTACAAAAAGAAAATAGAAATAGGGGAATAGTATATAGAAGCCTGAGCAAGTCTGCTGGAAGGCACTAGGAAACTGCATGAGAAGATGGCTGAGACTCCCGTGGCACCTGTTCCTACTGCTTTCTGCCTCTACCTCCACCAACATTGATAGCCTCACGGGAGGTGGTCTGTAATCAGTTAACAGATAAAGTAGGATGGCCCTGTTCATAGTTGGGTCTGTTGGTGCAAATGTGCCAGTTAGAAGTGTTCCCAGAGAATTACAGTCATTCCCAGGGGTAATCCTGATGAAATCCTCAAAGTATTTAGAATAATGTCAGTTGGTACATCTGCTTATCCACTTCACATAGGGGAGAAATCTTGAAGCACAAATCTACATTGATTTACAGACTGCTTCTAATAATTGGCAGTTTATGAGATTTAGAGCTAGGAATTTAAAGGGAGAGGTAGATAGATAAACTATTAAAATGATCACAGAGTGTGAAGATATTTATGTCCAAATATATGCCTACTCAGATTACATGGAAATAAATGTTTGTTTATTGCTACTCAATCCAGTCATGATCCCTGAATAAATCTACTACGGGAGAGTCTGTCAATAATTAGTGGAAGAAATTTCCCATTCTTTGGACATCACTTTCCCAGCCACTCTCCTGGTCTCCCAATGTACACAATAAACCGATATCATGAACTTCCTCTTCCATGCTGATTCACTACCACCACTGCTGAGTGCCCAACCTGCCAATAGCAGAAGCCAATGCTGTGTCCCCAGTAAGCCACCCTTCCCTGATGAGACGAGGACACCACAACCATGTGGTGACAAGTTGATTACTTTTCATCATGGAGGAGGCAGCAATTTTTCCTCTATGGAATAGAAATATATTTTAGATAAGGATTATCTTCCCTGCCTGTGACACCGTGGGCTTTCAGAATGACTTACTCATCATCATACGACATTCGGCATGATTCTGATTAAAATAAACAAAAACAAAACAAAACAAAAACCTGATATTTAATGAAGATAGTATGGCAATAGACTCCCTCTGATACAATTCACAATTTTTAGGATGTATCCCACATCCAGGCACAGATAGCTTGATAGGACAGTATAGTGGCTGCTGGAGGCTCTGTTATAGTACCAATGGGGAGATAATACACCGTCAGCCTGGAATGCTGTCTTTTGAGATACACTGCATGGCTTAAACAGCAGACAATATCTGGTGACATCTTTCTCAACATTAGAATACATGTTTTCAAGAATAAAGGGACAAGGTGAGAATGGCTCCTCTAATGTTTTTATCTAATAACCCACTTGAGAGGAATTTCTACTTCCTACCCTTGCAGGTGTTAATTCAATAGATTTCAGGTTTTAACTCAAAAAAGCATGTTCCACTAGGAAACACAATGAAATTTGGTAAGTTGTAAGCTAAGGCTATTTCTCATCTATTACAGTTTCCTGATGCTGTGCTGCTAAAGCAAATGACAGGTAATGTGCTGTATTGGACGGGGTGATTAGATTACCACAAGTCAATTGAAGCAATAAGGTGTGTAGCTGGAACCAAAGGAATTCACTAAGATCCTTTTTTTTTTTTTCCAATGTTTACTTTTGAGGAAGAGAGAGAGAGAGAAACAGTGTGAGTAAGCAGGGGATGGGCAGAGAGAGAGAGGGAGACACAGAATCCGAAGCAGGCTCCAGGCTCTGAGCTGTCAGCACAGAGCGTGACACTGGGCTTGAACCCATGAACTGTGAGATCATGACCTGAGATCATGACCTGAGATCATGACCTGAGCCAAAGTCGGACGCTTAACCAACTGAGTCACCCAGGTGCCCCTTTGCTGGTCTTTGATACACTTGTGTTAAAATGTTTTTAATGTACTTGCATCAAATATAATTTTTCTTGTAATTTTAACTCTTGTTTTAATGCTTAGAAGGCCATTTCATCCAATGTTATTTAAATATGCATCTATATTCCTTTTAGTACAGTTATGGTTTTATTTCACAATAAATATTATATCCAATTAAAAAAACTATATAAAATAAAATAGTAAGGCAGAAGTCTGATTTTCTTTCTTCATCTTCCAAATGGATCCAGTTACTTATCAAGTATATCAACAATTACCATCTATCAAGTTATTATGTTTTGGTATGTATTTCTTGTTTTTTTCATAGGGTTTTTGAAAAATGAGGTACCACAGTAGCTTAAGAAATATTAAAGAAATAAAAAATATTACTCAATGTTTAACCCATTAAGTAGATAGAAGATTGGCCTCCACAAGCTATATGGTCCATTTCCCTTTTTGAAGCAAGGTAATATATAAATGGTCCAACTCAAATTATTATATATTTATTTAACTTGGCAGTTTTGTTTAAATTTCACAAGGGCAGGCCACTTGGGTTTTCACTTTGCATACCAGATTCATGTATCTCTAGAATGACTGAATAGTCTTATGACCTAAAGAGATAAATATAAGTAGCACATTTTCACTGAAAAATTGAAGAAAATACGTAGTCTATAGATTCGCTTGATTCAAAAGTAAGCTTCAATTGGAATATAAATTAGAACCAAATTATAAAGCAGAGTAGGATATGGAATGGAAACTGACATATTTACTTACATTCTAAATAGCAATTTTATCATACTTTCATCAGCAAGATCTTACTCTTTATAATAAGAAAAAATCTAGGGAGGTGATAGCTGAACTTCTCAATACCATTTCTCTATGCAAACAAATATATGTGAGGCAATAAAAACCTGGTAACCAATCCAGACAGGGTTGAGTTAATTGTAGGAATTACTGTAAATTAAAATTAATTGAGGAGCAACATATGGGTTGAATAATAAGAAAATTGCCTGGGGTACATGTCAGTGATAGTCTGTACGACATAATAACTTCTTTACTTTATTGACAAATAGTTGACTGATTTTTGTTTTTGATTTTTGTTTTATTTTTTATTTTTTGGTTATAAAGTATAGCATTATAAGAAGATTTGTCATCTATCTATAGTATCCCATTTTACAACAAAATGTACTCAGACCCCAAATCTTTCATATTCTAAAAGATGGTTTCATAGGAGTTGTCTGCTAGCATGCTGACTGTGTTTTATTCTTTAAGAAGACATTAATATACTCCAAACTTATGCAGATGTAGGCAGAATACATATAAAGAAATTTCACTTGTAGATCATAGGGGTGATTGAAATTCCATCAGCAAAATAAAGTTTTGGGAAAATATTGATTTTACAAAATGATCTGTGAATCCTTTAATATTTGGAAATAACAAATATGTTAGAATAAATTGATAACCTTTTTCTTTGGGAAATTTTATTCTTTCTTTCTTTCTTCTTTCTTTCTTTCTTTCTTTCTTTTTACTTAAAAAATGTGGAGTCATACACGGGGCTTGAACTCACCCCCCTGAGATCAAGACCTGAGCTGAAATCAAGAGTTGGACACTCAACCAAAAGAGCCACCCAGGTGTCCCTGGGAAATTTTGTTCTTATAGTCTCAGGAAAAGTTGAAAATTTAGGGGAATAAAATTGTCTTCGATTTTTGTAGAAGTATGTAGTAAGGTTTTACTACGATACTATTGTACAGCAAAATCCCCACTATGGTGGCTTACAATACTAGACATTTATTTCATATGAATATGAATATGAATTAAACATATTCATAGGTTTACCAGTTGGCTATAATTCATTTATTTTGTCTGAGCTTAAATAGGCTGGGTGACATTATGAACTTTGGATTTAGTTCAGGTCTACTTTCCATGCAGTCATTCTAGGATCCAATCTAAGAGAGTAACGGATACATGGGGTATACTCTTCCACTGTCATACTTCCTGAAGTCTCAGCTCAGAACTGGCACACTGTCACTGATGTTCACAACAACTGGCCATAGCCAGTTCCATGGTCAAATTCCAAACCCATGAGGAGGAGAAGGCAGTGAGTATTTGATGAACAGTAATCTAAGCTATCACAATATGGACGAGCTAGTTCAAATTCTCTACTGGAGGAAGATAAAATGATAGGTTCTGCTTGAGTGAACAACATTCAATAAGTCTGAGAGGAAATGACACTTTTGGACACTTTGTCTAGTCAAGAACTTAGACTTTCTTTGGGTACAGAAAACAACATCATACTATAATCTCTTCTTTTGTCCAAAGGTCTTGGAAATTTAAAGTGAATTTATTATTGCAGAATCAGTGCCAAAATAATGTACAATGTTCTTAATTAAATGGTTTGGCAAACTTTTCATTGTCAAAATGAAAAAGGAATAAAATTGCAGGGGCTATCATACATTCTCTATTTATCAATCTAAAACTCTTGCATCAAATTATCTTCCCCAAAATAAGGAAAATGCCATCTATATTATATTTGTTAATTCACATGTACTTAACTACATAACCTCTCTGGTTTATAAATGCAGCGATGTAACATATTTTTCTTTCTCATTGTAGATCAAATGTTTGACCCTTCTGCATCCTCCAAGTACAAACAGTGTTTTTCCCTGGCAATTGAACAAGGTGGTCTAACATGATTCAAGGTAAAACGATGATTTCAGACACAGAACAACAATATTAAAGTTGTTTACTAACTTCTATATTCATAATTCTTTAAATTACCTCCTCCCCCAAATCATTAAAATATCATTTTCTATTTGGTAAAATGTTAACCCACTTTCTATACCATGCTACTTGATTTGATACAAGTCTTGCTGAATGGGTTTTATACTCATTCCAACTTCAATATGCAGCTAATATTCCACTTTCTCCATGAAGGTTTTCCCAGATACAATGACCTACATTGATCTTACCTGCCTCGGACATCTTTCATTTTTTTGTAAATATTAAGTGTTATTGTTGTCTGAAGCTCATGTGCGTATGTGTTATTCTGTCAAGTAAAAAGACTTTGGTCACCTAGGGCTGTGTAACAAATTCCAAACTTACTAGTAAAAACAGTGACAATTATGTATTATTCTTATCTCTCATTCCGGAGTGACTGGTCTTAGCTAGGCAGTTGACCCATAGGATTTGTTATGTAGTTGCAATCTGACAGCACCTGGGGACTGAAGTCATCTCAAGGGCCACCTCAGTTAAGTGTCTGGCAATTGATGCTTTCTGTGAGCTAGGATCTTACTGGGAGTTCTCAGCCAGAACTCCTATACATGGTTTCCTCATGTGCCTAGGACTTGACACAGCATGGCAGCTGGATTCCAAAGGTGGAGGTCTCATGAGAGAGAAAGGCAGATGGGGGATGCCTGGGTGGCTCAGTCGGATAAGCGTACTACTCTTGATTTCAGTTCAGGTCATGATCTCATGGTTGGTGAGATCAAGCCCCATGTCATACTCTGAGCTGGCAGTGGAAAGCCTGCATGGGTTTCTCTCTCTCTCTCTCTCTCTCTCCCTCCCTCCCTCCCTCCCTCTTGCTCTTTCTCTGCTGCTCTCCCATTCATGCTGCCTACCTCTAAATATATAAATAAATAAGCTTCAAAAAAAAAAAAAAAAAGGCAGATGGAAGCTGTGTTACATTTCTGAACTAGTCTCTGAAGTCACACACCTAGATCTCATTTTAAAATGACATCTACCTGCACTAGATTCCACATTCCACTCCATGTCCCGTTATCAAAAAGGGCTGGGCAAATAAAGATTTTTTTTTTATTTAATAGACAATGAAGCCAATGTTTTGATTCCTGTTAATTATAGTTGCCTCAGGCCTATGTTACTCTCAGTATCTATAGTGTTCCATAGTTAACTTTTTGATTAATAAAGCTATATTATAAAATGAAACTTAACTGGGTATTTTACTCTATCTTGATTTAATAACTTAAAAAAAAAGAAGTTGAAAAAGCAGAGCTAAATTCCATTATGAAGCAGATACCAGGCACACAGTGAACAAGGTTGTATAGAATTTGTCAGGATATAACAGAAATCTGTCTTCTGAATTATGCCTAGGGATAAAATTTCATATTCAGAATAATCATATTCACCAGAAAAAACTAAGGACTTATTTTTATTTGATTGCCGTTCAACTTGTTCATTGGTTTTCAAATATAAGTAGACTTAGTTTAGATCACTTATCGATACAATATACTTTCCATCATGCTTGAAGTCCTACTTACACTTGTATGCACTGTTCACATCCCTAGGATCCTGGTTAAGAGAGTGAGTGGAGACTGAAGTTCAGTCTGTGCTGTTTGCCAAGTCATACACCTTTGGCACCAAGATGCACAGAATACACATAGGAGGTGCTCTTTTGAATTAGCATAAAAATGATGCCATGTGGGCTTCAGCATCCCTGATTATGAGACATGATGTTATAGGAATTCCCTTCAGAGAAACGGTGTAATAGAAAAGTTACTACTATCTCGGCATGAAAAACAGATGCAGTTTGAATCTTGGCTCTGCCGCTTAAGTACGGCGACTTTGAGAAAGTGATACACCTCTGTGAACTTCCGTTTCTTCACATATAAAATGGAAATCTCAATTCCTGTCTTTCAGACTTGATATGACACATAGAGCTAATAATACACAAGGAGCATGAAACACAGTGTCTAATAGAGCAGGAATTACTTAAATAGCATCCATAATAAATTCTAAGAGAAGCACTGTCATAAACTTTTAATCCTTGGTTCTGGGTTTGTTTTTGATAGATACAGAGCTTTGCAATTCTATTTTTGGTACATACTTATATAACTCACTGGTTAAAGCCACAGAAGGAAGAATAAAGGAAAGCAATTTGTTATAATTCCGTTCAGGAAAAACACTCCTAAGTGAAATACCCCTAAGTGTTTATGTAAGAATTAGTTTGGACTTCCAAAATTTTCAAGTTTTGAAAATTAGTTCTCAAAATCTAGCCTGGCACAGCAGGAACTGGCTTTGTAAAATCACATCCTGTGACATCTTCTTTTAGATAAGAGCTGTCACCCACTGACAGGATCCAGTTAGGTCCTGGCTCTGCCCCAACTCTTTTCTAGCCACACCCTGCTACAAATGCAGCAGGTTCATCAGAACTGATAAGATTCAAGGTTAAAAATAAAGATAGACTTCATAAACAGCATATATAAGATGTATGCTTGTATTGCATACAGGTAAAAAAAATTAAGAAACCCAAATATGTCTTTAGAATATAACTCTTACTGGATGGATCATTGCCTCCTTAGATGGTGTACTTCTAATTATCCCTATTGTCTTAAATCTTAAATAATTAATTAGAACTGTTTCACAGTGGAAAATGACACCGCTACCTAAACATGAGGTGATTTAAAGTATTCCTCAGGCAAATTGCAAGTATGTTTCATAGATGACTACAATTTTAATAGCTGCACAGTGTAACCCCCGGAATTTAAAGTCCTTACCAAAGCCTACAAGACTCTGCCTTATCTCTCCTAGTTCATCTTGTATTATTTCCCTTGCTCATTATACTCTAATCGTGCCAATGTTTCAGATCTTCAAAAATATTCAGCCTTAGAACCTTTTTACAAACTGTTCCCTCCTTCACTAATGCTCTTCCTCCTCTACTTTGTACATATCATATCTCAGCTTAAATTTCCATTCATGAAGACACCTTCCCCGACCATCCAGTGGATTAATTATCTCATAACTCTCATTGCAAATATAAATCACTTATTTATTTTTTTGAAGAAGATACAATGCTCTGAAGAGCTTCAATATTTCCAAATTAATACAAATGAGGGTCTGGAGAAAAATCTTTGTAAATAAATTTGGCATTCATATGGAAAAAGCATGAAATACAATTAAAAATAATGAAGCATGAGCTCATAAAACAAAGTAATAAACACCACATAACCAATTATGTATATACATAATTTCCCTTTGTATCATTGTTTAACATAATAAAAAATGAAAGTTTACTTAAATGGATATTTCATCTGTAAAATATTTAAAGCTAAGAATCATGCTGTGCTGTTAAGAACAGATGCAGTTTTGGGTTTATTACCAAATAGAGTTGTTCAGGTTATACCTATAATTGAAAGTCAAGACTATAACCATTACACCTGATATAATTCTGTAGCAAAGGGTGGGGGCAGGGGTGACAAAAATTTAATAGGAAACATGTTTAAAAGAATGGAATTACAGGTGATTTTCCATTTTTTAAAGTTTAGTTATTTTGAGAGAGCATGCATGAGCAGGGGGAGGGGCAGAGAGAGAGGAGAGAGAATCCCAAGGAGGTTCAGCACTGTCAGCACAGAGCCCAACACGGGGCTCAATCCCATGAACCAAGAGATAATGACCTCAGCTGAAGTCAAGAGTCGAATGCTTTACCGACTGAGCCACCCAGGTGCCTCTGATCCCCGATTTTTCATTTTTTATTGATTTTTGCTTGCTTACATTTTCTAGAATTTTCTACAAATATTGGATAATAGAAGGAGATTAATTCTAGCTACATATTCCTTTGGCATCTCTCTCTGTCTCTTTCTCTCTCTCTCTCTCTCTTTTTTTTTTTTCTATCATGTTTTTCTGTATAATTCAACCTCTTTAGATGTGTCTTTTCTCAGCAGGCAAGTATACCAAGGCTCAATGTTTACCCTCAGGGATCTCACAAACACATTAAAAATAAAGGTATATAAAGGAATTTTGATGCATGTAATAAATCCAAGGTATATGATACTGAGGCAGCGAGAGAAGGGAGTCTCTCTGGAGAACAATTCTCAGTTTCTCAGGCAACGTTCCCCCTTCTCTGCTTCTTTCCCTACACTGGTGACTGCATATACAGGGAGAAGGGTGGAGATTATGCAACTTCGTCAGGAAGAAAAGTAGGTCTTCTGATCACTGTATTTTGTATACCTATGAGACTTCATATTCCTAGCAGAAGTCAGCAGCTGGTATCACACAAAGACTTTTTCTTTTTCTTACCAATACCTCAAATTTACCACCAACAGACCTCAACTACTTCTTCATTTGGTGGTACAGACTCCTCTGAGTTCCCATTATGGCTCCTCTTGGATTTGCCAGTCATCTTACTATTTAATGCACCACCACCACCCCCCGCCCCCCGCCCTTAGCAAGTTCTCCATTAAGATACCAGTTACTTCTGGATCATTGCCACTTAGAAACCCTGGGTAGCTGAGAAAGATGAACCTCACAGATCCTGCTTAGCACTAACACATTTGGTTTAATGAAACAGAACCCCTGATTTGTCAAGGGCAGCTTTTCAAGGAAGCCACTTCTCAGACTGCCAATGACAAGGCAAGAAAACCCTCATTTATCAGCTATGCCTCTTCCTCTTTAGTCTTTACAGTCTATATCATAAGCTTTAACATATGAATATTTCTTTGTTTAATTAAAATAAATTATAGATCACAGTGCCAGTTGAAAAGACATTTAAATGGAAATAATCTTGTCCTTAATATAAACCTTCCTAATTCAAGTACTGAGCTAATTATCATTCTTTTCTGTGAGACAGGAAAAAGAAGGTTGCTATAAAAAATAAACAGTCCAAAAATATGAAGATGAAGAATTGCCTTTATTGTGAAATTATTGAAATATCCATGGCAAACCTGTACAGTTAGTTGACCTGATATTCTGAAGGTCCTTCATGATCCAAATCCATTTTTGTTGTGGCTGCAGTTTACCATGAGTGGGTGGCAATTTTTTTTTTTTTTTTGAGAAAAGTTGGCTGACATCTTTACTGGTTGGGGGGCAGGGATGGAGGTTACTCAAGATCTCTTGCTGGGTGGTTGGCTTCCTATCCACCATCAGAGGCTTCTAGCTGTGCAGGATGGCACTGGTTCTGCCTATGCGGCCATGTGCAGATCCGGTGGTATTTGTTCTTATAGATCATGTGCCAGATGCTGCTGAGGGTGGCCTGGGTGTCCTTGTTGATGGCCATGCATAGGAGGCAGTTGGCTTGCCGGCCTCACCTCCTATTTCAGGACCACCGTGATGCCTTTGTGATCCTCTGCCGGCTCTGTGCCCACAGTCTTAAGGTGAACCGGCTCCCTAGAGCAGTAATCAGGCCTTCAGATAAGTGGATCAGTGCTATACATTTGCTTGTTCCTCTTGATCAGGAAATTGGAGCAGTTCTACATGATCATCCATTGCAAATGTGTGGAGGTGATCAGAGCTTCTCTGGCTGTGGCAGTGGGAGGCGCAAAAGAATACTGATGGGGACATTTATGAGCCTCATGGCTACCTGTAATTTGCAGAACAGGGCCAGTAGTCCTAAGAATCTTCTGGTCAGTTAACATTTCAGGAGGGCTGCCAGACAAAATACAGGATGCCCCATTAAATGTGAAATTTCAAATAAATGACAGATAAATTTTGTATTATGAGTTCCAAATATTTCGCGGGCATATTTATACTAAGTAGTTATTTGTTGTGTATCTGAAATTTAAATTTAACAGGTGATCCTGTGGTTTTTAAGTGCTAAATCTGGCAACCTATACCTGATTTATTAGCCCTGTCAAGGAAATTGAGCCTGGAGAATTCTACAGATCTTTCTTTGACAAGGCAGTGTTGCCTGCCTTACTCTCCTCACATCCTACCCCCCAAAATAAGAACATTAGCCTGTTTCCAACCCTCACTCTCCGAGACAGCAGGGGACTGGAAGCAATGACAATATACCCTAATCTAAGTTCCTGCTATGAAAGTTATAGCAGAGTTTTATAGTGGAAACAATGTGATGATCCCAGAAGCATGGAGAACAAAGGTTACTGCTAAAGAAAAGACTTTATTTAAAATTAAAGTGAAGCATGCTCCATTTCTTTTTATTGTGATTATAGTTCCTTATATAGTCTTTCTTTCAAAAAGAAGAGGGCAAAATTCCCTTCAAGCCACTTAACAGTTTAACATCAAGATATTTTAATCTTCTAAAATGTAATCTTAACTGCAGGACATGTGATAGCCACAAAGCCTGTAAATCATATATATTTCAGAGAATTGAATTTGCTCATGAAAACTTGGAAAGGGCTCACTAGCCTAGCAGTAATCAAAAGACTACTCCATAAATGAGCTTACCAGCACCCACTTTCCCACATACCCAGTATGACTCCTTTTTGTTCTTTAGGAAGCAAATCTTTTGTCTAACTTTCTGCTTGAAGACCTACTTACAATAGATGATGCTTGAAATCTTATCCAATTCTTATCCATCTTCTCATAGGACTTAGATTTTTTTTTTTTAATTAGGACATTTCCTAAGGATAAGCAAAGGATACCTATGTCATTTCCTGCTTCTCTGTTCTTCTATCTTCCCATAATTCTCAGGAATAGAAATTGGCTTTCCCTTTTAATTCTCCTAAGCCATAATTTCCTTCTATGGGAGAGATAGTCTTGATGTCATAGACAAATGGGTATCCTGTCTACATTGTTGCTCAAACTATGACATGGGTTTTCACTGACTGATCCTAGATATCCTGAAAAGGAAAGGATAAAAGGAAAAGAATTTTGAAAGTCTATCCAAGGACAATAATGCCACTACTTATATTTTTAAATATTTTCTACACATTCTTTCCTTAATAAGCCCTATTTCTATAAATCTTCACTTTCTCCAGAAGTAATGGATGTCTCAGGCAGAAGAGGGCAAAGGTTATAAGTTCAGAAAGGCAAGTAAGAAAATCGCATTAATGATTTTAAAATGTCACTGCTGTTATATCATTAAAGAAGAGAAGAATTCTTAAAACATTTAAAAAGCTATTGTTTTGTGTGTGTGTGTTTTTTTATTTTTATTTTTTATTTTGTAATATACGAAATTTACTGTCAAATTGGTTTCCATACAACACCCAGTGCTCATCCCAAAAGGTGCCCTCCTCAATACCCATCACCCACCCTGCCCTCCCTCCCACCCCCCATCAACCCTCAGTTTGTTCTCAGTTTTTAACAGTCTCTTATGCTTTGGCTCTCTCCCACTCTAACCTCTTTTTTTTTTTTTTTCTTCCCCTCCCCCATGGGTTTCTGTTAAGTTTCTCAGGATCCACATAAGAGTGAAACCATATGGTATCTGTCTTTCTCTGTATGGCTTATTTCACTTAGCATCACACTCTCCAGTTCCATCCACGTTGCTACAAAAGGCCATATTTCATTTTTTCTCATTGCCATGTAGTATTCCATTGTGTATATAAACCACAATTTCTTTATCCATTCATCAGTTGATGGACATTTAGGCTCTTTCCATAATTTGGCTATTGTTGAGAGTGCTGCTATAAACATTGGGGTAAAAGTGCCCCTATGCATCAGTACTCCTGTATCCCTTGGATAAATTCCTAGCAGTGCTATTACTGGGTCATAGGGTAGGTCTATTTTTAATTTTCTGAGGAACCTCCACACTGCTTTCCAGAGCGGCTGCACCAATTTGCATTCCCACCAACAGTGCAAGAGGGTTCCCGTTTCTCCACATCCTCTCCAGCATCTATAGTCTCCTGATTTCTTCATTTTGGCCACTCTGACTGGCGTGAGGTGATATCTGAGTGTGGTTTTGATTTGTATTTCCCTGATAAGGAGCGACGTTGAACATCTTTTCATGTGCCTGTTGGCCATCCGGATGTCTTCTTTAGAGAAGTGTCTATTCATGTTTTCTGCCCATTTCTTCACTGGGTTATTTGTTTTTCGGGTGTAGAGTTTGGTGAGTTCTTTGTAGATTTTGGATACTAGCCCTTTGTCCGATATGTCATTTGCAAATATCTTTTCCCATTCCGTTGGTTGCCTTTTAGTTTTGTTGGTTGTTTCCTTTGCTGTGCAGAAGCTTTTTATCTTCACAAGGTCCCAGTAATTCACTTTTGCTTTTAATTCCCTTGCCTTTGGGGATGTGCCGAGTAAGAGATTGCTACGGCTGAGGTCAGAGAGGTCTTTTCCTGCTTTCTCCTCTAAGGTTTTGATGGTTTCCTGTCTCACATTCAGGTCCTTTATCCATTTTGAGTTTCTTTTTGTGAATGGTGTGAGAAAGTGGTCTAGTTTCAACCTTCTGCATGTTGCTGTCCAGTTCTCCCAGCACCATTTGTTAAAGAGACTGTCTCTTTTCCATTGGATGTTCTTTCCTGCTTTGTCAAAGATGAGTTGGCCATACGTTTGTGGGTCTAGTTCTGGGGTTTCTATTCTATTCCATTGGTCTATGTGTCTGTTTTTATGCCAATACCATGCTGTCTTGATGATGACAGCTTTGTAGTAGAGGCTAAAGTCCGGGATTGTGATGCCTCCTGCTTTGGTCTTCTTCTTCAAAATTACTTTGGCTATTCGGGGCCTTTTGTGGTTCCATATGAATTTTAGGATTGCTTGTTCTAGTTTCGAGAAGAATGCTGGTGCAATTTTGATTGGGATTGCATGGAATGTGTAGATAGCTTTGGGTAGTATTGACATTTTGACAATATTTATTCTTCCAATACATGAGCAAGGGAATGTCTTTCCATTTCTTTATATCTTCTTCAATTACCTGCATAAGCTTTCTATAGTTTTCAGCATACAGATTTTTTACATCTTTGGTTAGATTTATTCCTAGGTATTTTATGCTTCTTGGTGCAATTGTGAATGGGATCAGTTTCTTTATTTGTCTTTCTGTTGTTTCATTGTTAGTGTATAAGAATGCAACTGATTTCTGTACATTGATTTTGTATCCTGCAACTTTGCTGAATTCATGTATCAGTTCTAGCAGACTTCTGGTGGAGTCTATTGGATTTTCCATGTATAATATCATGTCATCTGCAAAAAGCGAAAGCTTGACTTCATCTTTGATTTCCTTTTGTTGTCTGATTGCTGATGCTAGAACTTCCAGCACTATGTTAAACAACAGCGGTGAGAGTGGGCATCCTTGTCGTGTTCCTGATCTCAGGGAAAAAGCTCTCAGTTTTTCCCCGTTGAGGATGATGTTAGCTGTGGGCTTTTCATAAATGGCTTTTATGATCTTTAAGTATGTTCCTTCTATCCCGACTTTCTCAAGGGTTTTTATTAAGAAAGGGTGCTGGATTTTGTCAAAGGCCTTTTCTGCATCGATTGACAGGATCATATGGTTCTTCTCTTTTTTTTTGTTAATGTGATGTATCACGTTGATCGATTTGCGAATGTTGAACCAGCCCTGCATCCCAGGAATGAATCCCACTTGATCATGGTGAATAATTCTTTTTATATGCCGTTGAATTCGATTTGCTAGTATCTTATTGAGAATTTTTGCATCCATATTCATCAGAGATATTGGCCTGTAGTTCTCTTTTTTTACTGGGTCTCTGTCTGGTTTAGGAATCAAAGTAATACTGGCTTCATAGAATGAGTCTGGAAGTTTTCCTTCCCTTTCTATTTCTTGGAATAGCTTGAGAAGGATAGGTATTATCTCTGCTTTAAACGTCTGGTAGAACTCCCCTGGGAAGCCATCTGGTCCTGGACTCTTATTTGTTGGGAGATTTTTGATAACCGATTCAATTTCTTCGCTGGTTATGGGTCTGTTCAAGCTTTCTATTTCCTCCTGATTGAGTTTTGGAAGAGTGTGGGTGTTTAGGAATTTGTCCATTTCTTCCAGGTTGTCCAATTTGTTGGCATATAATTTTTCATAGTATTCCCTGATAATTGTATCTCTGAGGGATTGGTTGTAATAGTTCCATTTTCATTCATGATTTTATCTATTTGGGTCATCTCCCTTTTCTTTTTGAGAAGCCTGGCTAGAGGTTTGTCAATTTTGTTTATTTTTTCAAAAAACCAACTCTTGGTTTCGTTGATCTGCTCTACAGTTTTTTTAGATTCTATATTGTTTATTTCTGCTCTGGTCTTTATTATTTCTCTTCTTCTGCTGGGTTTAGGCTGCCTTTGCTGTTCTGCTTCTATTTCCTTTAGGTGTGCTGTTAGATTTTGTATTTGGGATTTTTCTTGTTTCTGGAGATAGGCCTGGATTGCAATGTATTTTCCTCTCAGGACTGCCTTTGCTGCGTCCCAAAGCGTTTGGATTGTTGTATTTTCATTTTCGTTTGTTTCCATATATTTTTAATTTCTTCTCTAATTGCCTGGTTGACCCACTCATTCGTTAGTAGGGTGTTCTTTAACCTCCATGCTTTTGGAGGTTTTCCAGACTTTTTCCTGTGGTTGATTTCAAGCTTCATAGCATTGTGGTCTGAAAGTATGCATGGTATAATTTCAATTCTTGTAAACTTATGAAGGGCTGTTTTGTGACCCAGTATATGATCTATCTTGGAGAATGTTCCATGTGCACTCGAGAAGAAAGTATACTCTGTTGCTTTGGGATGCAGAGTTCTAAATATATAGGTCAAGTCCATCTGATCCCATGTATCATTCAGGGCCCTTGTTTCTTTATTGACCGTGTGTCTAGATGATCTATCCATTTCTGTAAGTGGGGTGTTAAAGTCCCCTGCAATGACCACATTCTTATCAATAAGGTTGCTTATGTTTATGAGTAATTGTTTTATATATTTGGGGGCTCCGGTATTCAGCGCATAGACATTTATAATTGTTAGCTCTTCCTGATGGATAGACCCTGTGATTATTATATAATGCCCTTCTTCATCTCTTGTTACAGCCTTTAATTTAAAGTCTAGTTTGTCTGATATAAGTATGGCTACTCCAGCTTTCTTTTGGCTTCCAGTAGCATGATAAATAGTTCTCCATCCCCTCACTCTCAATCTAAAGGTGTCCTCAGATCTAAAATGAGTCTCTTGTAGACAGCAAATAGATGGGTCTTGTTTTTTTATCCATTCTGATACCCTATGTCTTTTGGTTGGCGCATTTAATCCATTTACATTCAGTGTTATTATAGAAAGATATGGGTTTAGAGTCATTGTGATGTCTGTATGTTTTATGCTTGTAGTGATGTCTCTGGTACTTTGTCTCACAGGATCCCCCTTAGGATCTCTTGTAGGGCTGGTTTAGTGGTGACAAATTCCTTCAGTTTTTGTTTGTTTGGGAAGACCTTTAACTCTCCTTCTATTCTAAATGACAGACTTGCTGGATAAAGGATTCTCGGCTGCATATTTTTTCTGTTTAGCACACTGAAGATATCGTGCCAAGCCTTTCTGGCCTGCCAAGTTTCAAAGGAGAGATCAGTCACGAGTCTTATAGGTCTCCCTTTATATGTGAGGGCACGTTTATCCCTTGCTGCTTTCAGAATTTTCTCTTTATCCTTGTATTTTGCCAGTTTCACTATGATATGTCGTGCAGAAGATCGATTCAAGTTACATCTGAAGGGAGTTTTCTGTGCCTCTTGGATTTCAATGCCTTTTTCCTTCCCCAGTTCAGGGAAGTTCTCAGCTATAATTTCTTCAAGTACCCCTTCAGCACCTTTCCCTCTCTCTTCCTCCTCTGGGATACCAATTATGCGTATATAATTTCTTTTTAGTGTATCACTTAGTTCTCTAATTTTTCCCTCATACTCCTGGATTTTTTTATCTCTCTTTCTCTCAGCTTCCTCTTTTTCCATAACTTTATCTTCTAGTTCACCTATTCTCTCCTCTGCCTCTTCAATCCGAGCTGTCGTCGTTTCCATTTTGTTTTGCATTTCGTTTAAAGCGCTTTTCAGCTCCTCGTGACTGTTCCTTAGTCCCTTGATCTCTGTGGCAAGAGATTCTCTGCTGTCCTGTATACTGTTTTCAAGCCCAGCGATTAATTTTATGACTATTATTCTAAATTCACTTTCTGTTATATTATTTAAATCCTTTTTGATCAGTTCATTAGCTGTTGTTATTTCCTGGAGATTCTTCTGAGGGGAATTCTTCCGTTTGGTCATTTTGGAAAGTCCCTGGAGTGGTGAGGACCTGCAGGGCGCTTCCCCTGTGCTGTGGTGTATAACTGGAGTTGGTGGGCGGGGCCGCAGTCCGACCTGATGTCTGCCCCCAGCCCACCGCTGGGGCCACAGTCAGACTGGTGTGTGCCTTCTCTTCCCCTCTCCTAGGGGCGGGATTCACTGTGGGGTGGCGTGGCCCGTCTGGGCTACTTGCACACTGCCAGGCTTGTGGTGCTGGGGATCTGGCGTATTAGCTGGGGTGGGTAGGCAAGGTGCACGGGGGCAGGAGGGGCAGGCTTAGCTCGCTTCTCCTTAGGTGATCCACTTCAGGAGGGGCCCTGTGGCAGCGGGAGGGAGTCAGATCCGCTGCCGGAGGTTTGGCTCCGCAGAAGCACAGAGTTGGGTGTTTGCGCGGAGCGAGCAAGTTCCCTGGCAGGAACTGGTTCTCTTTGGGATTTTGGCTGGGGGATGGGTGAGGGAGATGGCGCTGGCGAGCGCCTTTGTTCCCCGCCAAGCTGAGCTCTGCCGTCCGGGGGCTCAGCAGCTCTCCCTCCCTTTGTCCTCCAGCCTTCCCGCTTTCTGAGCAGAGCTGTTAACTTATGACCTCCCAGACGCTAAGTCGCGCTTGCTGTCGGAACACAGTCCGTCAGGCCCCTCCGCTTTTGCCAGCCAGACTCGGGGGCTCTGCTTGGCCGGCGAGCCGCCCCTCCACCCCGGCTCCCTCCCGCCAGTCCGTGGAGCGCGCATCGCCTGGCCGCCCTTCCTACCCTCTTCTGTGGGCCTCTTGTCTGCGCTCTTCTTACCCTCTTCCGTGGGCCTCTCGTCTGCGCTTGGCTCTGGAGACTCCGTTCTGCTAATCCTCTGGTGGTTTTCTGGGTTCTTTAGGCAGGTGTAGGTGGAATCTAAGTGATCAGCAAGACGCGTGGTGAGCCCAGCGTCCTCCTACGCTGCCATCTTCCCTCCAACCCCTAAAAAGCTATTTTTAAAGCTTTAAGGAGACAACAGACTTCCCAACTTTCAGTAGTATACCCATGGACTCCAAGCTTAACTCCCCAACTCCCCCACCTCGAACACTTTCTGGACTTAGAAGTAAATGTGTTCCCAAATTGCCTTTTAAAACTTAACCACTTGTAAGAAGAAGGACTCCTGTGTTCAATAATGTAAGCAATTTTTAAAGCAAACAAAACATATATGCCCCTATTAAGGCTACCTTGAGAATTTGTGGCCTTATTCTGATGAAAAAGAGTCAAAGTTATAACCTACCCAAAAGAAAATTAAACACTCAGAGAAGAAGAAGATAGAAGTAAAAGTTTAACAGCGTTTCACTGAACAGCTGTACCAATTCTGAAACTTTTCTCAATATATTCAAATGAGAACCTCATTAACAAAGCAAAGAATTCTGGGAAGATAAGTAGATCTTAAAACAATTTCGAGAAACAATATACAATTAAGCTGCCATATGTGTTTCTTCTTTATGAGTGATACACAATACATAATGAGGTGAGGGCTGCAAACATTTCACAGACTTTTATTTTTACCATGAACATCTTCCAGACATTTTAAGAGATGTTAAAATTAGTTTGGAAAACTATCTACTTCTCTTTAAAGTTTTAGTTGTTGGCTTTGACAAAGATATTCCTTCATTGCTAGGCATTGAAGCATCTACCATCAGTCATGATGAATTACTACCACATCTGTTGTCCTTTTTTAGGTTCAACAAGCAAAGGAAAAGAGTGACACATTCTAATTGGCCAATCAGGTGATCAGGTTTAACCCAAGTATTTCAAGTTTGTCCCTACATGACTTTTGACTACAAGTACACTTTTGCAAAGAGAGTCATGCTGTGCTTTATCCATTCCACAAGTGTTTCCAGGCATTCATCATTCAATAAATGTATATTAAGTGCTTACTACTGTCAGCCAGGAATTTACACAGACAAGGAATGAAAGAGTAGCATTTTACATTATAGAACAATCCACTGAACAACATCAGAATACACTTCCTTTTTAAACACGTATGGAATGGGCGGCGCCTGTGTGGCTCAGTCAGTTAAACGTGGTACTTCGGGTTGGGTCATGGTAGTTCGGGTTAGTGAGTTCCAGACCCACATCAGGCTCTGTGCTGACAGCTCAGAGCCTGGAGCCTGTTTCAGGTTCTGTGTCTCCCTCTCTCTCTGCCCCTCCCTTGCTCGTGCTCTCTGTCTCTGCCTCTCTCTCAAAAATAATTAATTAATTTTAAAAAAACATGTATGGAAGAAAGAGCAAAAATTCCCTGCTATCATGGAGCTCACAATCCTCTAGGGGGAATAGACAAACTGACAAGTACATAAATTCTCTGGGAAAATTTAGGAAATAACGGAGATAATGGTGGTGGGTGGCATGGTTGGATGCTGAGTGTAATTTAAAATATGATGGAAAAGAAAGGCTAAACTGACAAAATGACTTCTTTCATTGAAGTATATAGTTGACATACTATATTATATTAGTTATTAGTTATTAGCTGACATACTATATTGTATTAGTTTCAAGTGTACAACATAGTGATTCAACATTTCTATACATTATGAACTGATCACCACTGTAAGTCTAGTTACCATCTGTTACCATACAAAAACTGGAAGTATGTGAGTGTACATTCCACATAAATATCTAAGGGAAGAACATACCTGACAGATGATACAGAAGGTGCAAAATTTATGAGATGGTGTGCATAAATGTTGGAGCAGATGTAAAAAACAGGAATTATTGTACACTGTGATTATAAGTGTTATAATCACTTTGGCCAAAGTATCATATTTCCTAGTAAAGTTAAACACATACCTACTCTGTAACTCAGCAATTCAAAATTTTTTAAATGTTTTATTTATTTTTGAGAGCAAGACAGAGCATGAGCGGGGGAGGGGCAGAGAGAGATGGGGGACACACAGAATCCGAAACAGCACTCCAGGCTGTGAGACTCTGACGCGGGGCTCGACCTGAGCCGAAGCCAGAGCTTAACCAACTGAGCCACCCAGGCATTCCTGTAACTCACAAATTCAAATCCAAGATGTAGACAAAGACAAACAAAAATAGAACTAACAAAAAAAACTGTACAATAATGTTCAAACTGGAAAAATACATATGTTCATCCACTGGTGAATAGATAAAAATAGTCTGTGGCATATTCATACAATGAAATACTATACAGCAATAAAAATGAGCAACTACTGATACATACAAAAAACATGAATGAAACTCAAAATCTGTGCTGAGTGAAAGAAGCCTTGTTCAAATTACTCCATTTGTCTGAAGTTCTAGAACAAGAAAAGTAATTTGTGGGGGAGAGAGATGAGATATCGAACAATGATTGTTATTGGAAATTGGGTTAAAAGTTTACTGGGGAAAACATTAAGGAATTTCTGTGATGGTGGTAATATTTTTTAACTTGATAGGAGTTTAGGTTATACAGTTGTATGCACTGTCAAAACTCATTCAACAGCATATTTATAACTTTTGTATTTCTTTGTAGGAAAATTTTACATCAAAAGAAAAAAATTAAATGCTAATCAGATACTGACATGAAGTTAATGATATTCATGCTGAAGTGTTTAGGAGTGAAGAGTGCTGGTGTCTGCAGCTTGCTTTGGAATATATGTAAAATAAGATGAATGATGGATGAATAGCCAGATGAACTAAGTATGTGGTATGTATAGAAATGTTAATAGAAGAATCTAACTAGTGGATTCGAGTTTTCAAGGCAAAAATACTTTCAACTTTTATGTAAGTCTGATACTTTCAAAATAAAACACCAGGTGCCTGAGTAGTGCCGAAAGGCTTTTCTTGGTCCAGTATGGCTAGAAGATAGCTTTGCAGAGCCTTCCAGCAGCTCTCTTATAAGACTGCATGTGTGCAGGGGCAGGAAACACAGAAGTTGCTAACCCATAAGGGGATGGGGAAGAAATTCAGGAGTTTGGGTTCAGAAAAAACATCTCAAGACTGCATTCACCCTGCATATCTATGTAATGAAGCAATGTGGGGCATGGGGTAAGTGGGCTAATTTCAGAACCAATGCCAAGCGTTCTTAATAACTAGTCCTGGTTGATACCCTCCAGGTGAAAAATGCTTCAAGGAAGACCAGCTCAGATTTAACAAACACTTTAGGATCTTTTACCATCTCCAATCATTTTCCTAAGACCTATAATACATGCGCTAATGCACTGAATCCCCACAGTAACTGTATACAGTAAGTACAGATATTTACAGGAGGGCAAACTGAGGTACAGAGAGGTAAAGGAACTTGCCCAAACTCATAAAGCCAGCAAGTAGAAAAGTCAGAAATCAAACGCAACTGGCCTAGCCCCAGAGTCTGAGCCCTTCATTCCAACTCGAAGCTTCCTTGTGTTTGAGATACTCTTAACTGCTAGTCACTGTTTCAGGCCCATTTCATGAGGCTTTTCAAGGAATCTTCACTACAGACCTGCTGAGTTGATATTTTCACCCATATTTTTCAGGGAGGGAAACAAATCTGCTCTAAGTTTTCCAACTGGTGGAACTGGGAATCAAATGCACACCACTCTATTATTCATTTTATTATTTCATTTCAGTATTATTTCATTTCATTTTATTTTATTTATTGCTATTTTTTCTGTCATTCAGTTACTCAACAAATATTTATGCTACACATATTCTGAGCTGAGGACACCAGGATAAATAAGTCTGATATAGTCTCTGCTCTTGAAGCTCAGAGTCCAACAGAGGAAAGAGATAATATAGAAACAATGGGATAGGGACCTTGGTGGCTCAGTTGGCTGAGTGTGGGACTTCGGCTCAGGTCATGATCGCACGGGTGGTGAGTTGGTGAGTTCGACCCCCACATTGGGTGAGTTCAAGACCACTTCAGGGGATTCTCTCTCTCTCCCTCTCTCTCTTTCCCTCTCTGCACCTCCTGGGATTCTCTCTATCCCTCTCTCTCTGCCCCTTGCTCACTCTTGCTTGCTCTCTCTTAAAAATTAATTAAATAATTAAATTATAAAAAAAGAAACAAGAGAATTTTGGTACATGATATGTGCTATAAGCAAATGAAGTGGGATTAGGTATTGGGTTTGTATTTGGAGGGTGAACAGCTATAGCTGGGCTGGGTTGGGAAGTCTTCTTGGGAGCAATTACTTTAAAACTAAGGCCTGAGAGATGAAAAGGAACTAGGTGATGCGAAGAAAGAAGAGGGAAATGTTCCAGGCAGAGAGACCAGGGAGGATAATGTGTGGAAACAGGAAAGAGTGTGCTCAAATAATGGGAGGAAGTGCAGGGTGGTTGGAGCAAGTGTATGAGGATGAGGTCAGAGAGACAGGCAAAAGTCACCTCAGGTAGACATTTTACAGGTAAGTGTTTTGTGTTTTTTTATGAAGTATCTTTTCAGTCATTTGCTGATATTTTAATTTGCATTGTTTGCCTTTTTATTACTGAATTGTAGAGTTTCCTTTCACATTCTGCAAGGTTTTTTTTTTTTAATTTTTTTTAATGTTTATTTATTTTTGACAGAGAGAGAGAGAGAGACAGAGCATGAGCAGGGGAGGGGCAGAGAGAGAGGGAAATATAGAATCCCAAGCAGGCTCCAGGCTCTGAGCTGTCAGCACAGAGCCCGACGCGGGGCTTGAACTCACAGACCGCGAGAGCATAACCTGAGCGGAAGTCGGACGCTCAACCGACTGAGGCACTCAACCGCCCCTA
Organism: Panthera tigris; assembly: GCF_018350195.1. Taxonomy (NCBI): domain Eukaryota; kingdom Metazoa; phylum Chordata; class Mammalia; order Carnivora; family Felidae; genus Panthera; species Panthera tigris. The sequence continues at coordinate 75,322,215 of NC_056662.1, forward strand.
CATTCTGCAAGTTTTTTGTCTAAGATGTAAATTGTGGAGTTTTTCTTCCAGTCTATTGTTTGTTTATTCAGTTCCTTAATGGTGTCTTTTGAAAAACAAATGCTTTTAGTCTTAAGTCTATTTATCAGTTTCTTCCTTTATTTTGGATCCTGGCAAAAAAATATATTTACCTAACCCAAAGTTTTAAGGATACACTCTTATATTTTATTCTATATCATTTAGAGCTTTAGTTATTCCTTTTGGTCTATGATTCAACTTGAACTAATTTTTATTTAAAGTGAGGTAGAGATCAAAGTTCTTTTTATTTATTTTTTGCAATATGGTTATCCAGATGCTTCAGCGCCCTTTGTTGAAAATATCTTTTATTTCTTTTTTTCCAAATATAGATATTCTTCAGGTATTGGCCCTAAGCCCTCTTTTACTACACTCTCTTCTTACATGGTTTTGCTTTCTCATGACTTCCAATAAAATCAAAATATTGATGATGCCCACATGTATATCTGCATTTGAACACTCTCGCCTTGGTCTCCAGATAATTCAATTCAGCGGTCTATTTGATATTGCCTATTGAGTGTTTAGAAGACATCTTAAATTTAACATAGCTAATATCAGTCTAAAAGTCCACAATTATAGAACAGCTCCGTTAATATGAGTTTTCTAGAAATACTACCACTATGCTTTCAGAAACCTAGGAATCATGCTTAATACATTTTTCCCTTATACTTCTCAGCCAATAGTGGTAAAACTTGCAAACTCTTTCTCTAAAATCATCTGAAATCCAACAACATTTTAAGATCTGCTCTTCCATCACTTCCATATCTACCCACGATTACCTCTCACCTAGACCACTGCAGCCACCTATGAACCGTTTTCTTCATCACTTTTGCACCACCCTCCAATTCGTTGCTCTCAAAGCTGCAAAAGTGATCATTTTCAAATATTGTATTATGTAACTCCCCTGCCTAAAATTCTTCAATAACTTTTACTCGATGTACTAAAAAATATGTATTAACCATCTATTGTTTGAACCAAGCATTGTTCAAAGTATTGGGGATATAATGATAATTACGAAAATATGTGGTTCCTAACTTCATTAAATTTACATTTATCCAATATTCACACACACACACACACACACACACACACACACACCTATAAAATGTTAATGGGCAAATATCCAGAAGAGTAATGAACAGTGCTATGAATGTCTTCAAATAGGAAATTTATATGGTTCGAAAATAAAACATGGATTGTACTAATCCTTTAGCACAAGTTCTCTAAAAAAGAGAGACCCAGGCAGAAAATTAGGCATGTAAATATGCAGACTTAAAGTATGATAAGGCATGACAGGGACACAGAGTTGGAAAGGCAGATGACCAAAACCAGAAAGAACAAGATGAATTTTGGGAAAAAGGCATAAGCCAAACTTGCAGGCCTTCTTAAGAGGTATTTTTCTTTTCCTTAAAATAACAGAGAACAATTTGGAGGTGCCTGGATGGCTCAGTCAGTTAAGCGTCCAACTTTTACTCAGGTCATGACCTTGCAGTTTGTGAGTTTGAACCCCATGTCGGGCTCTGTGCTGACAGCTCCAAGCCTGGAGCCTGCTTCGGATTCTGTGTGTCTCTCTCTCTGTCCCTCCCACACTCATACTCTGTCTGTCTCTCTCTCTCTCTAAAAAATAAATAAACGCTTAAAAAGATTAAAAATAACACAGAACAGTCTGAGAAAGATCACTGTGACTACAGTGTAGAGAATATATTGAGAAGGGAACAGAGTAGATGCGGACAGACCATTGGAAGGTTTTAGCAATCATCTAGAAAAAGTAGGATGGTAGGGCCTTCCTACTTCAGGACCCTTACTCGTTCTGCCTGGAATGATCACCTCCATTGCTCCTGGATTGAAGGTCCCAGGTCCACTTGTCAGCTCCCAGATTAAATGTGTCCTTTTAAATGGAGGCCTTCCCTTACCACTAAGAAAATAAAATGTTTCTTGCTCATTCCATTATTTTCTATCATCACCCTATTTTGTTTCCTTTTCAGCGCTTCCTATTTTGCAATTTTCACTTCTTGTTTATTTGTTTATTTCTATCTCCAACACTAGAATAGATGCACCAGAAGAGTAGGGATCATGTCTTGTCTTTTTTTGCCACCTTATAAATCATCAGCACATGTCACAGCAGCTGCCTCATGGTTATACTCAAAAATGTTAATGAAATAAAATACTTGGCTTCAACATATTAGCTTTCCTCTTTCCATAACATATAAGCCACCTTAGCCCAAGCATGCTCAGTTACACCTTTCAATAACTGTTCTATTTCTATGTGTCATGTGCTGGGCAAGGTGTTAAGGATAGAATAATTACTTCCCAGACTGTGTGCTATCAATCGGTGGTTTAGAGCAAGGGTTCTGGAACCAAGCAGCTTGAATTTGAACTTCAGTTTTTCTGCTTCCCAGCTGTGTGATGTTGGGACATTTACTTATCATCTCTGGACCTCAGTTTCCTCATCTCTCAAATGGGGATATTAAGAGCTCCTTACAACATTGTATGACTACTAAAGGCCACCATGATTTGTAGCTATTATTCATCCCAGTGGGCAAAGCAGAGATTTAAATAAAATTAATAGTGTATTACAAATGTGATATGTGTCCAAAGGGGGACTTAAAGGATATTTGTGAGTATGTAAAAGACTGCCACACTTATTATACAACAAACATTCCTGTTATTTAGAGTAAAGTAAGCAAAAAATTGACCTCATTTCATATCCAGATTCATAGTGTCAACACATGTTAAGCAGTTGAGTTGAAAAAAGCTCTGAAGCCTCATGTGAAAACCCTGCTGGCACAAAAACATAGCAGTTGCTGAGTATATGGATATGTGTGTGTGGTCATCTCATGTATCAGATTTCACATACATCTGCTCTATAATTTAATCTACTGGCAAATACCACTGTATATCGAACTACTCAAAAGCTACTGGCTTAAAAGAGCAGTCATTAATTCCCATTTGTCCTGGGTCCACTGGAGTTGGCTGATCTAGGCTGGGCTTAGTGGGGATAGCTCTGTACCTCATGCTTCTCTTTCTCCTCTGAGATCCAACAGTCTAATGAAAGTTTTTCTCATGACAAGAGCACAAGTGAGATCACACAAACAGAAGCCCACATGAACTCTTTTTAAAAATTTTTTTTAATGTTTACTTATTTTTGAGAGAGAGAGGGAGACAGAGTGCAAGCAATGGAGGGGCAGAGAGAGAGGGAGGTAGAATCTGAAGCAGGCTCCAGTTCTGAGCTGTCAGTACTAACGCGGGGCCTGAACTCACAAACTGTGAGATCATGACCTGAGCAGAAGTCAGAAGCTTCACCAACTGAGCCACCCAGATGCCCCAGAAGCCCACATGAACTCTTAAGGCCTAGGCTCTGAAGTAACAAACTGTTTCTTTTGGCTTATCCTATTGAAAGAAAGTCAATCATACCACTACACTCAGCGTTCATGGGTAGGGAAATAAACTTACGGTTTATTTTTATGATAAGGACCACAAAGCATATGGCAAAGGACATGGACACAGGAGGGATAAAACATTGGGGCATGGCTATAGGGGAAGCATGAAGAATAATTCAATTTACCAAATCTCCTCAGTTTGTTCCTTATTTTTCTGTATAGAGGTAGGGATGCTGAATGTCTATTTGACAATGATTTAGGACAACAATATAGGACAACACACACCACTCTCTGGTGTGAGACTTTACATGTAATCATAAGTGGATTTTTAGCTGAAATAGACAAATAGGAGAAATGAAAATATAGAGCAGTATTTTTTTCTTTGAAACTTTAAGGTAAATACTACTCCTTACAGCAATTATTTTGTAGGTATATGACAGAATAAAGAAATGAAGCACCTTCGGTAACTTAAGATTACAGCTGCAATTCCTTTTATAAAATGTTCCCTTATTGTATAGGATATTTTTAGTAAGATAATGCTATTTTTCATTTTTTTTTTCCTTACCTCTATTCAAGCTCTATTTCTTAAGGGATTACTTTGGACAGCCAAGTATCTTATAGTTTGATGGTGCCCTGGCAGACCTTTCCTTACATGAAAGACACAGTTTTTTTTTAATAGTTTTATTCTGTATTCTGTAATTGCCTCGATTTGAGGCTCATTTTTCTCAGGCTGTGTAAAGAAATCTAATCAAGTTTAGAAACTGAATTGTGTGCTCTAGCTTCAATCTTAAAATGGGCATTTTCCTGTTCTTTTCATTAGAGAAGTCCTATTTTTGGTCACTAATTTTTCCTACTTTCTCTATTTCTTTTAAGTTTTCTAAGACCACTGTATAGGATAGTACTTAGTATGTGAATTTACCAAAGTAAGGTTATTCTAATATCCTCCTTTCACTAGGAACAAATGCTTTATGTAACATGTCAAAGGGAAAGGAAAACTTCTATATGAGATTTTAATTTTGTTGCAATGTCCCATTGTTCAAAAAAATTGCCTGCTGTAGGATAGAGTAGTAAATTTTAAATGTTCAAGATTTTCTCTTTTATTCCTCTCTTGTTTTACAAAACCTTTTATTCTGAGGTACTTAGCACTTGGTATAACCAAATTCTATGGGTATGAATCATAAGATTACAGTCAAAAAAGGGAGTTAAGAGTTCACACAGGCTACTTTTTTTTTTCCTAAGATGGAACTGAGTTGAGGGGAGAGAAGATCAAGTTTGTCAAAAAAAGACTTAGAGCTGTGGCCTTAACACAGTCATAGGTAAATATGCTGTCTCTGCCACTCAGAAACTATGTGACTTGGAACAAACAGCACAGCTCATCCAAGCCTCAGTTTCCTTATTTATAAAGTAGGGATTATAACATCTCCCTTGAAGTGTAATTGTGGGAATTGAATGAGAAAACATATTCAAAGAGTTTTGGCTACAGTAGATAGTCCTTAAAGTCATATAGCTAGTTAGTTTCCGATATGAGAAATCAGAAGTCACTTCCTTCCAGTCAAGTAAGCTTTACCCATGCCATTTATGCTCACCCTGTTCAAGGAATGCACAATTTATTGGTAATATAGGAGTCGCATGCAGATCTTTTAAACCATCATTTACACAGATTGTACAGAATAAGAGATTAAAGAGAGATTTGCCAATGCATGTGAAAATGAGCTGAATCACCAGTGCCAACAACATAGACATTCTTGGTGTCTGCAAAAGACTGTAAGTGAGCATATTCACATCTTTTTCTCTACCTCTTTCTCTCTCTCCCTCTCCTCCCCCCTGTCTCTCTCTCTCTCTCTCTCTCTCTCTCTTTCATAAGATATATATTATCACAGTATATCATATTTCAACATGTCAGGATTGGATGAAAAGAAATTAAATGAAAGCCAAAAAAGGAAAAATCCAGGAGTTTTTTTTTTCTCTTGCATTCACTTACAGATCTAGAATTTTTCCAATTCAGAGTGTTCTGACATCCTAGTAATAACTGTAATATCCTGTTAAAGCAAATGCCTTTCAGACTTGACTCTGTTGAAGACCTAACCAAAATGAGGTATTCCTTGGTGATAAGTGAATTTCTGTTGAGCATTTGAAAGAGAGGTTCACTGCTGTCTTTCATTAGTTTTGATGCAACAGAAGCCATACCCAAACTCATTCATATGTAGCACCTGTCAGTTTTCTTTGGCCTGATACATTTCATCAGATATTGGAAAGTGCTTTCACCACTATATTATTGTACCACCACTTTTAAGGTGAGGCCCTATTTATAGGAGTATTTATTAAGCACTTACTCTATACCTCGCCCTCTGCTAGGAACTTTTCTGCGTTATCTTACTTAATCCTCACTACGCAGAAGAGTTAAGCATTATGATGCTCATTTTACAGAAAAGCCGATTTTAAAGAGCTCTAATAGTTTACTCTAGTTGATAGAAGTTTTAAGGAGCTAAACTAGGAGGTGAATTGGACTTCATCAGATGCCAAAATCCATGCTCAGGGTTTAAGTTCCTGAAAAAAAAATGTTATCATTTAATACTTGCCTATAGGCTGCCAAACATTAGGATAGCAATTCAACAGTCTAAGCTTCATTTAATGGGACGGTCCACACTCCATGACAATTTGCAAACTGAAATATCCCTAGTGATTAGACAAATCATGGTCCTTATTATCTACCAATATATGTCTTGTTAAACTCTATTCACAAAGAGATTTAATTGCAAATCAATGTAATTCAGTTGTTTTCTAATCTGTAGTCATTTTAGGAATTTATTTTTAAATATTTATGCATATGCACTTATGTAATTTTTACAAATTCACAAAATAACATATCTTGAATGCCTTATATTATCTTTTTTTTCATTTTCTACTTATTTACACTTTTTCTCTTCTTCCCTCATCCCTCATTAGCTCGCTACCCCACCTCATCCCCAAATACCACTAAGCTCATATATCCTATTTTTCCCCGAAAATATATGTATGTATAATATCTGTGTATCTATACACACACAAAACTCTAAAAATATTCTCTCACACATGCACACAAAATATATAACCAACTTAATCAACCATATACACACATGCATATGCATGGACAAGTTTTATTGTCATTGTTTATAAGAAATGGTTATCACACTATGTGCATTTTTCTGCATATTGATTTTCACTGTCATAAATATTTTTTTTTAATTCCTACAGTAAATCACCATAGCTGTAATTCATTCTTTTCATTATTGATTTAATATCCTATCATGTAGATATACCATAATGTATTCAATAATTTCTATATTTGATGAACAATACTTTGTTTCCACATTTTTGTCATTGGAAAAAGTCATTGGAAATGTTTAAATAATTATCATTGTGCCTATGACCTTAAATATTAGTAGTTTTCTTTCCATGGGTTGGGTTGTCAAAAGGGAAATTAATAGATTAAAAGGTATTTATTTTTGAATTTGAATAAATCTTTCCTGATAACACCCTCAAAATGAACAATTTGCAATCTCATCAGCCAAGTGTAAGAACATAAATTTTTCCCAACTTGCTACCAAGAGTACTCTTTTTTCTTTATTTTCATCAACATGTTTGTTGACGGATATAAAGTGGCAGGCAATAATACATCCATTTATATTTTTCAGACAATTGACTAGAGAGAGGATTTCATTTGTATCTTGGTCACTTACTCTTTTCCAAATTGTCTCAACTCTTCCCTCCTCCTCACATTTTTCTACTGGATATTTCATTCTGTCTTCAAAATTTATAAATGCTTTCGGCATCATACATTATTTAATGAAATTGGAACTTGTTTTTGAATATGTTATTTTATTAGTTTTGTATTAAATTCTCACATATATAGACTGGGATCTATTTTTGAACACTGCTGGACTCCAGTGAATAATGTATCTATTGCTAATTTACTTCCACACCACATTACTTTTTTAACGTAGCTTTATATTATATGCTAATATCTAGTTTTAAAAATATATTGTTACTTTTTTCCTTCCCATCAAATATTAGGTATTCATTCCTTCTTATAACTTTTAAAATAAATTTTCCAGTTAGGAAAATTATTTTATTTTTTTGCATTTATTCCAATCAATGTCAAATAATTGTGATTCTGACATCTTGACCCAATTTCTGATTTTAACTGAAGTGAAGCTAGAGTCTCATATTTGAGATAGTATTTGTTCCTATTCTTGGTAAACAGTATTTCTCACAGTTAAATAGGTTCCACTTTTCCATTGTGCTTTTTATTTTTTTCATAAGAAATATGTTGCTGAATTTTATCAAATGACTTTTCAACATCGATATTTTTATGCTGTGCTTTTTTTCACATTGCAGGAATGTCTGGAGATTTTACTTTCTTAATGAGGTACCTAGTGGGTAAATCAAATACATTTTTCCTTAAGTGAGAAAATAAACAATGGCATTTTTAAGCATTAAGTAACTTTTTATGAAGAGTGATCCTATCCTCTTTTGCAATAGAGACAGCAACTAGGCAACTTGGGAACACAATGCTTTCATTTTTGGCAATTAATACTCAAAAAGCTAATACTCGGCTGGGATTCTTTTGGCTTCACCCTGCGCCAAGGGGAATTAGTCACTCTTGCAAAGTCCTTGTTCTTATTTCTATCATAGTTTTAGTACAATATATTTTAAGTATATGTTAGTATATTTGCATCTCACAGTAAAACTTGCTGTTTCCTTTTCCATATATCTATGCCATAGCACAATGCCAAGCACATTACAGCTGCTCAATAAATAGCTGTTGGCTAATAGAACTTTTAATGTATTTATTCCTTGCCTCTAGAATGGCAGAATGGAAAGGAAATGCTGAATAAGCTTAGGTGCATCTTTTGATGATTGCCTTCTTAAAAGTTAAGTCTTTTCTAAGAGACTTTAGAAGTTAACTCACTCTCTAAGGAATTAAGCATGTTGTTCTGGTGACAAGGAAAAATTTGCTGTAATTCTGGCTGAGCCATAATGAATTCTGTACCATCTGTTAAGGATTAAAAAGAAATAGAAAAGCAAGGGATGGTAAGTGTACTTAGATCACAGATCTAATCAATTGCATGTTCAGTTTACTTAAAACGTCTTTAAATAAGAAGTTTTAACTGTGGCTTTATATTTAGTATTGTAGAAAATTAACCAAAACCTCAGAAATCTCTCTCAGTAAGTAGTACTCAGTGTCACCTAATCAAAGAAGGCAGGGCTTAGGACAGAGTCTTGTAGGAAGTTAAGATTGGGTGAACCAAGTCACAAAAGAGCCATTGTTAACAGGAATTTAAACAGTCAGTCTGGTGGTTTGATATCAATCACTGGAATCTTTTCATTGACTCGCAGGTTGTATCTTGTGTATAAATGAAATGAGAATCTGTACAATTTAGATATTTCCTAGAATTTTACCCCAATCCTTTATTGGTTCTTTTTTTTTTAATTGGATTCTGTAAGTTCCACTATTATAAATCAAAATTTAATTTAGAATGTACTTCCGAGTCATCTATGCAACTCACAAATTTAAATATTAAAAAAATCATAAAATTTATTTCTACCACGCAAGGCTGAATATTTTACCTAGTTTGCCAATTGCACCCCACACATCCCAATGGCTTTGTCCTTTAGAAGCTTAAAATCATTGGAGAAACACACACACACACACACACACACACACACACACACACACACAGAGTCATTCAGGTTTTTTATTCTAAAGATGAAGTTTTTTTCTTCTATTTTTGATATCTTTTTGAGATAGGGTAAAGGCAATTTAAGTATTCCTATGTTTGTGGCAGATAATCTAAACAAAAAGTTTAATTGCCTGAACAGATACTTGCATTCCTAATTCATGTCCTTTCTTCGAACACCCACAATATCACAATCATCTTTACTCCAAATTAACAGAAATCATCCACCCATCCATTTATTCATTCATTCATATATTTATAAATTGGTTTATTCAATAATTATTTCAGAGTACCTATTACATACCAGGAATTATTTGAAAAACTAGAAATATAATGATAAATAAACAAGTCTCAACCACAAAGTATTTACATTCTAGAGGAAGGAAGGCTGTTTCAATATTTTTAATTAAATATATATAGCCATGCTCAAAACTAAGATAGAAGTTTATGTTCATGACAGCAGTCACACGGTGACCAGTGACAAAACAGACATCCATAGTACTGCATCTCTGGAGACAAGTTGTGGATCAGGGTCCAAAAGCACTTTACAGGAAGAACCAAAGAACAAAGAAAACTGATTTATTTTGATGACTGAATACTTGTTGAGCTTTCATTGCAGTTCTGTTCTGAATCCCTACCGTCCTATATATGAGGCAGTTGAGGAAGTGGTGATGTTTTGAACAGACTGGCATAAAGTTGATGCCTGATAAGGGGGCTCCCGGGTGGCTCAGTTGGTTAAGCACCCAACTTTGGCTCAGGTCATGATCTCATGGTTCCTGAGTTCAAGCCCCGTGTCAGGCTCTGTGCTGACAGCTGAGCCTGGAGCCTAATTCAGATTCTGCATCTGTCCCCCTCTTCCTCTTCCCCTCCCCCACTCATGCTCGCTCTCTCTCTCTCTCTCTCTCTCTCTGTCTCTCTCTCAAAAGTAAACAAATATTAAAAAATATATTTTTGAAAGAAAGTTAATGCCTGATCTCGGAGCAGATTAAAAGCCCTGTTGATGACAATCCATTTCAAATCAAGGAAAGAAAAAGAGAAATCTAATCTAAGCATTTTTCCAACTAAGCTTTCCTACACTTCAGGTGTCTTTAATTTATTCAAGGTGAGCAAGTTTCCTGCCTTTTGAAAAGTCTGGTATTTATTGTATTATTTTTCTGTTAACAGGAGAGTTTGGATGTACTTGTGTGTGATTTTCCTGCTATAGGTGACAATTCAGATACAAATGTCTTCCATCATACTGCAGCTAAATGCTTGATTTATTTTCTTGCTACAGAAAAGATCATTTACTAGCAGCATTAGCTAAGAAACCTGGATGTATAGTGACAGACCCGCCATAGGCTGGTAAGGAGAGTACACCAAAGAAATCTATCAGAGACCTACCCAGCAGTGGTGGAGGGGATAACAAATCTATTTCCACCATCTGACTTTAATGACTTTGATTTGATCTTAATACTCACCTGCTTATATGGGAAATGGAAAATGAAACATATTATAGATTTAGCATAATTAAATCCTTTCATCGATGTATTATAACTACTTTCTCAATCTGCTGGGTTGCAGCCATAGTATTTATTTAAATATTCCTTAAAATAATGTCTCCTGATTTTAAATATTAGCTTAAATCTCAAGCTTAGCAAATCATGTGGTTCCTCTTTACAAATATACTATTGCACTCCAAGCACAGAAAGGTATCAATTTTACATAAAGCTTGGATTCAGATATACTGACAATCAGATTGAATGCCTTAAAAAAACTGGGTGTTATAATTACGTAAAAGAATGTCATAGAGTACATTCTATTTTCACCCAAAATGTAATTAACATATATCCATTGACCACACACTACTTGAAAAACCAGATGCCATAGTTGTACAAATATATGGATCAGACACATCCAACTTTGAAGTTGCTTAAGATCTAATGATGGAAATTTTATGTAAACATATGAAAAGTTGGATTACAACTTAGTAGATTCAATATTACAGGCCAATTCTCGACTGGTTACTGAAAAACCAAACCCTTAGTTCCTTTGTAGGGGCTTACTAGCATTATGGAAGTTTTATTGAACTTCCTCAATATGTCTCCTTATAGGGCCATGTTGGTAAGGTTTCCAAAGGAAAGCACTGCTAATTCTATGAGACAGCCTAGGAGAATGTCATTTGTGTAACTGTCTCCAAGCACTGGGCACAGATAGAAGATGACAGATTTCCATTGCTAACAGCTGTTGAAGCTCTGGCTGCAGTCCCTGGTTGGGCATCTCCTCCCAACTGCAATTATATTATATCTTCTTTTACTGTAGCAGGTGCTGCAGCATGTGGGGCAATTTGGTATTGTTGACAGATCTGATCCCATTTGCTGGCAAGGTAAGTTTGTTTTCCCAATTCTTTGAGTCAGCTAACTCATTAGGGGCTTCCTAGAAGCAGCTAAAGATGAAATGATCCTCTTGAAGTTGTCTCTTATGCTCAGTACTCATTGGAGACTTGAAACTAGCTTACAAAAAACTATAAACTGCTTTCCATATGGAAGAAGGGGAAGTGGCAGAGAAGAGCACCCCCATTAACACAGTCTGCAGAAATGTGTTACACAGGAGATTTGGGCTCCCTGCTAGGTGAACTTTGATTCAGAAGAACATGCCTTGAATATACTCTCGTGGAGCTAAAGAGGGTATACTACAAGTCCTCGTATAAACAGTAGCAGGAATACTAGTCAATTATATTTCTCGGAATTTCTCTGTATGCTTTGGCACTCTCTATATTTTCACATTAGTGATATCACAGGTATCAACAGATTATTATTTAATGTTTATTTATTTATTTTGAGAGAAAGAACAATTTGGGAGGGGCAGAGAGAGGGAGAGAGAAAGAATCCCAAGCAGGCTCTGGGCTGACAGCGTGGAGCCTGATGGGAGGCTTGAACTCACGAACCATGAGATCATGACCTAAGCCAAAATAGAGCCAGAGGCTCAACCAACTGAGCCACCCAGGCACCCCCAAAGGTAATTATTTTCAGCTTTAGCAACGATGGGCTTAATGCAGCTTTTAACAATTACTGAATTCCTGCCTTTGGATCTACACTTTGTCCATAGCTAACATTTTCTTTAAACTGTTAAATAACTCAGCTGGAGGATATCTCTGAGATGCTGGCTAAAGTCATAAAAACAAAAACAGAAAAACAGCAAGAGCTTGCCTATCTATCCATTGCACTTTCGATCATTTAATAGATATATTGTGTGTATGTTTACTATGTTCCAGAAGCCTGTGTTCAGTGTTGGACGCAGTACAACTGGCCTGGTACCAGCCCTCACAGAACTTAAGTTTGTGAAGGAAATGCTTAGATGCTGATACTAAACAAGTAATTACAATAAAAGCACAATATTCTGACAGCAGGGTAGTGATGATGTACAGAAAGGAATAGAAGCACAGAGCATGGAGATTTCCTACAGATTAAAAACTAGATCGAACTGCATTTTCAGGGTTGCAGACTTTGGTTCACATTTGCCAAATTTGAGGAATTCAGGTTGACTACAAGGAAAAATCAGTATCTTATAGGACTCTTTGGGGGCCTTGACAAAGAACACGTGCTTTCCCAGGGAAGAGGTTATTAATTATGAAGAACACTGCCATAGCATTTAGTGAATGAGAAATCTTATGAAAATACAGGGGAAAGTATTGAGCAGATTGTTAAAGCTATCATGAAAAGATTTCTCCCTAGTACAAACACCTTTCAAAGGATGGGATTGAACTTTTCTGACAAGCAATAAAAGTCTGTGACAGTGGGTTATATCTTACCATACATAGCTTGTTCATCTGATTCCACCCTCGATTACACTTTCCAATCATGTGAGTAAGTAAATAAAATTTTATAAGATTTGTCTGAGTATCTGTTTTTAAAAGAAGAATAGTAATCTAAGAAATAAAAAGGTTTGGAAAGTAAGAAGCAGTGACTTTAACACAGGACGATAATGAAAAGATGTTCCAAGTCAACACCTGTATATCAACCTAGAAAGCAATATATCAGATTTCTTTTTTTTATTTTAATTTTTTTAAATGTTTATTTAGTTTTTGAGAGACAGATTGACAGAGTGTGAGCAGGGGAGGGGCAGAGAGAGAGGAAGACACAGAATCTGAAGCAGGCTCCAGACTCTGAGCTGTCAGCACAGAGCCCGACGCGGGGCTCGAACCCACAAATCGTGAGATCATGACCTGAGCCAAAGTCGGACGCTCAACCGACTGAGCCAACTAGGTGCCCCAATATATCAGATTTCTAACAGTGTTCTATTGGAAAGAAACTTTAGGAAAAGGCTTGTGTACAATAAATAACATTTTTAATATTCTAGAATATCTTAGAGTCACAAAGAAGGCAAATGTGTCTTCTACAAAGAATAAAATAAAAAGAGTAATTAGAAATACCAGGGTGGGGGGCAAGCTACAAAAGGAATTCCGGGCACGAACATAAGCAAACTAATATCTGAAATGTTTTTCTTCTTGGAAACCCTCTTTAAATTTCAATTAGGTAGATATAATTCTAGATAAATGATTATATTGATGAAGAAGACAGACAAGGTTCCTACCTTATTGGAGTATATACTGTAAAAGAGGAAGATATATATAAACACATAAAAATAAATGCAATAAATACAAATAGTAATAAACACTATGAATATGCAAAAAGGGTAATGGGATGGAAGTGATGGATTGCACCTTACTTGTGGTGGTAAGGAAAGCTTCTCCAGGGAGATGTAATGATGAGAAGAAACCAGCCATTCTATGATCTAGAGAAAGAGGAATGCAGAATAGAAAAACTGAAGCAAAGGCTTTAAGGCAGTAGTGAAGTTGGCATATGTTAAATATAGAACAGGGGCTCCTGGCTGGCTCAGTTGGTAGAAAATGCAACTCTTGATCTTGAGGTCGTGAGTCGAAGCCCCACGTTGGGTGTAGTGCTTTCTTAAAAAAATAGAACAAGCAGTAAGGCTGGGATGTAAGGAAGAAGGGGAAAATTGTATGAGTTTAGGTCACAAAGGAGGACAGGTGCTAAATTAGGGAGTACATGTCAGACTATGGCCAGAAGTCTGTAGGTTGTTCAAGGTGAACGTCAGGCAATTGGAGGGTATTATATCAGGGAGTAATGTAATCTGATAAGTAAATTCAAAGCATCACTCCCATTCCCAGAAGGATAATAAACTCCGGGGCAAGAGAGGAAGCATAAGACCAGCTAGAAGTCTGCTGCAATCTGTTCCAGGGCAGCAAAATGTAAGTGGAAAATAGCAATGACATTAAGGACGTATTTTTGAGGCAGAGCTGTCATATTTTTTCTATTAAAATTATGACCTAATGATTTATTACAAAGCAATATGAAATTTTTCTATTCTAAATTAAGACAGATTCTCTGCAAAATGTAAAATATCTCATTTAAATATTGCTTCCTTTTGGTATTTTCACATCTGCTGCCTCTTACTCTTCCCACATAACACTCTTTTCTAATTTTAAAGACATATTCATTCATAACTCTGTTAATTAGTGTCATGCAAGTTGCAAAAATAGAGGTATATCCAGGTTACTTAAGGTCACATAAAAATACACAAGGATAAAAATATATATATGCCCCAAGCTGATCAACCAGCTTCACAAACACATTTTATAAAGACCTATAATAATAACTACTTCTTTCCTTGTTAAAAGTGCAACTCTTCTGACCCAAGTGCAGATCTGGATATATGGTTATCATGTCATCCAGTGACATGTGAATATTTGATGCTCTCTGAATTATGGCTAAGACTTCTCATATATCTTTCTTCCCCACTCTCTGATGTTTTGCTTCTCCTATTGTATTCTGCTTTTCTGTTCATTGCACTAGATTCAACTCTATACCACTGTGTATGTTATGTGTGCCTTCTTGTAAATTTACCTTCAAATTTCCTAAAGAGAGATTTCTTTTTTTGGGAGTTCTCCAGTCAGGCTACCTCTCTTGGGCACCTGGGTTTAGTCATATACACATTAGATGATTCACCTTAACTACTGGAACAACCTCTGTGTTCAGGGAAGTAGGTACATACGACCCAAACATGGTTTCTCACAGTGTCCCTTTCCTTCAATAGAGGAGTTGAACCTGACAGACTTCTGCAACAGAGGCTTCCATCTCTGGATGTACATCAGTCAAAACTGTAAACTTAAAAACTACACATGCCTCAGTAGCACACCTAAGAGAGTGACACACACACACACACACACACACACCCCTGCACAATTCCTGAGAGACGCTGATTTAGAATGCAATTGTCTTTTTTCAAGTGCATTAAAAAAAACTGAACTGAACTATTTTACCCTGTGAGAAGTATCAACCACTTGACCCATTTGGCTTATGAACTATTTATGATCTTTATAAAATTTATCCTTATATGCTTTTTGTTCTATTTAAAGCAATGGTTGAGTTCTAATAAATGTAATAATGCAGGATAAATCTATGCCCTCAAAATAAAACTTAATTCAGTAAAATCACATTAAAACATAACTCACTTTTGACACTTTGCCCCAGGGTCTTGATGGTACGCACACACACAGACACACCTCTGAAAATGCCACTTACTTGTTATATACAAGAATCTAATGCTAGTTACATTTTGTTTAAAATGGCTGTGAAAACCTACACTTACCAGTTTTCTCATGATTTAAGATAGCTAGTAAAAACATTGGAAGATGAATAGATACACACTCCATAATAAGCAGGAAAAAGTGATACACAGTTGCTATTCATAAATTTAAAAATGAGTATATATCTGTATGCCCATAATCAAATATTTCCATTCAGTTTCTGGCAGCGTGAAGTTATTAATTAAAATCCATTTATCTATTTATTTATATATAAGGTGACCACATACTTTATTGTTCAGACTAGAATACTTTTTAGAGTGAAAAAGCTTGATATTAATAATTATTCTGTGACTCAAATGGCACAGTTATTGAGATGTGTCTGTTAGTCAGATTTCAGAATCTCTATGGATATGATTTCATTATAAAAATATAAATAATTTATCTAAAAAATTTTGAAACAATTTAGGACTTGAGAAATACTCTATATTCTGGAGGGTTTTGTGACTGGCTAAATGATCTTTCTAATGCAATTTTCTAAAGATTTCAAAAATCAAGGGTTCTGCTTCAGACAGTGGCAGATTAGTTTCTTATCTGTTGTGGAGGTCCAGTCTTCCCACTGAGAAAAACTAGAAAAGATAGACAATTTTTTACAAATAAAATAAAGTAAAATAAAATGTGTTTCTGAAGATATCAAATATAATTTGCAGGGACATGATCTTGATGAAGGGAAACCTGGAGAAATGGGCTCTGTGTATTTTTGGGTTTTTGTTTCACAAATTATCACAATGGCTGCTGAAAGGGTGAGAAATTAAGCACTTTTAAGACTCTTGTGGCTAGAGAGACAAAAATTGCAGTTACCGGGCTGCTAAAAACAAAAATAGAATACTAGCAAATAATCAGGGCTTTAGGTAGGACCCTGAAGGCCTTTTCCCAACATGCAAGGAAATAGAATAAACCTCATAAAATTATTGTCTTGATCCTTGATTGGATTTGTCCCTAGTTTAGATGCTTGTCATAAGAAAAGTAAGCGAAGCAAATTCACAATGAACAAAGATACCACCCTAGGATTCAAATTGTATTGATACATTTTATATAGAATCTAGAATTCAATTTTTAAAAACAATAGGTTTTTAGGAAGACAAGTCTTAATAGAATTCAAGAGAGAAAAAAGTGGAGAGGGGCACCTGGGTGGCTCAGTCATTGAGCATACAAATTTGGCTCAAGTCATGATCTCAGGGTTCGCGGGTTTGAGCCCTACATCAGGATCTGTGCTGACAGCTCAGAGCCTGGAGTCTGCTTCAGATTCTGTGTCTCCCTCTCTCCCTCCCCTGCTCGCTCTCTCTCTCTCTCTCTCTCTCTCTCTCTCAAAAATAAATAAACATTTAAAAAAAATTCTTAAGGGGAGCCTGGGTGGTTCAGTTGGTTAAGCGGCCAACTTCGGCTCAGGTCATGATTTCGCGGTCTGTGAGTTCAAGCCCCGCGTCAGATTCTGTGCTGACCGCTCAGAGCCTGGAGCCTGTTTCCGATTCTGTGTCTCCCTCTCTCTGACCCTCACCCGTTCATGCTCTGTCTCTCTCTGTCTCAAAAATAAATAAACGTTAAAAAAAAATTTAAAAAAATTCTTAAAAGACAGTGGAGAAAGACCACAGGGAGTACATATATCATTAGATTTAGACATTAAAATAATTAGATATAAGGAATTAAAAGAAAATATTTTAGGTAGAGATTTGAAAACTATTATAAAAGATGAAGAGTTGGCTTTGCAGAACATTAGCAAAATGGTGAACCAGGAACCTCCAAGTTCTTTTCCACCATAGAAAAATAAAACACAGTAAGAAATTGGCTGAATTAACTCCACAGAAGCTCTGGGAAAGAAAGGCTTAGCGCAATTAAGCAAATGGCAAATCAAGTAAAAGCCACCTTCAGAAAGGTAAGGAAGTGTAGTGTGTTTTCTTGTCCTTGCTGCATACTCTTGTTAGTATGCCAAGGTCTTAGTCTGGAGGAAGTGGCAACCCAGACCCCAGTTTCCTCTCTCAAACTGGAGAGAGCAAAGGAAACCTCATTTGTGATATTTTACCCTATCTGGGCTGCCTCAAGGACAGAGGACAAAAGGGAGAGGCTGAAATAATGATGATTTATTGAAAGTCTATTTAATAAACAAATTTTTGGATCTCCCTTACCACTCTACAAGCTAGTCCCCAAATGTTGCAAGAATGATGTTTTATTTGCTGAAACAGATAAGACAGATTTTCTGGGCTGGGAGATGAACAGACCAAATTGAGAGTGGGTGTAGTGTACTTAAAACAGAAGATTTTTAAAAACATGTGCATAATGGATGCTGAGGTTCTCAGCCCTGTTTTTTTCACTTTGCTGTAAGAACATTGGCAACTAACCAAAATGGATATATTCAGAGTCTTAGAGAAAATGGCTTAAACAGAAAGACCTCAAGATGGAGGTGTTGAGGTTCCCCAAATAAATGGAAAAGGAATATTATTCTTGAGTGATATAGATGCTCAGAACTATTAGTCAGTGTTTAGCCTCACAAATCTAAAACACAGGCAGCCAACCAAGGATTAGTGGACTTCTGAGGAAACATAAAGATCAAAATATTAAATAGAAAAAAGAAAAAAAAGGGCAACCTTGTCAAAACAGAGTCTCTTCAGAGAAAACACTTGAAAGAAAGGAAATTAATTTTTATAAATTAAAAATTGAACCTCATCATCAATATCATCAAAGAGAAGAAAGACTTAATTCCAACAACAAACTTGTAACAGTATAATACAGAGAAGGAAAAAAAAGTTCTTAAAAATATCACTTTAATTATGATGGTATAATAATATAATAGTAAGATTGGTAGGTATACTTTAAGAAATTTCACAAAAAGTAGAGCAAAAGGCAAACTGAAAGAAAATAGAAGAGAAATGTAAGATACTACAGGAAAACAAAGAGATTCACTATTTGAAAAATAGTTCAAGAAAGAGAGAATAGGAAAATATGAGGAAGAAAATCAAGGAGATAATTAAAAAAAAAATCTCCAGAACTGAAGGCCAAGAAATTCAAAATCTAAAGTACCAACCTGACCTAATTGTTGAAATAGATGCACATCAAACACATCATGATGAAATTTTAGAAGTCCTTAAAAGTATGCAGAGCTGAAAACAAACAACCCCCTCTCAAAACAAGCAAACAAACACACACACACACACACACAAAACAAAACAAGATATAAAACTAATCAGGAACCATCAAGGGTGTAACAAGGGTGAGGACGAGCAGCAATGAAAATGGCCCACCCTGCAAGGTAGAAAATTATTGTAACCAATGTTGCTTAGAATTGTCTTTCTATAGTGGCATTTTTTTAAAAAGGCTGACTGATAGATTTTTATATTACTGTTTTTAAATACTTTACATTCAATGAACTCATTATTTGAACCTGAGGTCAATCATTATCCTATCCCCAATCCTCATCTTTGTATACCGTTGAGCATCAGAATGGCTTTTGACTTCACAGAAACACTGGAAATGGAAGGCAGTGGAACAGTACCTTCATTTAAGAAACAAAAAATATGTATTGCCCTCAATAAGTACCAAACATTGTTGTATGAGTTTGGAACACATTTGTGACAAACATATGAAAAACCCTATGCTAATTGAGCTTATATTTTAACAGGGGGAAGGTGCACA
The DNA here is from genome assembly GCF_018350195.1 of Panthera tigris. Lineage (NCBI taxonomy): Eukaryota > Metazoa > Chordata > Mammalia > Carnivora > Felidae > Panthera > Panthera tigris. The sequence continues at coordinate 75,341,639 of NC_056662.1, forward strand.
ACACATATCACAAAATAACATTTATATCATATCTTAGAAGGAATGAGTGTTATAACAAGAACAACAAAGAATATATAGAGTAGTGTTCAGGGTACCTGCCATGATGGGGACATAGACTAAGAGAATAGTAAGTCAGATGTTAATGGTCGGCTTCACATAAAGGTGACATTTAAGCAAGGTCCTGAATGAGACGCAGTCGGAACATGTGAGATAGACAGCATCCAGCACAAAGACTAAAATGAGGGCTGGCAGAATGACAGTGTGTGACAATGGAAAGGGTGGCATGAAGGTCCTGTTGAGCTTCCCAAGGACTCAGATTTTTGTATGAATGAAATGTTAGCCATTTTGAGTAAAATATTAACATGATCTGACTTTTGTTATTAATTTTTAATTGTGTTTAGAATATAATACAACTCAAAAGACAGCAAAGGTCAAGAAGACCAATTAGAAGACTACTGCAGTAATACAGGAAAGAGATGACTGTGTCTTAGAGCAGGATGTGACAGTGAGGTGTTGAGAAATGTTTACATTCTGTGTCTGTTTTTAAGGTACAGCCAATGAAATTCCTGGTTATATTTGATATGGACAGTATAAGGAAGAGTCAAGATTGAAACCGAAGCTTTAGCCCAATCCACAGAAGAGTTGGCATTGCCATTAACTGAGTTGGAAAAGTATAACTAGAGGAGAAAAGAAGATGGACCTCAACATTAGGAGGTTGAACAAAGAGGTTGAAATCACAAAGGAGACTGAAGCCACTGAGTTTGACTCAATGAAGAAAACCAGGTGTGATGTTCTTGAAGCCAAGAGAAGTATCATTAAGGAAGAAGGAGTAATGTGTTACATGACATGAGTTCTGAGAACAGACAAGTAGATTTAGCAACATGGAGGTTATAATTTATATTGAAAAAAAGGAACTGCAAGGTGTGGGTAAAGGATAAAGTCTAATTGGAAGGGGAACCATATAATGGGAGGAGAGAAATGGGAGACAGTATGAGTAGGAAATCTCTCCTAGGAATTTTGCTGTAAAGGACAGCAAATGAATGGGAGCTCAAATCAGCAATGGGATCAAGAGAAAGTTTCTTTCTCTTTTTTCCAAAACATGAGAAATAGCATATTTCTATGCTGACAGGACTGAATCATTTGAGAAGAAATTTTGATTATGTAGGAGAGAGGAGGGAAAATCTTTTAAAAGATATTCTTGACTAGGGTAGAGAAAATTAGATCTTAGTGCCTAAGTGGAGAGAAAGGCTTTAGACCAGAGCATGGATGGTTTATCAGTCCAAGGCAGGAAGGCCCTGTAGTTGGGTCAGTAGGTGGGTAGGTGTAGTTGTGGGAAACTGTGGGGTATCTCTACTGATTATTTCAGCTTTCTCAGGCAAGCTGTCAGTAAGGTCATCAACTGAGAGTACGGAGGGAGACAATACTGAAGGCAATATGAAATGAAAGAAAGGGTGTGAAATAAGCATTAAGGACAGTGGGAGAATAAATGGATTTTGGAAATACAGTGTGATTCTCTGGTGTTTTGAGGTTCTTGGCCATGAATTTTAAGTGAGACCCATCAGTTTGATTTTGTGTCTTCCCCCAGACACGTTTAACTGCACAAGTGCCTTCAAAATTATGAAGAAAAATCCCTTCCAGGGGCTGGGTGGCTCAGTTGGTTACATGTCTGACTCTTGATTTCAGCTCAGGTCATGATCTCATGGCTCAGTTCTTGAGATGGAGCCCCATGGAGGGCTCTGTGCCAACAGCATGAAGCCTGCTTGGAATGCTCTCACTCCCTCTCTCTCTGCTCCTCCCTTGCTTGATTCTCCATCTCTCTCTCAAAATAATAAACATTTAAAAAAACTTGAGAAAAAAGAGAAATCATTTCCAACCTAGAGTTCTATAAATTTCTAAATTTTCATTATGAAACAGGATGAGATAAAAAAAAATAATTTCAAACATACAAGGTCTCGAAAAAGTTACCTCCCATGCACACATTCACAGGAAGTTACAGAAGGATGTATTCCACCAGATGAGGATATAAACTAAGAAAAAGGAAAGCATGGGATAACAGGAAACAGGAAATCAAACACAGGATAGAAATAGAAGGAATCCTTGAATATGTGTAAAGGGCAAGTCCAGCATGCAAACTGGATTTCAAATATACAGGGCAGCCAGATCAGCTTAGAAGAGGCCCCGATGCAAGAAGATAAAATGGATAGAATAAGTGAAATCACTAACTGTACTCAGAAGAGATTCAGAAAATTTGACAGTTTATTACTGATGAGTACATACAAGTAATGACAATTATTAGCACCCAGGAAAATAAAAAGTAGTTCCAGGAGGGAAAAGCAATTATAGTTGGTGTACAGGTTCACCTGTGAATCATGTTTACATTACCATAATAATGCAAATACTGAATCGTATCTTATAAAAATTTCCACATAGTACTACTGGCAAGGGGATAGGAAGAGCATTCATGTGTGGTGGGATAGCAATAGGAAAACTAAAAAACATCAAAATTCTTGGTAAAGGGAGAGATCAGCTAGTAATGATTAAGACTGGAAAAATCAAGATGCTGCAGTATAAGCATTTTCTTTAGAAACTAAGATCAAACCAAAATAATTTAACAAATAGAGATGAAAGTTTGGTTGTCCCTCGAGTGGGAGCAGGAGGTGAGGCAGAAAACTTTGTTTGGCTCTAATAAGTGATGTAGAATCATTTTGCTCTTTACATTCATGCATAACTCGGTTAAAGAAAAATAGGAAAGGATAGTATACACACAGATAACAGCATGCTTGAAAGAAATGGCAAGTAGCTATGTACTACTCCCACTGTAGAGTGTTGTGATGGTTAAAAAGAGAAGAGGAAAAAAGAAAAAAAAGTAGGTTCTCAGAAAGGTCAAGCCATGAAATTTTGGTTTTATTCAAGAGAATATAAGGAGTCATTGAAAGTAATGAAGCAAGAAAATTGTAGAATCAGATTTGTCTACAAGGGTGATTCTAACATCAGTGTAGACGGTAGCTTGGAGGGTATAAAACTAGAGGCGTGGGAATGAACCAGAATATTGAAATATTTCAGTAGAAAGACAATGGGTTTTCAGACCACTTGTATCTGTTCCACTCCCATCTGCCTTACATTTTCCTACTTCTCTTTCCATTTCTTTCTGTCCCATTTTTCCCCTCTAAGGTCAATAGTAGAAATGAAGTGTGTGTGTGTGTGTGTGTGTGTGTGTACATGTGAACATGTGCTACTATCTGCATATGCATTTTTCTGTGTGTGAATGAAAACATAGCTATGGTCTCTACTTATTTAAAAGTTGTATTTGCACAAAACTGCATAATTTTTTGGGTAAAAATAATTAAATTACATTTTGTACTGTGGCTAGTTATATTCCTCTCTAGTAAGTCTTTTGATATAAAATATATTGTCTAGGAACATTCTTTAGACCCTGAAATAGGGTTTTAGACAAAAATGGAAAGATCTAACATTAGTGTTAAATTTAAAGTATCCCTGATGGTGTAAGCCAACCCTAATATACTTTAACAGGTTCTAAAATGAGGGCTAATACCAAGCCCTCTGCCAGTGCTCCAACTTAAAATCCAAACCAAAAGACCCAGAGATATCAGTCTGATTGGCCATGGTAGGACCCCCAATGCTATTTGTCTTTCCTTGTATGATGTTCCAGTCCTTCCCTTAGAAATTCTTTCATTAACTGTTCATTTTGGCTCTATTTCTGACATGATCATTTTTCTTCCCCGTGTTGCTGCTATTCTATTTCCTAGTTTCTCTCTCTCTCTCTCTCTCTCTCTCTTTCTCTCTCTCTCACTTTTTTTTCTTTCTAGAATGCATACAAGTTTCCTGTTTCTATAGCTCACTAATTTTTCTGTTGTCAGTCACATCTTCTGCCCTCTATGGATATGGGTCCGTGCAACTATTCACTGAGCTTCCATTTATCTTGTTTTTATTTTTCGTCATTTCTTTCCATTTCAAAAAAAGCTGTCATTTCTGTGCTCTTTTTTTAGTAACCAGTGAAGTATAGCAGACAGGTGAACTGAACAATAATGAGAGTCTAAAAAATACTGTGATTCTATTTCCAGAAATTATTTGCTTTTTGGATTAAGTTGAAGTATCTTTCTCCCAGCAAATACTTTAGAAGCTCCTATTATGTGAAAATTTGAGCCCTCCTTTGAGGCCACATCGTAAAGCACTGATAAATGTAAATATAAACCACTGGCCATGTGATTGTTGGAACCTCCTCTGATATATAGAGAGCCTATCCACTGAAGATGTAAAGGCATCCACAATGGATAATGTCATATGACTTACCAAGTGTTACTTGGTCTAAGATGGGTCTAAGATGTAGAGCATTCAAAGCAGGGATTCTGCATGAGACAAAGCTCTTCCTCTCAAGGAAGTTGCTAAGTAGATGGTCAATGGTCAAATGTATCCAGTGGAGGATAGTGGTAAAGAGCTAGGGCTCAGGCATCAAGGTCACCTGGGCTTAATCTTGCCTCTACCAGTTCATACCAGGGTAGAGGTGGTTTAGTTACTTATTGAGGCAGCACTTACAGAGCACTCACTTCCCAGCCTGACACATAGATGGCACTCAATAAATGTGAGCTATTATATCTAAGTACGAGATAATGTGCCTATTGAAGTCTCCAAGGGAACATATGGAAATGTAGGTTAAATGCCTATTGACCATGGTTATAAGACGAAACTCAACCTCAGAACCAATCAGGTAAAAACATATCTAATAAGAATGAGGGAAATGACTATAGGAATATGGACTGTCCAAAAAGCTGGAAAACAGGATACAGGAATTATTGCTGCATTCCTAGTTACTATCTCTACTCTCTCGATGAGAACACAGTTCTGTATATTTGGCTCAGGACACTAGAAAGACCAATGTTTGTAAATATGTCTTTGAACTAAATATCACTGAATGTTTGTGCTGTTTTGAAATGCTTACACAGCCTCAAGTGTAACAGGGACAAGGAAGACTTGCCTTTCCAAATCTCATGAGATTCTTGAGTCACTGTCACCAGATGCTTTGCACCCTTTTAATCCTTTTTGGAATAAAGGGGCAAGTGAAGATTTTTCTGAGATATTCCGGATCTGCTCCTGCTCTTAACAAAATCACTGAAAGATCCTCAACGTTTGTCAGATGTGAGAATAAGTGAATACCTCATGTTGGGGGCAGGGGTGAGGTGCCCAAACACAGGGAAAATGAAGAAGAGAACCATGAGGTAAAGATGTTCAAGTGAAGACTCAATTGCCCAGAGAAGGAAAACTTTGGGTAGTTGTTTCTAAAGAGAAAGAGCCGTACCAAAGGGCTACATCCCTCTTTCGGACCTCTGAAATGTCAGCCCAGTAGACAGCTGGAGGCAGGTCCATCCAAATTCCTTTGCCGTGGCTTTTCCTACCCTGGTTAGCTAAGACAGAGAGAACACTTGAGGTTCTTGAAAGGGAGTTGAAAATGCAAGGGCATTAGGGGAAAAAGCTCTGAGAACTCCCTCAAGATTCCGTTAGACTATCAGTAGGCAACTTTCCAGGCAAAAATTAGATGGATATAGAAACGTAGAAGCAGAGTACTAACCGAGTTTGCTGGAGAAAAGTAAGTTAGAGAAAGAGGGAAGCAGAGGAGACTACAAAACAAGGAAAGTTAAATATATGCCAAGGTTTAGATGTCACGTGGGTAGCTACAATTTAAGGAAAAATCTATTTCTATTTATCTCCCTTTAAACAGTGGCCAGAAACTTCTGAGTTTGCTTAAATATTTTCATTGATAATGGTGTATGCACACCTCTTTTAAAAACTTCTACTTGAAATGAATGATTAGGAATTTGGCCAAGATTATTCTGAGTGGGTGAATATTGAGAACTTTATAATTTCAAGAGTGATCCCAAAGTGTTAAATAACTATTGTATTTTGAACAGGACTTTATTTACAGGAGAATAAAACCTTATTGGATTGAAATCAGATGAGATAAAGTGAATGGCTGATAGGATACCTGGGTGGCTCAGTCAGTTGAATGTCTGACTCTTGATTTCAGCTCAGGTCATGATCTCCTGTTTTGTGGGTTCCTTCATGGGTTCAAGCCCAACTCAGGCTCTGTGCTGACAGTGCTGATCCTGCTTGGGATTCTCTCTCTCTCTCTCTGCCTGTCCCTTGCTCTTTCTCTTTTTCAAAATAAATAAACTTGAAAAAGAAAAAGTGGATGGCTGGTGACATGCCTGATTTCTCCAAGGCTACAAATCTGAGGAAGTCCTATCCCTTCTCACCTTTGGGTCATTTTAGAGTTTTACCCAGGGAAAACACACTGTATTAGAGGAGTACAACTATTGGGCTAATTAGTAAGAATATGTGAAATCAGCAAATTTACTAAAATGTTAATATTAGTTGGGGGAGTTGAGAAGGATGGGTAACTGTCCATCATTTAAGACTTCACAGAAAATAAGTAGTACCAGGTATATGGGAGATGAGCAAAGTGTGAAAGCAGATTTGCACTCAGAGCTAGAGGCATTAGTGACCACAGCTAGAGGCACGTGCCCACATTCTGCCCTGGAAATGGTCACAGTGCCTGGAAAAAACCTTGCTAATATGAAAGAGGCAACAAGAGACATAGGTGGATGAGAATCAAACAAGTCCTTGTCAAAAATAAGACTCTCCCCCACTTTGTTAGAAATGAAGGAGGATCCAGGGAGTCAGGAAAAAGGGATTCTAGGCTTAGGCTAGGCATCTGTGAGAACATTCAATCCTCGATAGAAGATATCTGCTGAGTTCTTCCCTAAGACTGTTGGAAGGGAGGACCCGGATTTCCTGGACTTCTCCCCTAAGGAAGTGGGTAGCCTTTTGAGGACAAGACAGTAACAGAGTCTCATAGTGGATGGTTATTCTAGTGAGCCTGAAGCAGCTTAGATCTTTTGGATACTATTGGAAGTCTCCACTGGAGATATGCACAGGCAGTTAAGAATGAATTAATAAGAAAAAGACAGACAGGGTGCCTGTGTGGCTCAGTCGATTAAGCTTCTGGCTCTTGACTTCCATTCAGGTCGTGATTTCATGGTTTGTAAGTTTGAGCCCTGCACTGAGCTCTGAGCTGACAGCACAGAGCCTGCTTGGGATGCTCTCTCCCTCCCTTTCTCTCTGCCCTTCTCCCACTTGAGAATGCATAGGCATGCATGCTCTCTCTCTCTCAAAATAAAAATAAATAAATTAAAAAAAAAAAAAAAAAGAAAAAGACAGATAACCCAGTAGGCAAAATGGCAACATTTGTTAATGGGCATTTTACAAAGTAGGAAGTGTGAGTGGCAAAAAAATTCACTGGAAAAGCTACTTGAGTTCACTGGTGATCAGGAAAATGAAAATTAAAAACATCATGAGCTAGTGTTTAAATAAAACTTAAAGTCTGATGATACCTAGTATCAACATGGATGTGAAGTATAGTTTTCTACATCACCAATTGGAGTGCAAACTGGTACCACCACTTTAGAAAGCAACTTGAGGTTTTTACAGAAAATTTAAAAATAAGTATATCATAAGCTGTAAGAATATAATGTAGAGGAACTTTGTATTTTTTGTATTTTGCGTCAGGAGTCAGATAATTGTATATTTCTTGCAACAGTGTCTATAATAGCAAAATGTGAAGCTGCCTTAACGTTCATTAGTAGAACATATAAATTGTAATACATTCAAACAACAGGATAACATACAACAGTGGAAATATGTAAATATTATAACAGACACCAATATAATCTTAAGCAGCAAATGGAAAGCCTGGCTGGCCCATTTACATTTTGGTGAAAATACAATCTATATTAGGGGAAATATCAGATCTCAAGTAGACCACTTCCTGACTTGAAATCAACAAATACATAGGTGTAAAAATGCCTGTGAAAATTGTTTCAATCCAAATGTACAGATGCAGATACACATTGTCTGTGTGCATGTGTGTACCCATTTGCATACGTGTGTGTGTCTAAGCAATTAAATAGCCTTTCAAAAGTATTTCATGTAAAATTTTTGGTTAAGATGTTTTAAATGCCTGATAATTTTTGTTATTATCTTGTTTTTTCTGGTATTGTAGTTAGACTTTAGAAAGTTAAGCTAGCAGAGTACTGAAATAATGACTATATTTATCTAAACACCTCTTTAACAGCAGAAATCAACATTATACAACCTTACGATGAGAGATAAATAGTAAAATAGAGTATATGTAAAATAGAGTATTAAAAGCAAAATTTAAATAGAACTACAAAGGGTTATATTTGTCTACATTATCCTCCTTATTGTTACTGTTCAATAATTATACATAATTTTATGTGGATCCTACATCTCTGTACATTTGGATTGACTGACTGTGCTGCTCCTCCAAAAAGACATCTTTTCTTTAAAAAGTTTATTTATCTAGTTTGAGAGAGACAGAGAAAGCATGAGTTGGGGAGAGGCAGAGAGGAAGAATCCCAAGCAGGCTCAACACTCTCAGCGCAGAGCCCGACGTGGGGCTTGAACTCACAAAACTGTGAGGTCATGACCTGAGCTGAAATCAAGAGTCAGATGCTTACCTGACTGAACCACACAGGTGCACCAAGAAATCAGTTCTTATTTATCTATCATCTATCTATCTATCTATCTATCTATCTACTTATTTATTTATTTAGAGCCCAAGTAAGATTAATGTGAGGTGATTCTGGCCTGTATCCTTTGAGGTCAATTTCAAGATGCTTGAGCCAGGAGTCAAAAAGAAAATCCAAAGTTCTAAATTTGGGGCAGCAAACTTGTATTCCAAAAGCACATAGTTTGGTATGGTAATGTGTAATAGTTTATTAAACTGTAACTATCAAATGATAATTATAAACTATAATCAAAAATGGTGTAAAAATAGAGGGAGGAATTTTAGATGCAGAAGCTCTTATATACTAGAGGAAGGTGATAAGCTTAGTAAAGAACAAATTAAGATTATTAAGATTTTTACAGAATAAGAAATTCTTGTTATTTCTGTTTTCTGTTCTCATCCTGATATATTCCCAATTTTCCTGTTAAACACTATAATCTCCAACACTAGTATATAGGGTTTGGTCTTTAAATTTAGTGTCCACTATGGGGCACCTGGGTGGCTCAGTCGATTAAGCATCCGACTCGGACTCGGGTTGTGATCTCACGGTTCGTGAGTTTGAGCCCCGCATCAGGCTCTGTGCTGACAGCTCAGAGCCTGGAGCCTGTTTCGGATTCTGTGTCTCCCTCTCTCTCTACCCCTCCCCCACTCATGCTCTGTCTCTGTCAGTTGAGTGTCCGGCTTTGGCTCAGGTCATGATCTCACAGTTTGTGAGTTCAAGCCCCGCGTTGGGCTCTGTGCTGACAGCTCAGAACCTGGAGACTGCTTTGGATTCTGTGCCTCCCTCCCTGCCCCTCCCTCCCCTGCTCATGCTCTGTCTCTCTCTCAAAAATAAATAAACATTAAAAATAAATAAATAAATAAATAAATAAATAAATAAATAAATTCAGTGTCCACTGAAGAGAGTCAGAGCATGTTAGAGAACCACTGAGGCCACATCATCCAAAGCTTTGCAAAACATGCTTTCTATGAAGGACAAGATCTGATTTCAACCGTGCTACAGTGTCTCCACCTTTAGAGGAAACTGGGTTTCATTTGTAGGGGTCTAGGAATCATGGACCTGAATACCCTAGCCATGCCTTTTTATCCACCCTTCCTTTTCACTCAAGACTGGGCATGACTTCCCTCTTTATCCTCATCAGGTAGCCTACGAAAGAGCAATATCAGAAAGCAAATACTTTGTGAGGTTAAGGAAAGCAAAATTTTAAAACCTCTGAGCTCAGAATGTGGCCCTCTGGTCTCTCACCCCAGAGAATGAATACATTTTTAAGTGAATTTGTATTCAATATGGAAATAGAGTCACAGTTAAGTCCCAGTCTGCCAAAGGCATACATTCATGGTTTCCACACTGTGTGAACTGTGAGTAATGATTTCCTTTTGGGGAAAACTTATTAAGATTCAAAATATTAAGTTGATTTTCTATTTTAATATGCTTATATGCAATAACATAATTACAGTGTTAATTGTGCTAAACACACAAAAAATATATTCCTTGGAGTACCATCCAGTAGAATTCAAAGAGCCTTTACCTTCAGCTAGAGAAACTGAACTTTTTGGAGTCTATGCTGAGAGAATTTGGACCCCGTGAATAGTCGCTTTCTGCAACAGCCAGAAAAAAAATGTACTTCTTAGAAGATTTGACCCTGTATCCAGAGGACTGATGCTGAGTTCTATGCACAGATCAAAAAGATGCAAACTTGTTCCTGTTATTTTGGGAAAAATGCTTCAAAACTACTTCAGTTTTCAAAAGATACTTCAGGAACACACAAAACAGTATAAGCAAAGAAATTTTAACTATAAGTTGGGGAGTGTAATTATGTGAGTGTACCAGGTGCATTAATGCCCCTATGCACACATAGAAGTCCACATCCTAATCCCCAGAACCTGTGCATCAGCTACCTCCTATGCCCGAAAGGACTCTGCAGATGTGACTATGTTAAAAATCTTGGGATGGCAATATCATCCTGTATTATCTGGGTGGGACCAATGTAATCATAATTATAAGAGAGAGGAGAGTCAGAGAAGATGTGAAGACAGAAGAAGAGGTGAGAGAAGGAGAGAGAGGGAAGTGGAGAGAAGAGAGAGATTTGAAGATGCTGCATTGTTGGATTTGAAGGTGGAGAAGGGACCATAAGCCAAGAGAATGTAAGACAATTAATTCTCTCTGAGAACTTCCAGAAAGAAACACACCTTTGCTGACACCTTGATTTGTAAGACTTCTGACCTGCGGGATTGTAAGACAGTAAGTTTGTGTTGTCTTAAGTCATTACGTTGTGGCAATTTGCTACAGCAGCAATAGAAAACTGATAATGAGCCAAAAGAAAGGATCCAAGAAAAATATCATAAGCTTCTCCCAGTTGTGAACAATAAAACCACAATCCTGTTCAGGCTTGAGAGTCTAAGTGCAAACTTGGTCAGAATCTGTTAGTCACCCCTGTGCTAACATAGAAAAGACACTCGATGCATAATTGTGATATGTAAACTAATTAATGAAATTATGGAAGAAATAATAAAAATACAAGTAAATTATAGCCATGCACATGGAGTTTAAACAAGGGATAGATAACCCCCTGCTTTTCAAAAATTCAGATTCTGTGAAGGAAAATGTGATCAATGTATCATCCACTCAAAAAAAATCCAGTGTCCTCTAGATACGATGACCTTGCTCAGCAAGGTCACACGGCAAGCAACCGTGTGATTGTTTGAGGCACGGAGAGAAGAAAAAGCAATGTGTTTTTGGATATTTGTTCCATTTTTCTTTCCTTCAGCTTTGCATAAACCAAACATTTTCCACTTAGGAACTACACAAATAGTTGAAGGTGGCATGAAGGTTGTAGCAAGCATATTTTCCAGGAGAAGTATATTTTTGCATTTGAAATTAGCCATAGCTTAGCAACGCCAGCTTCCAAAACATTTATACCAAGTGAAGAGCTGCATATGCTGGTGTGCTCGGTGTACTGAAACAGCACCAAGCAGAGGCACCCAACAGGGTGGGAAAGAAGAATCGCAAAACACGCTTCTTTTCCTGTTATTATTGCTGTTTAAAATTGTTGTTTTCAGTGGAGAGCATCACGCCTTTAACATTAGTGCAATATTATGGAAAGAAAGCATATGTTCCCTGTGTTTAACTTTGAGATGGTGCCTGTTATCATGGGAACCATTGTTATTATTATATTATAATGTTATTATATTTATTATAACATTCACTGTATTATCACTAGACAGTAGCTGCCAAATTGAACAATAAAGAGCTCCGTGTCATCTGCTGACTCCAGTGCGGTTCAGCCTCTCCAGTCATCAAAAGGGACACACTTTCTGTCTTCCTCTCGAACTCCCCTGAGTGGTGTGGGACGTGGGTCTTCAGGCCAGTTTAGGGCAGAGCATGGCTTCTGTTCTATCTTCCCTCCTCTGGCAAATGGAGAGCAGGATTTAATCTATTTTCTCCTCCACAGCATGTTTTTTAGTGCTGACTTACAGACATCTCCTCCCTTCACTGAAGATGACTAGGTTCATTAAAAATCATATGCAAAACGGCTGATAAAATATGTGGCTTAATTGCCAAACAGATTATTATGAACAATGACAGAAACTAAATATCAGTAGTGGCAGAGATTTCATCTGCGAAAAGGTCAAAGTGTTGCCTTGTCTCCCTGCCAAGGAAGGTTTTCATTGTTCTGAGGTCAGAGCTGGAGGACATCAGGACATTCCCTAATGCTTTCCTGGATGCATTTTCATACCTTCTTCCTCCCTTCTCTCTGCTGTTCCTGGGGAAAGTTCTGAATGCGGAGTAGAGAATTTGTAGAGAATAAAGAACAGAAGCTTTGGATCAAAACATATCTGTGCTCAAATCTCAGTGCTGCTCTATTCTAGTTGTGATACCTTGGATCCGGGTAGATACTGGCTCTGAGGCTTACGCATCTGTTAAATAAAGTAAGGCGGCATAGTTAGCGGCATCATCGTATGGTGATTGAAAAAGAAAACTCCTATTAGCTGTCTTCACACTCTGGAAAAGGTAGCTGTTGTTAAAACCCACAAATATCTCTGTGCTAGTAGAGTTTGCATTGTTCTTTTGGGCTCCACCCTTGTTCTCTACTATTTTCTTAAACTCGTAAGTGGTCTGTGACCGAGTTCACAACAGTTTTCTTAAGATGCAAAGGCTGTTACTACCTAAACCTAGTTCACGGAGTGCTCCCTGCTCTGGAAGGAGTGAGAGGTTTCCGTTATTACAGAAAGGAAATTTTAAAAAAGCCAATTTTTCATGTATTGAAATTAACCCAGTTAATTCTGAATGGCCAGGTAAGTGGATCAAATTACTTGCCAGCCTGGGAATCTGTAAGCTTCCAATTCTGCCCCATCCTCCTACTACTGCCCCCTCCTTCACCCCATGTGTAGATGACTGGTGACCATGTTGCAGCAGCATTTCCCTCAAAGCCATGGATTCCATCAAAACCTCAGGTAGGTTTGCTTTGTTTGGCCTGCTGGACATCTCAAGGTGTGACTGCCCTCTGGTGGCAGCTGCCTTCCCCACACCCAAATGTAAAGATTCTTTGGTTTGTTTTTTCCATTTTACCTCTGTTGCACGTAGAAAGCCCAGACAGCTGACCAGTTGATTTATTGTTTCTTAGGCTGCAGCTCCCTGTGCAAACTCCTAGTGAGAGGCAAACGTTGACTTTGAGCTGCGTTTTTCTGCCTAGATGTTTGTCTCCTGAAGACCTGCCAACAGTTGAAGACATTTACCATTTCTTCCTCATATTCTTTTCCAGACTAAGGGTACCTCAGGAAAGGAAGATCTAGATTCCTCATCATCTAGCTGTCTTCGGGGGATTTCCAGTGTTCGTCCTAAAAGGTGCCAGATAGAACCGGATATTTAATCCGGCTGCAATCTGCAAACCAGCACTGGGACACTGCTTCCTAGGCATCCAGGCTTGCAACTCACACCAAGGGATGGCCAAAGAGCTCCCCTCCGCTCTCCAGATCTGCTGCGCCAGCCTCTCACTTGCACTTCTTACTGCTGACCAAACTCTGTCACCTGGGTGGTCTGCATGCACTACAAACTCCAACATATAAAATCAAACTATTTTTCCCAAAACCTGTCCCTCTGCCTTCTGTGTTCAGCGCTTTGCATAAAGGTCTGTCGGGTCAGCTCCACAGCCGTTCCCCTCTGGTTCCATCATTTACTGCCCTAATTATATCTGATATGCATACCTAATAGTGATAACCTCCTGCTTAAAATAAGATTTTTACTGTCTACAGAATAAAATCCACACTCTTTGGCAAAGCACTCTGGCACCTGTATAATCTAGAGGACCCAATTTACCCTCTGGGCTCATTGCCTCCTTCCCTGCACCATCCACATGAACCATCCCCCCATTATACTACATATGTTCTTCCTCCTTATGTTTGCCCTTCAATCTAGTGAAATCCTATCTACCCATCTCAAAAACTCTCCTCTGAATAATGTGTCCACTCTGAAAATGTCCCAGGCTCTTCTCCAGTGCAGCAGAACTAATGATTTTCATCTTTAGACTCATAGCAATTATTGACTTTGTGCTTATAGGACATACTTTTTTGTGTCTAAGCTTCATACAAATTCTCTCAGCTGTGTAGGACGCTAAGCTCTCTGAGGTTGTGAGTCCATCCTATAAAATTTGTAAATCTAACACTAAGCATAGTGCTGGATATTTGGTGGATGCTTAAAAATGTTTCGTGAATTGGGGCAGCTGGGTGGCTCAGTCGGTTAGGGCGCTGACTCTTGATTTCGGCTCAGGTCATGGTCTCATGGTTTGTGAGATCAAGCCCCACATTGGACTCTGTGCTGACAGTGCAGAACCTGCTTGGGATTCTCTCTCCCTCTCTCTCTGCCCTTCCCCTACTCACGTGTGTGTGCTTTCTCTCTCTCTCACTCTCCCTCTCTTTCAAAATAAATAAACATTAAAAAAAATTTAAAGAAGTGTTTTGTGAATTAAATCCAAATATCAGCACAATTTAAAGTTTTATGAGCTTTTGAAAATGTTGCAGTTATCCTTGTGGGTCACTAAAAATTCCACTTATTATGTTTTATATTTTATATAAAATTAAATCTCTTTTTCCTGCAGTTATATAGGTGATCTTTTGGGGGAAGGAGAAGGTGGTCGCCAAACAACTGCCAATGTTCAATGTTTGGGTCCATAAGCGTACCTTGGTTTTAGTCTGAGCATGGTGGTTAAGAAGGCAATCTCTGAAGTTAAATATCTACATTCAAACACCAACTCTTTTATTAGACCTTACAAATGTTACACCTCTAGAACTGTTTTTTTTTTAATCTGTAAAATTGTAAGAAACAAATTACCTATCAAGATAGTTGCAAGGACTAATTGGGATAATCCATGAGAAATATTTACACAGTGCCTAGCACATAGAAACTGCTCTATAAATGTTAGCTGTAGTAATAACTATCATATGTACATCCCATATCTATATGCACATTTATTATACATAAAATTCCACAAGGAAAACAGTGTGAATCGCTGTGTGTAAATACCTTGATGAGAAGAAAATTCAACTGAGAATTTCTTGATTTTATGAGGGTTGCTAATACAGCTTAATTCACTGTAGATACTAAATGTTGCCTCTTCCCTGTAAAAGCAAACCTTACACAATGCCCATGTTAATAAGTAATGTAGAACATTGAACTACTGCTTTATGGGAGCTAAGTTTCAGGGAATTATAAGGCAGTTCAATGAACAAATAATTTCCTCGGCTGGAATCCAGTGATGAAGAATTTAGAAAATTAATATTACTAGGCTGAAATAAAAGATTTCACTATTCCTCTTATATATGTGGATATTTCAGTTTTTCAAATTGCAAGAGATCACTGGTATGTGCTTAGTAACTCTGTGCCTCACTTCCCTACAGGTAAAATGGAAATCATAATAATAGGAGCTGCCTCATAGAGGTGTTTTAAGGGTTAAATGAATTAATATGTTTTAAGTGATTAAAAGAGACTTCTGGGGGAGATGGCAGAATAAGAGCACCCTAAGCTCACCCTCAGCCCACCAATACAACTAGATAACACTGACATCAGTGTAATAACCTGGAAAATGACCTGAAGACTGGCAGAACAGCCTCTCCACAGCAAAATGTAGACCGCACTCAGGAGGGTGGAAAGGGCAGAGGGACAGCCACAGGGCTGTCCATCGGAGGGGGGGGGGACAGCATAGCTGTGGACAGAAGAAAAAGCAGAGACTCACACCAGACACTCCAGGTAGGGGGGGGCGCCCACATGGAAAAGGCGAATCCCCCATAGCATTTGATGTTGAAAACCAGAAGGGTAGACTTTTACGAGTTCTGATAGTCAGTAGGGCTTACCACCTGGAACTTTAAAAATCAGCAGGCTGAGAACAAGGAGGACAATAGGAAACTGAGTCTCCACCTTTAAAAAGATAGCATAGCAAACAACCATGCAGAGATTCAGCATAGAGCAGCAGTTTGAAAAGTGCGTAGGGTATACAGGCGGGAGATTTGTTTACTAATCTCAGAGAGCATGCTGGAGGGGCAGGGATTGTTGTGGGAATTCTCTATGAACAAAGGAATTGACAGGTGCCATTTCCTCTCCTTGCCCTCGAGCCTAGACACAAGGACACTTATGAGAATCAACTCTGTGCCAACACTCACTACCTAACTTGTTAACAGTGTGCCCTACTTCCCTGTTCTCCAGCAGACATGCCCCTTCATCCAGGCATCAACTCCAGGTCCCCTCCCATAGCAGACCTGTGCAAACCTTCCTATTACCACATGCCCTACTTTGAGTTCTCCTGTGGGCCTGCCACCTCCAATCTGCCCTTGGCTGGAGCCCGTCCAAAGTGGTGCCCCAAGACTGACTATGCAACCAGCCGCAACAGGGTCCAGCATCACTCTAACGTGACTCCTGCCCCCAGGAAATGGAAAAATAACCACACATACCAGTCAGACTGTGGCCCCAGAAGTGGGCTGGGGGAAGGCATCTGATCTGACTGGAGGCCCAATCCACCAACTGAAGCTTCTCAGAGGACAACACAGGGAGAATGCCTTGCAGTTTGTTGCAACCACAGCTTTGGCCTGATTCAACTCAAGCCCAACGCAGCCCCAGATTGGCCCACTAACAGCACAGGGAACAAATCCTGCCCACAACAGGAAAAGAGACACATTGCAGATGACTGGGCTGAAAGTAAAAGGGGCTCAGTCACAACAGCAGGGCACATGCAACATACCTAAGAGACATGCCTGAAGCACCAGATTCTGGTGAACAGGAGATACTGTACTGCAGGGCACTTTAGGACCTCTTCTTCATAAAACCACTACCTTCAAGACAAGAAACATGGGTGACTTCTCTACACATAGAAACAGACACAAGGAGTTAGACAAAATGAGAAGACAGATGAATATGTCCCAAAAGAAAGAACAGGATAAAATTATAGCAAAAGACCTAAGTGAAACAGAAATGTAGATAAATAATATGTCTGATATAAAATTTAAAGTAGTGATCATAAAGATATTCATTGGACTTCAGAAAAGCATAGGGGACCTCAGTGAGACCCTTAATAAAGAGAAAACATAAAAACAATCTGAGATGAAGAACTCAATAACTAGAATTAAAAATACATTACATGGAATAAACAGTAGACTAGAGGAAGCAGAAACGACATGGACAACAGAGTAATGAAAAGTAATCAAGCTGAATAGGAGAGAGAAAAAAAATAGTGCAAAATGAAAATAGACTAAGGGAACACAGTTACACCATCAAGCATTTGCATATTAGGGATCCCAGAAGAACAAGAAAGAGAAAAGGGACAGAACATTTATTTGAAGAAATAATAGTTGACAACTTCCCAAATCTGGGGAAGAAAACAGAAATTCAGATTCAAAAGGCACAGAGAACCCCCAACAAAATCAACCCAAGGAGGTCTACACCAAGACACATTGTAATTCAAATAGCAAAAACTAAACATAAAGAGAGAATCTTAAAAGTAGCAAGAGAAAAGAAAACAGTTACATACAAGGGAAACTCCCTAAGGCTATCAACTTATTTTTCTGCAAAAATTTTACAGGCCAGAAGGGAGTGGCATTATGTACTCAAAGTACTGAAAATAAAGTGCTTAAAACAAGTGAGGAGTCCATGGGAAGCTTACATAGGTATTAGCTATTAGTTCCATAATAAATATACTTACAGAGATAAGAAGAATGCCTCAGGAAATCCAGAGCAGATGAATATATAGACATCAAGTAAAATAAAAAAATAAATGAGCAAAGACATTTTAAAAACCCCATAAAACCTGAACTCTTTCTACCTAACCCTATGAGAGCATTCGTTATTGGAATTATGCAATAGTTATGGTGGCACTCGATCTGGCTACTTAACATATATTCAAATAGGTTAAAATTTACACAAAATTTGAGTACTTTGGAATTTGAAATGTGTACCAAGAGTGCTTATAATATTCATTTGAAACAGTTTTATTTTTCTCTCATTTTGAAAAAAAGTAATAATTGTCAAGAAAAAATGCATTTGTTCTCTGATTGAACAAGGATTTATTCAAGTCTATGAAATGTGGAATTATAGAGACAGAATATATTCAAAATGTATATTCTAATTGTTAGTAGCTAATAATTTTTGTAACAATCAAATCACCTAGAGGGTTGAATCCAGTTACATTTCTCTTTACGTCTTGGAAGCTACTCTGAATTGACTGATCAGAAACTCCTAGGATGCTTGCTAAGATACTTTGTTCCGGGTCTTATCCAAAACTTTTCTATCAGAAACTCTCAAGATGTGTCCTAGGAATCTGTATATCTACAAGCACTCCAGGAATTCTGGTTACCGTTAGATTTGGGAGTAGTCCCTTGCATGCCTGGTGAGAGATTCTGCACAAAATAGGTACTGGTAGGAAGCAAAGCAGAGTTTGAAGTTAGAAACCCCTACTTCAACTTCTGGCTCCATTTTTTGCCAAAAGGGTGACTTTGGACACTAATGTTTTTTAAATTATTGGTTTTCTCATCTGTAAAATGGAGCGAGTTATAGCTACCTTACAGCGTTATTGTGAAGTCAAATAAAATCAAAATAAAAATGCAGAACACAGTGCCTGACATACCATGTATGATTTAAAGTGTAGGCCCTTTACAAGGGATATTTTCAATAAATACAGTTGGAATGGATGATATAATTTGCTCATTAAGTAGCATTTGAAAGGGTCCTTAAATAGTATTCTCTTTGTTCCTGGGAATTCTGTAAAGAGAGGTGGAATTATTAAATATTTATGCCCTTTGCCCACTCCTCTTAGAACTAACATTGATGACATGATACCTGCAGATTGTTGCTAGAGTGAGTGACACTTCTGGAAGAGACTTGTCATCCTTGCACAGAAAATGGCACTAGGACTTTGGCATTCTGGCAATGATATTTTTGGAAAAGATGCCTTAAAATAAATACAAATAAAGGCAATTTTGTAAGTATGCTAACATAATTACTTGAAAATGTCTCTAAAATTAGGCAGGATTCCTAGGAGAGGAGGAAGAAAGAGTACTAGTAGGAGTTTAGGGTTCCTCACCACTCCATGTAATCTTTTTTTTTTCTTTACTGACTGATCCTAAGGCACCTTGTGTTACTCCTTTAAGAATGTCCCATCCGCATTTTTAACAAGAAAAAGGACCTAATAAAATGTGAGCTCCTCATTGATAGCAGTGCACCTGACTTATCCACTTCCCATTGCTCAGTTGTCTTTGAAACTTAGAATCTCAGAGAATATTGATCCTGTCAAGTTACAAAGAAGGCAGTTTACATAATGAAGTTGGCTGTTTTATATTCACAGTAGATAAAAGCGTCAATTAAGTTATCAACTAAACTGTCCATATAGACTCCTTATCATGAAATATTAGCCTTTTCTATATCATTAAATTTCTGGCTTTATCATTGTGTGGTGAAATTAAAATAAAAAGTAGATGTAATCTCTTAGTTCAATTTAGCATTGAAGGAGGAAAGTATAAACAACCTGTAAAGCAGTCAGAAATCTACACAAGACTTGAAGGGGTTGACCATGGAGCTGTAGGGAAGCAGGCAATGTAGACTCAAGGATACTGACTTAGAGCTGATTTCCTGTCCAGTCTGTGTCATTTGCTACCTATGTGTCTTTAGGCAAATCACTTAATTTCTCTAGACATCATATTTTTTTATTTTGTCTGTCAAATAAAAAAAACATTATGCTGCACGATTGCTGTAAAGATTAAATAATATAAAATATATTATACTTTCCAACAGTGTCTGGCATATGTGTGCAAGAAATAGCAGCTACTATTGGCTCAAACAAAATGTCAACATACAGAAGAACCTTCATAAAAATCATTGAGTATTATTTTCCTAAACAAATGCCAAACATCCTGCGGTTTTTGGGTATTCATAGGAAGAACTAGTATTGAGTATTCACTATTTTTATAGAAATGTCACGGCTACTCGATTACACATGATAATTCAGGTGGACTCCATAATTCTACAAAATAAAGCTTTACTGTTTTATATTTCTTCAAAAAGAAACCTTTACCATACTACTATTTAAACTTCTACATTATGTCAGGTATAGTCCTTGGCAATGATACAACCATGG
The DNA here is from genome assembly GCF_018350195.1 of Panthera tigris. Taxonomy (NCBI): domain Eukaryota; kingdom Metazoa; phylum Chordata; class Mammalia; order Carnivora; family Felidae; genus Panthera; species Panthera tigris. The sequence goes on from NC_056662.1 coordinate 75,361,853, forward strand.
CCTCTGTTGAGTTTGTAGTCAAGTGGAGAAAACAGATTATGATAGTAAGTAAACAAATATAAATGTAGTAATTAAAAATCCTGCACTCCTGTGACTCCACACTCCCTAGATTCTGTGAAGAATTCTGAGAATCCAAAATTCCGAGACTTGGTTGACCTAGATCCTAGCTCTTTTTTATAGCAATGTGGATTCTGGAGCATGGAACGCATCACATTTCTACTGCACTAAGATTGCATTTAATTATTTATATGTAATTCCTTAGAAATTCAATGTTCAATTTTCCAAACCTAGTAAATTATTAGTGCACCAATGAATTGTATTTAATATTTACTAATTAGGCATCAGGTATTATCAAGGATAATATATAAATCCTTGACTCAGTGTGCATATTTTCTCAGAAATACAGTCTGATAAATTTGAGAAACTGAATCTCAGTGAAGTCCTCATCACATTCTGCTCCCTGGTTTTCCCTTTAGAAGAGTGACAATAGCATTGCAACTGCCTCACAATTTCCTGAATACACTTATTTTGTAGAAGAAAAGTTGTTTGATGAAAAGTATAGCATAGGGAATATAGTCAATAATATTGTAATAACTTTGCATGGTGACAGATGGTAACTACACTTATGATAAGCATTTCATAATGCCTGTAATTGCTGAATCACTATGTGTACACCTGAAACTAATATAATATTGTATGTCAGCTATACTTCCATTAAAAATTTTAAAAATGAGAAAAGAATACTCTCAACAATAGATAGTTGTGATTGTGTAAAAGAGAGACATAATTTAGATTTCAGGTAGTCATGAAGTACTTTCTGAGAAAATGACACTTAACTGGAATCAAAAATTTTGACTTACAGTGAAGAATGGAGTGTTTCTCACAACAGCAACATTATATGGTAAATGTATTAAATAAACAAAAATACGTTTCATGCATTTGGAGACTCTTTAGGGGTTAGACATGTGGTTGGAGATAAGGCCAGTGGAGTTGGCTGAGGCTTAGATTATCTTGAAGGCTGTTATGGTAAGTGCAGAGGGAAGCAATTAGAGAATGTAGCCCATGTATCAGACAGCCCAAGCAAAGTTCTGCTGTAATAACAAACAAATCCCAAAGTGCTAGTGGTTATCAAAACAATGGTATATTTTTTTTGTTGTTGTTCACATTAAATATCTACTATGGCTCCATTGGGCCTCTGCTCTCTATCTCCTTTACTTCAGGACCAGGGCTGACAGAGAAGCCATGCTAGCTATACGACCAAGGGAAAAAGAGTAATGACAGAGCCCTTCAAAAACTCTTTAAAAATTTCTTCCAAAGTGACACATATCACTTCTACTCACATTCCATAGTCCAAAATAATTGGACTATGGCTAAGCCTGACCACAGGGGAGTCAAAAACAAAATCCTCCCACAAGGAGATCTCAGTAGAGAAGGTCAGAAATTATTGTTGAATAATAATAAAATATACCACAGAGCAGAGGAATGTTAACATTCAATATATTTTTGAACAATTTTAGAATGAAGAAGAAATTAAAAGACAAAAATCAGAAGTGGGAAAGCCAACTAAGAGTTTGTTATAGGATTGAAATTTATAGAAAATGTTGATCTTAGCTGAGGTTATTCTGCTGAAGGAAGAAGCAAGCTGGATATATATACTTCAGCAGTAGAGTAGACAGGATGACCCTGTTTCAAAACTGAATACCAGTGACAAGTAAGTGCCATTAGCTTAGGTAGTTTAGACTTGATATTTGCTATTTAAATCATACAAAAGGGGAAAGAAATGAATTTTTTTAAGTTTATTTATTTTATTTGAGGGAGACAGAGAAAGTGTGGGCAGGGGAGGGGCAGAGAGAGAATCCCAAGCAGGTTCTCCTGTGACAGCACAGAGCACCATGCTGCATTTGATCCCAGGAACAGCGAGATCATGACCTGAGCTGAAATCAAGAGTCAATGCTTAACTAACTGAGTCACCCAGGTGCCCTGGAGAAATAAGTGAATTTAAAACCAATGCAAGAATTATCTCAGTAGAAGTGTCCACCAGTGACCTTGGTGAGTAGTTCACCACTTTCTGTCTCCACTGCTGATGCTACAATGGAATTCAAGATGCCTGAAACAAGGTATTTAATCATGATATGTCTCAGTTCTCTCAGTTTTCAGAGAGGGATAATATTACGTGCCTTCTTTAGAAGAACTATATTTTTCATAGTTCTAAAAAATATATGATGCCATGCAAATATAAAATCTACTTTCTAGAATAGTTTATCTCTATTAACCACTTAGAAGAATAAATGGCAGAGTTCCCTGAGAAGGGAGGGTGGTGTAGGAGAAGGCGCATCAAATGTGACATTAGAAGATCCTGATTTAAATTTGGCTGTGACTTTTATCTGTTCACCATAGAAAATTTAGGTACCCCTTTTACAAAAACATAACCTTAGAAAACTATGTAATATGTCAGAGCACCAATGTTACTTTCATTAAAAGTAAAGTATTAATTTTTACTTCTTGTTACAAAAATTAAATGAGACGATGATAAATAGTCCTTAGTTTAGGATTAGTTGAGTCTGAACGGCAGGGAATTATCAGATTATATAATTTTTAACCTTTCTTTTTTGAGATAATTGAGATAATTGAGATTCACAGAGATATTTACCTTTACTCAGTTTCCCCCAATAATTACATCCTGCAACACTGTAGTACAATGTAACAACCAAGATACTGACATTGATTCCATTGAGATACAGTATATTTCCATCACACAATGATCCCTCATGGTATCTTTTTATAACCACACTTACTTTCCTCTCATCCCCGCTTCCTTAATCACTAAGAAATACTAATCTGTTTCCCATTTCTATAAATTTCTCATTTCAAGAATGTTATATAAATGGACTCATAATTTGTGTAACTTTGGGAGATGAGCTTTTTCACTCAGCCTAATTCTCTGGAGATTCATCTAGGTTGTTGTATATATTAATAGTTCATTCTATTCTCCTGTCAAGTGGTATTCTATAATATGTGTATCTCACAGTTTGTTTAGTCATTTACCCATTGAAGGAAATTTAGGTTGTTTCCAGTTTGGGACTATAATGAATAAAGCTGCATAAATATTTATGTCCATATTTCTGAGTGCACATAATTTTTTCCTCTGGGATAAGTGTACAAAGGTGCCCATTTGGCGACATGGGGCATATTGTAGTTGCATTTATTTTTAAGAAACTGTAAAACTATTTTCCAAAGGGCTTATGTGATTTTACATGCCCACCAGCAATGTACAAATAATCTACTTCTCTTCATTCTTCCAGTATTTGGTGGTGTCACTATTTTAAACCCATTCTGAGAGGTACATACTGATATTGTGGTTTTAATTTGCCTTCCCTGATGGCTAATGATGCTAATTTGCCTTCCCTAATGGCTAATGATCCGTATATGACAAATGTAGATGGGGGTATGGATATTTCTTTGTATCTTTTGCTCATTTTCTTTTTTTTAATTTTGTTTGTTTATTTATTTATATTTGAGAGAGAGAAAGAGAGAGAGAGGGAGAGGGAGAGAGACAGCATGTGAGTAAGGAAGAGGGGCAGAGGGACAAAGGGAGAGAATCCTAAGCAGGACCCATGTTCAGTGCAGAGCACAACATGGGGCTTTATCCCACAACCCTGGGATCATGACCTGAACGGAAATCAAGAGTCAGACACACTCAAGAAACTGAGCTACCCAGGGGCCCTGTTTGTTCATTTTCTAATTGGATTATTTTTGAGTTGTGTGGGTCCTTTATATATTGTACATACTAGTCCTTTGTGGGATACAGTTTATAAATATTTTCTTCCTCTCATAGCTGGTCTATTCATCTTCTTACAGACATATTTCATGAAAAAAGTTTTTAAATTTGGTGAAATTCAGTTTATCAATTTTTCCTCTTATGGATCATGCTTTTATTGTCCAGTTTCAATACTCTTTGCCAAGCCTTAGATCCCCCAAGATTTCTTTCTATTTTTAAGCTTTATAGTTTTTCATTTTACATTTAATCTCCTGATCCATTTTGAATTAATTGTTGTATAAGGTGTTAGAGCTAAGTCAAAGTTCTGTTTATTGCAATGGGTTTCAAATTATTCCAGCACTATTTGTTGAAAATGTTATCTTTCCTCTACTGAACTTCTTTTGCACATTTAATTTAAAAAATCAGTGGGGCAGAATTTTGTGGATTTATTTCCAGGTTCTCTATTCTGTTCCTCTGATCTACATCTGTCTCTCCACCAACACCACACAGTACTGACTACAATAGCAATATAATAATCCTAGATATCAGGTAGACTGATTCCTCCCACTTTATTTTTCTTTTTCAAGTTTGTTTTAGCTATTCTATTTCCCTTGGCTTTACATATAAATATCAGAAAAAATCTTGTCTAGATAATAAAAAAAATTTTGCTGAGATTTTGATCAGAATTAAACCTTATACATCAATGTGAAGAGAACTGGAAACTTTACTATATTGATTCTTCCAATTTATGAATATCTTATGTCTCTCACTTTATTTAGGTCTTTCTTGATTTATTTTGTCAGGATTTTGTAGTTTTCAGCATGTAAATGCTGTACAGGTTTTGTTAGATTTATACCTAAGTATTTCATTTTATGAGCAGTTATATATGTATTTTTAATTTCAGTATCTGTATGTCCATTGCTAGTATATTGAATATAATTCATTTGGTTTTGCATGTTGGTTAGGTGTTCAGCAGTCTTACTGAACTCACTTATTGGTTCTAGGAGTTTTGTTTTGTTTTGTTTTGTTTTCAGATTCCTTGCGATTTTCTATGTAGACAATTATGTCATTTGCAGTTAGGGACAGTTTTATTTCTTTATTTCTGATCTGCATGCTTTTTTATTTACCATTTTTACCTATTGCACTGGCTACACTTTTCATCCTTATGTTGAATTAAAATGGTGACAACAGAGATCCTTGCTTTGTTCCTGATCTTAGAGGAAAGCATTCAGTCTTTTACCATTAGTGTGATGTTAATTGCAGGTTTTCTGTAGATGTTCTTTATCAAGCTGCAAAAGTCTCCCTCTCTTACTATTTTTCTGATACTTCTTATCATGAATGGGTATTGGATTTTGTTAAATGCTTTTTCTGCATCAATTGATATAATCATGTGATTTTTCTCTTTTAACCTGTTAGTATAGTGGATTACATTGATTCATTTTTGAGTACTGATCCAGTCTTGCATCCCTAGAAGAAACTGCAGTTGGTCACGGCACATGATTCTTTTTATACATTGCTGAATTTTATTTGCTAATATTTTGTTAAGGATTTTTGCATCTATATTCCAAGACATATCGGTCTGCCATTTCTTTAATTTTTGTATTATTTTTGTCCGGTTTTGGTATTAGAATAATACTAGCATCATATAGTGAAATAGAAAGTGGTACGTCCTCTTGCATTTTCTAGAAAAGATTGTGTATAATTGGTGTTAATTCTTTAAATGTTTGCCAGAATGTTGTAGTGAAACCCCCTGGGTCTGGAGAATTATTTCAGGGAGCTTCTAAATTACAAATTAAATTCCCTTAATAGTTATAAAGTTATTAACATGATCTATTTCATATTGTGAGAGTGTAGCATTTTGTGTTTTTCAAGTAATTGGTGTTTTTCATTTCATCTAAGTTGTCAAATTTATGCGTGCAGAGTTATATATAGTACTCCCTTTATTCTCCTTTGGACATCTCAAGGGCTGCTGTGCTTTCCCTTGTTTCATTTCTGATGCTGATACTTTATGTTTCTCTCTTTTTTTCTTTGTCAATCTTGTCACAGATTTGTCAATTTTATCGATCTTTTCAAACAACTAACTTTTTGTTTTATTGACTTTCCTGAATTGTTTTTCAATTTTGGATTTTATTGGTTTCTGGATTTATTTTTACCATTACTTTTCCTTCTGCTTGCTTTAGATTTATTTTGCTCTTCTTTTTCTAGGTTCTTGAGGTAGGAGCTTAAATTACAGACTTGCAACTTTTCGTCTCATCTAATGCATGCATTTCATGCTATGACATCCCTCTCAGCACTGTTTTAGCTGTGTACCACAAATTATAATATGGTGTATCTTCCTTTCTTTTAGTTCATTGTATTGTTTGATTTCCTCCTCCCCACTAGGCCACTAGTGGCCACAGAGAAATTAAGTGACTTGACCAAAGCCTCATAGGTACAGGCTGAATTGGCATTCATCTAGTCCAAAGCTTTGGCTCCTAAATTCTAGACTTCCTGCTTCCCTGGAGCTCTGTGGCCAGGCTTTATGTGTGATATAGACAGAAGTGCCTCATTACTCCCCATATGGCCTTCACCATAGGCAGTGGGAGGAGTGATTTATTTACTGGGTGTTGTTAAGAGTCCTGAACCTCCACTAAGTTTCCTCTGATACCACCCCAGTGGGGAGAGTAGGAGATGCCTCATTACTGCTGCTTCTTCTCCCTAGCCCTTTGACTAGAGATAGAAAGCTTTTGTTGGGGTTTCTTTTTCTAGTGCCTGATGATGTTTTCTTCTTTTCTTTTCTTTTTCTTTTCTTTGTTTCTTTTCTTTTCTTTTCTTTTTTTTTTTTTTTACTTTTTAAAAAAAATTTTTAACGTTTATTTATTTTTTGAGAGACAGAGACAGAGTGTGCGTGGGGGGAGGGACAGAGAGAGAGAGATGGAGTCACAGAATCTGAAACAGGCTCCAAGCACTGGGCTGCAGACTCTGAGCTGTCAGCACAGAGCCTGATGCGGGGCTCGAACCCACCAACTATGAGATCATGACCTGAGACACCCAACTGACTGAGTCACCCAGGTGCCCCAAGTTTTTTTTTTCTTTTAGAGAGAAAGCATGTGTGAGTTGGGGGGGGGGGCAGAGGGAGAGAGAGACAAAGAATGTTAAGCAGGCTCCACACTCAGCATAAAGCCTGATGAGGGGCTCAATCCCATGAACCATGAGATCATGACCTGAGCCAAAATCAAGAGTCGGACATTCCACTGACTGAGCCACTCAGGTGCCCCCGATGATATTTTCAAGTTGCCACTTCCTTCTACTTCAAATCTGGGATATATGAGGTGAAGAGAAAACCTAGGGAACAAAACTTACACTGTTTTGTTCTTTGGGCCCCAGAGTCCATAGTCTGTCTCTTTTCTCTCCAGCTTTCAGAATCTTATGTTTGTTTTATATATAGTATCTGGGATTTTTTACTTGTACAAAGCAGGAGGAATAGAGAAAATTATGTCTCCTTAATCTTGAAAACAGGAGTCCATATTGTATCAATTTTCAAGAATTTAATAGATAATTTTTTTTTCTTAGAATACACATTTTTGAGCATAGGGTGTACTCTTCTACAGTAAAGTGGAAACAGCATTTTCTTCACTGAAGTTCTGAGTCCAGGTTACCAAAATTTATGTTGATGGCTCTTACAAGCTGAAAAAGCATTTCATTGTAAGGGTGTCCCCAGACTACACTTTTATTTCAGGATATGAAAAACATAGGGTTTCACTTAAGAAAATACATAGTAGGGAGAAAATTTCAGGGGACCTGTTTGAACACTGACTCAGAGCTGATGGTATAAAGGCTATCTGGGCTGCAAAACACCAGAACCATTTGGTCAAGCCCACAGATTAAGTGCAAATGCATCATGTGGCCCTCAGAACCAGCTGTGTTTGTGGGACTGAGACTGGTGTAGTAACAAACAGTCATTTCATGGCAGAGCTGTAGTTGCCCTAATTTTAAAGCAGTTGATGGCTTCCACTGTTAAGTGCCACTATCACAAAATGATGCAACACTTATCACAGCAGCTGCTGCCAACACTCTCCTTCTCTCACATCCCATGCTACATGAATTCCAGGTAAAGAATATCAGATTGTTTGCAGTGAAAGTGGTTGATGTATTATGACAGAAAACATGTCCCCTTGTTCCCCTACTGATAAGAAGCCTGCCTACATTTAATATGAGTGAAGAACAGATAGAGAATTCCAGTTTCAATACAAGGATCGTTCCATTCTTTGTGTATGCAGCCATTGATCCCCAGTCCCATTTCACCAGCAGACCTGGCAAAGTAATCACCACACATTCCCTGCTGGCCTGGGTATGCCACCACTACGATGGCCAGATTTAACAAATGAATGCACCAAACATCCAGGTAAAGTTAAACTCAAATAAACAAAAACAATTTTTTGGTGTAAGTATATCCCAAATATAGCACAAGACAAATTTACATAAAAAAGTGTTTATTGTGTATTGGAAATCCAAATTGAATGTCTTACACTTTATCCGGCAACCTTACCTCAGACTCCTTCTTAACACTGTACTTCAAGTAACTCTTGTCAATCTGTTGGAATTTGCCTGTTACAAAAACCATACAGGGCATCACAGGTGTAGAAAACAGAGGACAAGTGGGAGTTTTAGAGAACACATTTATGTCTAAAAAATTGAGGTGTTGGCAGCGTTTTTTCTTTAAGAGTAAAGTAAAGCAATTTCCATGTTTCCTATCTGACATAGCAAGAAGACAGTTACATGTTAATCACCTAAAGTTTATTACTAAAGACAAAGACTTTTCATGAGATTAAGTATTGTTTCTCTAATGTAGTGGTTCTCAAAGCATAATCCCTGGATGGGCAGTATAGCTTCTGAACTTCTTAGAAACATGAATGATCAGGTCCCACCCCAGACCTCCTGAGAAACTCTGGGGTGAGCGCCCGGGAATCCAGGCTTAAAAGCCCTTTAAGGACTTTGGTGCACACTTAAGTTTGAGAACTACCACCGCCACAGGACAACAAAGAACAACAGTTGTCCTGCTAGAGAAATTCCACAATTTGAAGACTCCTTTAATTTTTCTGCCTACCCAGGTTTCTGTAAATTTAGAATGAGAAAATTCAGTAAGCCAACCTATAGCAGGCTCTTAATACCAGCTAGCTACTAACTCAGTACAAATCTAACCTCTTCCTACAGAGAAGCTCTAAACTGAGCAAGGACCATGTCTGCCTCCTTCTTTTATCCCTCCTGGGAAGGTACATGACTGATGCTCTCTCTATTGCCTGATCAGTGGTAAAGCCTGGTTGTCATGACCTCTCCAAGCATAAGTCAGGCAGTAAGTGTCCAGGTTGCCAGAGTCTTTCCCCTTTAGTTGAATCAACAACAGTTTTCAGTGTTCCGTTTCTAAATCATCTAGTCACCCAGTCATATTGGCACTATCTTGGGTTGACCTTGGTACCAGCTTACTGGAAAAACAAAAACAAAAACAAAACAAACAATAACAACCAAATGGAGACCCAACTCCAAAGGGATTTCATTTTTATTGACTAACATTTATAAGTTGGCACCTTCCATACGTACTATCATTTTAATTGTCATGACCATCAGAAAAGGCAAGACTTCCTATCTCCGATTTATGAATATTAATGCACACTCAGTGTCACATAGTTAGAAAGTAGTGCAGGGTAATTCCAAGCTCTGTCCAATATAACATTTTACTTCTCATAGGAGGTCTTCATGGATGGAGCTATCAAATGAACAGAACTAACTGAAGATTCAGTTACTTGCATGAACTATTTCCTCCTATGATCTGATTAACTAAAGTATGTTTTGAAGTATCCTCCAAATCCCACCCTTTCTTTGAGGTTCAGCCCAATTTGCATCTTCTATGAAGCCTACCAACTCACAGTGATGATTCATTTCCTCTCTTTTGTTAGGTAATTACATGCTAGTCTCAAATCGTGATTTAATCCATTCAAAGTTTGTTTTTACTCTATAACAAAATGCTAAAGGTCGAAGCTATGTCCTCCATTTCTCTGGAAGTTCCTTCAGTACTGGGTACCATGTCATATGGAGGAGTTAGTGCTCAATGATATCTGTTGCATGGGTTTAGCATCCTCTATGGCATAGTGTCTGTTACAAAGTTATGCCAAAAGGAGATAATTGACTAATTGCAGGAATCCTAGGGATGCAAAGGTTAAAGTGCATGGTCCCTGTCTATAAGGAGTCATAGTTCAGTAGAGACTCATCAGGGAAAGTACCTCAGTATAGCGGTGCTTTGAGGTACTAGCTATTAGGTCATTAGAAGCATGAGAGAAGCTACTAAATCTTCATGTAAGAGTTACAGAAGTCTTGTACAGACTAGCCCTTGAGATACAACTAGAAATATGAATGAAAAGTTGTCAAGACACATGAGGAATAAAATTCTAGACAGAAGGAATCCCATCTGCAACAAGAATGGGTATGGGAGCTATGTGAATTTCAGTAATACTAAAGCATAAAAAAGGAAGGTCCAGTGGGTTGAATTGTGTCCCCTCAATTAGGTTAGGAGTCAAGTCCTAACCTCCAGTCCCCAAGAATGTGACCATATTTGGAAATATGGTTTTTGCAGATGCAATTAGGGTTCTTCAGATGAAACCATCCTGAATTTAGGGTGAGCCCTAAATCCAATAACTGGTATTCTTGTAAGAGAAAGAAAAGGGAGATGACATAAAAGGAAGAAAAAGAAGACCAAGTAAAGATGGATGCAAGGATTAGAGTTATGTACCCTTAAGCTAAAGAACACCAAGGGTTGCTGGCAGCCATCAAAAGCCAGGAGAAAGGCTTGAGTATTCTCCCTTAGAGTCTCCAAAGAGAACCAACAAAGCCAACATCTTAATTTTGGATGTCTGGCCTCCAAAAGTATGAAAGAATAAATTTCTCTACTGTTAAACCACCAAGTTTGTGGTAATTTATTATGGCAGCTCTGGAAAACTAATACAGAAGGGAATTAAGGAGAACAATGATAAGGCATGAGCCTAGACAGGTACCTAGGCTTCAGACCATAAAGATTGGTGGGCATTATATGTTGAGTAGCTTGCACATTTTCCAGCATTGTACTGTAAGCCCTGACAGTTGGGTTTTCTCTTTTTTGTAATGCAAGTACCTGGCAAGCCTTGATTGCCCAGGCATTCACTTCAAAGAGGCATTCACTTCAAACGTGAATGTCTCTATCAATACATTGCCAGTCACACACTAGATAGAGAGCCAGGCCTCCTACCTGCCTCGAGGCTCCTTTGTTTTAGAGATCTTGGTTGATTTACATAACTGACAATTTGGGCTGCTTGTTTTCTTGTTGGTGTTTTTTCCCCCTCTTCTCTCATTTTAAATTCCTGCTTATATATATTTCAAGTTTATTTATTTATTTTGAGAGAAAGAGAAAGAGTAGGGAGGAGCAGAGAGAGGAGGAGAAAGAGAATCCCAAGCAAGCTCTGTGCTGTCAGAGTGCAGCCCGATGCAGAGCTGGAACTCATGAACTATGAGATCATGACCTGAGCCAAAACCAAGAGTTGGATGCTTAACCAAATGATCCACCCAGGCGCTCCCCACTTGTATGTTTTAAATTCATCAATAAAGAGTGACCCCACAAAACCATAGACCATCACCCCCATCCCCAATTAAAGCAGAACCCCAGGCCCAGTGCTTACTAATTCTCTTTCTCTCCCTGCCACCCTCCCTGTCCCCACCCTGTCCCACCTAGCTGTGTAGCCACAGCCATGCCATCTAATTTCCAAGACTTGCAAATAAGAGACCTTTCTGTTTTTCTCAGTTTCCTGGTGTTTACTGCAGAAGCACGTCTTCAAATCATAGTAAGGACCACAAGGGCTGGTCCAGCCACAGCATCGGTTATGGGTAGACTGAGACAGGCACACAACAGACATGCTATAGAAAACTGATGAATTTTGAAGAAGGAATTGAATCATTAGATTTGAATATCAGATTGTTTTTGTCATAAAATAGAAATGAAAGCCACAAAGAGACTGATTAAGGAAGCTATCTTAACAGTTCAACTGGGAAAAGTCTCAGTAAGTTCACTGGTAGTAGGGATGGAGAGGAGAGAAAGAATCTGAGAGATAAATAATGGAATATACAGGACTTACACTTGTTGAATATGAAATTTCAGAAGGCAGGAAAAATTTATATTCATATCATTTGTACTTTTCTGTAACAATTATGTGTACTATTTTGTAAGCTAATATTCTCACTCAACGATATAATTGAGAGCATAAAGCATGATTTAAATATCTTTATATCATATCATTTATAACTGAATTATACACCACCATAAAGATGAGCAGTGATTTATATAACCAAATCCCCATTTTTGTCTATTTGTAAATATTTCTCTTATTAATAACATTACAGTTAATATCCTTGAATATATGTTTGCATACTTCTCTGATTATTTCCTTATTTTCTTAGAATAAATTCATAGACTTAGTAAAATACATACAGATTGTACAGCTTTTCAATTTTTTTGTTTTTACATATTGCCATCTTCCCTCTTGAAGAATGAAAGTGATTCATTTTTGTTAATTTAAACATCTATCAGTCGCGCATGACAAAGTCTATATATTTATCTTCTCCAATAACATTAAGATTCTTAAAGATTATATATCTCTGATAGGAAAGTGGCACAAATTGTTTTATTTCCTTGTCTCTGACTATCATCAGACTGAATAGTTTTGTACGGTCTGTTTACAACCTTCTGCATGTCTTTTCTCTGACAAGCCTGATTATGCCATGTCCATTTTGCTATTCTATCTTTTTTCCATTGATTCTTAGGATATTAATTACACATTAAGTATTGTGATTCATTGTCAGTAATTCCTGTACATGTTTCTCTAACATTTTAATTTTTTATTTTACGCTCTGCAAAAGACTAAATGTTTGTGTCCTCCAGAGTTCATACATTGATACACCCAATTCCCAATAGGGATGGTATTTGGAGTTAGGAATTTGGGGAGGTGTTTAGATGATTAACAGGATTAGTGCCCTTATAAAAGAGATCCCAGAGGGCTCCCTTGCTCCTTCCATTCACATGAAGACCTAGTAAGAAAAAGGCTATTTATGAACCAGAACACAGGTCTTCATTAGACATTGAATCTGCCAGTGCCTTCATCTTGGACTTCCAGCCTCCAGACTGTGAAAAATAAATGTTTGTTATTTGAGCCACCAGTCTATGGCACTTGTGTTATAGAGCAGCTTGAGTGGACTAAGACATGTTCTCTTTCGATTCACAAAAGTATTTATTTTTTTGGTAGTTAATCCATCAATAATTTCCCCTACGGATGTTGCCTTTCAGTTGTGTTAAGAAAAGTTTCTTAACTCCCAAATTTTTTGAACATTTAGTTACATTTCCTTCTAATATTCTTTATGTAAATAGTTAATTCATTTTAAATTTGAGAAAAATTGTGAAATGAGGATCTACATTCACTCTTTTTGTCATACGTTTAGCTACTGAATTAACACTATATTTGAAGCCAAACAGGTTTGAATAGCAACTAAAATTCCCAACCAAGAATGATACTCTATATGCTGTGAAAGTGATTCTCTGATTGCTCAGTGGTCAAATGGAATGGTTGTGGATGACAGCCTGATTCAAGGTGATTCACAACAGAATGGCAGGGAGGTTTAGAGACAAATAATATGAGTGATTCTTTTGAAGAATTTTGTTGTAAACTGAAGCAGAAAAAAATATGTTAACAGCTAAAAGAAGTGCAGTCAGAACTTATGAATTCTCTGAAAAAATTCTTAAACTTTTTTTTTTTTCTGGAGCTTGGATGAACAATTTGAAATAAGAGGTGTGGATACACATAGAAAGATAATGGCTGTCACTGTCCATATAGTCTCTCTTCCTCTCCAAAATCCCATGCAAAAGACTATAAAAATATATCAAACAATTGGATGCATAGCAGTGTGAAAAATACAAAACTACGTCATTTTCAGCGCAAGTGTTTTGACCAATTTCTGGAAGACCAAATGAAAGTTCATTGATGGCTTCACCAAAGCAGAAGCAATCACAAATGCACCACACAAGCACCGATTTTCACAGTACAGCAAAGAGTGGCCATGAGTGACCTCAAGCAGGAATTTCAGGGACAGCGAACTGGATGCATAAGGAAATGACTACCTACATGCATGGCTGGTGCCCCCCGACCCTATTCACTAATCTTTGTGGGAGATTTATCTATGCAGTTCTGTAGAACGATGAAATGGATGATTGAAATGAAGAAAGATGAAAGGCGGAACTTAAGACATAGCTAAGTTCCCACAAACACCTGGTGATAGGGCTGTCAGGCAAAATACATAAAAGACAGGATGGGTCAACTTCAGATATACAGAAAAACTTTTAGAATAAGTATTTCCCAATTATTGCACGTAACATACTCATATTACATTATTCATTTTTTTGAAAGAGAGGGAGCATGCATGCAAGCGGGGCAGGGACAGAAGAAGAAAGAGAGAGAATCTTAAGCAGGCTCCATGCCCAGAGTGAAGCCCTATGCAGGGCTTGATCCCACGACCCTGGTAGCATGACCTGAACCAAAATCAAGAGCTGGATGCTTAACTGACTCAATCCCCAGACACTCCGCATTATTCATTGTTAATACAAAATTAACATTTAACTAGGCATCCTGTATTTTTATTTACTAAATCCAGCAACCCTACATAAAAAGTAAAATCAGCTTGGCAAATTTGGAGGTCCTGACCTCTCATCTTGGAGGAAAGTCTGCTTAACAACAAACCATGCACTTACCCCAAACCTCCTTTATCGCTCACATTCAGAGGTGAGCAGCTGTACTCCACAAACCTATCAAATGCAAAGGAAACCTTCATCAGTTACATGGTCAACCAGTACCTCATTAATAAATACAAATGGTCAAACAAGAATCACCGACATTTGAGGAAGAACAAAGCAGAGGGCCATGATGAGAAGTAAAATAAGAAATGGCCTTAATAATGCAGCAAGCAAAGGAGAATGTGAAAAAAAGGAGTTCTAAAATTGTAAAATTCCTCGTGACCTGGATTATTTTCCTCTATGAATCAATGCTGTTCTTCATTCTTGTGTATATAACTTTATTTTGGTAAGTGCATTTAAAGATATATAATGCCATTAAAAGATAGATTATTCATCACTAATATCATAATAAAATGTGAAAACAAAAGAAAACAAAAACCTGAGGAAAGACCACTGGATTTGTTAATTATAACAAATCCTCCATTTCAATGGATACAACAGAAATCTTTTTTGTATTAGTAGGTTGATTACATCCTCTAGAACTACCGTATGATGCAGCAGTTCCACTCCTGAGTATTTATCTGAAGAAAACTAAAACTACTTGGAAAGATATATGCCCCTCCAAGTTCACTGCAGCACTAGTTACAATAGCCAAGATATGGAAACAATCTAAGTGTTCATAGACAAATGAACGTATAAAGAAACTGTGAATTATGGAATGGAATATTATGCAGCCATAAACATCATGAAATCTTGCTATTTGTGGCAACATGGATGAACCTCAAGGTATTATGCTAAGTGGATTCAGACTGAGAAAGAGAAGGACTGTATAATCCTTCTTACTTGTGGAATCTGGGTGGGGGGCAGGTAAAAAAGCAAACTCGTAGATACAGAGAACAGATTGGTATTGCAAGAGGCAGGTTGGCGGGGGTGAATGGGAGAAATGGGCAAAGGGGATCTCACGGTAAAAAAAATTAAAAATATAAAAAATAGCTATACCTTCTATCAAAAACATACTAACAATATACCATCCTTGCAGATTTCAAAATAGCTTAATACAGAGAACAGTTTCTAGATAATTTACCAATGACAAAATTATCAAGAAACCAAATAGTTTTGGTTTCTTTACACTTGTTTTTGTGTGTGTGCGTATGTATATATTTATATATTATATAATGTATGTACATATATATAGATATATAAAGGTATATCCTCTTTTGATGACACTATGTCTCTTAAACAAAATGAAAATAACTGCTGTTGGATGGTAGAACACTACCACAAAAAACCTACAAAATATTTTATGGTTTCATATTAACATATTGGTATTTTTACAGAAATGCTAGTTACAGGCATTAAAATACTTAAAGAATAAATGGGTATTACTGGGAAGGGTTTTCAAAAATGTACCCAAATTAGGTTTAATTAAAAAATAAGAAAGTCAGGGACACCTGGGGGGCTCAGTTGGTTAAGCATCAGATTTTGGCTCAGGTCATGATCTCACAGTTTGTGAGTTCGAGCCCTGCATAGGGTTCTGTGCTGACAGCTCAGAGCCTGGAGCCTGCTTCAGATTCTGTGTCTCTCTGTCTCTCTGCTCCTCCCTCGCTCACAACCTGTCTCTCCCTCTGTCAAAGGTAAATAATGAATGAATGAATGAATGAATAAATAAATAAATAAATATAAAAAGGTATACAATTACACATTTTCCCTGTGATTTCCTCTACTACAATATAAGCTCCACAAGGGCACAGGTTATTTCCTTCTATCATTCACTGCTCTATTCCAAGTACATAGAATAACACCAGGGCACAGTAAGTTGCTCAATATACAGTCAGAGAATGAATGAATGAACCATTATTTAAAGAGATTCGTTTGATTTGTAACACTTGAAGAAAATGACTACCTTCAATTCCTCAATAAGCAATGGCAAAAATAGACTAACCTTAGATTTAATCTATTCAGCAAAAAGGGAATTTTGTCATGAAATTATAATAATAAAACTTCATTTTTCTGACCAGTACATCTTTTAATTCCCTTTGAGAGGAGAACGGGAGGAACAGTAAAATTACGAAAAAGCAGCAAGCCACTTTGCTGGCTCTGTAACATTTATCACCCTCAAGAGAGTGCATCAAGTAACCATGTGAGTCCTGGTGAAAAAAGATGGCCACCGCTGAGCCACAGTGACTCCACAGTTCACAATGCTCATGCGTATTTCTCTTTCTCACTAACAAGTAGGGTCTAGAAAATAACTGAAAATTGTTGACAGGTGACTTTTCTTTCTGGGTAATCGAATACAGTTTCCCAGGTGCCTTGTGGGCTTGAAAGTAAAAGCGGGCAAAATTTAGAGAAAAGTCAAGTCAGTAAAATATGTTTGGTGTTTCTCCCCACATTATAGGTAGTTCATTCTTCCAACAGAGTAATGGTTGGTATGTTGTGCAGGTCCAGAGCTCAGTGTGCCACACTATGAGTTCTCTGTTGTTGATATTCCAGACAGAGGATGAAGATGTATTAATTTTTTACAATAGCATATTGTGCAGCTTATATAGTTTTTTAAACAAGAAAGTAATACTTGTTCTTTGTAAAGTACAGAGAATCAGAAATAAGAATATAAAAATTGCATAAAGTCTACCTTCCATTATATATTAACCACTTTAAATATATACTATCTTTCCAAGCTCACTTTCCTTGAAAATTTTTATTGAGAAGGTGTTATTTTTCTAGCCAATGAACTGCTACAGACCGTTTTATTTTTTCCCCTTCGCCAAGGTAGAATTTTGAGTTCTGTTGACTCAGAACTCAATGTTCTGACTGTTTCTGTTTACTGAAATCTTTCCCAGAGTAGAATCATATCTGTGAGTTCTTTTATTTATACAAATGCAGAGGATGAATTTTCTCTAAATTATCGTACAAGAAAAAAGTAATGGGGAAAATTTTCTTTCATGGTAACTCAACTTCCTTTGTCTCTCAGCCCTTCTCTTTGCAAGTGGCTTATGATTATTTAGGAGATGCTTGGCAAAATCCCACTTATTTTGGTCTAATGCTGTATTTTTTTTTTGTCCAAAAGAACATTTCAGGATGATAATCTTCATATCAAAAAATGATGTATAGGTTTGGGCATATTGATCTGCTTTACTTTCCAAATGGTCCTTAGACATCTAGTTTTATTTATTTTTGAAGCAAAATTCACACGCTGAAAGGGGGGAAAGAATAAGAGAGACACAGGGAAAAGTAAGGGAGGGATGGAGGGGTGGGGTAGCGAAAGAGACTGAAAGGAGCAAATTGAAAATATCAGTCTTTTGATTACATCATGGCACAAATTCTATTTTATTACTTTGAAAATAGTGACATCTAGTGGATAAAAGGTATTAATGTCACAGGTGTTTTGGTGTCGGAATTTGCTACAATTGGTAAATGCAATAAAGAGTCTAAGTATATAGACACAGAAAATCAAGAGAACTTATAGTAACTGAAACTTGCTGATCCACTTTCAGATATATGTTCACCTGCCAATAAAATTCCTCTCTGAAAGTGACTTTATTAATTTGAAAGCCTCAAACACTGCAGAAAAAGGGACAATATTATTAATTTAGCCTACAGGAAGGTTAAGGCAAGGGTACAGACTCTGAGGCCAGTTAGCAAAGCTGCACCCTGTGTGTATTATGGGAACAGATGACTTTCAACATTTTCTGCCATGTCCACGTCATAGTGTTTACCACCTGCAAAGTATTTGTCCTATACGTTTTCCATTTGATTCCCAATATATCGTCTACAATACATACTTTGATTATTAATTTAGCAAAGCAATGGTACAAGCCTTTAAGTGGATAATGACTATTTAGCACGAATTACAGTTCTTCCTCAAAATCACCACATGTACTAATAATATGTGCAGTTTCCAAAGCAGTTTTTATGTACACTAGAATTCCCATTCCATAGCTTAGTAAAGAAAATCATAAAATATTTAAGTAAAGGAGCTAAGCTAAACTAATAAAAGCATCCTCAATAAGAGAGACAATGAATCCAGGTAAGACAGACCATCTCATTTCTCCCCTACCTTCCTCTATTGAAATTTCAGGGCAAATAACAAATAGCACCATGCTCTCTCTCTGAATAAAAAGACAATCCAGATTTGGGCGGGAAAATAGTAGCAAAAATGGCATTGTCAGCCTCCACTGCCATTTATGAAATGCCTTCTTTTAGGCAAACCCTACTCTAAGAAATTATCCTCCTTGGTTAGTAGAGGCAGTGTCTGAGATACAGAGGGGTTAAATGCCTCACCGAAGGTCATTAGGCTAGTATCCTTGAGGTAAATATTCTGTGCCCTGCTTCTGTCAGCATATATAACAAACTAGCATAACATGAACACAGATTCTTAAAATTTCTCACTTGTGTGTTTGTTTAGTTTTAATTGGGAAGTTTTAGATTTTAGAAAGCATTTTATTTTGAATTATTTAATATTGCCGCGATTTTTCAAACAAGATTGACTGAAACGAGCACTAGAATTAAGATTAGAAGATTCAGATTTTTATCCAAATTCTGTTTCTCCCTAGGGAACTATTTGTTCTTGGAAAATTCATTTAGTTTATCTTGGAAAATTCATGGGCTTTTATTTCCCATCTGTAATACAAAAAAAAAAATTTTCAAGCTCTCTGTAAACCAGTGTAATAATAAAGAAAATAATGTATGTGAAAGCATTTTGAAAATGGCAAAGCACTGTACCAATTTAAAATATTACTATAATGACATAGTCATAAGAGTAGTTAGGTTGGTTTACTTTTCCAAAGGTCAAATGATTATCTGAATCAAATAAACTCTTGATAAGGCTTTCAAATTGCTATTACAGAATTCTAGAGAAAAGTCTAAATTCTGTTATAAAATTAAGGGAGAGGAAATCACTAAAATTAAAAAAAGTTTGGCATAGATAGATAGATAGATAGATAGATAGATAGATTTATATTATTTCTATGGGCCAAGACATACAATATCGGATGTTTTGGCTGTTAGAAAATGAGTAATGTAGTCTACCCCTTTTAAGGAAGTTACTTTGTTGTCACAAGAGTTAAACTCTATAACAGAAATACCAATATTAAGTAGAAATAAATAGAAAATACCAATATTAATAACTGATTTGTTAAAATTGCTATTCTTTCCATTAAGCAAGATTCCTTGCCCCTTGTCTGGCCAGTTCCTACACACACACACACACACACAACACACACACACACACACACACACACACACACAGAGGCATATTTTTCCTTTGCCTAATTTCTTCTTAAGTACAGAAAATTTCCATTTTGGGGGTGCCTGGGTGGCTCAGCCAGTTAAGCGTCCTACTCTTGATTTTGGCTCAGGTCATGATCTCACAGTCGTGAGATCAAGCCCTGTGTGTTGGGCTCAGTGCTGAGCATGGGGCCTGCTTAGGATTCTCTCTCTTTCCCTTTCTTCTGTCCCTTCCCCACTCACGCACGCCTGCCCTCATGCACGCTCTCTCTCAAAATAAATAAATGAACATTTTTAAAAAATAAGACATTAATAAAAGTGCATTAGTTTCTTTGGATTAGACAAAGGATATTAAATTCACTTGTATGTATTGAGCAGTACAACAAATACGGCATTACATGAATAATATCTTAGGAAAGAAGCATGGGGTAAGTTACCAAATGCTAATAAATTCACAATATTGTTGGAGACAAAGGGGTTATTCCCCTAATACTTTGGTGAACATTTTTAAATTACTTAATATTCATCTTAAGGCCTATGCTGACAATTTCCTTTATTAATCCTATATCAGAAAGGATGTGGCTAGCAGGAAAATGACAGCACATTCAACTTGAGTACTATGGTGATTGCTTAAAAAGACAACTTGTAATGTTTTGACAGCCTGGAAACTATAGGCAATGGTGCTAGGAAGAACAGGGAAACATCTTGCTTTTTAGCCTGAAAGAGTAGGGGGATGGAGCAGTGACTGGAACCTGGAGACAAACAGAGACAAAGAGGTACAGAAAGCAGTGTCGTCTAGCTGATGGGACACTTTAAGGGACCCAGCCCGACAAAGATGACCTCACAGGAAAGAAAAGGAACATAAACCCAGTCTCAATCTCTATCTTTCCTCTGGTCCCTGCCATTGCTCACCCCTAGCTGGACACAGCCATGAGTCAGAGCACATTACTGGGCAAAAGAGTCTGCTAATGTGATTCTCACAACAGCCTTCAGGACAATGTGGGGACAGGTGGACAGTGGATTTAGGGCAATGAAACAGATCCACCTCACCTTCTTGCAAAATTTTACCACCTCCCCTTCTGTGAAAAATCTTAGAGCAAAGGACACATTGTGGTGTACTACTTCAAAAGGCAGCTACATAATGACATTCATCATTTGAATATATTAATTTTGCATGTTTGCTTTTTTAAATGTTTATTTATTTTGAGAGAGAGAGAGAGAGAGAGAGAGAGAGAGAGAGAGAGAGAGCAGGTGAGGGACAGAGAAAGAGGGAGAGAGAAAATCCCAAGCAGGCTCCATGCTGTAAGCTTAGAGCCCAATGTGGAGCTAGATCTCACCAACTGTGAGATCATGACCGAGCCAAAATCAACAGTTGGAGACTTTAGTGACTGAGCCACTCAGGCACCTCTGCATGTTTATGTTAAAAACAACCATATTATCACAAGAGCAAACACTTCCTGAGTGCTGAGTAATGTTAGGCCAATTACCACTTAAAAAAAAAAAAAACAGAGTTTATTATTTTTTTAATGCTTATTTATTTTTGAGAGAGAGACAGAGACAGAGACAAAGAGACAGAGTGTGAACAGGGGAAGGGGCAGAGCGAGAGGGAGACACAGAACTCAAAGCAGACTCCAGGCTCTGGGCTGTCAGCATAGAGCACATGAACCTGGAGATCATGACCTCAGCCGAAGTCAGACACTCAGCTAACTGAGCCACCCAGGTGCCCTACAGCAGACTTTATTTTTTAGACTACTTTTAGATTTACAGAAAAACTGCAAAGAAAATACAGAGTTCCCATATTTCTCCTCTTCCACCTCCCATCCATACATTGTTTCTCCTCCTGTTAATATGTTGCATTAGTGTGGCATGTTCGTTACCATTGGTGAACCAACACTGACACATTATTAACTAATTTCTGTATTTCACATTAGGGTTCATTCTTAGCGTTGTATATTTCTATGGGTTTCTATGAGCACTTTCACTGCCCTAAAAATCTGCCATACTCCCCCTGCTCATCCCTTCCTCCCCTCAAAATTCTGGCAACCACTGATCTTTTTACTCTCTCCTTAGTTTTGTTTTTTCCAACATGTCACATAGTTGGAATCACACAGGATGCACCTTTAGCCTGGTTTCTTTCATTTAGCAGTATGAACTTAAGCTTCGATTTAATTTCATTGCCGGATAGCTCATTTCTTTCATTTCTGAAAAACACTCCATTGTATAGATGTACCACAACTTGTTTACCCATTCTACTATTGAAGGACAATCTGGCTGTTGCCAATTTTTGACACTTATGAATGAAGCTGTTATAAATATGTGCAGATTTTTGTGCGGACATACATTTTCAACTCATTTCAAATATTTGGGAAGAAACTGACAATGAACTTCGTAAGAAACTGAAAACTGTCCACAGTGGTTGTACCATTTTGCATTCCCACCAGCAATGAACAACAGTGCCTGACATTCCACACCCCATCAGCATCTGGTGCTGCCAGTGTTTTGGATGCTAGCTCTGTAACAGGTGTGTAGTGGTATGGCACAGATGCTTTAACTCGCAGTTCCCTCATGTCACACAATGGCTATCTTTTCATATCCTTATCTGCCATATGTCTGTCTTCTTAGATGAGATGTTGTCCATAATTTAGTTTGGTTATTGTTGAGATTCAAGAGTTCCTTATATATTTTGGGTACAAGTCCTTTATCAAATATGTATTTGGAAAATACTTCCTCTCAGTCTGTGGTCAGTCTTTTCATTCCCTTAATAATGTCTTCAGCAGAGCAGAAATTTTTAACTTTGATGAACGTATCATTTTTTTTCCTGGATGATGCTTTTGGTATTATATCTACAAAATCATCAAATCCAAGGTCACTTAGATTTCACCTGTTATCTTCTAGGGAATGTATAGTTTTGCATATTATACTTAGGTCTATTAAGTTAGATCCCTGATTTCTTTCATCAGAGTTTTATAATTTTTCTCATAGACTGTATACCTATTTTGTTAGATTTATTTGTAATAAGTAATTTATTTGTTTGTGCTGTGTTAATGGTATTGTCTTTTTATTGCAAGTTATAATTCACTGCTGGCATATAGGAAAGCAATTGACTTTTCCATATTAACCTTGTGTGTTGCAACCTTGATATATTTCCTTATGAGTTCCAGTTTTTTGTTGATTCTTTGGCATTTTCTACCTAGACAGGCATATCTACAAACAGAGATAGTTTCATTTCTTCTTTCCTGATATGTATACATTTTATTTGCTTTTTTTTTTTTTTTTTTTTTGTCTTATTGCATTAGTTAGGACTTGCAGTACAATGTTGAATAGGAGTAAAGCAGGAACATTCTTGTCTTCTTGCCATTCCTAGGGAGAAAACATCTAGTTTTTCACCATTTAAGTATGATGTCAGCTATAGAGTTTTTGTATGTGCTCTTTTTTTATTTTTATTTTTTTAGTGTTTATTTTTGAGACAGAGAGAGACAGAGCATGAGCAGGGAAGGGACAAAGAGAGAGAGACACACACACACACACACAATCCAAAGCAGGCTCCAGGCTCTGAGCTGTCAGCACAGACCCTGAGGAGGGACTTGAACCCATGAACTGTGAGATCAAGACCCGAGCTGAAGTCGGATGCTTAACCGACTGAGCCATCCAGGCGCCCCTATATATGTTCTTTATTAAACTGAAAAGTACCGTTCTCTTCCTGGTCGGCTAAGGGTTTTTATCATGAATGGGTGCTGGATTTTGTAAATGCTTTTTTCTGCATCTATTGATATAAATCACATGATTTTTCTTCTTTAGCTTCTTGAAATGATGGATTATATTAATTGATGTTTGAATGTTGATCCAGCCTTGCATACCTGGAATACATCTCTCTTTGTAATGGTGTATAACTTTTTAATACGTTGTTTGGATTTGATTTGCTAATATTTTGTTGAGGATTTTTGCATCTATGTTCATGACAGATACTGGTCTGTACTTTTCTTGTAATATTTTTTTCTGGTTTTCATATTTGTGTAATGCTGACCTCATAGGATGACTTGGAAAGTATTTCCTCTGCTTCTATTTTTCTGGGAGAATGGAGACATCTCTTGTTCAAATACCTGGTGGAATTTACCAGTGAAGCCGAAGCCATCTTAGCCTGGTAATTTCTGTTTGGGAAGATTAATTGTTGATTCAATTTCTTTAATAGATAAATGCTTATCCAAATTATCTATTTCTCCTTGTGTGAGTTTTGGTAAATTTTCTCTCTCAATGAATTCGTCTATTTCATCTAATATTCTTCATTATATTCCTTTATTATTTTTCCTGTCCATAGGCTCAGTAATGATCGCCTCTTTTTTAATTTCTGACATTTATGATTTATGGTTTTTCACTTTTTTTCTTAGATAGCTAGAAGTTTGTCGATTTTATTGGTCTTTTTTTTTTTAAATCAGTCTTTGCTTTCATTGATTTTCTCTATTCTCATTTCCAATTTTATTGATTTCTGCTAATTTTTATTATTTTTTCTTCTATTTACTTTGGTGAATTTGCTCTTCTTTTCTAATTCTTAAGGTTGAAGCTTAAATTATTTACATTAGATTTTTCTTTTTTTCCAATGCATGCATTTAATGCTATAAATTTCTCTCTACTTTTTGTACTTTATCTCATAAATTTTAATAAGTTGTATTTTCATTTAGTTCAAAATATTTTAAAATTTCTCCTGAGAATTCTTTGAGCCATGTGTTATTTAGAAGTATGTTTTTTAAACTCCAAATATTTTGGGATTTTCTAGCTGTGACTTCTAGTTTAACTCAATTATAATTTAAGAACATACTTTGTATGAGTTCTGTTCTTTTAAATTTGCTAAGACATACACCGTGTCTTTTTAGATTTCTCTGAACTTCTGTTTATTTTTCTAATTTTACTGGTACTTCTGTTTATTTTTCTAATTTTACTGGTTGGGAATCAAATCCGCTCCACAAAATCACGTCACCGAATATTTAAAAGTTACATAATTTTTTTGCCCAAATGAGGATACGAGAGGAGTGGGGAGGCATTTTTAGAAAAGTCTCTGGTACTCTTAATCCAGTTATCTGACCATATATTAAGTCATTGAAGCAGCCAAGAAGAATGTTTGTATACTAATTTAGGTTAGAGACAGCTGCCTAAATATCTGGAATTATTCAGAAGAAAAAAATATAAGTACAGAGCACAAAATGGAAAGCTTTTTGGTTTGGCAAAAGATGTATGCTGAACTCTGTGTGTGAACATAGGAACACATTAATAATTATGATTAGCATTAAAAATATTTGAAATAATGTGACATGTCCTAGTAAAGTTTAAATGTCTTCCTTCTCTCATTTTCATACCTTATCTCCGCCTGCAGGAAAACTTTGAATGACCTTACATTTGTATAATGACTTTGCTGTCTTTTATACTTTTGTTTTTCCTTAGAACATTCCCCTTCAAGGCTGAAAACAATTTAGCTGGGACCTGTGACAGGGTCTGCAAACAGAAGTACTTACTGAAAAGATGCTAGGGTTATTGTACCACCTGCCTGATATATATAGGACATACTTTCGGACTTGGAATGTATGATACAGGGACACTGAGTTTCTTACCATGGACTATGAAAGGGAAGACAATCCCTGGAAAAAAGATAGTGTAAAGAATGTCCCTTCCTGCCCCATCTTATTATATGAATTGTCATGGATATGGAAGGTGAACTCAGCTGGGGAGAAAATCTATGCTGTTATTCTATTTGGGGCTTTTAAGTCTCAATGAGAGCTTCTACATCTGCATCAGGACTGTGACATTGTCTGAATCTCAAAGCAAGGGGTTTATCATTAAATCTCCAGAGATGGTTCCTGTGCCCAGATAAAATTTTAATCCTCCAGTTGTTTGGTTTTCTTTCTTCGTTTATTTTTTAAGTTATCCAGATCCCCCATGAGAGCGGTAACAATGCAGATGATATTTGTCATTCTTCTTAAAAAAATTAACTGGTAATTTTACTTAAGGTAAATTTAGTTTAAGAGGCTAAATGATTTTTATTTACCTAAGGGCACTTCTAGAAAGAGTTGTAAATTAAATTGTAGCAAATCCTTAAAAGCTTTTGTGATAAAAATTGTACCCTTTCTATAATTGGTTTGTTTCAGGAAACATTAGGGGGAACTAACTTTCCCATGCTGACTTATTAAGGACTTTCACTTCTTCCTGCTTCCTACATTTTGGACATTTCACTGCTCATTAGACTCTCCACCAGGAATAATGAAGGGGATAGAAATAAGAAGAATCTGGCTGGTGAAAGGGATTGTCACAATGATTGATACAGCGGCTAACAAAAGCTTGCCTACTATATAGGAATTTTCTTATTATAATGTCTCCTCATGACTCATAGTTAGCTAAGATCTGGTTATGCATACAAGTACTTATTTTACATGTCAGGAATCATCATTATAATTCACAAGTGGTTTTCTTTGTATAAGATGTCTTATATTATTTACTTTATTGTGAAGACTTTTATTTCATATGCATGAAGATTTTCAGTTTCTGTGCATCTTCAGTATTCAGTGATGCTTGTCATTAGTTTCTGTCCTCCTCCATGCTAAAAATAAGTTTGGTTGGCTTGAACAAAGACTCACTATATCCTAAAATGATGAGTTTTCTCACTTAGGTAATCCTGAAAAATAAAACCTAATCAGCAAGAATGTGCTTTTTAATGACAAATCTATTTTAAAGTTAATCCTTCTAGAAATGTTATAGTACATTCTTATATCTAAAACTTAAGCGTAAAAAAGATTCTCAATGTATCACTTAGAAAATCATAAAGGAACACATTTTTCTTTCGTTTTTAATGATACCACACATTAAGCCCTACAGTAACATCATTTAAGGAATATATAAGTCTTATATGGAGGTGGAAAAAACAGAAGAGAAGTGAGATTCAACTGAAGAATCCATTAAAACCTTAAAGGTTGTAATGGAGGTTACAGGTTACAGGTTGTATGAGGGTTTTGTTTTCTGTTTTGGTTTTTGTTTTTTTAATCACTAAAAGCACAAGAATCATTTACAAATGAGGCAGGTCCTCACCTTTGCCCATACGACTTAGAGCAAACTGGTTTGAAGAGCCTAAGTTTCAAGCAAGAGCATGCTTACATGGTTGCATTTTCTGCAAGGGGTCCCAAGTCCCTCCCCTTCTCACTTCCCACTTGTTAGTTGGTCAGTGGTGTGAGTCCTCTTTGTACAAGAACATGACATCATCCTTTCTTTCATCAAGTAAGACAAGTTAGGGCAGAAATTGAGATGAGAAAGAGGATGTGCCTGCTGTGTGTGTGTTTGTTTGTTTGTTTGTTTGTTTGTTTTACATTCGGTGGAGGGAGCGATGAAGGCTTAACAAATGTCAGAAGCCTTGCTAAAAGGCCAGCATCCCATTCCTAGTCAATGGGCTACCACAAATAGGCACACGTGTCATGGACCTTAGTTCACACAAACAGAAGCACATGTGTAAGCTGGGGTATAAAAGGATGTCCTGTCCTACAGCGTGTGCCCACTTTCCTCCACCTCCTTCCTTCTGCTTGAAGCTTCCTCTAAACTCATCTCGAGTCTCCCATTTGGTAACTTTCTGATGTCTGTACAGATCAGAGAAATGGTTGGTACATTTCCTACGCTGGAAGGAGTGATCAGCAGTCTCTCATGTGAGACCCGGTTTTGGAAACTCCTCATTGGTTCTAATGAAACGTTTCATTTGCATCTACTTTGTTTGGTTATAAGAATAATCCCTGAATGTGCCATCTTAAACACTGTCATCAAATTAATCATAAATTCCTATCAATACTAGTTTCTGAATATTTCTTTTTAATTTTTAAAAAATTTTCTTTATTATTTATTTATTTTGAGAGAGAGAGAGAGAGAGAGAGAGAGAGAGAGAGAGAGACACGAAGTGGGGAAGGGGAAAGAAAGAATACCAAGAAGACTCCACACCACCTGTGCAGAGCCCAACATGGGGCTGGAACTCACCAATTATGAGATCATGACCTGAGCTGAAGTCTGACACTTAACCGACTAAGCCACCCAGGTGCCCCACTTTCTGAATAACTCTTAAATCTCCATGAATTTTCCCATTCCTATTCCCTTCACAATGATGCAGGCCACCATCCTCTTTCACCTGGATTTCAGCAGTGTCCTGCTAACCAACTCCCCGCCCCCACCGCTTTTTTTTTAAATACTATGAGTATTTTATTGACCTCTCATTCACTTGCAGTGAAATATACAAATATTGAGTACATATCTCCACGCATCTTGATAAATGTAAAGATACATATAGCCTCCAGATGTAGTCATAAAACAGTGTGTCAAATAGAAATGTAACACAAACCACATAGGTAATTTAAAAATTATCTAGTAGACATAGTAAAAAAGGAAACAGGTGAAATTAATTGTAATAACATTTTCTTTAACAGAATTTATCCCAAATGTTGTCTTTTCAACATGTAATCAATTAAAACATATTGGGATCTTTTGTATTATTTTTTTATACAAAGTGGTTGAAATCTAATATGTATCTTTCACTTACAGTTCATCTCAATTTGGACTAGCCACATTTTTAGTGCTCAGTGGTCACATGTGTCTAGTTGATACCACAGAAGTCAAAGCATGTTAAAGAACATCTTCTTCGCCCCACAATATTTCTTATGCCCTATTCTAGTCATTTCACTGTCCTATAATCCAGACAAACACCGTTCTGATTTCTTAGAACAGTTGGCTATGCTTGAGGTTTACACAAAAGAAATTACAGAATATGTACTCTTTTGTACCTGGCTTCTTTTGTTCAAATAAGGCTTGTGAGAATTAGCAACATTATTACCTATATTGGTATTTGTTCTTTTTATTACTGAATAGTATTCCATTGCATGAAAATATAACAGTTTATTCTTTCTCATATTCTTTCTCATATCGATATTTCTGGTGTTTGACTCTTATGATTAGAGGTGTTATACATTCATTTTTTTTTAAGTCCCACACCAAGAGGAGGAAATGCTGAGTGTACTTGGGAA
The DNA here is from genome assembly GCF_018350195.1 of Panthera tigris. Classification (NCBI taxonomy): domain Eukaryota; kingdom Metazoa; phylum Chordata; class Mammalia; order Carnivora; family Felidae; genus Panthera; species Panthera tigris. The sequence continues at coordinate 75,390,642 of NC_056662.1, forward strand.
GATATTTAATTTTATAAGTAATTTAATCTTAAATATTTTCCTAGTCATTATATTATTTTATATTATATATATAATATATATTATATGTAATAATATATATTATATATATAATATATAATAATGTATATAATGTATATAATATAATAATGTATATAATATATAATATATAATATATAATAATATATATAATATATAATAATATATTTGTATATAATATATAATATATATAATAATATATATAATATATAATAATATATTTATATATAATATAATATAATATATATTATATATATTATATCGCCAATACACATGTATTCTAATTGCTCCATGTCCTCACCAATATTTAATATTTTACTACTTTTCATTTAAGCTGTTCTAGTGATGGTGTACTCACATCACATTGTGGCTTTTTTTTCCCGTGATCCAGTAGCAGCCAGATCATATGCTCTGTGAATACTATATAAAATTTGGAGAAATATCAGTTCAACCCTTTTTTCCATGTTTTAATTGTATTATTTTCCCTTTCCTTCTTAGGCTGTAGGTATTCTTCATACAGTCCTTTGTCAGATATATGTTTTGAGAATATTTTCTCCTACTCTGTGGCTTGATTTTCACTTTTTAAATCCTTTTTTTGATAAGCAAACTTTTCAATTTTAATGAAATCCATTTTATCATTTTTTTTTTATATTTAGTGCTTCTTGAGTCAAGGAAATCATTGCCCAACACTACACTTGTAAAAAATATTGTCTTATATTTTCTTCTAGATGTATGAATTTAAATTTTATATTTAGGTACATGAACCAACATCAATTACTGTTTATGTGTATGAGGAAAAGATCAATGTTTATTTTTTCATATGATTTTCTACTTTTTCCAGCACTATTTCCTTAAAAGAATCTCCTTTCTCAGATTGAATTTGTTTTAGTCCTTTGACAAAAACCAACTGACTGCATATGCGTAAATCTAGACTTAGAATTTCTATTATGTGCCACTGATATTTTTTAATCCTAATAAAATGTGATCCTGTCTTAATCACTCTAGTTTTACAATATGTATTGAAATCTCATAGAAAAATCCTCTGAATTTGTATTTCTTCTTCAAGAATGTTTTGACCAGTCAAGAGATACATAATGTGGATTTCATTCTCACATAAACTTTGGAATCTATGTATCAATTTCTATAGAAAAGATTGCTAAATTTTTATTGGAATTGCATTGAAAGTTTGGATTAATTTAAGAGAAATAAAATCTTAAAAATTAAGTTTTCCAACCCATCCATTAGCATATTTTTCCATTTGTTTTGGACTTCAAGTGTTGTTACCACTATTGTGTAATTTTCAGTGTGGAGTTTTTACATGTGTGTTGAATTTACTCCTACATTTCTGATGTTTGAAACTATTATAAATAATCATAAAATTTTGTTTTCTAGTTGTTTTTTTGCTACTCTACAGAACTTCCATTCATGTTTGTATATTGACTAATCCAGCCGTCTTGTTCAATTAATTTTTTATTTTTAGCAATTTCTTCATAGATGTCTTTGCTTTGCATTTTTGATACAATTATGCCATTCTAAAAATAAATATAATTTTGTTATGCCTTTTGTTTATTTATTCCTTATCTTTCTTTCCTTCTCTTTTCTCACCTTTTCTTTTCTCTCCTTTTCCCCTAACTGTACGAGCTAGGACCTGCCAGACAAAGTGGTGTTGAGAGAGTGCTCTTCTTCCCTTACAGGGAAACATTTTACTATTTCACCATTAAATGTCATATTTCATTCTATAAATGTTCTTTTTCAACTTGAGAAAGTTCCTTTCTATTCCTATTTTGCTAAAATCATTTCTATCTTTAATCGGTTTTAAATCTTAATTAAGTTACTCTTCCTTAATATATTGTGATGATCATGGTTTCCTCTTTATTATGTTATTGTGGTAAATTATGATGACAGGTTTATGAATGTCAATATTGCTAATATTTATTAATGATTTTTGGAATGAAGAATATTGGTTTGTAATTTTCTTTTGATGTTTTTGTCAAGGTTACTATACAGTTGGTTATGTTTTCACTTCCTCTGTTTTCTGAAATATATTGTGTAAGACTGGCATTTTCTTTCTTAAATATTTGGAGAAACTTCTTTTTAAAAGTCACATTCTTGGGGTGCCTGGGTGGCTCAGTTGGTTAAGTGTCCAACTTCGACTCAGGTCATGACCTCACGGTTTATGAGTTCGACCCTTGCATCGGGCTCTGTGCTGACGGCTCAGAGCCTGGAGCCTGCTTTGAGTTCTGTGTCTCACTCTCTCTCTGCCCCTCCCTTGCTCATGCCCTGTCTGTCTCTCTCTCAAAACTGAATAAACATTTAAAAAACATTTTTTAAAAGGCCACATTCTTGGGGCACCGGTATGGCTCAAGTTAGTTAGGCATCCGACTTCGGCTCAGGTCATAATCTCACGGCTCATGGGTTTGAGCCCCACATCGGGCTCTGTGCTGACAGCTCAGAGCTTGGAGCTTGCTTTGGATTCTCTTTCTCCCTCTCTCTGCCTCTTCCCTGCTTGCTCTCTCTCTCTCTCTCACACTCTGTCTCTGTCTCAAAAATAAATAAACATTAAAAAAAATTAAAAACAGTCACATTCTTTTCCTGATGAAATACCCTCTTCCACCAATTGTTTACTTGTTCATCTCTAGATTCTTTAACAAATTTGCAATGAAGTATTTTAATATCATTTTCTAATAATTCCAAATATTTGGTTCATCTGTAGGCCTGCTTCTATAAGTTTTTATCTTTCAGAAGTTGTAAGGGGTGTTGCTCTCCTGTTTGTCTTTTTTATTTGTTTTACTTTCCATTATTATGATGGACACTGTAGATGGTATATTGTGAAGACTATTAATTATGTTATTATCTTGATTTTGAGGCAATTAAATTACACATGGACCATTTTCTCCTGTTTCAAACTTGTGACTTTGGGGGCGTTTGTTTTATTTGTTTTTTTCCTTGTTAAAAGTCTGTTTATTTCAATTTTGTCCTTAGTTCTAGGGCAAGGAAGTTATTAAAATAAGTATAAAGTAGGCCTAGAGTGTGATTTTTACTTTTAACGAGTGTGAGCTTTATTATTTGAAGGTACCAACTGAACGCTTGGCTTAATTATTAAGATATCTAGACTCTAGTTGGGTCGGAATTCCAACACCTTCTCAGCATTTTATGCTCTGCATGATCAGAGATTTCCACCGAGCTGTCAACCTCTCATCAGCAGTTGCATGGTGTTATTGTTTCCTGAGAAATTTCACCTTGCAACCCAAGGACCAAAGAAGAACCCCTTGCAGAATTTCAGGGCTCTTTCTCTATGTCTACCTCCATCTTGTCAACTGCCCCACAAATTCCAGTCACATTAACAGTCTCCAAACCACAAACTCTGTTTTACTCTACCCCCTGAGAATTCCCCTTTCTGCTTTCATGCATTGGACATCGGCTGGGCAGAAAGCCACGGAGAATAAACTAATTCTATGCGCCTTTTTTTTTCCCCTCAAGGAGCTCAACCTCACACTGACTGGTGTCCATTGCCTAAACATATTTGCTTTGCAAATTGTTCTCGTTTCATAGCTGTTTAGGTGACAAGTCTAATGCCAGCTACTCTGACAAGACTGAAACAAGAAATCCTGCCTCTAATATTTTGTTTCCTTTCAATCTACTTTTTTTTCAATGTTTATTTATTTTTGACAGAGAGACAGAGCATGAGTGGGGGAAGGGCAGAGAGACAGGGAGACACAGAATCCAAAGCAGGCTCCAGGCTCTGAGCCGTCAGCACAGAGCCCGACGCAGGGCTCGAACTCACAGACTGTGAGATCATGACCTGAGCTGAAGTCGGACGCTCAACCGACTGAGCCACCCAGGCGCCCCTCCTTTCAATCTACTTTTCATATGCAGCCAAAATGATCTGTGTTAAGTCCAAATCTAATCACATTACCATCCTAAAAATTATTAAATGGCACCTTATTATCTTTGTCATGAAATCTATACCTCTAATATGCCTTTAAAGTCCCTGAATAATCTGATCTCTGCCTACATGCTACCTTAATTCTCACCACCCTTCATCTCACACATTTCTTTGTTCTACTTTCACTAACACTTTTTCCTCTCTTATTTCTAGGTATTTACACATAATAGTCTCTCTTCTTGGAAAACCAGTTTCTCTTCTTTTTCTAGAAAGCTCCTCCTATTTGCCATTCAAGTAGCAGCCTTATCTGAGACTCCTTCTCCACCTCCCTAATAGGATAGAACCCCTTGCTATAATGCCATCTACACTGTTTACAATTCTGCCACTATGGTATTGATCCCATATTTTGTGTTTGTTTAATAATATGCCTTTGCCACTCTATTGTAACCTGGTGAATACATTGTCACGTCCCTCTAATTTATTCCTACACTCCTAAAGCTTATCAGAATAGCTGACACATGGTTTGGGATTCAACCATGTGTCAGCTATTAACCAATTTGTTTGTTTAAATGATTAACCAATTTGTTTGTTTCCATGTGCTTTTCAGAGCACATGTATTTACCTTGGGTGAAAATAGCTAAAAAGTTAACGTAAACAATATCCGTAAATATTTTGTAAGTACTAAGTGTGTTGTAAGTGATATGAAAGTTTTCGAATAAGTATAGAGGAGAGTTTCTTCCTGAAACAATATCTAAAAGGGTAGTCAATTTACAAAGCATTTTAGAAGGAATATAAATATATGCCAGAAGGTTATTACAGGTAATATTACACTTTGACAATGTTCACTGTTCTAATATTAGTTTTTGCATAATTAATTTTCATAGTTTGAAAGTCCTCTGAGATTTTCTTTAGTCCCTGTGAAATATTTTCTTTCAGGTGTGTGAGATTCTTAAACAAAATAGCTATTTTTAGAAACAAGAGTTCAGAAGCACTAGGTTTCTTCACTCCTTTCCAACCACAGGTATGGAATTCACAAACCAGCTTATTAGCTCACTAGCTTACATGACTATTTCCTTCTCCCTTCCTCTAAATCCCTTTAAAACGGTCTAAAAAGCATTTTCCAGGTTTAGTGCTCAAATAAAAAATAGCACCCAAAGGTTGAAATCCTAGGAGATCTCACTACGTGTAATCTCTGGAACCAGGCTCTGTTTTAAAAAGTATGGGGATTCAAAGTTTCTTGAGGATATGAGAAGCCATTAGCAAATACTCTGAGAGTAAAGATTTCACATAAGAATGTGCAGTTTTGATCTCTTGGAACAACACTGACACTGGGCTAAGGCCTGTCACCCATGGCAGAGTGGAGTCCACATTCCACAGATCCACAGTCTGCCACCGAGAAGAGCTTCTGAAGGGTGGTATGACGTGTGCATTCTTTTACTTGGAAAATTGGGAAAGTGTGCAAGAGGAATATTCTTGTTCCAGGTGAGACGAAACAAGACCCTTCCTCTTCTGCTCAAGTGGCTCCTTCCTCCCCACAAAACACAGATGCACAGAATAGTGATAAAAACAAACTTATATGCTGCCTCCTTTTTCAGCTTCCAAAGATCCAGAAGGGGAAAATATGAGGAGGCTTAGCTTAAAAAAATATTGAAGCTGTACAGATTCTCTCAGTTTCAGGCAATAGATGATGGGGTAGGGTTGAGGGGTAGGCATTGTTCTGAGAACCACACGTCGTCAGAAATCTGGGCCCTTTGTGGCCTGGCCAGAGAAGGAAGAGCAGTTCTGTCAGAAGACACAGCGATTGCAAGAATAGGAGCACGGACTGGATGCATATTCTGGTGGCTCAAGACCTTTTCAGGCAGGGTCAGCTTGTAATAGAAATGACTCCTAGTAGAGAAGAGTCCAGATTCCCAGCTGTGTTGAGACTTTTGGACTGTCCAACACCCAAGTGCATCGCAGGCTGGCAGACACTCAGGTGCTGAGCTCATTGGGCCAAATTACTCAGAACCTCATGTAGCAAACGTGGTAAGTTGACAGACGTGTTTACCTCTCTGTCCTCCTCAACTCCCATGAAATGACCAAAAAGGTGTAAAATCAATCCCCAAATACGAAAAGAACTGAAGAGGTGCTGAAAGCTACCTGGTTTTGGAAGTGGAAAACAAAAGGACAACTGGTTCCTTACTGAACAGACTGAACAGAAAATAAAAACCGAGTATGCACAGAGCTAAACAAGAAACAAGCCAGTTCACACTACAGAACACTGACGCTTAGAACTTAGAGACATCAGTGAGTTCTGGAAGTGAGGGTCTGGCTGGGAATGAGAGCCCCACACCGGAGCAGGGGATTTTATTTGTCTCGCAGACACACATTTCCACGTTACATAAAACGGTGTCTGGCACTTAGGGAGCTTTCAGTCAATATTCCCTGAGGAATTCAAGTAAATCAACTCTACAGAAAGAGCAGCTAGACCCCTACAATGATGGGACGGCCAGCTTACTTACTAGGGAGTGGAAAAAAGGGAGTCTGGGTTTAGAGACAACAGATACAGCACAGGGTGGAGGTAGAGATAAGAGTCTGAGTCATGAATATTGAATAACGGGATCCCAGTCCTCTTCTGCTTGGCCCCAGAATCCTAAAGCAGCTTATATTCACTGGGAAGAATAGTAGAGGATTTTTCTTTGAGAAAACAGTCCTAACAGAAAACAATCCTAAACAATCCTACACATACTGACAAAAGTCACTAAAAACACATCTCTTCCCAACCTCCCTCTCTGTCTCTGTCTCTATCTCTTTTCTCTCTCTTGTCCCTGTGTGCTATTAATAGAGTCATGCATCATGAGACCTTTGAAGAAATCCTTAAGATAACAAAGATCAAAGTCAACAAGTAGAAAAAGAGAGAGAGAGAGAGAGAGAGAGAGAGAAAGACTTGGAAAATATTGGAAAATAGAAACAGTGTGGAAGGCTGAATGGAATTAGGGGAGGATGGGGAAACTCTCTTAGGCTCCAAGAGATAACTGAAGTTACCATTTTCCTGCAAAAAGACAGTTACAAAAAAGGTGGAACATTTTTTTGGAGAACAAGAGTGCTGTAGAAAAAAAGAAAATACATGACAAAGGAAAGAAAAAATTGAGAAGTTTTGGAAAACAAAACTGAGCAAATCCCCAGAGATTTAAATAAAGAGAAATAGAAACTTTAAGAGGAGACAATTCAAAAGTTAACCCAGAAAGTCGAATTTGCTAACAAAATAAATTCTAGAAAGAGAGAGAGAGGGAAAAGAAGAACAGGGTAAAATTTAGAAAGTACAATTGCTGAAGAAATAATTTTTAAAAAGATCCACTCTATTCTTTTTAAAATGAATGAAAAATAAACTACATCAAAACATAATCATAAAACTTCTGGACCCTGGGTACAAAGAGATGACCTTAAACAACTTGAACACCACATGTTATATACACAAAACTGTAGGTTATAAATACCACCCTTCAAGAGTCAGAACTGGGTCAGATTTCTCCAAACAAAATAGAAACAAACAAAAATAAACATTTACATTGGAAACTGGTAAACAAGAAAATAATGCTTTCAAGGTTTTAAGGGAAAATTATTGTCAACCTAGAAGTTCTCTTTGAGCCAGGCTGTCACACCCCAAACAAAAACCCCAAGTACCTTTTCTTAGGAAGGTTCTAAGCAATTTATTCCCCACATGAAGGCACAAACCAAGATAGTATAAGACACAGAGTCCTGGGGATACAACACAGAAAAGGGTAAACAAATTTCCAGGATGACAGCTGGGCAGCAGGCCCGGAGGGCCACCCACCCAAATTTGAGTGGGACAACAGGGGTTGCTTAAAAAGAAAAGGAAATGAAACTGATAGAAAATCTCTTGTGTTTGAATATACTGAGAAGAAATTTTCAGGGGTCTTAGATTTTATGGATGATTTACTGATGGGTACATAGAAACCCCAAGCAAAGTTTAAAAGAAGACCTTTATTAAGTCCAGGAAAAGCAAAATGGATACAAGAAATAAAATAGTATAATGTCCACCTACTCCTGAACCACAAATGTGCCTCATCTGCAGATATTTACACAATCAGTCGTGGACACACTGAGTATCCAGCAAGCCAAGTATGAAATAACTCTCCTGGCTGGGTAGGAGAGACAATATGCGTTTGTGTATTTTGGGGGAGGGGGCCAGTTTAAGAAGGCTAAATCCTCATCTTCCAAAGTGGAAAAGAAATAGGCATTTTTTAAAGTTAACTAAATAAGAAATATGCCCATAAGTACACTACGTGGAAATAAGAAGGTAACTAATATAGGAAAGTTTTAACAAGTTAAAGTGGTTTCCTCTGAGGAATGGGAATTTGTGTAGGGTGCAAAGTACAATAAAAAGGACTGTTGATCTTGGCTGTGAGCCTTACAGAACTACTGGATCTGTTATACTCCATGTAAGTACATCTTTGATGAAAATTAAATTGAACTTAAAAAAACACATATAAATATAGCTCTGCTGCCTAAATTCAAATTATTTTATTGTCATCTAGTTGTACCAACCAATTTTTTAGCCAAGGATGAAATGATTTGATAGTGTTATGGGAAGTCTCAGAGGCTCCTGACCAGAACATGGTGCGCGCGCGCACACACACACACACACACACACACACACACACACGCACACACACACACGTGTGAGCAACCCTCCCCCACACACTTGCTGTATACACATAGAAAAATTTTAGAAAAGTAAATAACAACTCATAAATCTGATCAATTTCTCAGAGAGGGACTGATTCTGGAGTTTAGAGAGGCTTACTTTTCATTATATACCTATTGCACAGTTTAGATTTTTTGTTTACCATGTGCATATATTAGCCCTTTAATTTAAACAGGGGCATGATTTTTAAAAATATGATTATGGAAAGAATAAGAGAAAAAAATAATGCATCCCAAAATATATGACCACTTTCATTTCTTTTCCTCTCCAATAATTATTTAATACATATTGTGGTACAGTTGCAAATCTATTACAGATTACTTTCGAAGGATGTTTGCGGTCAATGCACAAAACAAATCTGAAAGACAAAAATTTTTAATTGATCATTTCCTCTTTCTCTCATTTCTAAATCCCCCGAATTCACATTTGTATATTAGTTTATAATATTGTAATCTAATTTTTACTTGCTCGTCCAAAATCCACGTTTCTACATATGCTCCCTATTACATGAGGTCTATGCAATGTTCTATTATATGGATGGACAGTGTCTCCTTTCACTATTTCCCTATGACAAACTGACTTTTTAAAACCAATTTGCTCAGTGTTAGCTGTGCATAGCTTGAGTTCGATTTTCTGTTGGTTTACCAGTAGGTGGTGCTGGATAGTAGCTGTAAATAATCTGGTTTTACAACATTGCTATAGGATCCGTGCTCTAATAATGTACTCTGAGCAATGGCACTGAGTCACATTAGGGAAGTCGTTTGAACTGCTCTCCCAGCAGCAAAGTGGGCTTTCCACTATTCCATCCATATTCTCTTATACTCTTCCTCATGTGAGCAATTCCAAATACGTTTTCAAGATGACTGCCTGGAATGAGGCATTTATGAGGCAGTCGTTATATGTGGTCCTGTGGGCCGGAGGACAGAAGATACAAAGCTTCCAGCTGAGGCCCCACCTTTATTTATTTATTTATTTATTTATTTATTTATTTATTTATTTATCCATAGGCCCAATATGCTTTCCCTTCTCTGTTTTGACCCCTGCTTTCCTGACGGCTCAGTTCCCTCATCTTGTCTTCTGTTTGCCTATGGACTTCATTATGATAATCTATGTAGATTTTTCTCTAAAGTGGATCTGCATTTTTAAAATGTCTTTATTTTCCTTCTTCAAAATTTCTTTATTCTGCATCTCACTCTGTCATGGGGCGCCATCTCTTGGCAAAGCACCTGCCTCAGGCTTCATCATTTTCTGTCACTATTCTCCATTGCTCTAACCTTTCCACCACCTAACCTTTCCACCTGAGCCCTGCTTTGTGACAGGCCCCGTCCTGAGTCCTTCCTGTGGATCATCCCCAAATATTTCTTATAAAAACCATCTAAGATCTGTATTGCTATCCACCTGTAGTGAGGAAACTGAGGCCCGAGTCAGTTAATTGACTCATTCAACTTTCTACAACTAATATGCTGCAAAAGAAAGTGTCCAACATTTGTAGCCCAGGAGATATGGGTTTGAATTCTGGCTCCTTCACTAAGTAAATTGTTCATCTCCGTCAAGGGACTTAACGTGATAAAACATTTGTTTACCGATTCGTAAAATGGGAATGAAAATGTGGGTCTCCCCTAGTTAAATTGACGTTAAGTGAGAAAATGCATGTATGGTTCCTAACACACTTGCAGCCTTAATATAAGAACATTGCAAATACAAAGCAGAAAAAAAAAGAAAGAAAAAGAAAAAAGAAAGAAACAAAAAGACAAAAAACAAAAAACAACTGATATTCTTCTTCTGGACTCAAATGCCTTCCAGACTCACATGCCATTCCCCTCCTTTCTAACTTAAAAATCAGAGTTCTTAGTCTTATATCACCCTCAGAATTTCTATTTCTGTAATCTGCAGAACAGCATGACCCTTCTCACTCGGGATTAATTGCCTCGGCAGGGGAAACAGGTGGTCATTTCAATCACAGACAGGCTGTTGATGCTTCACAGGGGTTCCATATTCCCCTAGGACCAGAGTTTAGGGGGAGGCAATGTGTCTTATAAGCAGTCCTGTCTTTTAAATCCAGGCTAGTATTCTATCTTTAGTGACTATTTCTAGGTAAATAGTATAGTCACTTTTTTCCACTTTTTTTTTTTTGAAAGGGAAGGGAGGGGAAGGGAGGGTTGGGGAGAGGGAGCGGAGGGGCAACCTTTCAGCTATCTCTCAAAGAAGTTGCTCTTATGTGATTTTATAGGTATTTTCCCCTGATGACACTTCCCTTTTAGCACTGGCTTATCTTTCAGGTAATAACAGAAGGCTTATAGCCATCATTTATATTTGTTTTCTTATCACTGGAGCAAGCCAATGGATTAGGTTAATCTTTTCAAATGTTTAACCAGGACACCTGGCCATTAGCTCTCTCAACTCATTTACTTTTTGGAGTTCACTTTTGAAAAATCTGTGTAGAATGGTCTATATGTAGTTTGCAATTAGACAATTCATTGGCAAATAAACACATTACAGTAAGGTATATTCCACCTATATTCTTAAAAGCAAAGTGGTATTTCATTTTTCACTTTCTTCTCTAAGTTCCCACGGACCGTGCACTGGCTATTGCCTTGAGCACTAGTCTCATGATCTCTGAGAAGAACTGTCTGTTTTAAAATTCTCAGTAGATTGAATTTGAACATCCTGTGCTTGCTATTAGTACCTTGCTTTATTCATTTATGAATATTGGTAGCTAAAATGTGGAACACTTGTCATAAAACAGTTGGATATGGGAAATATCAGTCCTATAGGAAATGGCCGAAATTTTTACAAAATTAATCAATCTTTCCCTTATAAATAGAGCAGCCTTTCCAGTATACCCAACTGTATCAGCAAGACAAGCCTTTTTTTTTTAATGTTTATTTATTTTTTGAGAGAGAGGCAGAGTGTGAGTGGGGGAAGAGCAGAGAGAGAGGGAGACACAGAATCTGAAGCAGGCTCCCGGCTCTGAGCTGTCGGCACTGTCTGTAAGGAATGGTTGGTTTATGTGTGAATTTGGAGACAGCTACTGGTAGCTCCTGAATTGCACAAAGCACCCTATCTGATGTAGAGATCTGGTCATGCTTAGAGAATGCATTCTCTAAGACAAGGTGCGGTGGAAATTCATGAAGCTGTATCTCTAAACCTACTGGCTGCTGATTCCTGGTAATGGGTCTTGTACTTAATGCAACATGGAAGGTCATGTGCATGGTGTTGGTCCATATAATACCAACAACCACCAACAGAAAGTATGTAGCCTGCCGATACAAGGACAAGTATTGAAATTTGTCCTACACAACCACTGGGCCTCGGCTTTAGCTATTACGTGGCAAATTGAATTTTATTTACTCATTCATAGGATATACCCTCCTTGGGGTCGACTCAGGGATATATAATAGCTTTCTGAAGAAGCTATGACCCAGACGGTCAACTGAAAAATTGAGTAACAGGATAAAGCACAAGTTTTAGAAACAGAATCTCAATTTGTATCATTTTCATTCTTACTGTGTAATTTTAGGAAAGTTATTTAACCTCTCTGTGCCTATGTTTCTCATCTATAAAATAGGAATAATAGTTGTTTATATCACATTGGATTGTTTTGAAATTGAAATGATTTAAAAGTTAAAGCATATTATGTCTGGCACATAATAAATGCTTAGAAATGTTAGCTTCTATAACCAGACTGAATCAAATATTTTCCTATATGGGGGAGGAAGGGATCTATGAAACCCCCTCTCATCCAGCTTCATATGGAGACATTTCTGAAAACTTGGTGTTGTTCCTCACACACCACCCATGCTTCCCTATGGTCCTAACCAAGCACCTGGAAACAGATTACATTTTATGTGTTCTACTTACTTCCTGCACATATCATTCTTCTCCCAAAATGCTTATCTACAAAAGGAATAATTTTATTTAATAAAAGAAGACCTAAAAGTGTATCTTACACAAATGACAATTGTACATATAATAAAACCAATCTACAGAAAAACCATTACAATTTAATAAGTGCATTTAGCGAGATCATTGGATAATTTATTTCCATTTGTTGGCTACAGTTAGCAAATAAAATTTTAAAAGACATAATTTACAGTAGCATCATTATATCAAGTACTTAAGTATAAACCTATGGTAAAACATCTAAACCTATATAAACACTATTGAGAGAAATTAAAGAAGATCTAAGTGAAAGTATTTATATGCTACGTTCAAGGATTGGAAGACTCACTGTTATCAAGATGGCAATTCTCTCCACAATGGTGTACAGGAATCAGACTACAATACACATTTGTCAAGGGGTAGTTTCCTGTCACCTGTCACTTGAGCATGTTTGATTTTTCCAGCCTGAATCTGAGTTCTTCCACCATTATCCTAGTACCAACACATAGCCAGAATTCATTAGATATCCCTCCATCTTCCCAGCGAAGGACCAGAGTACTTTATCACACTTTATATGCTCCCAATGATCTGGGACAGCACTAATACATGCCAGTTCAAAGCATTGTTAACTTTCTATTAATTCCCAATCTCATGACCCAACTATGCAAAACCTAAATTTTCACAGAGCTGAAACACTGATCTGTGAACAACCCTGTCCATATCAGAGAGGATAATAAATGGAATCAGAAGTGTAATCACCTCTGAATGTAGGAGAATCTTACCCCAGTATCTGAACAGGAGTTTAAGAATTATTCATTTTTAAACTACCTTCCAGCCAGTCCTTAAAGCAAGCAACAAACACAGCTCCTCTTGGCTTCAGAAGGTCCCTCGTGATTGATTTTTCTCTGTTCCATTTTAATTTGATTTAATATCTCTTGTTGCTGGCTTCACCTTACACCAACCCCACCCAACTATGCCCTCCAAGCACATCTCCCAGAAGACCAGCACAAGTGACTCCACCTGCTTATTGTATGGATTATAGAAGGCTTCACAGTTTCAGTTCCAGGGGAAACTGGAGGTAACTTCATTTGGGTTTCATTTTGTTCACTGGTTGATTTCTTTTTTCATTTTCTTTGCTGCATTATTTTGCTTAAATTGTTTTCTTTTTTCTTTTTTCTTTTCTTTCTCTTTCTTAGAGAAAGAAAAAATTATTTTTATTTTTTAATTTTTTTCTTTTTTTCTTTTTTAAATTGTTTTCTGTTGTTTTATTTTATTCAATTTTATTATATAATTTTTAATTTTTTAAATTTGTCTTACTTTTTCTTTCTTTCCTTTCCCTGTTTTCTCACTCTATCAAGCTTCTTTCAATAAGCAGACCAAAACACATCTATGATCTAGCTTCCTTTATTTGATTTTTTGTTTTGTTTTTAATTTTTTAATTTTTACATTATTAATTTTTTCCTTCCTCCAAAATGACAAGACAAAGGAATTCACCCCAAAAGAAAGAACAGGAAGAAATGACAGTCAGGGACTTAATCAACACAGATATGATTAAGATGTCTGAACTAGAATTTAGAACCGCAATAATAAGAATACTACCTGGGGTTGAAAAAAACATAGAAGACACCAGAGAATCCCTTTCTGTGGAGATAAAATAAATAAAATCTAGTCAGGCCAAAATTAAAAATGCTATAACTGAGATGCAATATAGAAAGGTGCCATGACAGCAAGGATGGACAAAGCAGAGCAGAGAATCAGAGACATAGAAGATAAAATTATGGAGAATAAAGAAACAGAAAAAAAGAGAAACAAAGGCAATAGATCATCATACAAGACTTAGAGAACTCAGTGACTTATTAAAAAGGAATAACATCCAAACCATAGGAGTCTCAGAAGATGAAGAGAGAGAAAAAGGAGTAGAAGGTTTATGTGAGCAAATGAGAGCAGAAAACTTTCCTAATCTGGGAAAAGCCACAGACATCAAAGTCGAAGAAACACAGAGAACTCCCTTTAGATTTAACAAAAACTGACCATCACCAAGGCATATTGTAGACAAATTCACAAAATACACTATGAAGTAACTATGAAAGCAGCAAGGGAAAAAAGTCCTTAACATATAAGGGAAGAGAGATCAGGTTTGCAGCAGACCTATCCACAGAAATTTAGCAGGCCAAAAAGTAGTGGCAGGATATATTCAATGTGCTGAACTGGAAAAATATGCAGCTAAGAATTCTTTATCTAGCAAGACTGTTGTTCAAAATAGAAGTAGAGATAAAGAATTTCCCAGACAAACAAAAACCAAATGAGTGTATGACCACTAAACCAGCCCTGCAAGACATTTTTAGGAGGACTCTAAGTGGAGAAAAGGCAAAACAAAACAAAAAAGACCAAAAGCAACAAAGACTAGAAAGGACCAGAGAACATCCCCAGAAACACCAACTCTACAGGCAATGCAATGACACTAAATTCACATCTCTCAGAACTCACTGTAGATGTAAATAGACAGAATGCTCCAATCAAAAGACACACTCATAATGGATAAGAAAACAAGACCCATCTATATATTGCTTACAAGAGACTCAATTTAGACCTAAAGACACCTGCAGATTGAAAGTAAGAGTATGGAAACCATATATCATGCTAATGGTCATCAAAAGAAATTTGGAGTAGCCATACTTATATCAGACAAACTAGATTTTAAATTAAAGACTGTGATAAGAGATGAAGAAGGGCATTATATCATAATAAAGAGTCTATCCACCAAGAAAAATCTAACAATTGCAAATATTTATACCCCCAATATGAACACCCAAATATATATTTTTTAATTTTTATTTTTTTAATGTTTATTTATTTTTAAGAGAGAGGGAGACACAGAATCTGAAGCAGGCTACAGGCTCTGAACTCTCACCACAGAGCCCAATGTGAGGCTCAAACGTACAAACCATAAGATCATGACCCAAGCAGAAGTCAGACTCTTAATCAATTGAGCCACCCAGGTGCCCCAATAAATCAACTAATAACAAACAAAAAAGAAACTCATTGATAATAATACCATAACAGTATGGGACTTCAACACCCCACTTACAACAATGGACAGATCATGTAAGCAGAAAATCAATAAGGGAACAATGGCTTTGAATGACACAATGGCTTTGTATGGACTTAACAGATATATTCAGAACATTTCATCCTAAAGCAGCAGAATACACATTCTACTCAAGTGCACATGGAACATTCTCCAGAACAGATTACATACTGGGTCAAAAATTAGCCCTCAACAAGTACCAAAAGACTGAGATCATACCTTGAATATTTTCAGACCACAACACTATGAAACTCAAAATCAAGCACAATAAAAAATTTGGAAAGACCATGAATACTTGGAGACTAAAGAACATCCTACTAAAGAATGAATGAGTTAATCAAAAAATTAAAGAGGAAATTAAAAAGTACACAGAAGCCAATGAAAATGAAAGCATGACAGTCCAAAACCTCTTGGATGCAGCAAAAGCGGTAATAAGAGGGAAGTGTATAGCAATCCAAGCCTTCCTAAAAAAGTAAGAAAGGTCTCAAACACACAACCTAATGTTACATCTAAAACCTAATGTTACATCTAAAGTCCAAAACCAGCAGAAGAATGGAAATAATAAAGATTAGAGCAGAAATCAAATATGTTAAAATCAAAAAACAAAAACAAAAAGCAGTAGAACAGATCAATGAAACCAGGAGCTGGTTCTTTAAAAGAATTCACAAAACTGATAAACCCCTAGCCAGATTGATCAAAAAGAAAAAGAAAAGGACACAAAAAGAAAAAGAAAAGGACACAAATAAATAAAATCACAAATTAAGGAGGATAAATCACAACCAATGCCACAGAAATATAAACAATAATAAAAGAATATTATATGACAACAAAATGGGAAATCTGGAAGAATTGGACAAATTCTTAGAAATATATACACTACCAAAACTGAAACAGGAAGAAATAGAAAAGTTTAACAGACCCATAACAAGGAAAGAAATTGAATAAGCAATAAAAAATCTCCCACAAACAAGAGTCCAGGGCTGGATGGCTTTCCAGGGGGTTTCTATCAAACATTTAAAGAAGAATTAATAATATTCTTTTCAAGTTGTTCCAAAAAATAGAAATGGAAGGAAAACTCCCAAACTCATTCTACAAGGTCAGTATTATCTTGGTTCCAAAACCAGAAAAAGACCCTACTAAAAAGGAGAACTACCAATTTCTCTGATGAATATGGATGAAAAATTCTTAACAAGATACTAGCAAACTAGGATCCAACAAATCATTAAAAGAATTATTCACTACAATCAAGTGGTATTTATTCCTGGAATGCAGGGTTGGTTCAATATCTGCACATCAATGTGATACATCACATTAATAAAAGAAAGTCTAAGAACCACATGTTCCTAGCAATAGATGCAAAAAAAAAAAAAGCATTTGACAAACTACAGAATCCTTTCTTGATGAAAACCTTCAAGAAAGTAGGGATAGAGGGAACATACCTCAAGATCATAAAGGCAATATACAAAAGACCCACCATAGCTAATATCATCCTCAATGGGGAAAAACTGAGAGCTTTCCCCCTATGGTCAGGAACAGAATAGGGATGTCCACTCTCACCACTGTTATTCAACATACTGTTGGAAGTTCTAGCCTCAACAATCAGAGAACACAAAGAAATAATAGGCATCCAAATTGGCAAGGAGGAAATCAAACTTTCACTGTTCACAGACAACATGATACTATCTGTGGAAAATCCAAAAGATTTCACAAAAAAACTCTTAGAACTGATACATGAATTCAGTAAAGTCACAGGACATAAAATCAATGTAGAGAAATTGGTTGCATTTCTATACACCAATAATGAATCAGTAGAAAGAGAAACAAAGGAATGGATCCCATTTACAATTGCACCAAAACCCATAAAATACCTAGGAATAAACCTAACCAAAGAGGTGAAAATCTATATACTGGAAACCATAGAAAATTTATGAAAGAAATTTGGAAAAAAATGGGAAAACATTACATGCTCATGGATTGGAAGAACAAATATTGTTGTTCAAAGGTCAATACTACCCAATGCAATCTACATATTCAATGCAATCCCTATCAAAATAACACAAGAACAGACACATAGATGAATAGAGCAGAATAGAGAACCCAGAAATAGACCCAGAAACATATTGGTCAACTAATCTTTGACAAAGCAAGAAAGAATATCCAATGGAAAAAAGTCTCTTCAGCAATTGTTGTTGGGAAAACTGGACAGCAACATGCAGAATAATGAACCTGGACCACTTTCTTAAACCATACACAAAAATAAACTTAAAATGGATGAAAGACCTAAACATAAGATAAGAAGTCATCAAAATCCCAGAGGAAAAAGCAGGCAACAACTTCTTTGACCTTGCCTGCAGCAACTTCTTACTTGACATGTCTCTGGAGGCAAGAGAAACAGAAGCAAAAATGAACTACTGAGACCTCAACAAGATAAAAATCTTCTGCACAGCAAAGGGAACAATCAGCAAAACTAAAAGGCAACAGATGGAAGGGGAGAAGATATTTGCAAATGGCATATCAGAAAAAGGTTAGTATCCAAAATCTAGAAAGAAATTATCAAACTCAACAGCCGCCCCACCCCCAAAAAATAATCCAGTAAAGAAATGGGCAAAAGACATGAATAGACATTTTTTCCAAAGAAGACATCTAGATAGCTAACAGACACATGAAAAAATGCTGAATATCACTCATTATCAGGGAAATACAAATCAAAACCACAATGAGATACCACCTCATACCTGTCAGAATGGCTAAAATTAACAACTCAGGCAACAACAGATGTAAGTGAGGATGCAAAGAAAGAACACCCCCCTGTCCTGCTGGTGGGAATGTTAACTGGTACAGCCACTCAGGAAAACAGTATGGAGGTTTCTCAAAAGATTCAAACTAGAGCTGCCCTATAACACAGCAACTGTACTACTATGTATTTATCCAAAGGATACAAAAATGCTGATTCAAAGGGGCACATGCACCCCAATGTTTATAGCAGAACTATCCACAATAGCCAAAGTATGGAAAGAGCCCAAATGTCCGTCGACTGATGAATGGAGAGAGAAGATGTGGTATGTACACACACACACACACACACACACACACACACACTGGAATACTACTCATTGATCAAAAAGAATGAACCATTGCCATTTGCAACAACATGGATGGAAGTAGAATGTATTATGCTAAGTGAAATAAGACAAAGACAAATATCATATGGTTTCTCTCATATGTGGAATTTACAAAACAAAACAGATGAACATAGGGTAAGGGAAGGAAAAATAAGATAAAAACAGAGAGGGAGACAAACCATAAGAAACTCTTAAATACATAGAACAAACCGAGAGTTGCTGGTGGGGTGTTGGCGGTGGATGGGCTAAATGGGGGATGGGCATTAAGGAGGGCATTGTTGGGAGGACCACTGGGTGTTATACATAAGTAATGAATCACTAAATTTCTATTCCTGAAATCATTATAACACTATATGTTAACTAACTTAGATTTAAAAAATAAAAAGAATGGCTAGTATCAAAAACACAAGAAACAGATGGTAAGGATGTGAAGAAAAAGAAACCTTTGTGCATTATTAGTGGGAATGCAGCCACAGTGGAAAACAATATGAACACTCCTCAAAAAATTAAAAATAGAATTACCACATGATCTAATAATTGCACTACAGGCTATTTACCCAAAGAATATGAAAACACTACTTCAAAGAGATATATGCACCCCTGTGTTTACTGCAACATTATTTACAATAGCCAAGATATGGAAGCAACCCAAGTGTCCATCAATAGATGAATGGATAAAGAATATGTGCTTTATGTGTGTGTGTATATATATATATATATATATATATACACAAATACGTATATATATATATACACACACACACACATACACACACAATGTATATTATGTATATACACATATATACAATGGAATATTACTCAGCCATAAGAATAATTTAAATTCTTTTTAAATTTAAATTTAATTTAATTTAATTTTAAGATTAAATTTAATTTATAATTAAAATTTATGAATTTAAATTCATAAAAATTTGCAACAACATGGATGGAGCTCCAAAGTATAATGTTAAATGAAATAAGTCATTCAGAGAAAGACAAATACCATGATTTCACTCATATGTGGAATTTAAGAAACAAAACAAAGAAAAAAGAGAGACAAACCAAAAGGCAGACTCTTAACTACAGAGAACAAACTGATGGTTACCAAAGGGGCAGCAGGTAGGAGGATGGATGAAATAGGTGATGGGGATTAAAAGAACACTTATGATGAGCACTGAGTAATGTACAGAATTGTTGAATCAGTATACTGTACACCTGAAACTAATACAACACTGTAAACTATATTGGAATTAAAATCAACAGCTTAATAAAGTTTTTAAAAAATTGATATTTGTTTTAAATATTACCATCTTGACTGTAAGAATAATGTAAATGTACCATGAGATTGTGAGATCCTGTACTTGACTCTTTTCCTAAGAAACACTTAGCATAGCTTAAAGTCAGAAAAAAAATGTCTTTATCCATTTTTTGTTGAACCCAAACCAGAAGGGCCAATGCACAGATAAGAAGATTAAATTATTAAAACTGTTTCACATTGGATGAGGAGATTAAATCTAAAAAGACAATGAAAGCATTAATTTTAGAAATGATTAAAGATAGTGGTTAGAATGGAAGATTGTGCCATGCTCATGCGGAAAACTTGAAATATTTTAATTAATGATTAATTAAGTAAGAACAAATAACACGATTTATTTGCTAAATTCAAATTTCTGATAAAATTTTATACCATGTGAAAAGAATAGAGTATTTGGATCTAGGGAGGGAGATCATATTTTAAAATGTGCCCTATTGACCGTACATAGAAACACCATGAAGACAGGGACACTTTCCTCTCCTTATATGCTTCAATCAATACCTAGAATAATTCCTGATACAAAATAGACACTAAATAGATATTTGTTGAATGAATAAATCAGGAGCAGCAAAAGTACTGTTTTCTCAATTGGATAGCACATTTGAAGAGAGAATTTCACCAATTAAACTACGGCAGGATTATGAAAACTATAGAAACCACATAGCATAAGAAATGTTTACAGGATGACAAAGTCTCCAATTTCCATCTAGAAAAGTAAAGAGGGATGGACACATGGCAGCTGTCTGTCTTCCAAAGATCTGAAAAAGTGCCCCATGCAACCAAGACCACACAATTCTATACATCACCACAGGGCAGAATTCTGACAAGTGTTTTGTGTTTGTAAAGACATTGTGGTTCATTACGAATATAAGTACATTTTTTCTAAAACTTATGGTTGTCTAAAATTATAAATATTAAACTGTTCATCTCTGGCAGTACTCAAACATCAATTCTAAGAAATGGTAGTTAAGGAATCCTTGCACGGTGTGGAAGTTTGAGTGAGAATTAAAACCCTTTTCACTCTGCCTATTGAAAAGCATTGCACTCTGTGTTTTTATCTCAGTTGAAATAATGCTATCAGAAATGGGCTTTAAGGCAATATATTTACATTTCCAACACTGTCCCTCCTAGCAAAACCATCATAATAGCTCTCTAACCCTTTGGTAATAATGAAATTGATGTCATGAGAAGAGACCTCTCCATCTCCCATAAAATATCATGCGCCAGTGACTGTATGCATTAGCACACACACACGTACACACAAACACACACACAGGGAGCACTAGGTGCTTTTTATTCAGTGGTATTTACAACTTGGCTTAAATTAGTTTTAGAGACCAAATCATGCGCTAGCTCTGATATTAGAACCTTTTCATTAATCAGAGAATTTAGAGTTATATGTTAGCTTCATCATCTGAATAAGAAAAAAATCTAATAAATCAATTCCACTCTAGGTTAAGTCCATCATTTTGAGTAACAGCGACTACAGAAAATTATGGGTTTATGTCTTGTCTGGGAACCTCATAAGTCACAAGTACAATACACTTAAGGTACTTTGAGGCCTCTCAAGTAAGACGTATGAAGCTATTACTCATCACAATCTGTAAAGCAGCTATACTGTGGCTTTTAATGGTAATTTTGTAAATATTTCAAATTTTTATTTTTAAGGACATTCATTTAACTCAATGCTATGTGATATATAGACATATACAGACAAACACATGCAATACACATATCTTCCAGCTACATACTTACCCAAATTTACTCTGAAGGAGGCATTAGAGGAAATGACATTTATACAAAACTACAGAATAAAACATAGGAAAGGACACTAAGTTGCTGTCAGTTCAGTTTCTCCTCAGGTTATATTTTAGTAGTTTTTAATACCCCTATGAATTATTTTTATCCACAGGCCAATTTGTTTTAACTTTAATAGTGTTTGGTTTCTTTTCATCCTTTTTAAATCACCCAATTTAAATTTATGAAAATTTCTTGATGTAAACCATGAGTCTGGATGTCAAGAACATCAGGATTCTAGTCCTGGTTGCCACCCCGCAGCTCATGAAGGCTGTGACCTTGTGCAGAGCACACACCTCTCTGCTGCTCAGTCCCTCATCAATAAAACAAGGCCATTGGATGGGTGGATCACGAAGGCCTTTCCAGCACATTCTCCATCTGTGCCTGTTTAAACAAGAAATAATTTAGGATTTGACTGACAACCTAGGTCAACATTATGTACTAAGGACATGAGAAACATTTAAAAGCCTCTCCTGTGAAGTTGGGTATCTCAGGCAGAGTTCCCTAGACACAGATACTGAGTCAAGAATTCATGCAAAAGTGATTTGTTAGAAAAACCAGTAAGTTAGTGAGGAAGTGAGATAATGAAGAGATGGGTGCATATCCAGCAAGAGTGTAGAACAAAGCAAAGTCCCACAGTGTATAGTAACAATGGCTCAATTCTACACAGAAGCACTGAAAACAAAGGAGATTATGGTCATAATCAGGGATAAAAGAGATGGAATATTCATTCTTCCTCCCCCCCAAATTCACCAGACCTTGGTTAAGGGCTTGGACCCCAGACGACTATTAATCCCCATATTAAGGTCCTGAGGATCTCACCTGAACTAACAGCAACCTTGGCAAATGGATACAGAGGTTGACTGCTGGAAATGAAAACACTCAAGCAACTGAGATGCACTCAAAGAACAAAGAAATCTAAAAAACAAGAGTGGAGGATGCAAAGGTCAGCAGGGTCATCTTCCACCCCTACCCTTCCAAAAAGCAAGTAATGAAAGCATGTTAGGTTCTTTTTCCCCAAAGCATCCCATTATCACTTTTTCAGTAAAGGTATCTGAGCACCTGTAGATGTCTGACAGATTATACAGGATGAACAAAACAGATATGGTCTCAGGCTCATGGGCCTTATAGTAAAATGGAGGAGACAGATTATAATTATCAATTATGATAATTCTATGAGATACCGTAATGAAGCCTAGTGTGAGACTAACAGGAGGGGTTCTTTATAAAATAAAAAATCAAGAAAGGCTTATATGAGACTGACATTTAACCTGAGACCTAAAAGATGGGCACAAAGAACCAGATAAAGAATGGGGGTTTGGGAGGAGAGTATTCAGACAGAAAAGACAATGATGCTGGAAGGACCTTGACAGCATCAAAGAACTGAAATAAATCCATAGTAGCTGAAGAGTTGTGAGCGAGGTGGAGAAGAATGAGTTTCAGGAGGCAGATGGGGGTAAAGCATCTTATACCATCTGATGGTTTTTACATTTTATTCTTAGTGTAATGGGAGACCATTTTTAAACAGGGTATATATATATGATTAAATGGGAAACCATTTTAATCAGGAGACAGACATTATTTTTAAATTTTTTTTTAACGTTTTATTTATTTTTGAGACAGGGAAAGACAGAGCATGAACAGGGGAGGGTCAGAGAGAGGGAGACACAGAATCTGAAACAGGCTCTAGGCTCTGAGCTGTCAGCACAGAGCCCGACGCGGGGCTCGAACTCACGGACTGTGAGATCATGACCTGAGCCGAAGTTGGCCGCTTAACTGACTGAGCCACCTAGGCACCCCAGGAGACAGGCATTTTAAAAATAACACTCTGAGTGCTGGGTAGGTTATGGATTAGAAAAGGTGCAAGAATAAGAGTGGATAAACTCCTTAGAGGGCTGCTAAGGTATTCTCATGAAAGAAGATGATAGGTAGAACCTGAATGGTAATAGTAAATATGGAAAGGATTTGCTTCTCATGAACCCAAATCTATATCTCAAAATCTCCTTTTCAAGCCAACCAACTTAAAAAAGAATAATAAGAATACCTGATGATTAATATAAGACAGAGATGGCTAATTTTTTTATATTCGAGACATGATCTTAGCATTTTCACAGTTGGAGCTACAAGAAAGAAGAAGCAGACATAAGAGTTGTTCATAGCTATCCAAGGAGAAAAGCCTTAGGCCAATGCACACTTAATCCTATAGAGGAAAGAAGAAAAGAGCTTATCTAAAAGAGAAGAAAATTTCCCCAGGCAGAAAACAAACAAACAAACAAAAAAGTTGTGGACTATTTTAGTAATATAAAATAAATTAAAAAGGTAGAGAAGATAGAAGAAAGAGCCACCTTCATGGTGTGACCCTTTAACATGAATTCCTACTAGGAAATCAAATCAGATTATCCACTCTCTCTCTCGTATATCATATGCATGTGTGTGGGAAGGTGAAAGGTGATGGTTAAAAAAGGATACCTGTAGTTAAAGAATTGAGTGAATTTTATCCTCTAGACTGGATAAAAAATAACAAATACAAACATGGGGTTTTACCAATGAAGGACAAAGAATGAGCCCCTTAACTATACTGGGAAGATCAAAGAAGACTTAATAGAAGTAAGAGAATCATGTGCTAATCCTGGAAGTTAGAGAGAACATGACTCCTTACAGGAAACTGAAATAGAATAATAAAACTTAAATATAGGATGTGAAAAAAGGCATGCACAAGGGACAGGAATGATGAAAATTTGAGGCATAAGGAACCTTATATGGCATTCTGAAAAGGCTGACATTGACTAGACAGTCTGGTGATCCACTGAAGAATGGTGAGCACTAGAACAACATGGTATCTTAGAAAAATGTTGGTCAGA
Organism: Panthera tigris; assembly: GCF_018350195.1. NCBI lineage: Eukaryota > Metazoa > Chordata > Mammalia > Carnivora > Felidae > Panthera > Panthera tigris. Next base: position 75,415,334 of record NC_056662.1, read on the forward strand.
ATGTTGAAACTGGATTGACAGGGAAAACCACTTAGAACACTATTATAGTAATTTGGGTAAGACAAGACAAATCTTAAAGAAAAATAGCAGTGAACATGGAAGAAAGAGGATGGAAGTTAAAGAATTTTGGGCAAGTGAAATCACTGTTACTTGATGATTTGCTATCACATCAAAAGTGAGGGGAAGAAGTAGACAGAAATCAAGAGGTGAAAACCAAGGTCTGATTCTAACACCTGGGAGAAAGGAGGCATTTTTGAGGGAAAAGAAAAAAAAAAGAATAAAAATAATAAATAAACTAAAATTTGAGAATAGGAAGATCTGTGAAGGGCATGACAGTGAATTTGTTTTGGAAATGATCTGTGGGCTATCTAGATAAAGAAGAAACGTTCCAATTTTGGGAAGTGTAGGTTTGAAGCCTATCCAGACATCCCTCTTGTCACTTCACAACATTAGAGGTCATATTATCCTCAGGCATGGCTGGACCAACCAAGGAACACATGGGCCTAGGCTCAAGGGATAGGAATACTTGCTTATCATTCAAGGAACCTGTATGATAAGTAGTTAACCAGCACTACTCTAGAGATATAATCACCAAATGTACCTAATGAAATCTCTAACATGAAGAATAAAGATATTTTTTACATTCCAGGTCTCTTGAGATGGAAAAGACCAGACGGAGTGGCACCAGAACATCTGCTAGCATGACCTCATGGACCTCTAAACAATAGCATCTACCTTCTTAGGAGACCCCTGCCACTTGTAGCTCTGATGCAGTATGTATCCAATAAATGAAATAGCTAAATGGATGTTTGGAAGGATGGATTTTTAGTTCTGACCTTTTTTTGTAGTTTTTATTTGTTTGCTAAAATGGGAAAAACCTGAGCATATATTCATTCTAAAGGGGAAAAGGGAAAGGTTGGAGATACAAGAAAAAATCAGGAATTGTTGAATGAGACACTGAAGCAGTCTGGAGGGGAGGCGATCCAAAGCACAGGGAAAGGATCTGCCTTGACAAGAAGAGGAATCCTTCTTCCTCTACATAACAAAGAGGCAGGAAAATGGTATAGGTTTGTGAGAAATCATGTTTTGAAAGAGTGTAAAGGTGTTACCCATTTGACCAAACTTAATCAGGTGCTTACTGATAGCCAGCCACTATGAGAGGTGCTAGGAATATAATGGCAGTAAAAAAAAAAAAAAAAAAAAAAAGGTAACGCTCCTCTCAAGTTGCCTAGGATTTGCGGGAGGTGAGATGACTACTAATTAAATAACCACTTTTACATTATCATACAATAGTAACAAAAGTACATTTTTCTGAAAGAGTGCTTAAATACTTAGTCTTCCCTGAGATCAGGGAAGACTTCCCAGCGGAAGATACAACTGAGATAATAATTGAAGAGTAAATAGAATTAACCAGGAAGTCATGATGGGAAGGATGTTCTAGACATGGTAGTGGTCTTTGTGACAGTATGGTGCTTTAAAAATGTTGAGAGTTTTTGAACTTTGAATTCTGGACACTTTGCAACCTTGCTTTAGCAGGTGGGTGGGTGGATACTTGGGTTGCCCAACCTGTGACAGCAGGAGTGGTCATCCTAAAATTCTGTCCTCACCTCTGCACCTCTATCTGCCATATCACACAAGTAGATTTAGGCAGGGGTAGGCAACAAGGTAAGTTTTAGGAGAAATTAACTAGAGGACTCACAAGGATTAATGTCCAATGTCACAACCTTCTGGAAGTATGAACTACTGTACTTCTTAGTCACGTAAGATTTATACACATTAATATTGAGGGATGTCTTCAGTTATAGCTTCCAAGTCACAAACTACTCAAGCTATATTTATGAAGAGTATTAAATAAGTAACAAATTCAAATACTAATGCAAATTAATGTACTATTTCACAACAAATTCTATTTCCCTGGATTTCCCTGTTGATAAAAACAGACATCACTAAACATAAGTGATAAAGCCACTAGAGATTTGAAGGATTGTTTTAATTAGATGTCCTTTATCGGCAAATATTTCCATGAGTCTCCACTCCTGATATAAATTCTGAAATATACATATAAGCAAGTGTGTCTTTATTCTTCACGTATGTGATTTCGATCAATAAAGATACATTTTCTGCAGCAGAAATTCAAATCCTGAATCTGGCCCACGAAATAGCTCATCAAGGGAATTCAATTGTTGATTTATGGTAGCCATTGCAAGAGAGGAGAGCATATTGCTAATAAACAGCAATTAGCCACATGTTTTAGGCCAAGTGGAGACTATTACTCACTCTTGAGAGTTTTTGAACTTTGAATTATCTGCAACTTATTCACTCACCTTGGCAGATTATTATTTTCAAAAAACATTTGTCATAATGTTCATATACATGAACTCTTCTCCTCTTGTAGAAGGAAGTTTTAGTCAATCAAACATTCATATTGATCTAAATATCTTTCCACTTATTACCGAGCCCAAATATGATTCTAAATCAGGAAGTTTGGAAAGGACAATGAGATTCTGTAAACATTTTCCAACGGAGATGAACTAACAAAACTCAAGCTTGTATCGAATTCAGGGAGCCAGGCCTAAATCTGAGCTAGAAATATTTTAAGCCTGCAGCAATAAACTTTCCCAAAGGGAGTTCTTTGGAGACTATATTTGTGTCATATTCATTTTCTCAAAGTATTTTTAATTTTATAAACTTCAATTAAACTAAATCTATATGATTTACACATAAACACATAAATATTTTGCAATCTAAGCATGTGCTAAAACTTAGATCAGGCTGCCAAATAAATCATCAGTCTTACAGTTAAAGAAAGCCAGTTAAAAGGCTTAACAATAAAAATTAGGGTTGCCTTGAAATGGAATAATCAGCTTCAAAAAGTTATGAGTTTCCTGTCACTGAAAGCATTCAACTGAAGACCAGATATCCATTAATCAGAAATGTTGTGGGGGTGCCTGGGTGGCTCAGTGGGTTAAGCGTCCGACTTCAGCTCAGGTCATGATCTCACGGTTAATGGATTTGAGCCCTGTGTTGGGCTCTGTGCTGACAGCTCAGAGCCTGGAGCCTGCTTCAGATTCTGTGTCTCCTTCCGCACTCTGTCTCTATCTCTTGAAAATAAATAAATGTCTAAAAAATTAAAAAAAAATAAACGTTGTGAGGAGTATCATACATTGTTTAAAGTATGCTCTCTATAGTTACTTTCAAATATTCACCAGCTATAATTCTAGAAAAGTGGTGGTGAAAAATATTACCTAATGGAGTTACTCAAAATTGTTTCTACTTTTTGTTTTAATTTTTAATGTTTATTCCAAGCTTATTGGAGTTGAAGTCTTTGATCCATGGGTGCAAGAAAGGATTTTGTGACTTTTGTGCATTTTTCTTTACCCATAAACTTTTTAATTCTCATCTCCTGGATGTATTTCCTAGAGTACTGCTCTAGTTTCTCAATACACTGGGTAATGACCATTTATCATGGTATATCCTATACCTTTATTTTCTCTGAATAGAACAAAGTAATCAATTTTAAAGAAATAGCTGCCTCTCCCCAACTCATGGTCTCCAATTATAGGTTTCCTGGGAAATGCCAGGATTGCTTATGGCCCATTGTTAATGATCTGAGGCCGCCTATTCTGCTAAATGTTAACTGTGGTATGGAAATGTGATGGTGTCTGCATTAGAGTTCACTAATCAAAATAATTATACCCACTCTGCACATTTCACATGCCTTCACTTAAATAGGATCAAGTATCATTTAATATGAACCCTTTATATACAGCCGGATTCTCAAGAGGCTCCCTCTCCTTCAAACTGGATGAGCTCAGAGTCTTTTGCAGAAAGAAAATGTATATAGGTATGAAGGCTCCTATTCTGTAATGATGGTGTATATGTTACCACTACCAAATTCCTCGGCATCCTGTAATGTCAGAGTGACATAGAGACAGCAGAGGTCAGTATGCTTGCCTGATTTGGGGGAACTATACTGGAAAAAATAATTAATAAAATTAGGATCAAATTCAGTTAACTCATCACCATACAGCAACACCCACACTCTTAATTCAATCACTAGTATAGCCTTTATCCCAAAGAGGAGAAGGGCATTATGAGAAAATATTGGAGGAACAAGTTTTAGCCATAATTTAGAGGTATTTTTTTTTGAGGCCTTTACTCAGTGATATTTTCTTCTCCTTTGTTCTACACCTTGCGATGCAAACTACATGCTAATGAACACTGGAAGCTTCCTTTACCCTAGTACTAAGGTTATAACTTTGGTCTATATTGTGTCCACCTCATCAGCGGGTATCCATCATTCCACAAATTGGACAAACATCAAATAACATAAATACTACATAACAAATAGGGGAATAGAAAAGAATCTTTGCTCTTGCCTGCCAATTTCACCAGGCTCACAAAAGGTTATAGATGCAGTGAAGAACAGAAAGAATGCCAGATATCACTGGATGGTACTATTCAAGATTTTTCAAACTCAGGATATTCAAAATCTGAAAAACACTGTATAGGAGACATGAAAAGGGGAATGTGGGCAGAGATGGGCTTCCTCCACTGTAAAATTAGAAAAGCCTAATTAGGATCTGCTTTTTAAACATCAATGTGATAAAGGTAAGCCACTGTTTACAATAAATAGCATGTGGCTTAAGCAGCTCACCGCTTCAAAGAACATCTGAGAATTCCTATTACATGAGTATGTGTTAGTCCAGGTCCTCTGAGAAGCAGATGCCAAATTGGGGTTAAATGTTCAAGGATTTCATGGGGTGGGGAATACCTGTGTGATAGAAAATGGGACAGGAGCTGGAGAGGCTGCATCAGTCACCAGACTGCTGTGTTAGTCTCCTTGACCTCAGCCAAGGAGAAAGGGTGGGAGGGTTGGGGGAAAGCACCTCAGCAAGCTGTAGAGTTTAAGGAGGGGTCAGTAGGGCTCTTGGGGAGTCTTGGAGCCAAAGTCACTGTCTTCCAGGAATGTGCCTGCCTTATTGTCCCTGTCATGTTCAGTTATTGTGGAAGCAGCTACACGAGAAGTGAGGGATTTCTAAGCACAGAAGCTGAGGTCTTCCAAATATTCCTTCCGAAGTTTTGCCATAGAAAGAGATTTTTCTGTGTCATTAAAATGGGTCAAAGCCAAAAAGCTTCTGAGAACTTCCCTTCCTTAATACAGTCGGTGTAGAAGCCGGCAAGAAATCTGCATAATCGCTAACAGTTTTTTCGATCTCTTTCTATTGCTGTCCTGTCTCTGAAACTGGATTCACCTGAAGACATTTTGAAAGTCACTTTATTTTAGTTTTCACTTTTTTTTTCACTTACTTACTCCTCAACAGTTTGCAATATTTTTTTTCTATGAAGACTCTTCACTTAAAAGTTCTCATCAACCATCTCATTACCAAATGCAATGTTTTGCTTTGTTTTGTTTTAAACATGGACGCACTGTCGTGGATTTTTCCTTGAAGCATCTGAGTTTGGACACTCCCCTTGAAGTACTCCTCCCTCGACTTCTGGAATTCAGTATTGTCTTCATCCTCTGGGTCTCTAATTACGCCTTCTAGGCCTTTTTTTTATTAGATCTTTTCACTTGTCCCAACATTGAATTTATATTTTCACCAAGTTGTTGTCCTTAGACTGCTTATCTCTAAATACTTTTCCACTTAGAGTGCTAATTATTTCAGACATTTCCAACTCCTGAACATACCTGTCTAAATCAGAACTATTTTTGTACCTGAAAAATTATAAAATGAATATACTATTTAGGTAAGTTAATTGTATATGAAAAAATTTTGGAAAAGTACAAAATGTATCATATATCACATACCATATTATTATGTTATTGCCAATCTTTTAATATTTTAAATTATTCTCTGTGAACATAGTTCTATGTAAATGTTTACATATCTACATAGATATATCCTATTGGGTAAAAGCCTGAAAAAAGGATTGTTGGATCATATTCAATAAACACTTTTGCTAAAATGTTCTATTAAAAGGATTTCACTAGTACCTTCCAGAAATAATGTATAGAAGTGTTCATTTTTCAATATAATTGTGTAGTAAATATCCTTTTATATAAATTTTTGCATATATTCAGGCATATTTACATTTTGTAAATTCCCATAGCTTAATCAATAAACTGGAATTTTGTTTCCACTACATAGAAAGTTCACATCATTAGGGAAATGCAAATCAAAACCACAATGAAATATGATCTCACACTTGTTAGAATGGCTATTATCTAAAAGACAAGAATTAACAAGTGTTGGCGATGATGTGGAAAAAAGGGAACTCTAGTGCACTCTTAGTAGAGATGTAAATTGGTATGGAAACTATGGAAAACAATATGGAGGTTTCTAAAAAATTTAAAGATAGGACTACCATATGATCCAGCAATTCCACCTTTAAGCAATTCCACCTTCATTTATTTGAAGAAAATGAAATCACTAACTTAAAAAGATATCTGCATGTTCATGTTCACATTATTTTTAATAATCAAGACATGAAAACAATCTAAGTTAATATCAAGGGAATATATCTCACATGTATATCACATACACACACACACACACACACACACACACACACACACACACACACACACACTGGAATATTATTCAACCATTAAAAAGGAAATCCTGTTATTTGTGACAACATGATGATCCTTGAGGATATTGTGCTACATGAAATAAGTCAGACTGAGAAAGATAAATATTGTATGATCTCACTAACACATAGAATCTAAAAAAATTGAACTCATAGATACAGAAACAGACTGGTTGCCAGAGGTACGGGATGGGGGTAGGGGGTATAGGTGAAGATGATCAAAACGTATAAACTTACAGTTATGAGATAAGTAAGCCCTGGGGTGTAATGTGCAGCATGATGACTATACTCAACAAGACTGTACTGTATACTTGAAAGTTGCTAAGAGAGTAGATCTTAGAAATTCTCATCAAAAGAAAAAAAATGTGTAACTATATATGGTGATGGATGTTAACTTATTGTGATAATAATTTTGAAACATATGAATCATTTTGAAACAATATATATACATTATATATGTGTGTATATATATATATACACATTATATATGTGTGTGTGTGTATATATATATATATATATATACACACATATATCAAATCATTATGTTTTACACCTAAAACAAACGCAATATATATATGTCAATTATAACTCAATTTAAAAAAAGAAAATTCACAAGGTTTTAAGAGAACTGTTACTTCTCTTTTAAGAGAACAATTGACAGAGGATTCATTTCTACAAAGCAGAACTAGGCTCAAACAAAGAAACACTCCAAAACCAGAGGGGAATCTGGAATATTTGCTAAATGAAATTTCAGAATTTCTACAAACCAGGGACTACTGTGTGTTTCTCATACTTTTACTTTTCATAAAGAAAAACTTACCTTGTTTCTTCATTGTATATTAGGTGTTTTAGGGGCATATCATTTGTCTTTTGGGTTATAGGTCCTCAGCCAAGAGGGGCCACTCCAGATCAATACAGATCACAAAATCACAGACTCTGAATTTCATGCTGTGACTGGATGTTCCTTTCACTAGTCATGGGAAGGGGAGAGCATATGTTATACTTGAGTGGGATGTGAATAATTATGTCCTCCATGACGATAGAGCATGCCAAATTGATTGTATTAATACGTCCGCTTCTTTTCTCCTCTCTGTATGCACGCATTTCCCAAGTAATTTTGTTGTTCCTCTAACCAAAGACATAGAGTCAATTTCCCCACCCTTTGAACATGGATTGGCTTTGAGCCTTGTTTTGACTGCTGGGATGTGGCAGAGTTACCATGTGATTGACCAAAAGAACTACCCAGCCTAAATCACTGATTCAAAGACACAGCAGCTAAAGGATTGTTATTTTATGCCACTGAGGTTTTGTGATTAAATATTACATAGTATTATTGTGTCAACATATGCCCTGTTCTACCTTTTCTCCCCCCCCTTAGTACCTATCACCTTGTAACCTACACAATTGGTTATCACTGTATTTCATGTACTTAGTCTGAGCAAGGCATCTAATAAAAGCTCTATATTTTTGATGAATTTAAGTTCTTTTAATTAACTGAATTGAAATAGAATGTTTTGAGATAGATTGTTCTATTTTAGATGCTCATGCAAGCATTGAATAGTGGGTTTATTGCTCATCCCAATCTTCTCATAAGTCAAAGAATTCTGTAGAAGAGGTAACAGAAGAAACAGGCATTAGGCATTACATCATCGGGATTTAATTCATAAGGATCATCTCATGCAGTGATTATCTCCTTGGCATTAGACAGGTCTCTTTATTTTTAACAGATCTGGTTTCAAATGCCTCAACTTCGAAGGTCTCCCCTAGATAGTTCAGCTTGGTGGAATTTAGCAAATCCTTCTGTGTCCACAATAACAGCCTCCAGCTCACAGGGCCAGACTCTCAGTTCCCTCCCCCTAAGATCTCTGTCTAATTTGCAACATATAATTACCTTAATTATTTAATGAATGAGACATTTTTTATATTGATTCACTCTTAAATAATCTATAATTAATTAAAATCAATACCAATATACATTTGTTTGGATGGTAACCTTTCCTTCTTTTCTCTATGACTCACATAAAACATCACCATTGCCCGTGCTTGTTTTGTTTTCAACAGCCTAGGAGACACTGTATATTACATAAAATAGCAGAAAAATAAGCAAGATAAGAGCAATGGCATCTATTTTCCACACTCCATTAATATCCTAGTCATAATTCACACATGTTATTAGGAATTGAACCCAAGTTAATTAACAAAAATATTCCTAAGTTACACTGCTGTCTGTTGCATCTGCAATTGATTGTTATCTACAAATAAACACACACAAACCAAGGACAAATCACAATAAATTTAAGTAGACAGGTACAAGCAAATTGGACTATGAAAGGAGCATGTCTCTTTGCTTAAGTGTCTTCCACAAATCCCAGAGAGATGTGCTTGGATTTAATATAATTGGATTTGCTGTTTCCTTACAGTTTAATGCGTGAATAACTGCAATTACATATGACTCTACTATCCCAGCTAAACAAATTTATTTATTAAGCTATTAAATAGAATCTATACATCATAAGAATTGGAAATCATTTGGCAATGTTAGTTTTATATTTGGCTAAGTAATTCTTTTTTTTAAGTAATTATTTTCTGATCATTACTTTCAAACGGTACTGGTGAAGTGAGATTGGAAATGTTGACACAATTTAAACTTTGAAACGGATGACCCCGAAATGGTCCCTTGTCAGCTCTTTTTGGTTTTTGCTTTTGTTTTTGCTTTTTTATTGCAGTTTTTCTAAGCTTCAGCAGTGCTATGGGCTGTGTCCCTTCAAAAATTCATACGTTGGGGCACCTGGGTGGTTTAGTCAGTTAAGTGTCCGACTTCGGCTCAGGTCATGATCTCACAGTCCATGAGTTCGAGTCCCACATTGGGCTCTGTGCTGACAGCTCAGAGCCTGGAGCTGCTTCAGATTCTGTGTCCCCCTCTCTCTCTGCCCCTCCCCTGCTCACACACATTCTTTCTCTCTCCCTCAAAAATAAACATGAAAAAATTTTTAAATAATTCATATGTTGGAGTCCTAAACCCCAGTACCCCATAAAGTGACTGTACATAGAAAAAGTTTTCTTAAAGAGGTAACTGAGTTAAATTAAGTTATATGGGGAGCCCTAAACAAATATGACTGATGTCCTTGTAAGAAGAGATTAGGACATGGATACACACACACACAAAAGACCGTGTAAACACCTAGCGAAAAGATAGCCATATACAAGCCAAAGAGAGAGGCCTCAGAAGAAAAATCAACCCTGCTGACACCTTCATCTCAGATTTCTCACTTTCGTAATTGTGAGAAAGTAGATGTCTGTAGTTTACGCCACCTAGTCTGTGGTACTTTGTTATGGCCGTTCTAGGAAACCAACAGAAGCAACTTCAAAATTTGAATCTTAAATCTTAAACTTCCAGTGTTCCGGAAAGTAGATTTGGTTCGTATTTAGATAATCAGTAGCACAAGCACATCATGCTTTTGTTTTGAGAAAAACTACCTTAAAACATATCACTGACAAGGATTCATGGGATAAGGCAGAAATTCTTGGTTCCTTATCTGTAATTATCCATTCTTACTTATTTACTTATGGAATTCCAATTGCTTTCAGGGCAGTAGTGTGACTCTACTGTAACTAGGGATGGACATGTGATCCAGTTCCGACAAATAAGATCAGAGAATATATCGAGTAGGTAGACTTTACAGGAGGTCTACTTTTTTCCTAGCATAAACAGAATAGGCTCAGCTGACAGACATATTTTGCTCTTTACTCTTCTCTCTTTCATGCTGCCTAGAATATGAACACAATTCAGGGAGGCAGAGAAGCCATTTTGAAACCATCAAAAAATAAATACCAGATGAAAAAGATAATGGGGTAGGAATTTAAAGAATCTTGGCCCTTCCTTGAGCAGCTGCAACAATTCTAAACTAATTGCGTCCAGATTTCCTATAATGTGAAAAAAAGAACCCCTATTTCGTTGTACTATTGTCTTTAGGTTTCTGTCTTATGTAGTCAAACATAATTCAATCTCATAAAAATGGTCTGATTAGACACCACTATAATGGATCTTAAAGCACAAATTCTGACTAGCTATTTTGGTTATTAAGTCATTAAGCTACTGGTGTTTAGTACCGAACTGAATCTTTGTAAAAAATGGTTGGCTTAATTCTGAGAAATGCTATACAACACAGCAACTATGGATGTAATTCTTTTTAATTCTTTCCTAATGTTGTTCACAGGGGGAATAAATGCAACAAGTATACTCAATGAATAGCTAAAAATGAGTATAAAAGTGCATTGTAAGGACATGGCCTGGCAACAGCATCCTTATTAAGGGAAAATCATGATAGCATATATTAGGGCATCAATGCCATTTTATTCAAAATTATGGTCAATACAACCCAATTGAGATATCACATTTTATATTTTTGAATATTATATACATTTGTTAATGAAAAATTTAATTTCCAACGAAGTGCAATTAAGTTTCCATTCAGTTCTCATTCAGTATTGTTGAATATTGAATATGTGTGTGTGTTTATGTAAGAAGGTAAACCATATGTGGCTCAATGTATGTATAACACTCTAATATTTAACTAAAATGCATTGGAGGGAAAGAAACAGAATACTATACTTCTTTGGATGTAACAGATTTCATATATTTTACTTTAATCTATGTAAATACTTTAATAATTATAATAAAAAATTAAAACTTAAAGATGCAATTGATATATATGAAGCAAAATAAATCACATACACCAAACTTTGTACAAATTTAATAATACTAAAAAAAAAAAAAAAAAGAAATATTTCAGGTGACTATGAAACCAAGGACCTTAACTGAATACTCCTACTGTGATATTTATGAAGGACAAAAATAAAGGAAAATTAAAATCTGAAATTGTTTTCACTAATTACAATGTTGATAATTATGTTGATATTATTATCCTGAGTCTGTTGTGTGTGTATTGTAGAATAAAACAAATGAATAATTACTTTAGTAATGTTTAAATAAAATGAGAAAAAGATAAGATCAAAGAGGTTAACTAAAAGCCTTACAGTCTTGAATTTGATTAATTATTGAATTATTTGAATTAATTATTAATAAGTTAATTATGAGTATACACTTATAATTTATATTTGTAAATATATAAATATATATAATATAAATAAATATTTCTCATCTTTAAAAACCAAAAAAGTTCTAGAAACAAAAAGTAACACAAAGGAAACAACAACAAAATCCTAGTGTTCAAATTATAGTTTTTAAATACTATATCCCACAACAAGAAACAAAGACCTTCTGTACAGTTAGATCTTGCTGGCACCAGAAATTTGTAAGATGAACCTGCAGAATTTTGTCATAGACAGTAAGAAAGTTAACAAGGAAAATTAGTGTCATGTCAAAAGGATAAAAGAGACAAGATGAAGAAGCTTCTACTAGACAAAGATTAAATAATTTAAGCACAAACAAAATCAATAACTGCAATATTGTGAAATACATGAAATATGCTTAAATTTTTTTATTTAAAAAATTTTTTTTAATGTATATTTTTGAAGGAAGGAAAGAGCGTGAGCAGGGAAGGGGCACAGAGGGAAGGAGACACAGAATCCGAAGCAGGCTCCAGGCTCTGAGCTGTCAGCACAGGGCTGGATGCGAGGCTTGAACCCACGAACCGTGAGATCATGACCCGAGCTGAAGTCGGACGCTTAACCGACTGAGACACCAGGCACCCGTCAAATATGCTTAAATTAAAAAAAAAATAGTCATCCTCTTTTGAAGACTTGAAGAAAACAAATTACTTTTTTAAAAAATTGGTAAATAAAGGAAATATGTCAAACATATCTTTCCTATATAACCTGTACTTTTCAATAGCCAAAGAGTTTCCAAGGGATGGATTCACCTTCAAAAATTACTTTATCTAATAAATTAAGAAAAATTACAGGAGAAAGTCACCGTTTTGTAACTGCTAATGAAATACTGGATCTGGGCAACAAAAATTAAAAGAAATTATTAACATCAAGTGGCAGCCATGAGGTATACAGTAGTCCCCCCCCCCCTTATCCACAGAGGATATGTTCCAATGGGTGCCTGAAACTGTGGATAGTATCAAACCCTACATATACTATGTTTTTTCCTACGCATACATACCAATGATAAAGCTTAATTTATAAACTAAGCACATAATAATAGATAATAATAACTAATAGAACAATTAGAACAATATACTGTAGTAAAAGTTATGTAGACGTGGTCTCTCTCTCAAAATATCTTACTGTGCCATACCCTTCTTCTGGTAACGTGAGATGGTAAAATGCTCAAGTGATTAGATGAAGTAAGGTGAAAGATGTAGGCATCATGATACAGTATTTGGGCTACAGTTGGTCTTCCAATGATATGTCAGAGGGAGAATCATCTGCCTCCAGACAGTGGCTGATCACAGGTAAATGAAACCACAAAACGTGAAACCACGGATAAAGGAAGGCTACTGTACTGCTCAGATCTGTCATCAGAAATGTACTTGCCTTTCAGCTGCAGGGAAGAAGAATCGCTCAAAAGAGAGAAAGTAGGAAGAGGATGAATTTGCAGGTTAAAAGTGATATAGAAGCCAAGTAAGTCAATATTAATAAGTGGATTTTATCTGGACACTGGTTCAAATAAAAATTATTAGACAATCAAGGACATTTTCACTCTAATTAGAGACTTTATGATATGAAAGAATGATTGTTAAATGTTTGTTGTGGCAATGGTTTTGTGGTTATGCTTTGTAAAAGGACTCCTTATTTTATAGAGATACATACCAAAGTATTTACAGAAAAATTATAGTATTTCTTTAAAATAATTTGAGATTAAGATTAGGCATGGTTGCAAATGGGTAGGGTACAGATGAAACAAGATTGGCCATGAGGTTTTAGTTGTTCAATGTGTCTGATCATATTCTCTCTATTGGTTAAAAGACACAGGTTCAGATTACATTCTCTCTATTGGTTACAAGTCGCAAGTGCATTAAGAACGTGCAAAGATCACTGAGATAAACTCCAAGATCTAAAGTAGATCATGAATTGATGGAGAATAAATTCTGCCACAATCCTCTATAATTTGAGATAGATTATTTTTTTAAATGTACAGCAAAAAGCTAAGGGAAAACGGAGGAGAAAATAATTGATTCCTTTTGGAGATCAGACCTGGTAATAACAAAGAAGGTGAAAATTAAGATAAGCCAGGAAGAATTTTAAACAGAAGTTACAGCATGAGTGAAGAAAGGACACAAAACATTCTGGGAATGGAGATGAGTTCTGTGACTGGACATATAGTACATTGAGCTAGGTTTGAGTAAGCAGTGGTGGGAAATAGCTCTAAATAGGTTTGTAGAATCTCATTGTTGGAAGGTTTGAATGTCATATTGGGTCATTTTTACTTTGTTACCATCCCGTTATTTTAGGTAGTTATGAAGGCATCTTTGTCAGTGAAGGAAGAGGAAATATATTTTATTTGATTTAGAACTCTCTAATATTTAGCTATATGGTATATAGGCCTCCATGCACCCTGTTCCAGGCCTGGGAATGTTAATGGCAGACCCAGTTGCATAATGGGTTCAACCAGTTGTGGCCCTCTGCTGGAAACAATTTTATGATCACCAAAATTGATGCTATAATGATCATTATGATTAACACATCTTTTCATGCATTGCGTATATTTCATTTAGGATAAACTTCTAAAAATGGGTAAGGTATATACATATTAAATATGACAGATACGGCACATTTCTATGAAATTGCTTTGCAAAGAAGTGTGCCATTCTCTTCCCAAACCAACATGTGTGAGACTGTTCATTTTTTCACACCATTGCGAATGCTGTGTATTTCTAGTTTATTTTTTCCAATCTTACATATGAGAAATACACTATTTCACAGTTTTAATTACTGTCTTTTAAATTATGAGTGATACTGTACATAATCTCAAGTTTATATAATTGATTTATATTTCTTTTTTTCTGTTGGACTCCCCTTTAAAACATTTGTCCTTCCCTTTATTTTGGATTTTTGGTTTTTTTATTGTTAACTTGTCTGAGCTCTCTCTATACAATACGACAATTTACCTCTTCCATCATATTTTTTGCAATAATGTTTTTCTAAGTACACCCTATTTTCATTTTATATTATTTTTTACTCCACAAAAAAGTTCAAAAATTTTATGTAGTCATAATTATCAGTTATTTTAGAAATCCTGTGTTTTATTATTTATATCGCGTTAAGAAAGTATCTATTTCTAAAGTGATAGGATCTGCTAAAGTAGAGATAGAATTTATAAAAATAGATTAAACACATAATTTATACACACATTCACACTGGATTTCTAAAGTATAACTATGTTTAGACAAAAATGCCTACTCTCATGGCCGCAGGTGGCTCCTGGCAGACTTCTGTGAACCCAACCGCTGGCCTATTCCAGTGCCTGCTGGTACCAGAGCCTCAGATGACTTTTGTGGCCCTGGGAGCTTCCATGGCACCAGGTACCTAGTGGGCTTCCACAAACCCAGGCCTCTGTTAGTTAACACATTTTCTACTGATGAATAGGTCACTTAAAATTGTTTTCTATTACACATAACATTACAGTTAACATGTATGAACACATGCCTTTGCTTCCCTGTCAGATTCTCACTCTAGGAAAAAACTTCCTTTAATGGAAGTGCAAGGTTATCAGAGAACTAGTTTATGTCTCCAGGGATATATAGGCAACTACGTATGCCTGATTTATACGTGGCCAGAACCTAAACTCAGATAATTTCTGATTTCACACCTTCCATAAGCAAACAGTACAGTCACAATCCCCTAAGATTTCTTGTGCATCTCTCTAACTTACCACAAAGCCTCCTGGCTCAATTAGAATGACATGTGGCTATATGTGACAGGGGGAAACAAAACAGTGGTGACACAAACAAGATAGTTTATTTCTCATTTTCTCACACAAAAAACTATTCCCTGCCTGATATGATATTTCTAATCCATGAAGTTTCCAGACTCGGTTTTTTTCCAACTCACCATTTCACCAGCCCTGGACATTGCCCTTGACCTCACAATCCCATATGATTGTTAGAGATCCAACCTTTGCCTCATGATCCAGGAAATCGGGCAGAGAATAGAATAGAATAAAGATGTGTCAATGAGCATGCCCCAACTCTTAGATGATCTCTTAGAAGTCCACACAAAACATTTCTGCCTACATATCATTTGGCAGAAGGTGCACCTGGCTAATTTTATAGAAGACTGAGAAATATAGTCTTTATTCGGCTTGATGTAGACTAGCTAAAATTGGAGGTTATATTCCTAAGAAAGAAAAGGAAGAAGAGAATATTTGGTTAGACAGATATTAGTCTCTTCCATATTCCCAAATCAAAATCCTGAGCACATAAACTTTCATCAGTGTGAAATGGTCTAAGTCTAGGCCTTTTATTAGATTGGAACTAGGGGTTACATGTCAAGGAGGAGCCACTGATATACAGGTGTCCAAAATTACTTTTCTATAATATCTTTCTTTGTTTATCATCAAATCTCCAGAGATAATTCTTCACACTCCAATTCAGGGGATAGTGACTTATTTGTGTAATGTCTTTGAATTACGTCTACCTAGAAGTAGAAAGGTAGAAAAATGATTATGAATCCTTGTTTCTTTCATCATTATATCTAATACTTCAAATGCTCACAGCCAACAGATGTCACTGTTTCTGGTTAACACAGATATACACAATATAAATTCTTTGAACCAAAAGGAAGAATAGTACACATGGAGGTCTTAGAAGTGACAAAAGGAAGGGAGAGTGAAATCTGCTGGATCATTTGCATGGCTCAAGGATCCTCCTCCTTTAGTGCCCAAGCAGTAAATTTGTGGTAAGGGAGTCCAGTGACAGGAAAGCAAGAAATGAGAAACAGAAGTCAGTCCTTAATGAGCAGCACATGAGAAGGAGGTGTAATGGGGGCACAGAGTGAGAAAAGGCATTCAGCACAGTCAAGATAAAGATGGAACAAGTGTGGGATTAAGAGAAATAAACGAAACAAGTAGGGAGTCAAGGAAACTTGAAATTAAAAGTGAGTCTTGACCAAGATTTCCAGAGGGACAGGAAGAGGGCGATGAGGGGCCCTGAAGGTCAACCTGCACATATTTAGTCAGTTATAACAAGAGAAAATTGCTTCCTCATTACAAGGCTGGGAATGATGTTGATCATTTTTTCTTCCTCTTAGAGAACTGCGTGGAAGTTATAATTGGTATGAGGAAGCATGGGGTGCCCAGTTCAGACCCTTGCTCAAATGGGAAAACCCTAGAGGCATGTGCCAAGCTGGATGATAATGACAGCTGTGACCATCAAATCATGCAGCCAGCCTTCCAGAAGAGACAGGGTCGACCCCAGAGACCAGATGGGTTATGTGTAGGTCTCTAAAGAGAAGAGTGAGGAACTCTTTTCCTGAATTGGCTATAAAAATGACAAGTTTATTTAACAGGTATGGAGAAGGTGAAAGGATATATATATATATATATATATATATATATATATATATATATATGGAGGGAGAGAGATCTTTTTAAAATAATTCTTTTAGAGAAGATTAAGAAAATGATTCCTGGGGATTTGACATTGTATTTAACAGGAATTTCATTAGCTTTATATAAGTATCTTATTTTCTTAATTTCTGGTCTGTTTTTATTGTATGAACTAGGAATCAGAATTGGGCCTCCTTTCTTTCCTCAAATGTCTAAAAACTTTAGTAACACACATAGACAAGTGAAGATATTAAGCATAAAATCTAAGACCTTTGGTACTTGTGAGTTATCTGTTTGGTATTAAGAGTTTATGAATAGGCTACTATTAGAAAAATCTTTGCATCATAAAGCAATATCTTCATGATGAGAGAAACATCTTTTTGGCTTTAGCATAATTTATCTAGATTGTTTAAGTCACAAATTAGTTCATATGAAGTAAGTAGACTCCAAACACATATGTATATAAGGTTCTGCTAGAAACCACCCTAGTTTCTTGCTGCATTCAGAGATGTGAACCTAGATTAGCCATGTTACAGAAGCTGGCTTGATACCAATGGGTTGTCTTATCAGATCATGCTAACAGCTAAAACATCTGGAAAAGGGCCACAAAATATTTCACCTTTAAAAGGTGATAATATAATCCATATGTCTTTTAGTTATATAACACCGTTGCTAAGATAAAACTTAGCACTGGGTCCCTGGGACTATGTGTGCATGTCTACACCGTACATTTCTATATATCACTTTTCCTTTTAAGAGCATATGACTTGCCTTGAAGGCTCCAAATGCTTAACACTAATGCTATTGCACTTGGTAAGTCTCTACTGAACTCAGCAAAATAATACTTCACATGTAGAAATCTTCAGAGTCCCTAAAAATTGGGGGGATTATAATACTTCTGTTTATGTACCTTTCTACTAAACTTAAAATTATAGATGTTTGACTTCTCAATTAATGCTCATTCTAGACTGAGGTGAGAATGTCTCCTTGACTCTCCTTTGTACATTAAAGAATATTTTATTGCAAAAGAGAAAGAAGGAAGGAGAGAATGGAAGGAAGGAAGGAAGGAAGGAAGGAAGGAAGGAAGGAAGGAAGGAAGGGAGGGAGGGAGGAAAAGAAAAATGGAGTACTGGTTTGTTACAATCTAATTTATTTGCTCATAAATCCTCACATGAATAACTGGAACTCTGAAGTGATTTGGTTTTCAACAGACTTGATTCTTTGGGAATACCAAATTTATTTCAGATAATTTGGTGCAGTACAGAAGCTTCTTTAATACCCTTCCTTGGTGAAGGCAAGGGCTTAATGAATACCATTGTACCTCCTCACAAACATTGACCGAAGGCCTACTTTGGATGGATACACTGTTATGCTATATATACTGTGTGTGGAGGCACAGGGCATGTTTCCTTTCTGCATGGGGCTTACTGTGTGCTGGGGGAGATGGCAATGTGCAAAAAGGGAGACAGCAATGACAACCAGCATCTTCAAGGGATCTATTAAGATATGTAAGAATTCACAGGAAACAGAGGCCACTGAGGGCCTATGATGGAACTAGGGTCCACAAAGATCTCAAAAAGAGTCAGGTATTCAGCCTGAGTCTCAAAGCAAGGTAGGACTTTGACTGAGAGTTAATCAGAAAGGTCATTTCAAGATCCAGGCTAAGCAGGAGAATGGAATGTACCCACCATATTAAATGAAGGGTGAAGAGTCATTCTTGAGATAGCCCATAGGGCATGGTCCTTGGGATCTGAGAACATTAAAACACACACCCTACACACACACACACACACACACACCTTCTCTAGGAGCTCCAAATAAAATATAAGTAAAGAGATGCTGTCTGTGTCTTTGATTTGGGAAGCCTGGAGCTATTTCCTGAAGAAGCTTCAGTGGTGCCCACCATGGGATGTGAGGCAGTATATATTAAAGCAGGTAACAAAGTTGGCTAATAGGCGGCCAGACCTTAATGAAGAAAGCAGAAAGATTATGAGAATAAGGGAGAGACCACCAACCAGACATGAAGAAGGTTCCTTACCATAGATATGCAAGTGTGAGCAGGTTGCATATTGAAATTAGCTTCCTTTGACATGTGGCAGTTCATATGGAAAATATTAAGTTTACACCCACTAAACTCCATAGAAGAAAGGCTTGGTTTTGGTATGTTTGACTATAATATTATAGCATATTATTTTCTATCAAAGCAAAGTTAATTGTCAGAAATATAGGAATCAAGCATCTGTTTAATTCAATAATTACCAGCTTTTATACAAGAAGCTGAAGGTATAGCTAAATTTAATTTCTAGTCATTTTTTATTAATCTGCTTTGCAGCACAATTAGTGATGGATTTAGCGACCTCTAAATAAGAATATTTGCAGCCAGTTCAGATAAGAACTGTTTCTGCAGTATACTTTTCATGAAGAGTTTGATTTTACTTGGGAAATCATCTCCCCTCATGGATTCAGATTCCATTAACCATCATTAATGACAAATTAATTCTTGGGGAAAAAATAAAACTGAAGAACCAGAGATATTCCCACATAAACTCTCTGACACTTCCTTTGTCCATCTGAGCCATCATCTTAGGAGCCAACACAGAGTCTGCCAAAGGCAATAAAATCACCTGTGTATGAGATTAGGATTGCATTCAACTGAGACAGAAGGTACTTGACTCAAAAATGAAAGTGGAATTAGATTCAAAATTTTAAAATTTGGGGTTTTGGCTCATTGTGTACTCACTGGAAAGCCAAAAAGTTTGTCATAGAAACTGAGTACAAATGTAAATGTTCTTGTGTCTTAGAAGATCGTCTTCTTGGCAATATATGCTTATTACAAAATTAAACTGGAAAGCTTGCAGATAATGGCAACAAATTCTTATTACTATATTAACACAAGACATTAATAACTAATATTTAAAATATTAAAATCTTTAACCCCCTTAAAGATCTTTTAAAAATTCTGTAAGACAATTTAAACATGCTTTTAATAAGACTTGACTCTAAGACCTGAAACCATAAAACGCCTAGAAGAAAATTTAAGGGGTCAGCTCATAGATCTCACTCTTGGCAATGATTTTTTTAGATATGACTACAAAAGTGGAAGCAACAAAAGCAAAAATAAACAAGTGCAACTACAATAAAAACTTCTGCACAGTAAAAAGAAATCATTGGGGTGCCTGGGTGGCTCAGTTGTTTAAGAATCTGACTCTTGGTTTTGGCTCAGGTCATGATCTCACAGTTCATGAGTTCAAACCCCAATGCAGGCTCTATAGCACAGAGCCTGCTTGGGATTCTCTCTCTCTCCTCCCCTGCTCGCAATCATTCTCTCTCAAAATAAATAAAGAAACTTGGGGGACAAAAAGGAAATCATCAACAAAATGAAACAATAACATACTCAATGGGAGAACATACTTGTAAATCACATATCTGATAAGGAGTTAATGTCCAAAAAATACGAAGAATTTATACAATTCAATTACAAAAAGCAATCTGATTACAAAATAGGCAGAGGATCTGAATAGACTTTTTTCAAAGAAGACACACAGATGGCCAACAGATATATGAAAAGATGTTCAACATCACTAATCATCAGGGAAATGCAAATAAACCTCAATGAAATATCACCTCACACAGGTTAGAGTGACTACTATCAAAGAGACAAGAAATAATAAGTATCATGAGGATATAGAGAAAAAGAAATACCAGTGCACTATTGCTGGAATGTAAATTGGTTCAGTCACTACAAAAAAAAAATATAGAGGTTACAAAAAACATTAAAAATAGAACTATCATATGATCCAGAAATTCTACACCTGGGTATTTATCTGAAAAAGACAAAAGATAATTTGGAAAGATATATGCACTGCATGTTTACTGCATTATTATTTACAATAACTAACTAAGATATGGAAACAATCTAAGTGTCCATAAGTGACTAAAGGAGATGTGGTATATAGATACAATGGAATATTATTCAGCCATAAAAAAAGAATGAAATCTTGCCATTGTAACAACATGGACAGGCCTTGAGGGCATTATGCTAACTGAAATAAGTCAGGCAGAGAAAGACAAATACCATATGATCTCACTTATATGTGGAATTTAAAACAAAACAAGCAAACAGAACATGACACTCATGGATACAGAAAACAGATAAGTGGTTTTCAGCGGTGGGGGTTGGAGAAGGGCAAAATGGGTAAAAGGGCTCAAAAGGTACAAACCTCCAATTATAAAATAAATAAATCATGGGGATGTAACGTACAGCATGGTTACTACAGTGAATAATACTGTACTGCATATATGAAGATTGCTAAGAAAGTAGATCTTAAAGTCTTCAGCATAAAATCTTTTTTGTAACTATGTGTTTAAATGTTAAATGGACTTACTGCAGTGGTCATCTTGCAATATACACAAATATGAAATCATTATGTTGAACATCTGCAACTAATGTAATGTTGAATACAAAAATATTTTTTTTTAATTTTTTTTTAACGTTTATTTATTTTGAGACAGAGAGAGACAGAGTGTGAACAGGGGAGGGCAGAGAGAGGGGGAGACACAGAATCTGAAACAGGCTCCAGGCTCTGAGCTGTCAGCACAGAGCCTGACGCGGGGCTCGAACTCACAGACCGTGAGATCATGACCTGAGCCGAAGTCGGACGCTTAACCGACTGAGCCACCCAGGCGCCCCAAATACAAAAATATTTTTAACCCATTTCAAGATCTTTTAAAAATTCTATAGGATCACGTAAACATACAAAGCTTAGTTTCAACTGATTTTAATAACACCACATGATTTGAAAGATATGGATTCATCCGTGTGAAGAACAGAGATGCTAGGAGGCATGGGTTTGGCTCCATTGGCCCCTTACAAATTCCTATTACTGTTGTTTGCTACCCATTATACCTGCAAACTCTCAGCCCGTTTCTCTCTCATTTTCTTGCTCAAGTTATCTCTGAATTATCAATCTTATTTCTCCTTTTGTAAGCTATTCAAGTCCTGTCCTTTCTTTGGTATCGATTTCAATCTCCGCCTCCTCCATGAAAGTTTTCAGAACGCTCTGCCCTGCAAATAGTTACAGCAGAGACTAACGCCTGCACAGCCTATTTGTGACCTGCCAACTCCTTTTCTAGAGCAAGGTAGGAACCGCTCTTTCTGGCTTCTTCTGTACCATTAATTTTGTACTTATTTATCTTTCATATTCTATGCATTATTTTAAACTTTTATTTACTGATTCATCTGAAGAAAAAAATAAATGTTGCACCATCTACATGTCCAGCTATTAAAGCTGATGGGAAATAATAATTATCATTTTTCCCTATTTTGAGTGCAATAGCCCAACTCAAAATTTTTAAAAAGTATAAATACTTAAGGGAATCCCATTTACATCAGTATACTCCAGTACCTGCCTCACAAGAGAAAATGAAAACACACTAGGTTTCTGTGTTGTTTTTATATGTGAAAATCGGCACATGGCTGGTCATTCTAGCACAGGGGTTGGCAAACTATACACTCTGTGACCCAAATCCAGCCCATTACCTATTTTTTTTATATATATAATGTTTTAGTGGAACATAGCCACACCTAATAATTTAGCTATTATCTATGGTTGAATTTTGTGCTACCAAGTGCAGAATGACGTAGCTGTAACAGAGACTGCATGGCCTGCAAAACCTATTTGCAATGTGGACATTTATAAAAATTAATGATCCCTTTTCTAGAGCAAAGTAGGAACTACCATATATCTATTTGATATTTAAAAGCCTAGGTTTGGGGGCGCCCGAGTGGCTCAGTCGGTTGGGTGTCTAACTTCGATTTGGGTCATGATCTCGTGGTCCATGTGTTCGAGTTTCACATCGGGCTCTGTGCTGATGGCTCAGAGCCTGGAGTCTGCTTCAGATTCTTCTCTCCCACTCTCTCTGACTCTCTCCTGCTCATGCTCTGTCTGTCTCTGTCTGTCTGTCTGTCTCTCTCTCTCAAAAATAAATAAACATTAAAAAAATTTAAAAGCCTAGCTTTGGTGTCTAAATATCATTCACCAATATAAATAAATAGTGATCCTTAGAGAAGTGGTTGATTTAAGGATTGTAGCAGAGAAAATACAAAATGGGCCTGAAGCATCTTATGATGACAGTAACTATGGAAGTGCTCCAAAAAGGATGGGGCCCTGTCAAAAAGGGACAGGAGCCAACCTGAAAGAGCTCTCAGTGGTCAAAGCTGGAACAATTCGAGGCAGAAAATAAGTAATGATAACATTGGATTACAACCTATAGAGAAAAATGTTAGTCATGAATAAGCCTATACTAATATAAATAAATAAATCCCAAAGAAATGAGAGAAAAACAACATCACCATTAAAATGCCACAATAACATTGTTGCAGGAAAAATATCGCTGCTGAAATTAGTGAGTGAAAATTTGAGGAGAATCAGCATATTGGCAGAGTCTCAAAGTATCTCCCCTAAGATATTTATTAATTTCAAATGAAAAAAATAGTAACAGTAGAGAAACCCAGCAGATACCACCTTAACCAAGTGTTCAAGGTTAACATCTCTCGTAAAAAGACATATGGACATCATTTACCCCATTGTTAAGATGCACTGAGAAGGTCATGCCACCTCTGTGATATTCTCGCTACAAACACAACCTTGGTCTAATTGTGAGAAAATATCAGACTAACCCAAAGTGAGTTATATTCTACAAAATAAGTAACAAGTACTCTTCAAAAACGCCAAGGTCAGGAAAGACAAAGAAAGATGAATTGTCACAGGTTTGAGGATACTAAGGAGACCCCACAAATAAATGCAGTGCAGGATACTGCATAGTATCCTGAAATAGAAAAGAGACAGTGGGAAATATGAATAGTCTTTTGTAAATTAATATTATCATTACAATTAAAGTTTCTTAGCTTTTATCACTGTGCTACAGTTATAGAAAATATTAACATTAGTGGAAAATGGGTAAAGGTTATGCAGGAACTCTCTATACCATTTCTGCAATTTTTTGGTACATCTAACATTATTTCAAAATAACAGGCAAGAAAAGAAAATGTGCTGGAATAAAGAAAAATCAGTTTTCTGACTAAGGAACCCAATGTGGTTTTTTATTGTTTTCCTCTTTTTTTTTTCTTTTTAGTGACAACATTCTCAAGTTATAATATTCAGGTTAATAGCATAGAATTTCCAGAAACTGAAAAGGAGAACTGCTGTGTCTATTGTATTGTTTCTAAGTGGAAGTAGTTTCTTTGACTTTCACATACTCACAGAGTTTTAGTCTAAGAAAGCAAAAGAAATTGTAATTGAGTCAAAGAAGAGGAGGGCATAATGGGATCATTGTAGAATGAATGTCTCTTGTCCCCCGGGGTCCTCACAGCCAGATACTCCGTGCATGTCCTGACTGCATGAAGACCAGATATGGAGCAGCAGGAGGCAGGCTGGACTTTGGAGGCCACAAGGCTCTTTCCTCTTGCTTTTCCCTATAGAAGAGAAACTGTATCTCTCTTGTGCAGAGAAGGGTCTGATGTCTGGGTGTGGCTTATATAAATCACTGTCATTATTTTTCAGGCTATCTTAATGTTGGAGTAAGGAATACCAAAAGTAAGAATGTATCTAATGCTGAAAAACTAATCAGAAAAGGGGAAAACCTTTCCTTCATTTCGAAGGATAAATTCTTCTATGAACTATGTAATTTTTTTCTAAATTTCTATTAAAATTAGGAAGAGCTTAGAAACAAAACATATTATAATATAGTAATTTCAATCATTTGGCCCACCACTCTGCTAGTTGCTACTGGAAATTAAAAAAACAAACAAAAAACACATTATCTCCATCCTCAAAATGTTTTCTTTCAGTCTTTGGAAGCAACAAATTAACTCACAAGAAATAAGAAGAATTAAGTATAAAACTATAACGATGAATGCAAATGGAATACATATTCAGAAAAATGAAGATACCTGCTAGAGGGAATGTTGTTCAGCATTGATATCATTGGAAAGACTAATCTGCTCCTTGAAAGAAGATAATAATATTACCAAAATGTTAGCTTTATTGTAAAGATTAAATAAGACACTGCAGAAAAGAAAATTAAGTCTTTCTCTTACAAGATATATTTTAAAAATTTCCAGTACATAAAAAGACTAAACACAAAAAATACCATTTTAAATTATTGATATAAAATATAAGAAAATATCCTTCCTTAAACAAGACACAAAAGGCAAAGTTCTCAAAGTAATATATATGTATATATAGTACATATATAATATATATTAAATATAGTAAAATATATTTATTACTAAAGGAGGAAAGACATTAATATATATAAATGAGGAAAGATGATTACTATATATATAGTAATATATATATATGTATTACTAAATCAAGGATTTTAACTTGATCTTAAGACTCCATAAACAGTTAAAAAATCAAACAGATTGGCCAATTAATAGAAGTGACAAAAAATTAGAATCAAGAATATATAAATAATTCTGGACTCCTAAGAGCTTGAATGGAAATAAAATTACATTTTCATTATCACTAAACTCTAACTGAAATTTCAGCATTTTCTTCTACAATAAATGTAGGCTACAAACCAGAGTGGCATGAGTTATACCTGAGACCATCAAGATTAGAGTTTATGGATTTTTTATGCAGCATTATAGTTGTTGCAACCACCTAGAAATATTGTTTATACTCATCACTTTCTCCAGATAAGAGTAGTATAGATTATCTACTAGGTCTTGTTATTTAATGCATTAATAAAGAAAGACATGTGTTACTTCCATTACTATTTGTTTTTTAATATTTTGCTGGTTATGCTTTAATATTATTGAATTCTCTTTAATTCTGTGTATTTTATTAAGGAAAAATGTTTAATTCCCTCCAAAAAGGAGTCTGTTAGCTTCAACAGGCTACCAAAAGGGCCTATGGCACAACAGAGGTTAAGAACCACTGAAGTATGTTGATATGAATAGGAGGTTATAAACAACAGTGAGAGAAAACAGCTAGTGTCAAAATGATGTATGTACAATATGGTATGATTTGTATGGGTTTTTATGGAAATCACATGAAATAATACCATATATTTTTCCTGAAATCATATTCATGCATAAGAATCTATAAAAATAAATGTAAGGAGATACAATAAATTCATGATCGTCTTTGCCTCTAGGAATGGGGGAGGTGAAAAAGATGTGAGAAGGTGGATAAAAAAAGACTTCATATTTAGCTAGAGTATTTTATTTCTTTTATTTAAAAAATGAAAGAAAACAGATGTCATTTTTAACATCCATAAATTCAGGGTAATGGATACACTGGTGGTTGTGCTCCTAAATTTTTTTAAAGATCCCAAAATAAAGTTTTAATATACTTTCAGAAATTAATTTTAAAAAGATACTTCTTTAAAGTGTTTTGCATAATTCTTAATATATAATAAACACTTCATAGCTTTGAGGCATTTCTATTACTGCTATTAAAGATGAAAAAAAAGGTGTTTGGAAAACAAAAGTAGAAAGGATTGGCCTTCTAATGTGGGGAAATCTACATGGGTAAAGGCACACTTAAAAGGAGCATGTCAAGAGTTAATGAGATGTTGTCAACAGTCTTTTAGAGTAATCCTTCATGCTAGAAGTATTTCTATGAGCTATTTATCATTCCAGTTCATGCCTCAGAACATAAGGCTCTGAATTTCCAGTTATCGGTTATGTGGGCAAAACCAGACCTGGGAGACCTGGAAGTCCCAAGTAGACGTTGGTGGTCTGATGCTTATTGGGTAACTGGGCTTAGTGAGATCTGCAGGGTAAGGCAGTGATGGTATCAACCGATGCAATGGGGAAGAAACTCGTCAAACAGGCTACCCTACCAAATAGGTGTCCCATGCTTGAAAGCACTCTGGCCAAGGATGGAGAATCCTCCTTCTTGCTAAGCAAGATGAAATAAAGGCCTTGTATGAATAGCACTTAGTCTGATGCAGAAGGGAGACACATTGCAGTGCTTATCAGTGAAATTCTGAAAATAGACTTTCTTTCCTTTCTTTCTTTCTTTCCCTTTCTCTTTCTTTCTTTCTTTCTTTCTTTCTTTCTTTCTTTCTTTCTTTCTTTCTTTCTTTCTTTTTCTTTCTTTTTCCTTCCTTCCTTCCTTCCTTCCTTCCTTCCTTCCTTCCTTCCTTCCTTCCTTTCTTTTCTTTCTTTCTCTCTCTCTCTTTTTTTCAAAAAGACATGCCAAAGAAGACGGTTTTGTAATTCAATAATTAAGTAAGAAATACTAAATACTATTATAATTTATGCTCTTCTTGGAGAGGCACAATATATATTACAATATTAAAGACTTCGAGGAATCTTATTTCCTTTTTCAGCCCAGCATCTCCCAAATTGATTATTAACATCTCATGGAACTTATATTCTAAGGAGACAATTCTGGAAACACTTTTGTAGCATTTCAAAAAATCAAAACAACTTTAGCTATTTTTGTAGGGGAGGGAAATTTCCTAAACATCTAGTTTACACTTGAAGCATGACACTAAAAGATGATTACAAATATATTAGAGTGCATAAAGCTGGATGAATTTCCAAGGCAGCAGCTTATCTCAGAGGTCTGATCACTGTCAAAGTCTCTTTATGGTTTATGGTCCTGTCAAAAACCCTCAGTTTTCCCATATGTACATATATGGTACTCTTTCCTTCCCAGTTAATTGTGCCATAAATAATTTCTTCTTATCTGCATATCGATTACAAGGTAATGAATGCCACTTCATATTATGTGAAATACAAATCAAGCCCTAGACCCCATGAGATAATTTTCTTGGCCAAACTCCCAGGCCCTGTACTTGGGATGAACTTCAATTGTGTCTCTAGGGTTAGTGAGTGTTATGTTTCTAAGTGATGATCTGTTTATTTCATGCCACATTTGCAAGCTGTCTTTTCCTCGAATGTACCATTAAGCATTACATTGAGATTTTTTAAGGTGTTCAATCCACTTTATTTTTGTAAATGTTCTTTATTCAAATTTATCTCAATGCACAATTTGTTCATACCTCATCTCTCCAGAGAGCTTTGAGGTTACTCTTTCCCTACAGGGGGCTTGCAGAAAAAAAAAATAGCAGCTAAAATTCATAGTTTACAAAGGCATATTTTCTTCTTCCCAATCTTTAACATGCTTGCTCCAATGAAAATAATGCCTCGCTTGCTGATGAACCAAAGGAGACTTCTCATTCATTGACTTTCCTCTTTTTATAAAGCCACATACCTGTGCCAATTCTTTTTGGAAATGCTAGTGCAGTTTCCTCCTTCTTTAAATAAAACTTGGGGTGTCAATTTCACATTGGAAATTTATTTGATATCAGTGAGAGAAATATTTCCATCTGAAAGATATTATCTTTGAGATTGAGTCAGTTTCCATGCTGAGAAAAGGATCAAGGAGCTATAACAACTGTTGAAGAAGTGAAACTCAATGTGTAAAGTATTTTCAAAAGTACAAACAGCATACAGTGAAGGTGAAAGATTGAAAAGAGCATTTTCCTTTGACGATTCTGAATAGCTGTATCTTTATTTCAGGGCTGAAGCGCTCTTGTGCATTTGCTTAAAAACTTTTCTCCCAATACCACTGCTTAAGTAATCTCCTCCTGAACGATAAGAGAGAGGCAGTAAAATTATATTTTTAATATTAAACTTCATCCTAAAATTCAAACCACATGTGATGCAAGGGATTTAAATTGTTTTCTGAGATTTTGGGGTTTCCTTTTGGTTACCAAACTCTTTGACCTTTTTTGCCCTGAAATGCAAAATTATGCATTTGATGAAAATTCACATCCCAAACCCATTAAGGTGTATGTAAAAGGTAAACTTTGGAAATGGGCACAGAACATGTTTCCAAGCATTCTATCAATCATATCACTTTGCCGTTCAGAAGATTGGTATCAGCAATGTTTTTAAATGAGAAGAAACCTTAATTGCAGGATCACCCTGCAAGACCATATTTCACACCCACCTCTTGAGACAGCACGTGGCTTCTGACATGGGACCCAATACACCTGAGCTATGAATGATTACCTTCTGAAATAAGCCAAAGCAAGTTGAAATACCGCAAAAAAGTTAACCCAGAGGATACTCAAGACACACAATCACTGCGGGGAAAACACTTTCATATTTTGTTAAATTGAGGATCCATAAATGTGACAGACGTTTTTGTATTCCATGGTTGAATTCAATTGAATCCTTATGGTTTTTGGTGCTCACATTAAAACACATCACTGAAAACTTAGAACTGTTTTAATCTTTTTTTATTCCATTTAACCACACAGATTTCAGGCTCTAATTGTATTTTGCTCTCTTGACCTTGCCATGCAAATAGGGTTGGTATAGCTAGAAAACATACTTCTATGGAGAAGTACCAATATAGGTATTATTTCTCTCATTCGGTATTATTGGTATTATTTCTCTCATTCGGTGTTGAAATGAATTTTCCAAAATGCTCCTGGATTAATGAGTTTTTCTTATATGTATTTTATTTTTCTTGTGTGTCTTTCATGTTTTAATATTTTAATGTAAGTTCATTCAGTGACTCAGGGAATAGTTGTCTAGGTTGTCCTTTTATTCATGGCAAAATAATATATTTGCATTTCAAATATTATACTTTTAACATCTGTAAAAACCCATAGCTTTCTTGCCAATCAGGATACGCATATGCTAGGAAATATTTATATATTTTAAATTATATATACATAAATTATATATATTTAATATTTTATGTGTTTAAATATATGTATTTGGCCTTGAAGGAGAAATCTGGTGGTATTTCCAATTTACTCTTGGTTATTTTTTTAAACATTGAAGTGCAGGGTAAATCTGGGTATATTTGTCATTTATGAGTCACTAAAATTTCCAAAAATAATTCAAAATTATAGAAAATTCAAAAAGTGTTATGTCTTTTTCCAGCAACTATTCTTCTAAAATGTATTTCTTTTTTAGAGTGGGAGAAAGCCAAAGCATAAGAGACTCTTAAAAACTGAGAACAAACTGAGGGTTGATGGGGGGGTGGGAGGGAGGGGAGGGTGGGTGATGGGTATTGAGGAGGGCACCTTTTGGGATGAGCACTGACTGGGTGTTGTATGGAAAGCAATTTGACAAT
Organism: Panthera tigris; assembly: GCF_018350195.1. NCBI lineage: Eukaryota > Metazoa > Chordata > Mammalia > Carnivora > Felidae > Panthera > Panthera tigris. The sequence continues at coordinate 75,445,562 of NC_056662.1, forward strand.
AAACTTCATATTGAAAAAAAATAAAGTAAAATGTATTTTTTAAATAGTTCATCACCTGATCTGAGTTTTTCACTCTGTCTTTATTTGTGGTACTAAAAAAACAGTAGAGGAACCTACGGATATTACTAAGAGATAGTACCTCAGGCTGGGAAATTTCTTCCAGAATTTACCACAAGCCTTAGAGTGAACACAAGGGCACTTCATCAAGTGAAGTCATTTTGTGCCTGGTGAGGCATCATATAGAATCAAGGTGCCCACTGCTAGCTGTATCACTAGAAAGAGAAGATGCCATGGGGGCAGCAGACATGCCATTCTCTAGGACCAGTGGTTCCACCCAGCAGCTAATTGCTCCTCCCCTAATGTCCCCTGTGCCTGCTCCTGTCCTACCTATTTATTTTTTTTACATTTTCAGTAAAAGACAATACGGTTGAAACAACAAAATCGGTTTCTTCTATCTGAGCTTGGGCAAGACACTTAACAACTCTAAACTTTGTATTTTTTAAATTTGGAAATGGAGAAATCAATACTACTTCCTTTTTAAAGTTGTGATAAAGAGTAAATGAGTTAGTCCCTATGAGCATGGTACATGATACACAGTCAATGCTAATACAGTCTTATCTGTTATTAATTTCCAAAAACAACATGAACCTCTCTGAGTCTCTTGGTCTCTTATCAGTGAAGTGGGGATGATAATGTCAATTTTATATATTTTTCTGTAGATTGAATCAGTTAATACATAGTTAAACACTTGGCATAGAATCTGGTATGTAGTAAGCACTCCAGAAAGGTTACTTCCTGCCTGCCTTCTGGAACCATGGTGAAACGCAAGCGAGAAAGGGTGTGGCGGTTTGCTCTGTAGTTCAGCTACCTATTTCAAAAACTCAATCCTGTCGTCTAGCTTTCGTTGCTAATAACTCCATCTTTAGAAAATCAGTACAAATAAGAAATTGACAGCCTTCTTTGTTTCTTTTTGGGCTAGGTGTCTGAGTCCGCGTTGGCACTGTCACTCATTCCTGGGGCCTGTCCTCAGTGTCGGCCACGGTCACTCCTAAGCGATAGGAGTTTCCTGATGTAGAAAGCACATGTTCTTAAAATATGAAGAAAAGAACAGAAGACTCAAAAAGTGGTTCAACCAAAGGCCAAAGTCATGTTTAAACTAGTTGTCCATACAACTTAAGCAGAGTATTGCTGAACGATAGGCTATCCCAGAAAAAGCATATGGCCAAGAGGACCCTACGCTGGAAGGGGAATCTGCAGTACTGAGATGCAGTCCCGGCGTTCCACCAGCAGCCCTGACCAGGGCGAGCTGCTGAAGCTTATCTCAGGAGTCCTTTCCTGGACTCTGAAATAGGTACATAAAATGCACCTTGTAGGATTGTTCTGAGGATCAAGTGTGAACTAGGTAGTAATTTAAGTAGAATAAAATGGTATATATACTATTATTATAAATTTGCTGGGAAAAGGGGGGGAAAAGAAGGTGTGTATGAAAGCAATAAGGCCTGGTAGGCACAGACAGCAAACGCTGAAGAAAATTAAAATACCCCAACTTATTAATCAGATATTGCTTTCTAGAGTACACTCTCTCTTGCATACTTCCCTCCTTTTATTTTAAGCAGAGGTATAGCCAAGCCTCCCCTGTCCCTGCAGATCTTATATTGCAATCCTACCTGGAATGTTTTCAGATTATCCCTAAACATTTAAATGTGAAAAATGAAGCCAACCTAATTTGAGAAAAGGAGAAGAAAAAAAAAAAGAGAAAAGAAGAAGAAAAAGGGGCTGACATTTGTCTAACTTGAGAATTTTCAAAATGCAAACTGGATTGATACAGGATATTTCTAATAAGTTCTAATTATAAATACATTTGTGTGGCACAATTTAATTTATTGGGAAACTAATTTTATTCAATCTTTTTTTTTCCTTTTAATGTGAAAGCAAAACCTCCACAATGTTGCCATTATACCATAAATATAATTTTCCAAACTGGAAACCATGGCAACTGTTTTTAATAATAGAACATGATTGGCTGCATGTGAAAAAATAAAACCACATTCTAAATAATTAAATTGTTTCTCAATATAAAATAATAATATCTCAAACATTTTCATGTTTTTATGTGTACAATGTGATACACTGTCTCAGTCTGTAGGGAAGCCTATAATTACTAGGCCATCTTTTCATATACTACATTCTTTTTGTCACTAATCCATGAATTAAAATGATAATTCAAAGAAAATAACCTGTCTGGAAAAGAGAAACCTGAAAATTAAGTCCTGAGAATTAGGTCTTTTAGAATAGATTCTTTTTATGTTGGTCCATCCAATTGAATACACTTTCTATGATTTGGGAGGAAGAGTTTTATCATTTTAAAAAGGGGTCAGGCCAGGAACACCGATTTAAATCAGATGCCTGTCAATTTGGGTTCACATATCTGCATTCATATATTCCAGGACATTAAACAAAAAGGCAAAGTCTTTTCATTGACACAATGTCTGTCCAAACAACAAAAATCTGCTGAAAAGGGAAAATTCTAATTCAAGCATCCAGCTGTTTTAGCTTCCTAGTGGACATTTGGCATCACTGCAACAAAACATCTGCATGGCGGAAAGCCCTCACCTTTCCATCGCATTGTCTGGCAGGACTTTTTAAAAGCAGGCCATAGTGGAATCATTTTGCCAAGTTCCAGGACAGGATTCAAGCCATATTGCCTATATGCTGTTCAGATGTCTCGTGGAATAAGGTTATGGGAAGACATAAATAGATAAATGCCTGGATTACAATAAACGAATGAATAATTCATACACGTGAAAGGTTCAGGCAGCGATATTCACACATATGGCCCTGCTAAGTGAAAAAGACATTCCTGTATCCAAATATAGTGTCAGTACCAGAACTAGTGAATAATATTTTATTTCTCCAAAGGTCAATATGATAATACTTAGTCTGCCAAATTCTAATAGCTATTGCCCAGTCATTAGTGGCAAAGTCGGAGACGGTAGTAATGATTTTGACCCTAGAAATTTCAATCTTGTTTTCAGTGAGTTAATCAGAGGAAGGCATACACCTCTCTTCAATGTCTCGAATATGACATATATGAGTTGCTGTTCAGAATATATTTCTCAAAATCATGTGTGCTGTTAATAAATATTTATGGAGAGTATAAGAGTATATTCACGTATTTCTCAACATGTTGTGATCCATCTTGTAGTTTAGGCATAGATTCTGTTGTATAACAGAGCATTTAATTTTCATAAGGGTACTGACCTGACCAGTAAAACCAATCTTCTTGTCAAGATTACTAGAAACTTTTTTTTATAATAAATGTTTACTTTTTTAAGGATTTCTCTTTGTGAATCCCAACTGTCACAGAGCTTTCTTCCATACTGTTTATTTATACTACAACCAGTCACATAAGACTTATTTCCAAGTAACTGTATACTGAACTTCTTTTCTATGGCTTATTTAGCATCTATTACCAACTCAGCCACATAGAAAGGAGGAGAATGTACATTATAGAAATAGAGAAGCATTCTGAATATTACCATAAGCTATTCACAAAAGAAATAGAATTGGAATGTTATCAGATCTGTGTTTTGCTGACCAGTACCTGATTTGTGTGTGCATGTCTGGTGAGAGTAGATAAATGAAGGAATACTGATTTAACATTTCAACTACACTATTCATTCTGGCTTTGATTACACAAATATCGCAAAGAACACAGCTAATCCATCCTTTCTGTCACATATCCACTTTGAGCTTAGCCCAGGAAATCCCAAAGTTCATTCTGTAAAACTCAAGGACTTTAAAGATTTCAATACTACAAGGTAAGCATTCATTCAGAATGAATTTCAACTCATACCTTTCAAAATTATTTTATTGAAATGTTACATTTATAGTACTCTTGATAATTTCATTTTTTACCAATTCCTTAAGTTTCTTTAAAAGGTGATTATAGTCATATTTTTTTCAGAGGTCATTCTATATTCAACTGCAGAGTTAGAAAAAAAATCCTTTGAGATACATCTGAAGCAGTATCTTTAATTCATCTTAATATATGGATGAATGATAGTTATAGACAAGTGATAAGTATTTTAAACATATTGATAAAACTCAATGAAACAGGAATAAAAATGTCAAATGAAAGTATATTACTCTGTTTTTAAAGAACAATAGAAAAATATTTTGTGATTATTTAAGTAAACTCAAATCCTTAATTATATATTTAGAGAATTTGTTTCAAAAATCTATGTTTATCATTCATTAGCAATGTACATTTCTTTTGTAAACTGCTTTTTTTGTAAAACATGAGAATGTAAATGGTAATTTCATTTCTTTTCGAATGCTTAAATATCAAGTAACCAATATCTGTATTAATGTACATGTTCAAAATAACTTAAATATTACTGAAGTGTTGTCTCCTTTCAAAAGCAAGTACTAACTTGGAAAAATTCCTAAATTATGTTTTCCTTTTCCATCTACAATAAGTTTTCAATGAGAAATCATTCTTAGATTTCATACTTTAAAGTGGCAAAAAAGGGAAAACTTACAAAATACTTTGGGGGTTAAAATCTGTATCCTGATCAGTAAATTTTATGAACCAAAGTGAGTCCCTGTGGTATCATTTATTATAGCTAAAATGATTGGAACTGGGGGCCCATGACACTATTACCTGTTTCTGTAGATTTATTGAAAATTAGCAATTCCATTTATATCTATGAGATTTCAGGGATTACACTGTTATAGACTAGAAAATTGACAGATTTATGAGTCCAGTGAATCTAGTTGTACCGACTAATACAGCAACAGAGAAAATTTAGAGGTTTGTACTCCTAAAGGAGTTAACCTTTGGATAAAGAAACATTTCTCAAGTAGAATGTGAGAAATTATTGAATCCATAAATTGTCACTGCTGCAAAGTTAAAGAGAGAGGGGGGACAAAGAACCAACAGTACAAGTTTAACTTTTGGATTTTTGTGTGAGAATGAGAAGCAAAAGTTACACAAAACAATTTGTACTACGACTTGATTTGCTAACAATTGCTCATGGGGTATTTTGAACTGAACTATAGAATCCCTCAGCTGCCTTCTTTTGGGCTGCCTTGAATCAAATTGTATCACATGACTTGTGGGAATCTCCACAACATCTCGAATCACAGTTTACACATCACATGTCCCTCCTGATCCTTAGCACTGTCCCAAGCACAAAGTGTCTATACAATAAATATTTATTGTTTGTTGTTATTGTTGATAATTCAAATACATATTGACTGCTGGTGATTTATGCTAATACTAGAGATGCCAGTTCAGCTTTCAGACAATTATGTGGTGATGGTTTACCTCCCACACCGTAAAAAGATTAATTTAGGGGCGCCTGGGTGGCTCAGTCAGTTAAGCATGTGACTTCGGCTCAGGTCATGATCTCCCTACTACTGGGTTAGAGCCCCGCCTCAGGCTCTGTGCTGACAGCTCAGAGTCTCTCGATTCTGCTTCGAATTCTGTGTCTCCCTCTCTCTCTGTCCCTTCCCCGCTCAGGCTGTCTCTCTCTCTCTCCCTCCCTCTCTCAAAAATAAACATTAAAAAATTTTAAAGGTTAATTTAATAATTATAATTAAGTTATCTAAAAAATTTTTTTTAGTGTTTATTTTTGAGAGACAGACAGAGTGCAAGCAGGGAAGGGTCAGAGAGAGAGAAACACAGAATCTGAAGCAGGCTCCAGGCTCTGAGCTGTCAGCACATAGCACCATGCAGGGCTGGAACTCACAAACTGTGAGATCATGACCTGAGCTGAAGCTGGATGCTTAACCAACTGAGCCACCCAGGCGCCCCTACAGTTCAGGTATTAATAATATTCCTCTAGTTATCAACCTGACAGCTGAAATACATGCAGAAAAATTTACACAAACCTTTTTAAACACTTATGACCATTGTCATGGAACAAGGGCATATAGAATTTAACATGTACAATTTAAACAAGATGCATCTGACTATATTCTTTTATCATACAACCTCCTTACTTCCTGCAAATATCCTGTGTAAGAAGTTATACCTGGGTATTCATACTTGGTTTATTTATCATTTATATCCCTTACAAAATTCCTTTTAGATTGATACTGAGAGTTGACAAATGACAGCATGTAGGAAAAAGTAGGAATGAACTCCCTAGTTCCATAAATGCCTTTTCAAAACAAGGTCCAGAAAATTTATTTTTTTTTTCATTAAAATTCACAACATGAAAGCCAATTTTTGTTTTCTTAACAACAGATGAAAATTGTTTTTTAAGGTCTTTACATGCCAGCATATCGCCTTTTCCCTGGTCTAATACTAAGTGACAGCCCCATATTGAGCAATTTTAAACCAGGTCTTCGATTTACGACAGACATGTCGAAATCTGTGATAAATGAAATAGATATTTAATGACACCTAATGTGTAGTGATACAGCATAATATAGGTGGTTTGGCTTAGAAAAGACTTGCAAACATTATGCCACCAGAGCAAAGCAGCTGAAAGCTTAGCATAATTCCATAAGATATTCAGCTACAGAAAGATTTCATAACGAAAAGATCAAGAAAATAATACATTTACTTGAGAATGTGAAAATTACTTTGGAACTTACTTTGCTATTTGCATTCTATCTTGAAACATGCCAAGGTTTGAAGCTTAAGTTTTTCATTCTTTCTGTTTATTGGAAGTTCTTAGGTTTCAAGAGAATAAATACTTATTTCTGAGTAAACATACTTCTGAATTTAAAACAGAATACAAAATTACTCTAAATAACCATTAGAATATTAATCTATCAATGGCCTAACACTATGTGTGTAATCCTATGATAAAATATCCTTCATTTTATATAGTTAACAGTTTTATTATCTTTAATTGAAAGTGTGGAAGTATACATATTTGAAAGCTATAAGAAATAAAACATAAAAATTACTAATGATTATATTGATCAGCAAAAGCCGCTAATTACTATCTTGATGTGTTTCCTCACAGTCTTTGGTTTATGTATATAAAACTTATTTCCTTCCTTCAAATGGAATTTTAAAACATTTGGGTGACTCTCATGTGGGTTTACAGCAACCTCTATACCCTTAATCCAAGAACAGTCTTGTTTTATATGGACATCATCCTTCTAGACAGAGTGAGTACAAATGAAACAGCAGAAAAGGAAAAGAGCATTTACCCAGCAGGTTACATTAACCACAAATGTGCTTACTAGTGAGGGTACAAGTGGTCTCAGAAAGAAGGAGTAGATAGCTAGAGAATTAAATAGCAACAAATGTATCTATTGTTTAGGATAAATCAATATATTAGATATTATTAGGGATCAATCTATTCATAATTCATTGGATAAAAGTGTTTATATTAGAAAAGTTTGCAGGAACAGACTATTGAGAAGAAAGCCCTTCTTGTACCTAATTGGGGGAAAAAGGCTTAGGTCTGGCTGTTTTAACACTGCATGGTATTAAGGAAGGGTTTTCTTTCCTTTTGCTTTTTTTGTTTTGTTTTTTTGTTTTTTGTTTTTGTTTTTTTTTTAAATGATTTGGGGGATAAATGAAAAGAAGAAGGAAAAGTAAAGGTGGAGCCAGAAGGCAGAACATCATGTTACAATATGTAACCCTCCTTATAATTACTCCTCGCCAGCACTCCCTGCCCACCTAAGTCCTCAACACAGATTCAGAAAACACAAATATCTGCTCTGAATAACTATCCTGTGGAGACCAATGAAGGCAATGCAATCTAAGTATAGATAGTTCAAGACAAAAGGGGAATGTAGTTGAAGACAGCATGGTAAAGTAAGGTGTAAAATTTCACAGCAAGCAAGCAGAAGGCCTCTGAACTCACTGAGTCATGGACACAAGGCTTAGGTCAAGTTCAACTGGACCTTTGAGGGATAAAATGGCCTTAGCTGAATACAGGTCATTCATTTATATTGATTCATACTTTATACTGTTTATAAGATATATCTCCGAAGCCAATAACATTTTTGAAAACACATTTTATTGGCTCTATAATATTATTACACTAAAGTATTCTAGCTTTTATATCCTACTCTTTCTCTTTGTTCCCAGTTTTTTGAGATTTTAAACAAAACTGTCAATAGTACTTTTATATAAATTAGGCAAACAAGTCTAATTATCTCATTAGCGTAGATGAATGCCTACTCTTGCATTGAAAAATTAAATGTTTACAAGTTATGATATACATCGCAAATCTCTTTGAGATAATGTATACGAATTTCCACTGTCATCAGCAGAGTATAAGTGTATCTGTTTTATTATAACATTACCAGCACTATTATATTTGAATAGTATTTCACTCTTTTAACATTAAAAATATTGTCTATAGGGATCCATTTAAAGTACTTTAGAACAGTCTGGCCCTCCCTTTTTTTTTTTTTTTTTTTTTTTTATTTTTTTTTTTCAACATTTTTAATTTATTTTTGGGACAGAGAGAGACAGAGCATGAACGGGGGAGGGGCAGAGAGAGAGGGAGACACAGAATCGGAAACAGGCTCCAGGCTCCGAGCCATCAGCCCAGAGCCTGACGCGGGGCTCGAACTCACGGACCGCGAGATCGTGACCTGGCTGAAGTCGGACGCTTAACCGACTGCGCCACCCAGGCGCCCCTGGCCCTCCCTTTTTAAGTTGGGAATTAGGAGTCATCAAAGCCAATCTAGAAAGCGGACAAAACTGATCATTTGAGCCAGGAAGTGGTCATTAAGGTTAAGACATATGTATTGCTTTTGTTTTATATAAATGAGAGTTTCATGTCTCCTTGAGAGAAAACAGAGACTCTGAAGAGGTCCCAAAGGAGACTGAGATGAGGAAAATATGGTTTACTAGTAAATGAGACACAGTATAATATCATGGAAGCCATGTGGCTACTACCTGGGCTAAGCTGAGAGGCTAACATAACAAATAGGTGAGCAGACTATTGATTCAGACTCAGATCAGACAGGCTAAAAAGGGAATGCGTTCTTCTGCGGGCCATTTGCTTTAGAAATTATCCACCAAGGGAATCAAAGAGGCAAAGGAAAGTAAGTGGTTCTGAAGTCAAGCAGGCTGGAAAAACAAACGATAGGAAACAGGTAAGACGTGTTTTCCCTTTCTAGGGAGTGAGGGAGGACTAAGAAATGTCCCTCAGGAGCTACTGGAGAAGCCATAAAGCAGTATCGATCAGTGTGGTCCTAGTGCTTCCAACCAGCTCAGTACTGGGGCTTCTAGAAAATAGGCTTCTTGGGGAAGAGGAGAATGTGTGGGTAATCAGAAGAGTGATAGATGGGAATACTTCTGGGCCATGGAACATCTTTCTACCTATGTAATTCACTCCTAAACTGCTTGTTCAATAGGAGATAGAAATCAGACAGGATGTGGACCTCTTTCCAGGATTTAATCAGCTTGGACATAGCCAAGCCCACATGGTATTAAAACCCAGGTGTCTGCCACAAGAAACTGCGTATGAGACTGTAACACAGAAATTATAAAAATCAATACATTCCTGAGAGTGCAGAGATCTATTTCCAAATTGTTCACAACTTAGAAGCTACCCCCGACTCTCGTGGTTGTAATGAACAGTACCCAGAGACGATGGAGAGACACTCATTTTGTGCACACTATTTGCAGGACACTACTTTAGATTATAGAAAAACAGAGACTAAGAGCAGCAGAAGAAAGAAGGGTGGAAAATACTAATTCTCGATAGGCTGAGGACATATATGATGTTGTCCCCCTTTTTTAGTGGTAGGATGGTATAAATACTAGCACTTTATCCATTTCTTATTTCCTCCCAGGGACTTCAACAGAAGGCAGGAAAATTGGAAGCAGAGAGCTCCTAAGAATGAGAATATATTTGCTCAGATTACATCAATTTCTCCATGTTAGCTTTTTGTAAATGTTTGGGGATGTAGTAAGAACCTCCCATTTTGCACATAAGCATACGTTCCTCATTTTCAAAGCTCAGCATTGAGGATCCGGTGAAGAACATATAATCTTTATATTTAGCCTGGATATCTCATTGGGAGATGTGTATGGAGGTGCTGTTGGATCACATGTCCACCTGCATGTGCAAACAAGCTTGCTCTGAGGACGCTTTCCCTAAGTATTATACATTTTGCATTGTTTTTGCCGGTTTCTGGAACTAATTTTTTTTTTAATTTTTTTTAAATTTTATTTATTTTTGAGACAGAGCGCGAGCAGGGGAGGGGCAGAGAGATGGAGAGACACAGAATCCGAAGCAGGCTCCAGGCTCTGAGCTGTCAGCACAGAGCCCGATGCAGGGTTCGAACCTACGAACTGTGAGATCATGACCTGAGCCGAAGTCCAACGCTTAACCTACTGAGCCACCCAGGTGCCCTGGAACTAATTTTTAATGGCTCTTCTATCCTAAGATATGGAGAGACAAAGAAGATTTTTGTCCTAAGATTTTTGCACATTTCCCACACAGCTGAAGCTAAAAATGGGTACTGTTTTCCTTAGAGAGATTACATTATTTCTAAAGGGTTAACTTCATATTCCATAAATAAATTTGTCAGAGTATAAATGTTTCTAAACATACAAGGATGGAATTTCTCTCCCTCTTTATTTCTCTAATATTGCCCTCTGAGAGGAAACACATGGGCTTTACTCCCTGACTTGATCAAACACACTTTGATAGTATTAGAACAAACACATCGCTGAAGGACATTCTTCTAACCACAGATAAACACTTACATGGGTAACTCACAGCTATGCGGTCAGCCTTTTTTCCTTGTCAATGTTTAAGCATTGCTGAAACACTTACAGCAAAACTAATGGCATGAAAACATTATGAATTTTCTGGGTGAGAGAATAACCGGCGTCAGGACAAAGTCAAAATATCTTCTTCTCCTTTATTTTGATTAACCGCTGATTAGCTCTTGTCCTCATTCATATACCTCTGATTAGTTTTTAACAAATTAGGCTCAGTGAGGAGCTGGAAATATTTCAAGCTGTTCATTCTTTAGAATTATAAGGTGGGTGGTATGCTGCAAAAAAACTTGGGGAAAATTGCTCTCCTCTATTCATTAATATCGTATTGGAATTGTCTCTCCCAATTGCACATGACTACAAAGAATGACACATAACACAGTGTCTCTTCCTTGCTGACCATTGTTGGCTCATAGCTCCAGATATTACTCCTTAAGCCTATCACTTTTTGTAATTCTGCTTCTGAGAATCTTAATATGCTTGAAAGTTTTCCCCCAGAGGTTTCTTCCCACTGTTAAATGGTGGTGATATCCTACTGGTTAATCTGGAAGCAGTAAATATTTCCAGTAAGGCCATATTCTGAGAACCTATAGACATAGTGAGTTTAGTGACATCACATTCTCTGTACCCAGTATCTTCCCAGTTTGGGAATTTGACTTTCATAATCATGGCTATGCACACCCACCTTATGGCTCTTATAATTATTATAATTTATTTGTCTTTCAATATGATAACTAAATACTTTTTGAAATGTAGAAAAGGCATATTAATGAATATAATATTTATTCCGTTCTTCAGTAAGCATTGATTAAGCACCTTTTAGGAGTCTGGTAGGTTTGGGGGATATAATCCCTGCTTCCACAAACTTGACATTCTAACATCAAAGAGTGAAAAATTTTAAGACAAAAAAAGTTGGGTAAGGACTACAGAGTTAATAGGACAGAAGCAAGAAGCCTGGTGTACGGTGAACAAGGGAGAAATGGAAGGAAAGCAGGTCAGAGACATAGCCTAGATCTGGTGGTGTGCTGAAACCAGCTCAAATAAGGTTACATGAGCTTTATGTAAAAACTTCAGGAATTTTGTGAGCTTACTCTTGAATTCATGGGCATCTTAAAATCAGCCATGGTGGGATCATTTACATGGAAATCAGTAAAAACTAAACATCCAAGATTCCCTTCCCCCAGAGATCTGGTTATTAAATATTTGCCTACATACCACTGCCTAGAACACTGGGTTTTATATAAGCATGGAAGTTTTGAGATTATAATTGAATAGAAAATTATTGGACAGTTGTATGCATGGCAGTAAAAGATCTCTCTGGCTACTACATTAAAAGCAGACTATGGTAGAGAAAGAGTGGAAGCATAAAAAGCCCTTAGAAAGTGTTTTGCAGTTGTTACTGAAAATTCTCCAGCTGAATGGAATCAGAATTTCTCAATCTTCCAATTATTCATAAATAAGACCTCTTGAGCAGATTATATGGACTCAAGCAGAGCTGCCTATAAACGGACCTTTGGTAGCGATGGCATGACTCCAAGAAATCTACGGCCAAGGATGGTTGAGAAACGCTCACACTTCTCTTTTCAAGGTATTGATACAATCCATTTGCTGATTATTAGTGGGACTTAGCCTGCTTCTAAATTTTGGGTCATATAATAACCACTTTAAATGTATATTTACTCCTAATGAAATTTAAAGTACACCAATGCTATACTTTGTCCCAAAACTCCCAAAGGAAACACAAACTTTCATAAGAAGGAGATTTGACGTGACGGGAAGGTGAAGGAGACTAGTTTCTGAAGTTACCTCCAAATATCTCATGTTCCCTTTTTTAAATGTTTATTTATTTATTTTGAGAGAGAGAGGGGAAGAGAGAGAGAAAGAGAGAAAGAGAGAGAATGAGAAGGGGAGGGGCAGAGAGATGGAGAGAGAAAATCCCAAGCAGGCTCCACACTGTCAGCACACAGCCAGACACAGAGCTCAATCTTACGAACCATGAGATCATGACCCGAGCCAAAATCAGAAGTCACCCAGGTGCCCCCAAGGTACTCCTGTACTTGCTCCTGAGCTGCTCCTTCAGGTAAAAAGAAAATGGAAAAAGGGTAGAAGAAATAGAAAACTAACTGTGTTCAAAAATTTCCAAAGCCTGTAGAGATTGGAGAAACCACTTCAAAGAACTAAATAAACTCTTCCTCTCAACACCACTATCTCAAATATCAATGGTACTTGATTAAAAGATTCTGTTTAATGTAGTAGTTAAGTATTGGATGCTGTTGATACCTCCTAAATACATCAAGCTTATCTGTGATGACTAGTAACTCAGAAAATGTAATGTACTGTTTGTTTTGGTTTTGTTTTTCATTTTTTAAGTGTTTTTATTTTTGAGACAGAGAGAGAGAGAGAGAGAGAGAGAAAGAGCACGAGTGAGGAAGAGGGACAGGGGAAGAGAAAGAGAGAATCTTAAGCAGGTTCCATACTCAATGCAGAGCCTGACACAGGGCTTGATTCCATTACCCTGGGATCATGACCTGAGCCGAAATCAAGAGTTTGGACACTCAACCGGCTAAGCCACCTCGGCACCCTTGTTTTTGTTTTTGTTTTTGTTTTTGTTTTTTCGTATTAAACAGAAGAGTCAGTCAGATTGCTGGCATTTACCTGGAACAGGGATACCTCTTTTTTTTTTTTTTTTTCTTTTTAGTTAAAGCTTTTGGCTGAAGTATATCACACATACAGCTCAATAACCATTCACCCATTGTAACCAGCTTTAAATTGAAGAAAAAGAATACTACTAGTATCTACTATTTTATGCTTTCTCTGTCACTATTCCTGCAATCACTGTCCTAGTTTATAGCACTCAACACATGTTACTGTATAGCAATATATCCTTCATTCTCACTGCTTTATAATGATCCACTGTAAAAACACACCAAATGTGTTTAATCTATTATACTACTGATTGACATTTGGGTCACTTCCTATATTTGTCTACTGTTAATAATACTTCTGCGAACCTTTTTTAAAATGTCTTATAATGAACAGGGATGCATATTTCCTTGGGGCATATATACAGCAGTGGAATTCATGTCTCAAAGTGTACACATGACAACTTTGGTATACACTGCCAAACAGATCTCAGGAGTGTAATATTTACACACAATAAGCAGTGTAAGAAAAGTCCAGTTGCTCTACATTCTAACCAATATTTGGTATTCTCAGTCTTTTCATATGGATGCTATTTTGGTGTATCTCTAGTGGTATTTCTGTCATTTAAATTTTCACTCCCCTGATGATCAATGAGAATAAGTCACTGTTTCTACATTTATTGGCTTTTAGAGATATAGTTCTTTATAAAGTGCCCGTTGAAGTCTTTTGATCATTTTTTTTTTAACTAGAGGCTTGAGATCAAGACCTGAGCTGAGATCAAGAGACGCTTAAGTGACTGAGCCACCCAGGTGCTACTTAACCATCTTCCTATTAGGTGATTTTTTTTTTTATTGATTTGTTCAAGTCAATTTGTCTAAATACCAGTCCTTTATCCTATTTGTATAACATACATTTTCACTATATCAATGATACTGTTTAATAAGCAGAAGGTCTTCATTTTTAATGTACTCCAAGTTTTGTTTTGTTTTTACAGCTAGTACTTTTGCATCCCATTTCAGAAAACATTGTACCCTGGGGTCATGAAGATGCTCTACTAGGTTTTGTCATAGAAGTTGTATTGGTTTATCCTTCACATTTAGACTGGCAGTCCAATTAGAATAAATACTTGTTTATAGTTGGAAGTACAGGTCAAGGTTAATTTTTTCTTACCTAATTGTCACATTTACCTGGCACCTTCTATTGAGAAGATCATTCTCTTCCCTACTCCTCAGCCATAGACCATTTATCATAAATCAATTGGTATATTTGTGTGAGTCTGTTTCTGGCTGAAATACTGTGCTAATTGTTTCTCCTGGCTTCCAACATTTCTCCCTGTGATTCCTCTTCTCCAGCATGTTAACCTGAACCACTCCTCACCATTTCCAAGTAGATGGTTGTCGTATTTCATCAAACTTCTCTACCTCTTTTCAAGAGGAGCATTGTGTGCCACAAGCATGAGTGAGTCTGAAGATTAAATCCCCAAAGTTATCATCAGGCACTTACTTTAAAAACAGAGCCCTTCACAGGGTGCCTGGGTGGCTCAGTTGGTTGAGCATTCAACTCTTGATTTCCATTCAGGTCATGATCCGTGGGTTGTGGGATCAAGCCCTGTGTTAGGGCAATGAGCTTGATTAATAGTCTCTCTCTCTCTCTCTCTGCCCCTCTTCTCTGCTTGCTCTCTCTATCAAATTAAAAATAAATAAATAAAAGATAACAAACATTAAAAAAAAAAAAACAGAGCACAGGGCACCTGGGTGGCTCAGTCTGTTAAGCTTCTGACTTTGGTTCAGGTCATGATCTCGTGGTTTGTGAGTTCAAGCCCCATGTTCAGCTCTGTGCTGACAGCTCAGAGACTAGAGCCTGCTTCAGATTCTTTGTCTCTCTTTCTCTCTACCCCTCCCCTGCTCATGTCCTGTCTCTCTCTCTCTCTCAAAAAATAAACAAACATTAAAAAAAAAAAAACCAGAGCCCTTCACTTTTTATGATGAGCACTGGGTGTTGTAAGTGATAAATCACTAAGTTCTATGCCTGAAACTAATATTACACTGTATGTTAACTAACTAAAATTTAAATAAAAACTTGAAAACAAAACAAAATAAAAAAACAGAGCCACTGAGGAACTTACAGTAATACTTGAATGAGCAGAAAATTCACATTATGACAACTCAGGATACAATCAGAGTTCCCATGTTATGTTTAATTCCTTGTGTTGTATCACAACTAATGAATATTTGCAATTCATTAAAAATTAAATAACATTAGCTTAAAAATAAAATTAAGTGAATAAAACACCTAATTTAATTTTTTTCAGGAATGCCAAAATATAAAGACTAGTTTTAAAAGATGTTGAATAAAATCAAGAGTTTTACATGCACTTAATAAAGAGGTGTTGTTTCTGAAATATATAAGTGAGTTTGAGGAATAAGGCTGACTTGAAGCATGATGGTAACATGAGAAAATATGAATTTGGAAGTATAAAATTGACCAAAGAATTACTTCGAAACGACTCAATGTTATTCAATCTGGAGCAAATTTAGTACTTTTCATAGAGACCAAATCATGGTTCCTGACTTCCAGAAGAGTACAGTATATACAGTTAAAAAAAATATTTTCTGGGTTTCAAAAGTAAATGTAACACTCAAGATCCTAATAGGAAATAAACGGTGCATTTAAATTACAATAAATCAAGGACTCCTGGGTTGCTCAGTTGGTTAAACATCAGACTTCATTCAGCTCAGGTGGGTTTGAGCCCTGTGTCAGGCTCTGTACTAACAGCTCAGAGCCTGGAGCCTGCTTGGGATTCTGAGTCTCCCTCTCTCTCTGCCCTCCCCTGCTCGTGCTATGCCTCTCTCTCTCTCTCTCTCTCTCTCTCTCTCTCTCTCTCTCTCTCTCTCTCTCTCTCTCTCCCTCCCTCCCTCCTTCCCTCCCTCCCTCTCCTTCAAAAACAAATAAACATTAAATTTTTAAAAATTACAATAAATCAGGGATAGTTTATTTGCAAAAGCCCTAATTTGGGTCCAGGGGAACCAGAAGTGATAGTGCGTGCAATGACCTGTGATTAGTAGCAGTAAAAGGACTGTAACTCCTAGACATTAAGAAATAAAGAAACCATGACCAGATCCAGAAGAGAAGCATACAGAGTAAGCTGATCTTAGCTGGAGGGTCGCAATCAACCTAAGAACACTGTAAGAAGAGGGTTTTCCCTACAGAGAAATAAATACCCAGAATACTCTGAATACATGAATCCCCTTCTCCCTTTCCAGGCCCTTACTTACCAAACCCAACCAGATGTTACAGGGCATAGGAAGCCACTGTTTGGAGTCCAAACATACATATCAATCTCTGGATACAGAGCAAAGTAGGGTAGAGAGGGTGGAAAGTGGGAGATATCTAGAGCAAAAGGGATTTGAAATTTCTAACTTTGCTACCATTTATTTGTTGGCTCTTCTGCAGGTTTAATTATTATACACTAAAATATAATTTCAAATCAATTAGACTTTAGAAATTTAGGCAGATTAGATTCAGACAGATGATGAGTATTTAACCTTACAGCAACTATAAATGTGTATTTTGTGCGTGTAAGATATCAGGAATGAGTTTGGGGGGAGAGGCAAGGGATATAGATCCATCAGAAATATTCCTCAGAAGGTCCTACTACAATCGTTACGGAAATAAAAAAACATAATTAGTTCACCTGGGAACATTTTTGAATCCTTTAAAAACCATTTGGCATTGCTATTCCCTATAAGGAAATCTAGATTAAAGGAATCAGTAATTAAAATAGAGAGCTTCAGATGTACTTAATAGAGATGTTCTTTACTGAAATACTAGGAATAATATTGGCTTGAAGCATTACAGTGATTTAAGAAATAAGAAGTAGGAGGCATGCAGCTGGCTAAGGTGGAGTATTTATAGACAGTTTTTGGATGTAAATCAAAACTCTACCAGGAAGGTTTAGAATAGAATGGATACTTTATTAGGTAAGGTTCAATCTACAACTGTGAGTCAATTGAAAGTTAATAGCAGCTTTGTTAAAGGTCATAGATAAATGGCTACTGTAGTTTTAATGAATATTTTATTCATGTCACCTTTAAATTAGTTAAATTTGGAAAGAATAATGATGTAATGCCAAAGGCTCCTTCCTGGAACATTAAAAGCAGAATTTAATTTTAAGGCTTTAGTACCAGTTTTAGCTCTCTGATACAAGACTTTAAGGTATTTGGAGCCTTTCTTTTTTTCCTTTTTAACATCGATTGCATGTTAGAATTTGTTTCTTAAATATATATGCTTTACAATAGCAATGCAGCAGACACAGAAGAAAATTTACAATAATAATAGAACTCTTTTTGAATGCGAATTCATCAAATATTACCGTAGGAAAATTAGGGAAGATCATTTAAGTCATTTCTTTGAGACTCAGTTTTGTCTGAGAAATGAGAATCACTCAAATTTTGGGGCACTAAAGTAAGGTAAGCCTTTCAATTAATAGCATTTACCATCGTCAATTTTGTAAGAATGGAGCCCCTTTTGAATGTTTAATAAACAACAGATCTACTAAAATAGAGAGACCCAGGGAATTTTTCTTGTCAACAGTGTGACATAGAGCATTACAAAACTGAACTCAGGAATTATGAAGGCAGTTTTAGCGAAGAAGCTATGTGACAGTTGCAGTCAGAGGGAGACTACAGGTAGGATTTCTAGATGTGTTTCACAGGCATGAAGGGGAAGAAGCCTGAATGGAACAATCTTGGACCTGTGGTGGTGAGCCTCAGAGTCATGATGAGAAAAAAGGGTGAGGGATGAGAAATAGGAAAACAAGATGAGACAAGAGGAGCTAGGTCAATGGAACAAGAAGATGTTGGGGAATCCAATTCATTCAAGGGCATTAAGGACATCTGTCTTGGATCACTTTAAATTTTTTTTTTTAACGTTTTTTTTTATTTATTTTTGAGACAGAGAGAGACAGAGCATGAACGGGGGAGGGGCAGAGAGAGAGGGAGACACAGAATCGGAAGCAGGCTCCAGGCTCTGAGCCATCAGCCCAGAGCCCCCACGCGGGGCTCGAACTCACGGACCGCGAGATCATGACCTGAGCTGAAGTTGGCCGCTTAACCGACTGAGCCACCCAGGCACCCCTGTCTTGGATCACTTCAAAAGGCCAGGTGAACACTCACACTGGCAGTGTCTGCTAGATCTTGAGGGTCCTTGAAGGCTTCTTCCTACTGAAACAAGATGCCCTAAAGACTCATGAAAGTGTGGAATATTTTGAATGTTTTCCTTAGTAAGCAGTGACTAAAGCTTATGAGGCCTTCTAGAATCACATAATAATTTAAGTAATTGAAAACTCTCTTGTGAGTTGCCCACATATTATATACTGTACATCAACTTATATTGGTAAATTCTTTTTAAAAGTAACTTTTCCAAAAATATGAATTACTGCATAACCACTTAACCACTTGTAAAACAATACCACAGTTTGAAAGTCTACTAGAAATTGACTTAGTCTAAACGCCCATAACTCCTTCTGTTAATTTGTGTAAAGTTTTGGTAAAGTATGATTCAAAATTAATACATTGTACATAAAATTAATTTGTCTTCTATTCATAATTAATTGTGTTTGGAATTACCACATAAGTAGGTAACCAATGATTTCTTAATGGACTCCATCTAAGGCAACTTACTGCCAAATCTCAAAATCCTTTTACCAAAGAGTATAATTAAAGCTTGCACAATTTTTCAGAAATTCATTCATTTATTCAAAAAGTAGCCTCCATCCTATGCCCTGCCTTGTTTTAGGAAGTGAGGTACAGTTATACATAAGACAAAGTGTCTGGCCTTATTAAAGTGCTTGCATTCTAGTGGAAGAAGATAGTTGACTAAAACAAACAACAATCTAAATAAATAATATACAATAGAAAGTCAGGTAGAAATTAATGGACACCAAAGTGAGAAGACAGACAATAGAAAAATTTTAGACAATGTGGTCAGGGAAAGCCTCTCTAAAGAAATACTTTTGAGCCAGAATCTTGAATAAAGAAAAGAAGCAAGCCCTACAGATCTCTGGGGAAAAAAGCATTCAGAGCAGAAGGCACAGCAAGTGCAAAGGGCCTGAGGCAGGAAGTTATCTGATGTGTTCAATGAAGAGCAGAGACTTTTTAGCTAAAATGAAACAGGTAGGCAGAAGCCAAGTGATAGGGGCTTTATAGGCCTTACATGGTTTAGTTTAGGGGAGTCATGGGATTTGTCTTATGTTTGAAAAGAATTCTGTCTTTCTTCGGAAAAAGACAGTAAGGAAACAGGGAGACCATTAGGAGTAAGAGATCTGTTAACAAGCATCAGAGCAGTCCAAGAGGAAAGTGATGGTGCTATAACTTAGGAAATAGCAGTAAAGGGAATGATGAGCACTTGGATTCTATGAATATTTTGAGGAATGGGATTTACTGATTCACTGGGTAATGGTCATGAGAGAGAAAATGGAATTAGAAACAACTCCAATATTTTTTTTATTTGCAAATGAGTAAATTTTTTGAGATGGGTAATGCTAGGAGCAGGTAAATCTGGGAAGGCAAATAAAGATTTTGGCTTTAGATATATTAAATCTAAGATACCTATTAGTCATCCAACACAAACATGTGAAGTAATGTTTATATATTCATATCCAGAGTTTGGGAGAGATAGCAAAGCAAATGGTCCCTACTCTATAAATGACACCCATTTTCTATCTTTTAACTTCGTATTACAGAAAAATTCCTGAGGAGACTCATACAATGAAATCTGTGGGGCTCCTTAAGGCATGTTTCTCAAGAATAAGGCATAATGGCCATTATTACTTGCAAGGAACCAGGTCAGTATATTTCTGATTGTTTTGAAGATCGTGGCAGGCAGACCCAGATCTTTGGGAAATCTTGCATCTATAAAAAAGGAAAACCTAAAATGGGAAAAGCTATAAGTTGCTTTTCTAAGATAAACCGAGAACAGATAAAACTGTTTTCTCCAAAGACATGCATTTGCTTCTAAACATGATTTGTCTAATACAAAAGTCTACCTGTGGCTATTTAAATTTAAACTAATTTAAGTTTTTAAAAGACAGAGGTCAGTTCGTCATTTGTATTAGCCATATTTCAAAAGCTCAGCAGCCACATGTTGGTAGTGGCTACCATATTGGACAGCACAGAAATATAACATTTCCATCATCACAAAAATGTATTACAAACTAATGGACTGTCATAGCTTTTGTCCTCAAATATCAATTTATAGGTCATGGAATCACTCAAATTATAAATGTAATTTAGTTTTCATTTGTCACCTCAATCTTGTTGTATTATGTATTAGTCCTGTCAGTTCTGTGTATCAAAGTCTTTTCTGAGAGAATATTCCGAAGCCAGACCTGAATTCTTTGCAAACAGAAGTTGATGCACTCAGTCAGTCCTGAAAGAGATCGTAGACTGGGGATTGTTAGTTTGTGTGGTAAGCAGTTTACCATTCACTAGTTTTGTTAATTGTCTTCCTTTCACCCCCATGAATTAGCTTAATTCAAGGTCTACAATCACATGTGACTTGCTTTAGTCATTGAAATGTGAACAAATTTGTTGTAAGTCCCTTCCAAGAGAAAGACTTCAACTGCTGAACCATAATTTGTCATGTTGCTTCTCCTCTGCCGCACCAGTTGCAATGTTTCTGATGGTGAAAGGTCTGTCAGACTGGGTCCCTGAGGGAGGACAATGAACAACACCACATGGAACATGTAGAGTGGAATTGTAGGTGGATGTGTGGAATAAGTGACAAATAACTCTGCTATTTGTATTAGTCAGCTTTTGTTAGATAAAGCTGTAGGAACAAACAACCCCCAAATAATAGTGGCTTACAATAACAAATGCTTATCTCTGCGACACCTGGGTGGCTCAATCACTTAAGTGTCCAGCTTCCTCTCAGGTATGATCTCAGGCTTGGTGAGTTCGAGCATCTGTGTTGACAGCTCAGAGCCTGGAGCCTGCTTTGGATTCTGTGTCTCCCTCTCTCTCTCTGCACTCCCTCGCACATACTCTGTCTCTCTGTCTCTGTCTCTCTCTCTCTCTCAAAACTAAATAAACATTTGAAAAATAAAAACAAACAAGCATACAAAAAAACAAATGCTTATCTCTCTCTCTCTCATGTTCCATCATGGCCATGAGTCAGCCACACCTCTGAATTTCTATTATTAGGTGTATTCCCCATCCCAGGATGCAGACCTCGAAAGCCCCCTTGTCTTGAACTAATGCTATGGAGAAAAGAACCAGAGTAGAAGTAGAATCCCACAATGGCTACAAAAGTGTTTGTTTTGAATGTGGTATACATGACACTCATTCACATGCAGTTGGCAAAGGCAAGACAAATGGCTTAATCTCATGTCAACAAGATTGGGGTGTACATTATCCCTCGAGGAGATGCTGTACGTCACATGGGAACCAGCAGGCATGTATGATCTTGTGACAGCAAGGAAAGCAAGTAATCAGAAATGATAATATAATCTATACCACAATTATTTAAGCTATTGAGTTTGTTTCTTCAGCATAACATAGCTCATTCTTTCTAATGCAATTTATTAAATACCTCAGATAGGAGGTATCTATCAATTGAATAAAAATTATTTATCAATAACCTACTTATTGTCTTACACATACAGATGTTGAAGAAGTCTAAATGCCTGCCCTTAACAGGCTAACAGCAAGCACAGACACCCTTAAGTCAATCTGAATTCAACCTTATTTTCAAATAGATCAAGGAATTATCATGTTTCAAAGGGTCACTAGAATACTTAAGTAAACATTATTTGCCCTATAATAAAGTTCATAGAACTGTGAATAATGTTTGTTAGATAAATGAATGTAAATGAAATTAGTAAGCCCTATAATACTTATCACTAATATATTAGATCCCAATTTGATTAGAAATACATCATCTCATTATTAAGAATGCATAAAACCCATATATCTTCTTCTCTATCTAATGAAGATGTAGGTTAATTACCAGTCTGTCAAAAGATAATGTGATACTCTAGAAAATATTATAGAAAAATGACTAGTACAGCTATGAACCATCCTGAGAAATCCTGTGACAGAAAGAAATTAACTCATGCCATTTGTACACTGTAGGCAGTAAGCAGAAGTTCAGAAATAATTACATGGAAAAATCAAGTACAATCTTCAGACTTGCCTAATTACATGGGATCCAATAGAATTAATCAAAACGACTTAATGATTCAATTCTCAATCCCCATTCTCAAATTTGGTCTGTGTAATATCAGGAAGAGTTTGTTCATTTGAACATTTGTTCATTTAGCAAATAAGAACTGAACACTTCCTGTATGTCAGGCACTGAGAATAAATAAGAGATTAAGATATCCATTGCCCTGCCCTCTTCAGAGTGTCCATTTTAGACACCCAGAATACTGTTTCATTTTTATTTTTGAAGGCAACATATTTTGTACACTTTCAGGAAGAAAGTATAGTTCTAATTAAACCACACCAAAAAAAAAGGCATAAGAATTATTTTCAACCAAACAAAATGAGTTGAGTTCAGCATGTCTTTCAAGCATTTTGAATAGCACCGAGTTTGAGACTGAAGAGCACGCCTATTGGTTTTATGTGTTTCAAGTTCAGGGAGCCATTTCAGCTACTAAGAATTAGTGAGTTTTTCTAAATGTCCACAACAAAAATAGTAAGGCTTTATCATTACCTCAAAAACATGAGGTAGTTGAATAAAAAGTATAAATCGTACATCAAAGAGGCAAATATGTCTATAAGATCAGCAAAGTGAAACAGGGCAACTATATTCCCTCAAACATGTTAGACTGTCCAAAGGGTAGAGACAATCAGGGACTTGTTGATGGTTTTAATTGGTTTTAAATATGAATTGTTAAATATTATGGAGCAATCCACAGAATGGTACCAAGGCTTAGCCTATTTATGTTAACCAATCATACACAAATTCTAACCACTGATATATATTTATAACCCCATTTATCTAGCAGCCATTTATCTGGATTTATAGTTCATAGAAACCACTTGCTTTATAAGACTGTCTTGCCATCTCCATTACCACATTTTTGTGTAAAATACAACACACAGAAAAATGTAGTCACTATTTTAGTAAACATGGCTAAGGACTTTGGTTTACATGATTGGAGAGTTCAGAGTTGGCTTAAAAAGGGACCACACACTGTACCTGCTCACAAGACAGACATAGTACTTCATTGAAAATAAATACCCCAACACACATTCCTGGGTGTTCAAAACTATCCCATTCATTAAGAGGTGGAACAACAGTATTGTATAAGAGAACAAGTATAGGAATAAAATTCACAAGACCTGGATTTCTCTTTCTTTCAGCATCATTAGAAATACCCTCACTGAGTCCCACTTTCCAAATTTCTAAAATAGAGATAAATAAAGTAAAATGTGGATAATGAGTCTTACTTTCAGAGTGACTGTGAAAGACATACAAGTGGAGACATAGAAAGAGATAAAAATTCAGAGGGTGACCCATATAAATATAAAGTGGGATTTTCATTATCATAAAAATGGCTATATCTGGGTGCAAGGTTGTTAGGGATAGAATTTAACAGGCTCAGAAAGCATTAAAATGTGTACCTAGAAATACTGAGTTTTAACATTAAGCAATTATCTACTTGGTAGGAAGATCACTTTAAAATGATATTTTCATTTGGTAGGTCATGGATATTTAAAGTATATAGAGATCTCAAGTTGAAGAAAAAAAAAACTTTAAGGAATTGCTTGGAGGAGCTTTATTCTCTCTGAATTAAGCTCTGAGTGAAACGTGATTCTGCTGGATGAACCTCACCTCAAAGACAGCAAAACTTCTGTGCAATGCAGCATAATTTTAGCCTACTTATTTCACAGATTACAGGAAACCATCTGGACATCCTTTTTCCTATAAATCCTTAAAAAATTGGGTCCTCATGAGAGTAGAGTCCTTTGTGGGTGAGCAAATCAAAAGAATGAGGAAGATGGTCCTGCTTCCGGTCCCTGTCAATCCCACATGTTTCGAGTGCTATGGAAACTTTGAGGTGCATTAAGGTCCAGATTTGGTATAATGGTTTGCTGTATACTTGGTTACAAGTATTTTAAAATCTGAGCAGATGAGCAGACTAATGTACTTCCGTAAATTCTGAGGTGATTAAGTTTTAGCTTTCAACAAATACATGTGAAGGCAGATTAAAGATTATATGACATACTCTTCGCTAAGCACTCAGTGTGCATATGTAGAATACTTTAAGAAACAACACATGATATTTAAGAAGCATAGATATTGAGTTTAACAAAAGAAAACTTACGGAACTCAGTTAAATATGTATTAGCTTCATTTTTTTATTCCATGATATCAATTATGCAGCTTAAATCTTTTCAGTGTTAAAAACACTGTCCAAAGTTACTATAATTCATTTTCTCAGATGTGAAAGTCATATTAAATCCAAGTTATGGAGGGCTTAAATTAATCAGAATAAGGAAATTTATGTTTGTACACTCAGTTTTTAATTTCCTACGCTTTTACAACTACACCCCCAGCCCTACCACACAGGCATGCACAAACACATGCTTTGGTCTAACTTCTTATGCTGCCGAAAAAATATATACATGTATATCTCTCCAAGCTAAAACTAAATAGGTGAGGTCATGATGGAAAAAAGTGGGACATTTACACCATCCCAAAGTACATCCCCAGAAGATATTCATTAAGTACAAAGGGGAAAAATAGTAACCTTACAGTAGAGAAATGTGTAATCAAATGATCAAAGTTAGTATCACCACTAATAGATTATATACCCATTTTATTTATTATATAAATATACATTATATTATATTTACTGTTTCAAAGTGTACAATTAAGTGATTTTTAGTATATTTTCTGAGTCGTACAATAATCACCACTAATTTTAGACTGTTTTCATCACCTCATTAGCAGTCACTCCCCATTTTCCCCTAAACTCCGCCTCTAACAACCACAAACCTACTTTCTGTATGATGAATTTGTTTATTCTGGACATTTAATATAAACACAGTAATACATATGTGGTTCTTAGAAAGAGGCTACTTTTAATTAGCATAATGTCTTCAAGATTCATCTATGTTGCAACACGTATCTCTTATTCATTTACTTTATTACTGAATAATATCCCATTGCATTGATAAGCTACATTTTGTTTATCCATTTTAGTTGACAGACATTTGCATTCATCTATGGAGGGAGTGAACTCTTATAATAACACTGCTAAGAATACATATGTACAAGTTTTTGAGTTGATCCATGTTTTGTTTCTCTTGGGTAATTTCTTCAAAGCCATCCTAATGTATATAAAGTGATTTAAAATAAGATCTGAAACTGTAAAATTCCTAGAATATAAAAATACAGGAAAAGCTTCCTTGACATTGGTCTTGGCAATGAGTTTTTGAGTATGACACCAAAATACAAGCAACAAAAGCAAGAATCTACAAGTGAGACTATATCAAATTAACAAACGTCTGCATAGCAAAAGAAACAACAACAAAATGAAAAAGCAATCTATTCAATGAGAGAAAATATTTGCAAATCATATATCTGATAAGGGGTTGATATCCAAAACACATAAGGAACTCATACAACTTAATAGCAAAAAACATAAACATCTCAATTAAAAAATTGGGCAAAGAACCTGAATAGCCATTTTTCTAAAGAAGACATACAAATGGCTAATAGGTACATGAAAAGATCCTCAACATAACTGATCATCAAGGGAATGCATATCAAAACTGTCAGCTATCACCTCATACTTATAATGGCTACCATCAAAAGGATAAGAAATAAGTGTTGACAAGAATGTGAAGGGAAAAAAAACCCTTGTGTGTTGTTGGTGAATGTAAATTAGTGTAGTCACTAATGAAAATAGTATGGAGGCTCCTCAAAAATTAAAAAACAGAGGGGTACCTGGGTGGCTCAGCCGCTTGAGTGTTCGACTTCAGCTCAGGTCATGATCTCACCGCTCATGAATTTGAGGCCCACCTTGGCCTCTGTGCTGACAGCTCAGAGCCTGGAGCCTGCTTCAGATTCTATGTCTCCCTCTCTCTCTCTGCCTCTCTCCCACTCACACTCTGTCTCTTTCTCTCAAAAATAAATAAACATTATTTTTTTTATTTAAAAATAGAGCTATCATATGATTCAGCAATTTCATTTTTAGATACACATCTGAAGGAAATAAAAGCACTCTTTCAAAAAGATATCTGTACTGCTCCCATGTTCACTGAAGCACTAATTACAATAGCTAAGACTTGGAAACAACCAAAGTGTCCATCGATGGGGAGTAGATGAAGATGTGAAATAGATAGATAAATCATATCATCTGCAAATAATGATAGCTTTATCTTTTCCTTTCCGATCTAGAGAACTTTTTTTTTTCTTTCCTAATTGCCCTTGCTAGAACCTTCAGCACAATGCTGAATAGCAGTGGTGAAAGAAGACATCCTTATCTTGTTCTTTAACCTAGAGGAAAGCATTCAGTTTTTTCACCTTTAAGTATGATTTTAGTTGTGAGTTTTTGTACATACTTTTTATCAGGTTGAGGATGTCCTCTTCTATTCCCAGTTAGTTACGTATTTTATCATGAGAGGGTATTGGCTTTGATCAAATGCATTTCTACATCTACTGACATGGCTGTGTGGTATTTATCCTTTATTCCAATAATATGATGTATTATAGTGATTGATTTTGATTGATGTTAACCAACTCATTTTTCTTGGACAAATCTTACTTGATCATGGTGTATAATCCTTTCTATATGTTGTTGGGTTTGGTTTCCTATTATTTTGAAGATTTATGGGGCTATATTCATCAGGGAATTGTTCTGTAGTTTTCTTTTCATCTGATGTGTTTCTATGCTTTTGGTATCAGATTAGTTCTGTCCCCATAGAATGAGTTGGGAAATGTTCTTTGCTATTTTTTGTAAGAATTTGTGAAGGATTGGTAACAAATATTTTCTTTTTTTCTTTTCTTTTCTTTTCTTTTCTTTTCTTTTCTTTTCTTTTCTTTTTTAATGTTTGGTAGAAATCACTAGTGAAGTCAACTGGGTCTGGGTTTTTCTTTGTGAGATTTTGAGTACTAATTTAATTTCTTTATCTTGTTTTAAGTGTATTCAGATTATTTCTTCTTGTCTTCATTGTTAATAGTTTGTATCTTTCTAAAAATTTTTCAATTTCTTTTGATACCTAATTTTTGACATACAATTATTCATAGTGTTTCATTATGATCTTTTTCTATTAAGTTTAGTAATAGTACCCCTTCCGTCATTATTGATTTTAGTTTGAGTCTTCTTTATTCTTGTCAATCTAGTTAAATGCTTGTCAATTTGTTGCGCTTTTCTAAGAATCAACATTTTATAAAAATTCTCTGTGTTATTTTTCTATTCTCTATTTCATTTATTTATGCTTTAATTTTTATTGTTTCCTTCCTTCTCTTTGCCTTGGGTCAAGTTTGATCTTCTTTTCTAGTTTCTCGGTGTAAACATTAGGTTATAAATTTGAAATCTTTCTTATTTTTTAATATAGGCATTTATTGCTATACAGAAAATTCCTATCAGCACTGCTTTAGCTGCTTTCCATAAGTCTCAGTTTGTTGTGCTCTCAGTTTCATTTGTCTGAAATTATTTTCTCATTTGGGGGGGTCCTTTTTGACCTGATGGTTATTTAGAAGTGTATTTAAATTCCATATATTTATGAATTTCCAAATTTTCCTTCTGTTGTTAACTTTTAATTTAATCTTACTGTCGTGGAGAACATAATTGGTATAACAAATTATTTTCGCTTGTCCAAGCTTCTTTTAAGGTCTCACACATCCTACAGAATATTCCATGTGCACTCGAGAATGTGCCCCCTGCTATTGTTGGGTGGAGGATTTACAGGTATTTTTATGTCTAGTTGCTTAATAATATTCATGTCTTCTATTTTCTTGTTGATCATTTGCTTAGTTGTTCTATCCATTACTGAAAGTGGAGTATTGACCTCTTTAAATATTTATGTTACAATGTTTATTTCGTCCTTTTAGTCTGTCAGGTTTTTTTGTCATTTTCCAGCTCTTTTGTGTATATATATTTGCAATTCTTAAGTCTTTCAATTCTGTTGTCATTCTTTACCATATTTTTTTTAGTCATTTTCTTACTGGTTGTTCTGGCAATGCAATTAACCTCTTAATTCATAATAATGTAGCTCAAATTAATACGAATAAGTTATAATAGCATACAAAAACTTTGCTTCTATATATCCAACTCCTCTCTTTTATGCTATTATTGACACACAAATTACATCTTTATACATTGTATGCCCATAAACACATACTTATAATTATTATCTTATTAACTTGTCTTTTAAATCAGATGGGTTAAAAATGTTTAGAAACAAAATAAGGGTTATAGAGACTAAATTATCTTTTATACTTACCTATATAGTGTTCTTTATTTCTTCATATATATTTGATTTACTGTCTATTGTCCTTTCATCTTACTCTTTACTATTGTATTCTAAGGGATTTCATCTAGTGATGAAATCTCAGTTTTTGTTTATCTGTGAATATCTTACTATATCCTCCATTTTTAAAGGATAGCCTTGTTGGATGTAGGATGCTCATTGACAGTCTTTTTCATATAGTACTTGGAATATGTCCTTCCAGTGTCTTCTGGTCTCTCTGATTTCTGATAAGAAGTTAACTGTTAATCTTAAAGAGAATCTCTTGCACAACATGAGCCATTTTTATCTTCCTGCTGGCAGATTTTCTCCTTGCCTTTCACTTTCAACAATGACGAGTATAATTATAGACTTCTTTGACTTTATCTTACTTGGAATAAAATTAAGCTTCTTGGACACACAGATTGTATTTTATTTAATGTGGAACATGTTCATCCATTTGTTCTTTTTCTTTCTTTCTTTTTTTTAATGTTTATTTATTTATTTTTGAGGGAGAGAGAGAGATCATAACCTGAGCTGAAATCATGAGTTGGATGCTTAACTGACCCAGGAGCCCCCCCATTCTTTATTCAAAGTTTTTTTTCTGCTCTTTTTTTCTCTCTTCTCTTTTTGGGACTCCCATTGTATGTATGTTGGTACATTTAATGGTGTTCCACAGGTCTGTGAAATTCTGTTTATTTTATTTACTTTTTTTTCAAAATGTATAATCTCGATTAATTTGTCTTACAGTTCACTGTCTCTTTCTTCTGCCAAGTGAAATTTGATATTGAATCCCTCTAATAAAATTTAAATTTTATTTAATTTTTCAATATCAGTGATTCTATTTGATTCTTTTTCACAGTTTTTTCCTTTGTGATATACTCTGTTTAGCAAGAACATCACCCTTGTACTTTAATTCTTTAGACATAGTTTCCTTTAATTTATTGAACATATGTATAGTAGCTGATTTAAAGTCTTTGTCCCATGGGGCACCTGGGTGGCTCAGTTAATTAAGCATCCAACTCTTGATTTTGGCTCAGGTCATGATCTTGCCATTACATGAGATCAAACGCTACATCAGGCTCTGCACTGACAGTAGGGAGCTTGGGATTCTCCCTCTGTCCTCTCTCTCTGTCCCTTCCCATTCTCTCTCTCTCTCTCTCTCTCTCAAAATAAATAAACATTAAAAAAATAAAGCCTTTGCCCCATGTGGGAGGCAAAATAATCCCTCTTCTCCAAATATGTCCAGTCTTTAATTACTTAAATCTGTGTATATGCTATGCTACATGATTTAAACAACTTTACAGATGTGATATAGGTTAGGGACATTGACATTGGGAAATTATCCTGGATTATCTGGATGAACCCTATTTAATCACATGAGTCCTTAAAAGCAGAAAGCCTTTCCTGGTTGCAGTCAGAAGAGATGTAAATATGAAAGAAGATCCAGGGACATACAAAATTCTACAAACTCTATCCTCCATTGCTAGCTCTGAAGATGAAGAAATAATGCATGAGCTGAGTTGTGCAGGTGACCTTTAAAAGCAGAAAAAGGTAACAAAATGGAATATCCCCTAGAGACTCCAGAAAGGAATTCAGTCCTGCTGAGTCCTTGATTTTAGCCTGCTGATCCATGTCAGACTTCTGACCTACAAAACTGTAAGATAATACATTTATATTGTTAAGACACTATGTTTTGGATAATTCGTTATGTTGCCAAGAGAAAAATACTGCATTTGGTAAATCTAACATCTGAGCTCTCTCAAGGATAGTTTCTATTGATTGATTTTTGTGTGTGTGTATAAGCCATACTTCCCTGTCTCTCTCTGTCTCATAAATTATTTTTGAAAATTGAATATTTTAAATAATATAGCATGACAACTTTGGAAATCAGATCCCCTGGCCAGGATTGGTTGCTACTATTGTTGTTTCTGTCTGTTTTTGTTGTTGCATTCTGTTTATTTAGTAACATTTCTGGATTAATTATGTAAATTCTATAGTCTCTGTTGTGTGTAGCCATCTAAGTCTCTGATTAGCTTAATGTTCAGTTAATGATTAGACAGATAGTTCCTTAAATGCCTTGAACCGATGTCATATACCCTTTGTCAAAAGGCCTTTTGTGTGCATTGGGGCATAGCTTCAACGCTCCAACAAATTAGAACTCTGCTTTAACTTTCACTTGAAAAATTCCAAGGCTGACCAGAGGTGAGAGATTAAAAACCCCAAGGTTGACCAGATGTGAGAGATTTGGTCTTTCCTTAGCATGCACACAGTCCTGCACATGTGCACAGCTTAGGCATGCACATGGTTTAGGTTTCCAGGAACATATAGAAACTTTCTAAAGTCACATTTGGACTTCTCATTTTGTAGATCTTTTTGTAAATTTTTTTTTATTCACCACTTATTTACCCCCACTGGTATCACCATCTGAGGCAACATCAATATTAAGCATTTGCTGCTGATTAGCAACACTCCAATGACCTAGGGATTGTATACAATCTATTCTTCCCTTTCCAGTGGATGTCACACAGTGGGTTTTCTGTCACAAAGCAAGCCCACTGCTATTATTAATATGCAGTCATTTGTTGAATAAATTTCTTTTTTTGAATATTTGAAAAACTTTAGCTGTTTTCAGAATTCTGAAAAAGCTGATTTTTAACAATTTTGCCAGTGTTTTTATTGTCTTAAGTGAGGAGCAAATTTCAAAATTCTGCTCCTTTAATACTATTTTTCCAACTATTCTGCAGATCTAAAGTTATTTCAAAATAATCCTTTAACATACACACACACTTAGCAACTTTCAAATATATAATACAGTATTATTAACTATAGTCATCATGCTGTACATTACATCCCCAGGACTTAGCACAAGGAAAAAAATTATAACTATGTGTGGGTGGATGTTAACTAGACTTAGTATGGTGATCATTTCATAATATATACAAATGTTGAATTACTATGTTGTACACCCAAAGCTAATACACTGATATTATGCCATATGTCAATTATATCTCAATTTTTAAAAACTTACATACCTTAAAAAAATAAAATAAACACATGCACATATTTGGTGAGGAAAATAACAAAATCTGATTTACGAAAAAAATATGTTTATATCCACTGGGCTTATCCCCAAACATAACTTCAGAATTCTATAATACTATATATGTACATATATATATGTGTATACACATATATATACACACACTATAATACTATATTATAATGAGATTTCCCTTTATTTTTCATTTTGACTTCCACTTTATTTTTTATTTTGACCTTAACTATATCTAAAAATACTTAAGTTACTGAAGAATAAAGTAAGTGAAAATGAAACTTACATCATGTAAGTGAAACTGATGTAATTCCACAAAATTATTTGCATCAACAATGTACAAAAAAGGAAAACCTTAATTCTGTTAGTTCTAATTCCAATTTGGATTCATAAGCCTCTTCTACAAGTTTTATAGGAAAAGGCAAAAACTATTTTTCTCCAACATATTGATTGAGTCTCTTTGATTTCCCCAAATGTCTAACCTCTAACATTTTATTGTTTTGAATACTTACTGTTTTAAAAATGGTTATTTTTATCACTATAAGTGATTAAATTATACTCTCCTATTTATGGTTCAAGGATTACAAAAAAGAAATAATTATTTTAAAAGACAAAAATATTCTTATTCATTAGGGAAGTTGCTCAAACAAAAAGGAATTTCAGATGAATTCTCATATAGAAAGAATATGTTTCTTTTGCAGTATATCCTATTTTATTTCATCCTGTTTATCTTTGATCAAATGTTGTTATTGCATATTCCTTCTGGGAACCAAAAAACTTCAATGTTTTATATTTTGCAAAGCCAAACCTGTCTGAAGAAAAATCTTGAGAAAGGAAAAGCCAGTCTCAAGAGCAGCTGCTCATATGACACCTAATTAAATTTTTACACACAGATTAAAAGGATATGCTAATACTTTGTGTGCTCTCAATGAGAATTTGTGAAGCAAGTTAGGTAATCAGAATTTATAAAGTATTGAGAGATACTCTTAAATTCTACCTGACGCTGCTCCAAGTGCTATGCCGCAGTATCTCACACACTGACGCTCAACCTGTGTGCACACTGGAACCACCTGGGCAGATTTAAAAAACAATTGTAATGCCCAGGTACCCATTCATGACATTTTGACTTAATGGATACAGAGTGTGGCTTAGGCATCAGGATTTTTACAGCTCCCCAAGTGATTCTAGGATGCAGCAACAGTTTTGCAGAGCAGTAGTCCTTAAAATTTATTGTGCATATGAGTCACCTGGGATCTTGTTGAAATGCCAGTTCAGATCTAGTGGGTCTGGATGAGGTCCTGAGAATCTGCATTTCTAATAAGGCCCTAGAAGATACCCAAGCTGCTGGTGCATGGACTATTTTGCATAGTATGATACTAACAAATTAAAAGCAAAACCAGGGGCTCCTGGGAGGCTCAGTTGGTTAAGCTTCTGACATTGGCTCAGATCATGATCTCCCGGTCCCTGAGTTCAAGCCCTGAGTCAGGCTCTGTGCTGATGGCTCAGAGCCTGGAGCCTGCTTCAGATTCTGTTTGCCGCTCTTCTCTCTTTGTCCCTCCCCTGCTCATGCTCTCTCTCTCTCTCTCTCTCTCTCTCCCCCTCTCAAAAATGAATAAACATTAAAAACAAAATTAAAAAAAAAAATAAAAATAAATAAGCATAACACCAAAAATAAGTCCATAAACACTGGCCACTCACTCCTGAAAAAGTGTTTCAAAGTACATTTGAGGGGCGCCTGGGTGGCTCAGTCGGTTAAACGTCCTACTTCGACTCGGGTCATGATCTCACAGCTTGTGAGTTTGAGCTCTGCATTGGGCTCTCTGCAGACAGCTCAGAGCCTGGAGCCTGCTTCGGATTCTGTGTCTCCCTTTCTCTCTCTGCACCCTCATCCCCCACAGGCGCTCTCTCTCTCTCTGTCTCTCTCTCAGAAATAAAATTTTTTTAAAAATCAAAGTACATTTGAGACTAGCCTCAGAACAAAAGTGAGAACACCAATTCCCACAACAGTACTCTCTTCTCTCTGCAAGATGACTCTTCCTCAACTCTCCTGACTTTCTGTTAAGTTTCAAGCTATTGCGAAACATGTCTGTTCTTCAGAGTTCAGGAAACCCTACCTTCCAAAATGAGACTGCCTTCACCAGCCATTTGAACTCCTCTTAAATTCTCTGCAGCTCATTATTGAATTTTCTTTAATTTTTGCCATTATAAATTTTATAAGGGCAATGGCTGTCTCATATTTCCTCTAGAAAAGGTTAAGGACATACAAGATTCAATAAATACTTGCTAATTAAAGAGTGTTAAGATATACATCACATATTATACAGATACTGGGAAGCACTTAGCCTAAGAAATCAGGTTGTAAGAAAAATGACTGGCTTACATATGCTGCTGTTTAACTTAGACAACATGTATGTGATTGCAATCCTATAATATACGTCTTCCTAAAATTGGAACACATGTTATCAGTCGCCTAGTGAATTTTTCTTCAAGACTTCTTGGACACTTAATATCTATACAATATACATCCTGCAACAAACAGCACCATGCTTGAAAATAAGGGCATCAGAGAGTCTTTATGGGCCCTGAAATCCACCTCCATCTATTAACTGAGACATTAAATTCTCTTTTCTGAGCTTCAGGCCTTCAGTTTCTGCACTACAACCTTATTAAAATGTAAATACCCTGCAGGGGAAACATTTCTAAAATGTATTATTAGTAATCTTTCAATAAGTCTAAATGAAGAATTTGAGATTCAGTTTGGCAGAGTGTCAGAATCAGAAGACAGAGCACATGGTGCGATTCTGTATGTGGCAGTTCCAGAGAAACGAATGTTCCAACCCATTTCCAAAGCGCTTAGCGCCCACTACATACACAGGTCTGCAGGGTCATCATAATAAAATAAACATTTTCTCCAAAGACAAAGTTACATTCAAAGTGGAAGGTAAAATGACAGAAAGCAAAGGAACGAATTTATCAACACTGGACAGCTAGCAAATAAGATGTGTTGTAGAGGCAAGGTCACTGGTTACTTCTCTCTTCCAAGGTAGAATAAAGCAGCTTCTCCTTTACTTCCAAAGCAGAAGTAACCATATCCATGAGGATGATGTGACCACTGAACCCAGTGAAGCATTCCAGAGTCTTGTCACATTTATGAGTTGTTTAATAGTATTTGTCCATATGTGCTTCTCATATGCTGCTTCTCAGCAGCATCTCAAAAAGGTCACGGGACTATAGATTTACTTCAATTTGTACAGAAGATAGTCCTAAATGGTAAGCAAATCGAGCTTTATTTTTAATGCCAGACAATCTAAAACTACCCCGGATGAATCCTTTGGTTAACCAAGGAATGACTCTGAACTTTAATTGCTTTGGAATTCTAGGGCTCCAGACACACTCTTAAAATAGGTTCCATTTATGAAGATTTGTGTTTTCTCTCTCTTGTTCCTCCCTCCCTCCTTATTTTTATTGTCGATGCCACCATCTTCACTTAAGAACATTCACTCGTTAGCCAAGTTTTTGCCAAGAAACAGAAAGAAAACATGGTTTTTTAGAAAGCTGAGATCTTGGATAGTGAGAGTTGATAAATCTCATTTCATTATGATGGAACACCTTTCATATCTTGACATTTTGTGCTCACATAATTCTTCAGAAATATATCACTAATCCAGAATCCTCGTGTGGCATACTGGTACGTTGAGGAAGCAAATATTGCAAAGTTGCCAAAAGACCAATTCCAATCTAATTAGGACTTGCACTGCTTCAGTGAAGGCTACATAAACACTCTGTTAATATTCACAGCAGCAGCTTTGTCAATAACTCCCCCAGAATCTTCAAATTTATAAGGGAAATCAGCAAACTATTGATTCTCTGACACTGATAGATCTATCCAGATTCACTGCCTCCTTTCTCTAGCCTCTGCCCCAATAGAGGGCACAAATGCCAGTGCTCTAATCGGCTCCTAAACACTGAAGGATCATTATTAAAGTATGGCTGGCATCCCTGATCATTAATTATAATCTTGTGCACATATGCAGTGCGATTGCAGGAAATAATCAGCTTTGTCTGCCAAATTGGCAACATTTAGAAACTAATTTGTTATGACACAGCATCAAAGATATTTAAACAACAAACTCAAGGCTCTGCTGCTCTGCATACATTGTTAAATGTCAGATAACGTCATTAAAAAATAGTGAACATATCCAGAGGGAGGGGGTATGTATCCTTGAACTTCCGTTCAAGTGGAATTCTCAAAAAGAGTTTTTATGTGGTCCCAATCCTGCAGTTTTGTGTGTTGGGGGTGCTCCCCGGAGTGACTGCCATTCAGGGGGCTGCCTGAAAGAGTAGCTGTCAACTTAAAGTAATTAAGTGGACTTTGGAGGTGCGACTCAAAGTGTGCCTAGGGCAAGGATTAGGAAGCATTGCTTTTTGTTTGGGATACACCAGAATTCATTTCCCTACTTAAGGGTTCAGGGCCAAATCAAAGCAGCAGATTCCTGACACCAGTGTCATTGTCTGAAGGAGAGGAAATGGTGTTAAGGTAAGTTATGTTCCTTCCTTTTCTGACATTGGCCCATTTACTCTAGAGTGAGAATACTCACTTTCTGAACATTGAACTTCACAGTATATTTCTCCCTCCACCAACCTTTCACTCTGGACAGCATCACAAGTATTCTTTTTTTTTTTTCTTTTTTTTTAAGTTTACTTATTTTTGAGAGAGAGGGAGTGAGACAGAGTATGAGTGGAGGAGGGGCAGAGAGAGAGAGGGAGACACAGAATCCAAAGCAGGCTCCAGGCTCTGAGCTGTAAGCACAGAGCCCGTTGAGGGGCTCAAACCCATGGACCGTGAGATCATGACCTGAGCCGAGGTCGGATGGCTTAACCAACTGAGCCATCCAGGTGCCCCTGAGCCCATGTTTTCACCATGGTCATTCAGGGAACTTTATATTCACTGTCTTTCCTCTGCCATTTCCTTTTATCCCATTCAGCTGAATCAAGCCTAAGTCACGTGCTTCATTCTTCTGCCAAGCTTCCACTCTCCAACTTCCTAACACCTCCCGAATACACATACATGTAAATTTTTATTTCATTCCTTTTGCATATGAAAATATCGATAAAAGGATGTTGTTGTAACAGTTTCTAAGGATTCCAATTACTTCTACAAATACTACTATTGATTCATTTTTGTACCCTCTCCCAAAAAGCAGTTAAATATGAAATACTCCCAATAATATACCCTTTACAAAGCAAAAGTCCTGAGTGTTTGTGAGGGCAAAATTTTACCCTCATTCCTCTCTCTACCTTTTTATTTACTCCATCAGGGTTGAAGGTATAATTTGAGGAAGAATAAACAAGACTTATTTTGTTTTATTTTTTTAATCTTTATTTTTGAGAAAGAGCCAGAGTGCAAGCTGGGGAGGGGCAGAGAGAGAGGGAGCCACAGAATCTGAAGCAGGCTCCAGGCTCCAAGCTGTCAGCACAGAGCCCGATGCGGCACTCAAACCCACAATCCACGAGTTCATGACCTGAGTCGAAGTCGGACACTCAACCCACTGAGCCACCCAGGAGCCCCTAAACAAGACTTATATGACCAGAACCTCCCTTCTCCCTTTTGACACTGCCCTGCGTGCAGAAGCTATTTATTCTCCACTGTTCTCCCAGGGCAGCTCTTTGCCCACCTCCACAAGCTGGGCCTGCCCGGGTCCAGTGCTGCTTGTCATGTGTTGGTAAGTCTCCCTAATTTTGAAGCTTCGTTCCTTTGGCCCTCAAACTATGAGAAGTCCTCCAAATTAGCATTTGCCAATAATACAACTGACATTCTGATCTCTGTTGGCCATCCTTTTGTTTTATTTTTCACTTTTTCTGAATCCTGGCAAGGAAGTAGGATGCTATTTATTGGACCTCCACAAATGTTACATTTGCTACATCATCCATAAAAAATAAAAACAGAACAGTAGAATTTGGGAGACAAAATACGTAGTTGAGAAACTTCTGGTAAGGCTAGCACGTGGGGAGGCCTGAGGTTGTCTAGGGCTGCCTGCAGCCATGTGGTAAGTCTGCCTAATACGAAGCTATATCCTCCAACTTGCATTTTACTGGTAAAGAAGGTGACATTTTGCTCTCCATCTATTTTTTTTTCAGAACTTGGGTGTGAATAAGCTTTTGAAGAGTAGAAGTTAAAATAATAGGAAAGTAAGAAAGAAAAATCACTGAAATAGAGTGCAATCTAATCAAATAATTTTTGTTCTCTTCATTTTGAAAACTAAAGGTGCACAGAATTAGATGAAACACACTCTTCTTTTCATGATACTCACCATCTACACTTGTTTTATTAGTTATACTGTGCTTAACAACATACTAAACACCTTCTTCTTGCCAGTCTCTAGCTGAATCAAGTTCTTAGCCCAACCTAAGAACCACTAAGTCATGAATCTATTCTGTTCTTTATGTATATTCACAACCTATATGATCTCATGCAATCCATCGGCTTTAAATAGCAATTCAACATATATCCCCAACTCGATCTCTCCTTTAAAATCCATGCTCATATACCATATGCCTACTTAATACTTCTGTACAGCTAACGAATATTTTCAACTTCACATAACCATAACTGACTTCCAGATCTTCCTGCTCAGATGTGTTCCATAGGCCTTGTGAGGAGTCCTACATGCAGGGACCAGTGGAGGAGAACCAAGCACCCCACCCCCAGCTCTCAGCCTGAGCCAACTGTCAGACCTCTGAGAGAGAGTCCTTCCAAAACCAACCAGCCCCCTGCTGACTACCAACTCACCCCCTAAGTGTGAGTGAGCTCAGCAACCATGCTGGGGGCATAGTCAAGGTATCCCAGCTGAGGCCTTCCCAAATGGCCAACACACAGAACTATATGCAAGTTAGGTTAGTGGTTGTTGTTTTAAGCTACTAAGTTTTCAGATAGCTTTTGGAATAGCAATAAATACCTGATATACTTCCCTACAGTGATCACTTGGAAACATAAGACACATACGCCACTCATCTATTTAAAGGCTTTTGGTGACTTCTCACCATGGTTAGAATGAAAACCAAAGTCTGCACCATGGCTGTAGTTTCCAAGACCTACACCGTGCAGTTCCTGGCTCTCACCCTACTTCTTACCACTCTCTATCACCCACCAGACTCCAGCCATCATAGCCTCTGTGTCATTCAAAAGAAACAAGGGACATTCTCACTTCAGAGCTCATGCACAGGCTCCCCTCTCCCCCGGATTCTCTTTTGCTAAATATTAGCCTTGTTCACTTCTGCACCTCACCTATATTTTTTGTTGAGTCACCTCTTCCTCAGAGAGGCCCTTCCTGACCCCTCTGTCTAGAAGGAAAACAACAGCAAAAAAGCCCTAACCTTCTATCCTCTTAGCCTACTCTATTTTTCTTCATCACACATATCGCTACCTGATAGCTTATGAGATTGTATGTTTGCATGTTGGTTATGTTTTATTATTTTCCTCCCCCAAGAGAATATGGGCTCCATGAGAGAGGACACTTTTGTTTACTACTGTTTTCCCAACACTTAGAACAGTGCCTGGCTGTGTGAATGAGGGGTAGGGCTCGGCCGGAGCACAGAAAAAGTAAAAAGCAGCCATGCGAAACAGGCTGAATTAGCAGAAAGACTGCAACTCCAGTGCAGAAACCTTGCACATTGTTGGTGCTCTGCCCACCCTCCCTTCACATCTGTGCACCTATCCCCTGCCCTTTGTGTGCTTTGCTTCTATGGCTTCCACCTGGAAATTTTTTTCTGAGGACCTTTTTATGTTAGATGCTTTAAACACATAGGCCAAGAGCCAGAAATGCTGGGAGTTTATGTCCCTCCCAGGGTGGCTTATAGCCAATGACTGGCCAGGAAGATAAAGCCAGCCCATCTCCTGTGCCTCAAGGTAGAACACACTTTGAGGTGTAATATATCCTTCAGAGCTTCTATGAGATCTGGTTGGTACTAAGATGTCATCTGAAATCATGCCTTTGCTTGGATCTTTCCCCTTCCCTGTCCTGATTCCTATACTTCACTATCAATTGCTCCAGAGAACTTCTTGTTAGACAATCACCTGCACCTGATATCTCTGATATCTCTTCCTACCCTCTGCTTCTAAGAAGCCCAACCTAGGGAAAGGGTCTCCCCACCCCCCACCATCAACAGTGGAAAGTCATTTGTGGCCCTGCATAGAAAACTGATAATGGCAAGTGTTTATTGGGTGCTAAGTGCATAGCCCTATGCTAAGAGCTTCACATGTATGATCTCTTATAATCCTTACAACCCTTTATTATCCCTAGTGTGACAAGTATTTGTGTTTAATAAGTTTATTCAGACAGCAGTATATAGGATTATTAAATGGAGACAAAGGTATCAGTGAGAAGCCACTGCAATAGTGTGAGGCAAGAAATAATGAAGACCTGAATTTTGTGACCAGTGGTAGAAACGAGAAGGCAGCCACTACAATCTAAAGGAACAGAATTTGAGATTGCCCCTGCCCTCATGGGGTCCCTCAAATTCTCCAAGCTTTAGTTTCTCAATTGTAAAGTAATAGGTTTGGAAAAAAAGTTTTCTCAAGAGTTTCTTCACTTCAGGAAATCTGGGAAGAAGACTGGGCATGAAGTCTTCGGAAGTGAACTGAAATTCCCTAGGACTCCTCACAGCATGGCACAGAGGAAGAATGTGGACTGTAGCCGGTCGCCCTAGATTCATGCTTAGATTCTTTCAAGCTATTTGACTCTAGGTAAGTTTCTTAAACTTAAGTGTCAGAGTATACATCCACAAAATCAGAATAATATATTCCTTACAAGGTTGCTGTAAGGTTTTGAATTCAATAGACAATACTCACAGGGTGCCTGGCAAACACTTATGAGAGTCGATTTGTAACTTAACCTCATCTTCATTTCATTAAATCTAGTTTCCTCTAGCTCAAAAATGTTTAAAAATTCTCTCGTTATATTTTGGTCTTTTGTTTAATTAGAAGTGTTAAAACAAATTTCTTTCTCATTTTTTTGTAAAATAAGATTTATAAATTATATTATGAGTTTGGGGCACTGGGTGGCTTAGACAGTTAAGCGTCAGACTCTTGATTTCAGCTCAGGTCATGATCTCTCACAGTTCTTGAATTCGAGCCCCACATCGGGCTCTGGGCAGCACAGAGCCTGCTTGGGATTCTGTCTCTCTCTGCCCCACCTCCACTCACTGTCTCTCTCTCTCTCTCAAAATAAATAAAAATAAACTTCAAAAAATTATATTATGAAGTAAATGGGATTTTATAGGCTGACCTGGGAGACAAACTATCCTTTTTAATACTGCATCTATATTGTTTAAATTAAAACATTAAATATTGTTAAATGTTAAATTGTTAAATGTCAAATGTTAAATATTGTTCAAACTTGTTTAAAATTCCAAATAATTGACTTCCAAACAAATTTTCAAGAGGACTGACTCCTGAGTTGTTGAGTCTTGCTATAAATTTACTGATAGGATCAAAGATTCATAAATATATTTTTCATGAAGGAAAATACTACATGAGACAATTTTCATGCAGTCATGATGAAATGTTTCTTACCTTACAAAAAAAAAAAAGGAAGAAATGGTGAAAGGGCAAGAAATGAAAGGAAGAGAATGAGAGAGTAAAGAGAATTTAAATGGGAGAATTATAATATTGAGTCTTCATTCTCTATTTTTTAATGTTTATTTATTTTTGAGAGACAGTGAGAGACAGAGCATGAGTGGGGAAGGGGCAGACAGAGAAGGAGACACAGAATCCAAAGCAGATTCTAGGCTCTGAGCTGTCTACACAGAGCCCGATGCTGGGCTCATACTCACGAACTATGAGATCATGACCTGATCCGGAGTCAGACACTTAACCAACTGGGCCACCCAGGTGCCCCCAGTCTTCATTCTAAAACATAGTATATCTATTTATTAAGTCTTTAATTTGTTCTCATCAGTGTTTTGAGCTTTCTGTTGCAAAGGACTTGCACATCTTTCACTAGGTTTATTCATAAAGGTTTAATGTTTTTGTGATGTTATTGTAAATAGCATTTAAAAAATTCATTATCTAATTTTTGCTAGTCTATGAAAATTATCATAGATTTTTGTATATTGACTTTGATTCTAGCTAGCAAATTTAACTAAATTCACTTGTTAACTGCAATAGTTTATATATTCTTCTAATTTTATTTGTATACAATCATGTTGGCTGAAATTAGTGACAGTTTTATGTTTTTTTCTATAACTTTTATTTCTTTTTTGTCTTACTGCACTGGCTACGATGCTCAGCACAATGTTAAATATGAGTGATGGTGGACATACTTGTTCTATTCCCAAACTTAGGGGGAAAGCATTCAGTATTTTACTATCAGGTATGATATTCACTGTAGCATTTTTTATTTAATAGCTTTTATGATATTGAAGAAACCTCCTAATATTTATAGATGGTTGAGATTTTAAAAAGTATAAATGGGTACTGGATTTTATCAAATGCATTTGCTGCATGTATTGAGATGATCATACTATTCTTTCTCCTTTATTCAGTTAATGTGGTGAATTATATTGATCAATTTTAGAACGTTAAATCAATTTAAGAATGATTTTGATTGTAGGAAATTGCTTTTAGACACTAATATTTGAACATAACTCTTGAGTAGAATGCACTTCCAGCATATCATGGAAAGTACTTATTTTTTTATAATGTTAATTTTTAAATATACGTAAAACTCATTCAAGTGGTAGATGTTTTAAGTTATCTCATGTAACTCAGTTTTGTCTAAAAATAAATACACAGAATTATGTATCAACTGTCCTTTTTACTTTGTCTTTTTTGACTAAAGAATGGTCAGGTGGAATAACCTGGAACAGCCATTAATAAGGAATGTATGTGGGACAGGCCACAGAAAGAACTTACTTCTTTGGTGGCAAAAATGAGTTACCTATATAGTCCTCATATGCCTATCCTCAAGTTTTGTGCTTTGGGTCATTGGGTTTTTATTATTTAAAGCCAAACACAATTCTGAACTAGAAGAGATCACATTTACATAAAATAATCCAAACTGGGTATAGAAAACAAATAATGGAGAGAAAATACATTAAAAACTGGACAAGCCAGGGGTTGCAAAAATATAGTGGATGATTTTTCCTCTGAACTCATTATAATCCAGAAGCAAAAGTCTTCGCCTGCTTCTTGGCCAGCCATCTCATATATGCACATCCTGACAGTGCTTCATCTCAGACCTTTCCTTCTGTGTCCTGAGAACCAGCCATGCAAGGTGTTACACTCATGAGGTGAACCTTTGACCATTCAGAAAGCCAGTTGACAAATAATTCTCCCTTTTGTCCCCTGATGGATTGTCTTAAGACACAGCATCTCTGGCTTCTTGAAAAAACATTGCTGTGGGATTAGGCCATGAGTTGCTCTTCTGAATGGTAAACTAAATAAATGCACCATCATTTGACTTTCTCTCCTTTCCTGTTTCCCTCCCATGGATGCTCTCCCCACTTCTACTCCCCAGGATTACACTCTCCAATAAAGTAGCAGCATACAAACCCTCTGCTTCGGCACTACTTTCTGGGAAACCCAAAGTAAGGCAACACATTTCTGTATTCAGTGTTTGCAATCTTTCACAGACATCACCAAGTCAAGTGATTCTCAGGAAAATCTATTTTAGCCATTAACTTTCAAAGACATCCCCACATACAAGCTTTTATTTTAAATTTTAAACATTTCCCTTTTTTAAAAAACTTAGTCCTGATCATAGTCTTTATTTAATTTAATTTAATTTAATTTAATTTAATTTAATTTTATTTTATTTTATTTTATTTTATTTTATTTTATTTTATTTTATTTTTTATTGTAGTTGACACACCAGGTTGCATCAGCTTCAGGTGCACAATATAGTGATTCAACAAATCTATAGGTTATACTATGCTCACTACAAATGTAGACACCATCTGTCACCATACAACATCATTACAACACCATTGACTATAGTCCCTACGCTGTACCTTTCAACCCGATGACTTCTACATTCCATAACCAGAAGACTGTATCTCCCACTCCCCTTCACCCATTTTACCCATCCTGAGAATACAGTTTTTAAAACTATGCAGTTCTTTTGCATTCCTTTCAGGAACTATTTGGGTCATGTTATCATTTGAAAAGCCAAGGTAAACCAGAAAAGCTTAGGTAGTGTCAAGCCTAGAGGTCTAAATGGTTACAAAATTTACCATGCTAATTTTTAAAAATTTTTAATGTTTATTTTTTTATTATTTTTGAGAGAGAGAGAAAGACAAAGAGAGAGAGAGCACAAGCAGAGGGTGGGGATAATAGAAAGGGAGACACAGAATCCCAAGCAGGCTCCAGGCTCTGAGCTGTCAGCACAGAGCCTGATGCAGGGCTCAAAATCACAAACCATGAGATCATGACCTGAGCCAAAGTGGAACACTTAGCCGACTGAGCCACCCAGGCACCCCCCCTTGCTAATTTGTAAGATTATGTATTTATCTGCCGTATCTTTATTTATCAATTGTGTGGAGATCTATGCAACAATTTAAAAATGTTTAATACCACACCCAATGAATTATATAATTTATCTTTCAAATAAAAAAGTTTTGTTATCTTTAGAATTCTTCTAGTTGAAATCAGAATATAAATAATAAAAATCTTC
The DNA here is from genome assembly GCF_018350195.1 of Panthera tigris. Classification (NCBI taxonomy): domain Eukaryota; kingdom Metazoa; phylum Chordata; class Mammalia; order Carnivora; family Felidae; genus Panthera; species Panthera tigris. The sequence goes on from NC_056662.1 coordinate 75,490,115, forward strand.
ATTGTAGAGTAATACATTTAAAAAAACCTTTTAACATGCATATATGTTGGTATTTATTTCTAGGCCTGAAAAAGGTATGAAAAACGTGCTTAATAACATACTTTAAAAATTTTACCCCTTTATATTGATTTGGAAGAATGACCCTCAGTTATGTGAGAGATTATCAGACGGGCAAAAACCAAAGTTGTAGATGATAACAAATAGTCTCACTGAATTTTAGGCTGAAACACATACAATAAGAAGCTTGATGTAAAGGGGTATTCTGCCTCAAAATACTTCTCAATCCTTTAATGAGTCTTTATGTCTGAGGTTCATTTAATAATATACTTATTTTTAGGTAAAACCATTATTACCTTATTAAGATGAGAAGCAAAGTAGGAAGAATAATGCTTTAAGCCATAACATTTATAAAGTATCACCATAAAATCAGCAAGTCTATCAAGTATTTATTAAATGTTTTCTATGTGCCAAGAATGAATATACAAATTAATTTATTTGCTTCTCACCACAGTCCTACAAAGCAGGTATAATTATTATCCCCATTTTATAGATGAAGAAAATAATACCCAAAACATTTTAGTAAACTGTCCAAAAGCCACATAGTTAATAAATGAGAGAATTGAAATTTGAACTCAAGATATGCGACTTATGCTAAAAACTAGTGAGATTTAAAAAATACTGAATTGCTGAGTGTGTTCTTTCCTTCCTGGTAGCAGCAACTGTGACATGCTTCAGCAGTTTCCTCAAATGCTAGGGACATCATCTGGTGTATGTAAATGACAGTTTAACAAGTAGAGAATCTGCATATCTTCCAGGAGATAAACTCAATGCCTCAGTAATGGAAATTTTCTATTAGAGAGCTTTGAAAGCACCCGGAGGTTCTATAGACAAACACACCATCTTGCTTTTCAAAGTAGTCACACTAGATGGCCATAGATTAGTTCCAAATACTGTTATTCAACATGTTTTGGAAACCTCTTTAGTAACTGCCTTTAGGACTAGTTTCTAAGTTGCAAAATAAAATCACTATCCTTTTTTTTTTTGTCCTCTTAAGCCAAAAGAATGCCAAAAAGATTCAGCATCCATCTTATCTGTATGACTTCACCCCAAATCAAATTCTGCTCTGGAGAACAAAATTTTATCATCACTACAGATAATCAAAAGAATGCATGCCACGTCCTGGGTAGGATTCCCAGAATATTTAAAGGAAAATCAGTGCCTACTGAAGTGAAAGAAAAACTACTATTAGGGATGCATAGGACACCTGATGATATTTTAAGTACATATACATTTTTTTGCAGTCAAGTCTTGACTGCCTTAGTGTGAGGCAATTTTGAGATCTATTTAGCGTAGAGCTGAGGGAAAAAATGAGGGCATGAGGGAAGGAGCACAGGACAGGTGTTGAGGGAAGTACATTTAGCCTACCGTACAGGGAATATAACAAGTGGAGTCTGTGATAATTTTCTCTCCTTGCTTGTTTCAAAAGGTGATGCTCAGGCTGATATCTGCCGCACAGTGTGATTTATGCCACAGAAATATTTTCAGTCAACTGAGATATCTCATCTGGATGCAGTGTCCATTAGTAGTCTTTTCGGTCAAGGTAAAGACAGTAGGTCTAAGTACATTTAGCAGCTCGCTAAAAAGGACTGCTTTCTTTACAGGTTTTGATTCCTATATGTATTGGCCCCTTGCCTATTTTTTGTAAGTCGTGGACTAGCTGCAATGCATCATCCCAGGGTAAAGCAGGGCTGGGAAATAAGAGTAGAGATGCCAAGGCAAAATAGTTAAATTGTGTGATTGCTTCTCCATTCTTAACATAATAACTGTTTACTTGGGGAGATTATACTTCATCACAATGTCTACTTTAGTCAAAGCAGTTTATGCAACAATTTCCTACATTCCCCCATATTTCTTGGGATATATCATTCCATATTACTGAAATTGCATTCAGAAAAGCACAGTTTTGTGCAAACCATTTCACTAGTCAATTGCTATTACCAACCATTGAGGTAACAATAATGTTTATCTTTTCCCTATCTTGTACAATATTTTCTAGCATTCTGTTTATATTTTAACATTTTCGAATATTTGAGCATCACTCTGTATTGTGGGTTTTTGTCATTGTTGCTGGGTTATTAGCGATAAACATTATTTCCTACCTACCCACCTTAAAGTTTGAAATGTAAAACTAACTCAGTCGTTTGACATTATTAAGTAGAAGATACCTCAATAGATTTGACACAGCTTAAAGTTTTTCTTTAAAAAATGCCTGCGGGTCCTGCATGAGTAACAAATGTATTTTTCTTTGTTCTGTATAATAGAGCTAACATGTGAAATTAAAATGAGCACCTTCTCAAAACAAAAACTGAAAACATATAAATCTGCTGTATACATTTCACTGTAGCTTTAGCCTTTGAGCTCTTAACATTTTCTTTTCCTATTTGACTGTACACAATAAACAGCGAGAAAAGTACAAGGCCATTAATTATCCCTAAACAAGGACATTCCCTAATGTTGTTATTTAAGTTGGTTCACCATTTCAAGAGAAAAGTTTGAACTTTGCTATAGAAATGGGCAATTATTTACATTTTTTTTACTCCTGCTGGTTTTTTTCCTTCTTGAAGTCTGTTAACAGGGTTTTAGGGCATCCTCATATGCAGATCTGAGGTACTTGACAAGAAACAGAGACATGCACTGTATATTTTGTTGACTACAGAGAATTTTCTCTTCCTTGATTTGATTGATCTCAAAGGAAGACCTCTCTGTGAAATGAATGCATCAGCATGAATAGGCTACAGTTTTATTCCACATTTTTTGTACTATATTCAAAACACCAGGCTTAAAGGGGAAAAAAGTGGCCCTTGAAAGTTACTATGTCACACAAACAGCTACAAAGTAAAATGTGCGTGTCCACAAAAAGAGTTTAATGTAAATATGAACACTCTATGATTTAGGATGTAGTATGGACAAAGATTGGCAATCAAGTTGCACTGTTGAGATCTACTAACTTTGCAACAAATCAGGACACAAACAATCTTAAACGGGTTTGCATTCATCTTCAGAACCTCTAAGAAGAGTAACTCTCTACAGCCTATCACATTGAAAGTGTTCTCTGTGTCGAAATATTAGGGCATCATGTTCTCTATGGTATTTTGTATTTGTAAGGCACAATGTGTTCCACTAACTATTCTTTTAACAATGAAGCTAAATTGATGATGTCCTGACTGTGGAATTTTACATGAAATCTATTACAGGTGGAAAGTATTGATAACACAAATTTTAGTGAAGTAAAAAAACATTCCCCACCAGCACAAACAGCCAGATCAGCCAAGGTGTGTAGTGGAATTTGGAATTAGCAGCCAGTTCACGTCAAAAGGATTTTTGAGGTCCAGCTGGAACTGGGATGCTTACTTAAGGGACGCCTATCATTTCCACACTGAACTTGGCACAGGGGAAATGGAATGACACCATTTTGTCATTTCACATGCTAAATAGGTTTAAGTCAGCTTGAAAAATGCCCATATTCTAAAACAAAGATTCTAGCTTTTATATTCTACTGTAGGATTACTATGATTAATCACACTATTGTGACCAATCATTTTTGGTCATAACATGGCCCCTTGTTTTCTGCCATTTTGTTGCCCCTGCCCCAATCTTCCAACCATTTCTTATACACAAGTCTTGCACACTTAATGCATATCCATTCTATTTACGTTCTGTGCTTTTATTGACATAAATTTGCATCCATGAACAACATACAGTATAGTTTTGATAAATGGACAGTAAAATGATATTTTACTCTACATATCCTTATGCACCTTACCCTCATTGCTTATTCTATGTTTGTGAGATGTATCTATATTGACATACATCAGACTACCTGGGAATGAACTGACATGAATTATTGGTTCACACAAATAATTGTGTAGGCTTAAGTGCGTGTGTGTGTGTGTATGTGTGTGTGTCTGCGTGCCCCAACTGGAAAGACAACCAATTAGAGTCAAAAACTCAACCAGACCAGTTTTTGGTATTGAGAGATGATAAGCAAAGGCTGATTAATTCACCCAGAAACAATCAGTCTATTTAGGTCAAACAGCTAGTTGATGGAATTTTTGTCTCAATTGAATAGTTGTTAAGACCTTTATGAAGGGCTCATAGTGCTGTTCCATCTTTGTTGCCTAGTAAAAGGTCTGTTAGAATAATGACTTGATATTTAACTGGAAGTCATTAGTCTTCCTGGAATCCACTTGCCAAGCTCTTAGTATTTTTATTAATATTTATAACATTGATATTTCAAGGATAACATTTTAAATCAACAAAAGGACAGAGACCTTGACGCTGCATTGTGTCCTACTAAGCAACGCAGGTGTCAGTGATTCAAGTCTCAAATTAGCATAATGTCAATGTGTTGCCTGTCCTATCCAGTGCTCCTTTGCTTTTAGAAATCCCACTTTCTGTAAGTTTACATTTTCCGATGCTAAGGGTTTCCTTAAAGTGAAAACAACAAATCAGTTCTTTACATAAGAAGTAAGTACTTTACTTTTAAATATTAGCCTGAGAAAAAGATTCACACAGCTTTGTTTTTATAAGCATGGGTGGCATTTAAATGAATCATAATCAGATCTTTTACAAATGTAATGGATATAAGTAGTAAATAACTTTTAATTTAAACAAATAAAGTATCAATGAACAATGACAGTTAATTTCAAATTAATTATTTGGTGACTAATATCTAAGAGATTGATTTGTTTAGTTGCTTGGTCATAAGTGCCAGGAAGCTTTGCTTTCTCTGATGAAAAAGCTAAGAACTTTAAGGTATTGAGCCTTCAGGAGTAGTGGGAGCATAGAAAGTCATCTAGGGAGATTTTCAAGTCACATATATTTCCTTCAATTACTTTGGAAGATATATTCCCTTCATTTACTTTGGAAGATATATTCTTTCGCATATGACAAGAGAATGAATTTTTTAATGTCTTCAATATATAATACACCAAACTCCAAATCTAGACACCACATTCTAAATAAGAAATTCTTATAATTATTTTATACATGAAGAAATAGAACTGGGAAGGAAGATAACTTGTCCCAGGTCACACAAGGAGGCTTTGAGCCAGGAACGAACTAAGGGCTTTATGATTCCAAAACACATTGGTTTTCTTTTGTAAGACTCGGCTCCCACATTTGAAGAATGGTTCTGTCTACAGTAAGCTAAACCTTAAAACACATTTGGACCTCAGAAATCAGCACTTGAGAGAAGGGAAAAAGTCAACCTTCAAATTGTGCTCTGAAGTTGACCAGGTGTCAAAATTACCTTGCTGAGGGTCACCTGGGTGGCTCAGTCGGTTACATGTCTGACTGCGGGTCAGGTCATGACTTTGTGGTCCATGAGTTCTAATCCCCTGTTGGGCTCTGTGCTGACAGTTCAGAGCCTGGAGCCTGCTTCGGATTCTGTGTCTCCCTCTCTCTCTCTCTCTCTCTGCCCCTCCCCCACTCACGTTCTCTCTCTCTCTCTCTCTCTCTCTCTCTCTCTCTCAAAAATAGATAAACATAAAAACAAAATTTCAAAATTACCTTGTTGAAAAAGGATGTAGGAAAAGATTTTAATCTCATTGATGAGACTATGGAACTCTTCAGGCAGTAGCAACACACATAAATAGGTAGTTTTAATGTTTTGGTACCTCCCTTTTTGCTCGTTTCAACTTAAATAAAATAGTATTGAGTAAAAACTTAGTTATTCTTTTCTTACTAGTGACTCAAACTTCTCCAAGTAACGATCTCACTTTGCCTTTAGATGTGGCAGAGGCTATTCTAATTATCAAATGTTGTTATCAAGGAGGAAAGACTGAGCATAAGCGTGTTACTATGAGTCTGTGTTAGCTGCAATTTGGAAACATGACAACACATTATAGGCAACATAGCAGTAAGTAGAACACTTCTTTAAAAAAAGAGTCTCTTACGTAGACTGGGAAAAATCACATAAAACTAGATAACATTATGTGAGCATTGCAAAGGAAACTTTTTGATTTATGATATTATGTCACACACTTGGGGATACATTAGGATAAAAGGGGATATCAAAAATCTAATTTCTTTTTCTTTATTACAGGTACAACTACAAGACAATATCACCAGATGGGATCATCAGAACCCATTTACAACTGCTCTACTTTTTGAAAATAAGGCAATTGTCTCAGGTATGAATTCATTACAGGCCTACTGTAACTAATAGAAGCTGATGATGGCTTTTCTGAAAACCTATAGAATGTCAAATGGGAGTTGTTTCTACTTTACAAATGTACTAGGCTCAAAATGCAAAGGAAAAGATGCACAAAGCAACGCTTATTATCTCTTCACTCAGTTACGACTGTTTAAGGTACTCATGAAACCACTGTTTTTCTATTTCTATACATATATGGTGTTATTCCATAAGTGACACCAAAGACACACTCTCTGTATATATTGAACATCAAAGTGGAAAAGTCAATTCAATGGCCACATGGTACTTTTTTGTTTAGGTTTTCAACATGAACGAAAACATTTCTCCAACTTTGAATTTATTGTGAGAGCTTTAGAGGAAGAATAATACCTGGTTGAATTTTGAGATTTCATTGAGAAAAGTAAAAATAAACTCTGTGCTGTAAATTCTGTATCACATTTTATTATTTTAAAAATAACAGCTGGAATGTAGAGACTATGGTACACTCTGTGTGTGTGTGTGTGTGTGTGTTATCTGTATATTAGAAAACGATTCTAATAATTTTTTTTTGTTTAAAAAGAAAATGCTAAAGGTAGTAGTAGTATCATGGCTTTTGAATTTCTTCAGATCCCCATACCAAAATGACTAGAGGAACTAGATGGTAAAACCAAAACCCCCTTGATAATACGTATAACAAAACTAGATGAAAAGCTGCCCACAAAAACAAGCAGGTAGGGACAAACTACCACAGCACAAGGTGTTCCTGGGGTCACTGCCAGCAAAGAAGAAAGCAGAGAGAAGCAACAGATATTTAGTGGACCATAATACAAGAGAATCCCCAAATAGCCCCAGGAATCCCCTGGATGTTTGGTGTTTGAACTTGAGAGAAGCAGCTGAACAGGGAGGCATTTACCTGACCCAACAGGTGAGTCCAAGGGCCTGACGTTAAGGTAAGAAGGGGACAGAGCAGACCAACTCCTATGATCTGGGACCCACTGTGAGGAGAAACTGCTCAGCAATATGTAGACAACATAAACAAACAAAAGAGAAATTTCAGATGCACATGTGGGGGTTGGAGAAAAAACAGAGCCAGGAAATCTCTGTGACTGAGCAGACATGTTGGTGACTATGAAACAAAATGACAAAAGAGGAAAGGTGTATTTACAAGCTATCTTGAACCACACCTCCTTCTAAAAGTCCAGTAAAGTTAATTTCACCAAAAACATGAACAACACAAAAAGAAAAATGTCAAATTCTATTCAAAGTTATTATAAGATGAAAGAAAACAAAGACCAAAATAACATTCCTAAAAAAATTGCAAGCATTCCAGAAAGACATGTCCACAAAACAGATCCAACTGTGTCCTACTATTTCAAAACAAGCTCAAAGGTTTTTTTTAAATGATCAAAGATATGAAAGAATAGCATGAATCATAACATGCTAAAAAAAATCAGAAAACAATCAGAAAAAATCAGAAACAAAGGATAAATGAGAAATAATAAATGAATAAACAAGAGGTTAATGCTTTAAGAGAAATGGAAGACAAAAGGAAGAACTTTTTTAAACTAAAAAAAAGGAAAAAAAGGGGAAAAACTTAAGACAGGCAACAAAGACAGAGCATATAGTAAAATGATTCCTGATGGAAAAAACCATAGCTGTATTTCCAGAAAACATGCTTAAAATCTATAATTTTAAACCCCACTCAAAACTAGATATTGAGGGGTGCCTGGGTGGCTTAGTCAGTTAAGCGTCCAACTTTGGCTCAGGTCATGATCACGGGTCTGTGAGTTCGAGCCCTGCCTCAGGCTCTGTGCTGACAGCTCAGAGCCTGGAGCCTGCTTCAGATTCTGTGTCTCCCTCTTTATCTCTAGCCCTCCCCTGCTCACACTCTGTCTCTCTCAAAAATAAATAAACATTGGGGTGCTTGAGTGGCTCAGTTGGTTAAGCGTCCGACTTCGGCTCAGGTCATGATCTCATAGCTGATGGGTTCGAGCCCCGTATCAGGCTCTGTGCTGACAGCTCAGAGCCTGGAGCCTGCTTCGGATTCTGTATCTCCCTCTCTCTCTGCCCCTTCCCCACTCACACTCTGTCTCTCCATCTCTTAAAAATAAATAAACATTAAAAATTTTTAAATAAATAAACATTTAAAATTTTTAAAAAATCTTAGATATTGAAAGAGCTTACATCTGAGATTATAAACTCAGAATGAACAATATTAGTAGAGATTTTAGCAAAGTTACTGGACTAAAATAAAAAGGAAAAAATCTTAGTTTACACATATAGGCAAAAAGGAAGTGTCTTATAAAAGATGTAAAATTAAATTATTAGATTTATTGACTGTAACACAATACGTACGAGGAAAAAAAAAAGAACAAAAGCCAAAGATTTTTTACCCAGCAAAACTGACTTTCAAACACAAAGAACAAAGACAAACTGTTATCACATGCAGAAAGACAGGCAATATTGTTTCCATGAGTTCCTTCTGAAAAATAAAGAACAATCACCAGACATTAAAATGACCAGAGAAATTCTGACATAAGCACTGGTAGTAAGCACTAAATATGGAAATATAAATGAAGGTTAAAAGGAGATGATCTGTAATAACTGTATGCTCTGAAATTTTAAAAATAACATAACTGTATAAGATGGCATGTGGCAGGAGAATATGCAAGGGATTTTTAAAAATAATTTCCGTTACATATTAGTATTATTAGTACATGGTACTAATATCATGTATCTATTAGTACATGGGAGTATTATTACTGTTATTTTGATGCTGTTGTGTATATAGTATGGGATATACTAATTCTGTCATCCCTTATATACTACATTTTTTTTAAATATTTTTTTTAATGTTTATTTATTTTTGAGAGCGAGAGAGAGAGAAGGGGAGAGGGGCATAAAGAGAGAGGGAGACACAGAATCTGAAGCAGGTTCCAGGCTCTGAGCTGTCAGCATAGAGCTTGACACGGGGCTTGAACTCATGAACTGCTAGATCATGACTTGAGCTGAAGTCAGATGCTTAACCAACTGAGCCACCTGCGAGTCCCAATCCCTTATTATCCTTGAGAATCAGGCTTTTGGGTGCCACAGAAAGGGAATATGTATGTATTATAGAAGAGGTTAAATAAAAAATCTATAGTGCTATATTTGAATTAGAAGTATCTGTATGAACCATGAGTCACTGACACACACACACATGCACGCACATGTGCACATATATTCTAACTCTTCCCATTCAAAAGGCCTAGAAACACTGACCAAATAACTGAGACCAATAATACTCTCTAGTGGATACATACGGTGGTCTTGAAATACTATTTCCCATTAAATGAACCTAAAGCTTCTCGAAAAAATGGCAATTCCAAGTCTACAGCAGAACATAAATAATATAAAACTGGAGCATGTGCCATTCCAGTCAGCAAGGGGGCTAGCAAAATCTACTACAGTTGCGTCAAAAGAACTCCGTAGTTGACTTGAAAAGGCTCCCACAGGCCAAAGCTGGGACAATTTGAGCTCCAGTCATGTCAATAACAACCACTGGGTGAAATCCACACAAATATGTTAAACCACAAGTTACTAAAGAATAAATATTTTAGGGGCAACTGGATGGCTCAGTCAGTTAAGCATCCAACTTCAGCTCAGGTCATGATTTTATGGTTTGTGAGTTCGAGCCCCACGTCAGGCTCTATGCTGACAGCTTGGAGCCTGAAGCCTGCTTTGGACTATGTGTCCCCCTCTCTCTCTGCCCCTCCCCTGCTCATGCTCTGTCTCTGTCTCTCAAAATAAATAAATGTTTAAAAAAAGAATAAGTATTTTAAAAAAGAAAAAAATATGGTTATATGTTACATTTGGAGATTAAGAATCTAATCACTTTTCTTAAAAATGGATTTTAAAAATCAAGCAATGATCCTACTTTTCGTATGGAAATGGAAGCACTGGGTAGCCAAATAGTATCTGAGAGAAAGTATCCCTTTTTAAAAGTATTCTGGGGGCGCCTGGGTGGCTCAGTCGGTTGGGCGGCCGACTTTGGCTCAGGTCATGATCTCGCGGTCCGTGAGTTCGAGCCCTGTGTCGGGCTCTGTGCTGACAGCTCGGAGCCTGGAGCCTGTTTTGGATTCTGTGCCTCCCTCTCTCTGACCCTCCCCCATTCATGCTCTGTCTCTCTCTGTCTCAAAAATAAATAAACGTTAAAAAAAAATTAAAAAAAAAAGTATTCTGTCTGGCTGGGGCACCTGGGTGGCTCAGTCAGCTGAGCATCTGACTTCGGCTCAGGTCATGATCTCATGGTTCATGGCTTTGAGCCCTCCATCGGGCTCTGTCCTGACAGCTTAGAGCCTGGAGCCTGCTTTGGATTCTGTGTCTCCCTCTCTCTTTCTCTGCCCCTACCCCATTAGCACTCTATTTCTCTCTCTCTTTCTCTCTCTCTCTTAAAATAACTAAACATTAATTTTTTTTAAGTTTTCTATCTAATAATGAAAAAACAATTATGAGATTAGACTATCACCATATTTTGCAACTGCCTAAATTAATAAAACTAGGTGTTGAACATCAACAGCTATTCAAATCACAGAAGGAGAAACATGTGGACATTTTGCCCTCTTAATGAAGACACCTAAAATCTTGCCAAAGGGATTGCACCTGATTCTGATAAATCCTCTGCATCCAACTACCTGCCCAATTTTAGGAAATACAGAAAATATAGGAACATGTAGAACTGCACCTATAGTATTCAATAAGTAATATCCAGTCTTTTAAACTGTGCAGGGCAAAGGTTTATGTTCCTCAGAAAATACATGATGAAGAAAAGAATTGGGGCACTTGTGTGGCTCAGTCAGTTAAGCATTCAACTCCTGATTTTGACTCTGGTCATAATCTCGTGGTTCATGAGTTCGAGCCCTGCGTCAGGCTCTGCACTGACAGCAAGGAGACTTCTTGGAATTCTCTCTCCCTCTCTCTCCGCCCCTCCCACTTGCATGCATGCTCTCTCTCACTCTCTCTCTCTCTCAGAATAAACAAACAAACTTAAAAAAAAGATAATTACAAACAGGGAAATTTTAGATTAACAGAAAATTTTAAAATCATCAAATAAAAAACTGAATAAAATTATAGCTTTTAGGGACACACATTGGGTTATAAAACTATAAACAAATTCAAAGAAGTGATTGCTAGAAGAGTCAGTAGAGTTATTACTTCTGGGGGAAGAAGAAAGTAAAGATTAAAATAAGGCACATATAGAGACAGTGGCCAAAGCATAAGAGACTCTTAAAAAATGAGAACAAACTGAGGGCTGATCGGGGGTGGGAGGGAGGGGAGGGTGGGTGATGGGTATTGAAGAGGGCATCTTTTGGGATGAGTACTGTGTGTTGTATGGAAACCAATTTGACAATAAATTTCATATATTAAAAAAAAAAAATAGAGACCGTGGCCAAAAAAATTTTAGCTCTTGACCTGGGTGGTGGTTACAAGACTTTTACTTGAAATAAGTCATTAAGCTACACATTTGTTTGGTATAGTTCTCTGGATCTTTTACTATACAATAAAACTTTAAATTAAAAGAAAAATATATTTATATTCAATCAGTATTTTACACCAACTTTAAAATAATTTGTCTCACTATAAAAATAACATACTTGTACAAAGTGTATAATTACTTAAGATATCTTTGTGAATTCTTAGTAATTTAAATAATTAGCCTATTATTTTATTATTTTATGACTATCATACCTACAAGCTAGACACAGATGCAACTTTGAGCAGTATTGACAAAACTACATAACTGCCTCAAGAAATTTTTATCTACTGGAAGCTGATACCATGGGAGCTACAGTAATGTCTGAAGATTTCATTGTGATGGGCCTGCCATATTTTGATCCTTTGTACCAGAAACTAAGCTTCTACTTGCTCAGGCAGAGAGGAGGGCAGAAATGAATCATGCCAAAGAGGCCGATACTGTAGAAATCACTTCCAATCCTTCCGGTCACTTCACTGGGTAAAGTGTCACCATGAGCAGAAAGCCAATCCTCCATAATGATGATTTACAGTTGGAAAGTGGCTTTAGGACAGATTTACTATTGCCCTACTCACACCACTCTGTTTCTATCACCAAAAGACATTTTTCCTGTAAAAAGCAATGTTAGGAAAGGACATACACATCAGAGCATGTTAATAACCCCCCTTCCTTTTCCCCTTCAAGTAAAGTGAGCAGTTTAGAAAGGGGAAAAATGCATAACCATGAGAGTAAATAAAATGTTGAAGACATCCAAACCGTGTACAGGAGGGAATAAACATTTCAGCAAATACTCAAGTCACTGGACATATTTATTATTTTGAAATCTCAAAGTATAACAATAATTACAAGATTGACACATCTTTTGAGAGTATATATGAAAATTAATTTTTTTTCTTGTTCTCAAGTACAAATATTCTACAAATAAATACTGGTCACTTACTATGTGACAGGCCATGTGTTAAGTGCTACGCATAAATATTATCATTTAATCATAAAAAATTAAAAGACTAGAACACTAGAGCTTAGAAGAGTTGACTAAATTCAAGTTATATAGCTTATTTTCCTTAGCCATATACTATACTCATACAAAGAGATGTTAACAAGTTACATTTCAGCTGTGGCTCAAAGACAAAAAGTATTAGATCAAGTGAAAATTTTTCACAGGAGGTGTTCAACATCTAGTTCATATGTAGGTGTAGGAGTGATTCTCTTGGACCTAAGAAGACCCACATGGTTCTTCTTAGGGCTATGCAAGAAGACTGCCTGGAGAGAGAGACTAGTGAAGCTAGAGGTATGACTGGGTTCCTCAGAGAAGTGGAAGGAATCAGCCATCAAGCCAGAATAGAGATGTATTTGACCTTTCTGGAGGAACCCAGGGAGAAATCCTCAGAAATAGGGGAATTTTCCAAAGAAGCCATGAAATGCTCAGAAGAGAGACAGAGTGATAGCAATAGACTGCTAGCCTCAGACACCTACAAGATCCAGAAATCAACAGCATCAATTCACAACTACACCAGTATATTAGGATATTTCTTGACACCTTCCGTCTCCTCCTTTCCCAGTCACCAACCCCCAGTGGTCAGGAAGTACTGCTTTGTGCAGGCTAGGGGAAGGAGCATAAAATCCTCAGATGGTGGAAAAGAGAAAACACCAACTCTCTTGCCCTGGCAGTAGACTTCCCACCGCCACAGGGGGAGGAAAGGAGTCTAGAATTTAAATAAATTTGGGGTTCTGAATCTTACCTGCTTCTGATGGTATTGATCATGCTTATTACTGAACTGAGCCTATGTTTTGTGATTTCACTTGACTAGAAGATGTTTTATTTAAGAGTAAGGAGAAATGTTATGAGGTCTGCCAGGAACAGAGAAAGAAGCAGCCCCTGAGATGAATTTAAATGGAGAGAGGAAATTAATATAAAGTTGTTTTATGATTGCATCCCCTGAGTTTTGCTTGTTCAACACAGAAGTTACTTTGACACGTGTGCTTCTGGCCGGTTATGAACTCCATGACTTGCCAGTGGAATGATTATTTTTGCCATCATATTATTGCCCCTATATACCTCATATATAACCTCTCTTCTTATTCAGAGAAATTGCAGCTGACACTGATATCACTCACACGCCAAAATGGGGTTTAAAGGAGGCTGACTTACAGTTCCTGTTTTCAGGGAGCTATTTTTACTATGAAAGGCATAAGCCTTCTCTGAGTTACCTACAAAATGTCATTCTTTTTCAAAACTCAGCTGCGATTCTGCTTTTCTATTATTTGCATCACTTATGTGGAACTTACTGGATTTTATTATAATTTTGATCACATATACGTGTTCTGTCTTTATCATATATAAGTGGGTCTTTCCCACTTTAGATTGCGTTCTCTTTGAGGACCCATGCTTAAACATATTCTTTTACAAATTAATCCATAGCAGTTGACAGAACTTTACAACTAAGTGTTCAAGAAATATGTAATGTCTGGAAAGATTACTTATACGTTGGCAAACCATGTTTCATTTTGTGACCTCAAACACTTGTTTCCACTTCTGTATCAGCTTGATGCAGAACAAATCATTGTTTAGCTTTATGCTAAAGAAAGCTTTCAAATAAAGACCCACTTAGCTGTGTGCTTTGATTTAAAGCCTGTCATCAGTATATCAATAATCTTTCATATGAAACTTCGGGAATGTGAAAGAGAAGATGGCATAAAAGGGCAGGAGAACAAAACTGATTGCCACATGAGGAAATTACTGGTAATTTTTGTATACTGATCCTATTTGTATAATGCACATAGATTTACAATGAGATAAAAAAATCTTATTTGCACATTGATTTTAAATTTTGTTCAGTGTGCTTTGAGCTCCCTACGTCAATTTCTAACAGTTGTACCCTTGTTAACGTTATGAGTGGTGGCTGTCAACATGAAGCTTGCCTCTGTTATCTCTGACATGGCTGACTGTCTGAGAAACAAAAAACTAGAAAATGACATTTATTCATTCCTTTTAATTCAATTGTTTACTCCACAAATGTACTTGAGCATACCCTAGGTTCCATGAAATGTGCCCTTAAAGTTCCAGAACTGCCTTCTCCACAGAACTGTAGCCACTATGAACACAAAACTCACCAGATCATCGCCTTCACCCTCCTAAGAGACTAAGCAGCAGGTGATCTGATTTGAATGAGCCAAAGTGGACACCTCCACCTCCCCACACAACTCCTGCTAACGTGTGGTTTTCATTTCATATTTGGCTCATCTTCTGCCCTAAATTCAACAACTACTTCAATTGAAAGAAACAGGGTAGCAAAACTATCTGCAAATCCAACTGTACTCCTTGGTGACTTGTTTTGTTGTGGTTGTTGTTGTTTTGTTTTGTTTTGTTTTTAATAAACATCTGAATCTTACGTAGTGACACAAGTCTGACATTGATGTTGAGAATGGAAGAGTTTGGGGAAACATAATTGTAGATGAGAAGGTAGAGCCAGAGTACTGGAAATAATCATGTTCCGTTTACGACCACATTAGGTGATGACTATCCAAGAAGTCGAAATTTGCAATTATTTTATTTTGCCTTCACTTCGTCACAGCTCACAGCAAAAAAAAAAAAAATACAAGAGACAAAAATTATCTCTCTAAAGTTATGTACAGTAAACAGTATGTATCAGCCTCCATGTAAACAAATCAGTTCTTTAGGTGGATATGAGGTAACAATTACAGTGCTCCTTGAGTTTAATTGGGGTAGATAAAATGTGAAGATTTAAATTCTGTAGAGTAAATATGAGCAAGAAGAAAAAAAAAACTTGAATGTCTGGGAGCTCAAAAAGGTAATGTAAAAGCAAGCCTTGTTCTAGGAAGGAGAGAATTTGGGAGCTGGTTCTTGAAGGGAGTACTGAATGTGGATAAAAGAAGGAATGGTCGAGATGCCACTAAGGCAGGATAACACAAATTGTGGGCAACAGCAACAACCTATTGATCAGCTTGGTTGTAGCAGAGTCAGGGTTAAGAAATAAGGATGACAAACAGAATCAAATAGTTACATGGAACTAGCAAAGTCCTGGATTGATGCAAAACATAACAGCTCCTTGAGTAGGAAATACAGGATACAGGTGGTAGGGTACGCATCCCAGAAAAAAAATGTTTATTCTTACCTTTTGTAGTTTTTATTTAAATTCTAGCTAGTTAAATACAGTGTAATATTGGTTTCAGGAGTAGAAATTAGTGATTCATCTCTTACATATAACACCCAGTGCTCATCACAAGTGCCCTCCTTAATGCCTATCACCCATTTAGCCCATCCTCTGCCTACCTCCCCTCCAGCAACCCTCAGTTTGTTCTCTATAGTTGTGGTTTGCCTCCCTCTTTTTTTTTCTCCCTTCCTCATGTTCATCTGTTTTCTTTCTTGAATTCTGCATATGAGTGAAATCATATGGTATTTTTCCTTCTCTAACTTGTTTTGCTTAGCATAATACACTCTAGCTCCATCCACATTGTTGCAAGTGGCAAGATTTCATTCTTTTTGACGGCTGAGTAATATTCCATTATATATATATATACACATATATATATACACACACACACACACACACACACACACACATATATATATACATATACATATATATACATAGACCACCTCTTGTTTATCCATTCATCAGTCGATGGACGTTTGGGCTCTTTCCACAATTTGGCTATTGTTGCTACTGCTGCTCTAAACAATGGGGTGCATGTGCTCCTTCAAATCAGTATCCTTATGTCCTTTGGGTAAATACCTATTAGTACAATTGCTGGGTCATAGGATAGTTCTATTTTCAACTTTCTGAGGAACCTCCACACTGTTTTCCAGAGTAGCTACACCAGTTTGCATTCCCACCAACAGTATAAGAGGATTCCCCTTTCTCTGCATCCTTGCCAACATCTGTCGTTTCCTATGTTGTTAATTTTAGCCATTCTGACAGGTGTGAGACAATATCTCAGTGTGGTTTTGATTTGTATTTCCCTGATGATGAGTGATGTTGAGCATTTTTTCAAGTGTCTGTAGGCCATCTGTATGTATTCTTTTGAAAAATGTCTATTCATGTTTTCTGCCCATTTTTAATTGGATTATTTGTGTGTGTGTGTGTGTGTGTGTGTGTGTATTTGTATGGGGTGTGGTGGGTATTTGTTTCTTTGGGTTTTTTGTTTGGTGTTAATTAGTGTAAGTCCTTTATAGATTTTGAATATTAGCCCTTTATCAGATATATCATTTGCAAATATCTTCTCCCATTCTGTTGGTTGCCTTATAATTTTGTTGATTGTTTCCTTCACTGTGTAGAAGATTTTTATCTTCATGAAGTCCCAATAGTTCATTTTTGTTTTTGTTTCCCTTGCCTCTGGAGACGAGTCTAATAAGAAGTTGTCAAGGACGATGTCGAAGAGGTTGCTGCCTGTGTTCTCTAGGATTTTGATGGTTTCCCGTCTCATATTTAGGTCTTTCATCCGTATTGAATTTATTTCTGTGTATGGTGTAAGACAGTAATCCAGTTTCCTTCTTCTGCATGTTGCTGTAGAGTTTTCCCAACACCATTTGTTGAAAAGACTGCTTTTTTTTCCATTGGATATTCTTTCTTGCTTTGTTGAAAAAAATAGCTTATTTTTGAATAAAGCTTCACCTACAAAAATAGCTATACAGTTGCCTATTTTCCAGTGGGCTAGCTATTAATTTATAAGTACACTCCAATATTTTTTTTCAAAATTTCCCAATGGTGGATGTGAGGTAAGAGAGGTAAAGGCAAAGATACCATAAAATTTTAGAAGTAATCAGAGAGCTGGATTCCTTATAAAAAGAATTTTTATCTCACCCCATATTATCAACTCATTATTTTCTTGAAATAGCCACATTTTGCATAAAAGGGGAGTGCAAGGAACTCATACAACAATTACAAATACAAGTTATTTTACCCCTAGTATCATTTTAGTAATGAACCTAGTTTCTCTTGCCCTTAAACCCACAGTCTAAAATATCACACAGCTTGTGGGTATAGTTCCTCATGTGACAAGTATTTGTCTCACTGTGAAGAAAATCAGAAAATAACCATTGATTTAACTGAACAGTAAAATTATATTAGTATCTACACATTCTTAGCTGAGCTTACAGGTCAGATGTTTTCAGCCAGTTGCTGACTTCTTAGAGGTCAGTACTTATGACTTATTACTGCCATTATAAAACAGAAAAATGCAAACCACAGACAATTAATTTCTATGTACTTGAGCTACATAACACCTTTCCCCGGTAATGTTTACCATCCTGATCTTTTCCTAAAAGTTAATGATGGATGTCCCATTAGGTTTATTTAATGTAACTGCTTTAGCATTATAAAACATACTATTAAAAGAAAAAAAATAGTACTAATAAAACAATGGTCAGTCATGAGTAAGCTTATGCTTATGCTATAAGAATATAAGATATAGGGGCACCTGGGTGGCTTGGTCAATTAAGCATCTGACTTCAGCTCAGGTCATGAACTCATGGTTCATGAGTTCGAGCCCCACATCAGGCTCTGCACTATAGGGAACCTGCTTGGGATTCTCTTTCCCTTTCTCTCTCTCTGCTGCTCCCCCACTCACGCTGTCTCTCAAAATAAATAAACTTAAAAAAAGAATATAAGATATAAATGAGACAAGATTGAGCTCGGTGGTAAGAAGGGTCCAAGTCGTATATGAAACACCTTGGTGATAGATGAATTCTTTCAGAATTTCAATATATTATTTAAAAACCCCACTCACTGAATACATATATTTGAATATATCTTGCTATTTTTGTCTCAATATGGAATAAACATGATTTCAAAATAAATTCTAAAGAAAAAACTACATTTTCTACAAAAGATTTTTTTTAACAGTTGTAGTATTAAAAAAGTAGACATTCTGACATATAGAACGATCTGGACTAACTAACTTCTCTTTGCATTATGCTGAATATTCTTTAAAAGAAAAAAAATTTTTTAATGTTTATTCATTCTTGAGAGACAGAGCATGAGTGGGGGAGGGGCAGAGAGAGAGAGGGAGACACAGAATCTGAAACAGGCTCCAGGCTCTGAGCTGTCAGCACAGAGTCTGATGCGGGGCTTGAACCCACAAACTGTGAGATCATGACCTGAGCCGAAGTCAGATACTTAACCGACTGAGCCACCCAGGCTCATCAGATATTCTTTATTGTTTCTTTTTCTATATGAACTTTCGAATCACCTTGACAAATTTAAAAAATCTGTCCAAATTTTTATTGGGTCAGCAATAAACTGAAAAATTAACTAAAGCTGACATATTAATGGTGTTGAATCTTATCATCCAAAACAATGCCTTTCCACTTATTCCATCTTCCGTTTTAGGTTTTTGTTTGTTTTTATTTTCCCGGAAGAAGCAGCCCCTGAGATGGAAATAAGAGTATGGAAAGTTTATTATCTCTGGAACATCATCTGTGATGGAAAATGAAGGCAGGATTGTGCTGTCGGAGAAGCTGGACTGAGATGGTGTTGTAACAGATGCTTTAGCCAAACACTCAGGGAGCTTTGGAGCTGGGAAAGCTCTTAGAGCTCTCCCAAATTGAAACAAGGCCTCTGTAGGCCTCCGTGGACCAGTCAGGGCATACAAGCTTCCCCTAAAGAGGGCTATAAGTGGGTGGCTAAAGAAAATGCTAGGGGAGGGACTCAGCTGTGATTGGTCAGCATCCAGCACTCCTGGCAGCTGGAAGAATGAGTGCCTTATTCATGCCAGAGGCATCTTGTAGCTGCACCATATCATCCACTACTGATCATGCTCAGGCTACTAAGATCCACTTGCTTCATACAGTAAGCATACCATTGCAGGAGTGCTGACAACACTGACCCCATCTTTGGCCATCCACCTTGTGCTCCCCTCTGACACACAGGTGGCACCACTTTAGATAACGAGTACCAATCCTCTGGTGCACATATGGTGCCACTTTAGATAACTAGCTTGTGAGCTCACCACCATGCCCCTTGCTCCGTGAAAGCTGAGAATCAAGGTCCATATAGAGGCAGAGAGTCCAATCGGGGTGCAGGGCAGCAGTGAACCGCCTGGAGCTGTCTGTCCAATTCCTCCATCAGTAAGTTACTCTGAATAAACAGAGTCGCTAACACTGTTAACAGAATTGCTTTGTGTTAACAGAGTTCCTTTGTGTTTTGTTATTAAAGTGCCTTCTCAGCCTGGAGGATACATTACTAACCATCCTCCATCTTCTAACACCCATCTAGGGGCATCTCCTCCAGAATTCTGGCTGGGAAAACTTATAAGAGGAAGGTAAGTAGGACCAACTATAGTCCCTGCTGTTACAGTTACTCTTGTGGCTACAACTGATACTCATTATCCCCCTCCTCTTCTAAGATTCTCCATTTCCCTCAACCTCAGCTAGCACCTCTCCTGGTCTAAGTGGTTTGTGATGGGATGATCCAGACCATATTGTTCTGAGCCCCTGGTCTTCATGATCTCTTCAGCCTACAGCTGCTTTTCTTTTCATTTAGCCTAAATACTGAACAGAAGAATATCAAGAGACATCCAGTGATCACCTAAATGACAAGCATTCTTCCCTGCCCCCATTGTGTAGTAGAAGCCCTACCTCTTCCTAATGATCAGGATACTTTTCTTGCCTGCTGGAAGGAAACATAAGGAATCCTAGCCATCCAAAATCAGAAGTGATCACAGGCAGTCAAAGACTTAGGTTTAAATGGATTACTGCTATGTTCCCTGATAGAAACGTTTCCCCCTCTTAGAACTAAGACCTCAGACCTGCAAAGCTTAGAGCTGGGGGAACGGGAAGCACAAATTCCTCAAGTAACTTCCCAGGAATAACAGAAATCAGATTCTGTCTCTGGCTCCATGTGTCTCCTACCTGTTGGGGATACAGCACTATATAGAAGTTATTGATTTGTACATGCATCTTGGAGAATAGCTCTCTATTCTCATGGGGTATTATCTCCAAGCTGGTGACACAGCTGAGTCATTCCATAACTCATCCAGGCTGCTAACTCCTCGGTGGTGTTATTGTATAGCCAGTACCCATTCTTGAACCTCCTCTGCTATTAAGTGCCCTCTGGCCTAGCAATGTTGATCCTGGATGCAACATTTCCAATTTGCAATGGATGGTGACTGAGACCATCTAGCCTTATGAGTTACTAGAACTGAGAGAACTAAGCTCGTGACGAGTAATTCTGGCTGCCTGGCTACCTAATCTCCCAGAAGCAGGCACTCCATCTCTATCAGGGACCAATTAACATGCCAGGAGCTATGAATGACACATAGGTATCTGTTACAGATGTAATGACTTTTCTCTGGAACCACACATATCTATGTTGTGATCCTCCTCTTGAGGTTTTTCCAAAAACCCTACAGAACAGTTTTCACCACAGATACTTCTAACACCATAGAGTCTGCTGGGTCACATGGCCCATTAGAGTATGAACATTTTAAAGTCCTTTCCTGCTGTGAGCCACACTCAAAGCTGGCAGTTTCCATGACATTTGGTAGATGGGTATTCTACCAAAGTGTGGCCTAAGCAGCTTCTGTCACCCAAAGAGGTTTACCAGGAGTCACTCCTTGTTCATGATGGGATCTGGAAAATGTAATAATGTGTACTTTACTTTGGAGAGTATGTCCTAGCATGCCTCAGATTGATCAACTGCCATAAACTTCACTAATGTGAGGGGTCCCTGAACCTCAATAGCTCACTTATAGTTAATTCAGCATAGACTACTGCTTTTTCCAAGTTCCCATCTAGTTGCCTGGAAGCACTATCTGACAGGATCTTTGCCAGGATATGAAATCCTTTACCACAGGAAAGAATTCCCAAGTCAATATACTCTCCCTTGTCCAACTTCTGATTCTAGCCTCCTTGATCCAGTGCTGTCAGGTTCCAGTCAAAACCCACTTTCCTGGTTCTTGCTAGTATATCTTGGCTAGGGTTTTTTTGTTTTCTTTTTTTTCTCTTTCAATGTACAATTGCCGTTATCCCTTGGAAAGCCCAAAATCTTCCCAAATTTGTGATGGGTTTTCACCCTAATTATGACCAGAGAGGCCATAAAGGTAAATGTGGAGAGAGAGAGAGAGAGAGAACACATTTTGCCTTGTAAAACAGAGTTCTCTGCATTTTATTTAAGTGTGAAGTTCTAACACTTAACAGTAAGGAGTGAAGCACTTCTATAGACCCAGAGGATTCAAGGAGATATGGGGTTTCAATATTGTTGAAGGCATTGACTCAGATATCCCATCCCAGGCTGAAAGTCCCTCTCTTTCCCAACCAGGTTCAGAGCACAGCAAACTTGCTAGACTAAGAACTCTGTCTATACTATCTTTTTAATTAAGTCCTAGGCATTATCTTTGGCTTTTTCTATTCTCTGGCTGTAAGAAATTGGCATCCCTTCATATGCCATGGAGGATCCATTCTGATTTTTACACTTAACATCAAAGTGGTGACCAATCATTCTTCATATTTCATTATCTTTCCTCAAAACACAGCTTGTACTCATCAAGAGCCACAGGATTCCATATTCCATACAATTACTAATTCCCCTGAACCTCTCAAGCCCCTAAAATATTGCAGCTGTCAGTGAAGTCCTTTTCTGATTTCCTATGCCAGTTCACCATTGGTGAAACTTTTAATAACTGTATCACCAGGGTGTGCCAAAGCCTACCTGTACTCCACCAACCACCAATGATGTTACCCATTACCAACCATTCATCAATGATCCAGTTCCAACAACCCAATTTAAGGTCTGTTTTCTCAGTCCGCTCTTTGGACCAACTGTCTTAGATCAGGTGCCCTAAGAAACAGACTCACAGATGCAGATTTGCATGCAGGAAGTTTGCTAGGAGTATTCTCACCAAAAAAAACCCCAAACAAACAAACAAACAAACAAAAAAACACCCAAAAAAGAAAAACAAAAACAAACACCTGGGAGAGAAAGGTGAGCCACAGGACTAGGCAGGGGAAAAAAAAGCTGAACTGAGACGAACTTGCAACAGAGGCCTAAGCTGATTCTACCAGCTCAGGAGCTGAAAAGGCTCTTCAGAGCTATCCTAACTAAAGCAAGAGGATAAGTCAGTGTCCTGCCATACCAACCAGTCATTTCATGTAGTCTTCTTACAATGTAATTGACCTTTTGAAAAGCAATATTGAATGTTAGATGACAATGAAGTCATAGCTAAAAATTGTCAACTAACTTAAAAACAGAAAATAGGGAACTTTAGAGATATTCTAGGCTGAGAAAGTTAGTCCCATGTGCCCTTTAAAAAATTTTTTTGAGGAAGAGCTCTAATATAGACAGGAGAAGATATGAGATTCCAAACCTAGACAGCATCAAAGGAAATTCATAGAGGACAGTTGGGCCACCGTCAGTGGCAACCTGTAGTTCTTATCCATGGTTTCTCCAAGGCCCCAGGTAACAAAGTCCTCTTACTCTTGGCCATCTAAAGAACCAATGCAAAACTTTAATAAAATATTTTCTACCTGTAAATGTTTATTACTCTTAATAAACATTTCGTTTAGAGGCGCCTGGCTGGCACAGTCAGCAGATCATGTGTCTCTTGATCTCAAGGTCATGAGTTTAAGCCCCAGGTTGGGTGTAGAGATTACTTAAAAGAAAAGAAGTAAAGAGACACCTAGATGGTTTAGTCAGTTAAGCATGTGACTCTTGAATTCAGCTCAGATCATGATCCCAGGGTCCTGGGATTGAGCCCCGCATAGGGCTCCACATGGAGAATGAAACCTGCTTAAGAGTCTCTCTGTCTCTCTCTCTCTCTCTCTGTGCCCCTCTCCCCTGCTCATGCTTTCTCTCTCTCTCAATACATACATACATACATACATACATACATACATACATACATAAAAGTAAATAAACTTAAGATACACTTTATTTAAATGTAAAATTTTAAGCAAATAATGTAACAGAAAATGATTCAAAAACATAAATCAGGTACACAAATGATCATATCCAAATATTTACTAAATATAAAGTGTTAAAACTCAGCAATTATTATATAAATAAATTTAAAAATCAATGAGATGGGTGCCATTTGGTCCATCATTGTTTAAGATTAAAAGGACAGTGTTGTGCAGGTGATAAAATATGGGCCTTTTCAGGCATTGCTGCTAAGTGTGCAAATTGTTTTAATAATCCTAGAAGATGATTATTAATTTTAACAAGGTGCTAAGCCCTTGAGTCAGCAAGCAAGCCCAGGGATATTCATAGTAAGTCTGTTGGTAATAGTGAAAAATGAGAAATAGCCTAAAAGACAAAAAAGGGGTTGAATACATAAATTATTTTATGGAATTATAAAGTGAAACACTGTATTGCTGATAACAAAGGTGTTGTAGAAAAATAAGTAATGTCATGGCAATATTTTAGTACTCTATTCTTAAGAGAGAAAAGAGATTATCAGGTAATAAGTAGTTTGTGGGTTGGCAATGTAAAATTGTATGTTTTATGACGATTCTATTCTAGATGTAAGACTGAGAGGTTTTGATATGCATGTGTGCGTGCAGGAAAAGATGACTGGCAAAAGAAGCTAGGAAGAATGAGTGTATGGGGAAGAAAAGTTGAGGGCACAGGCAAAAACTGATTTAAGTTCTTGTAACAGGGAGTGTGCATACAAGAAAGAAGATGGAATTTTGCTTGTGAATGTTTGCTGTTTTGTTTGTGTGTGTGTGCGTGTGTATACACACACACATATATATATCCCATATTACATATAATATGTAACAATATTCTGTATTAGATTATAATACATTATATAATTACAAACGTTATGAAGAAAAATAAATCAGAAGAAGTGGTATGGTAATTAAGGGACTGATTTCATTGGAGTAGTCTAACTAATACTGAGATATTTCAACCAAGATTTGAATGAAGAGATAGAGTGAGCCCTGCGTATATCTGGAGAGCATGCCAGCTTGACAAGAGAATATATGTGAAGGCCATGTAGTTGTAGAAACCTTGACAGTTGGAGGAACTGCAAGGAGCCCCAAACTAGGAGCACAAGGCACCAGAGGAAACAGATAAAGTCTGGGGTGGAGGGGCAGGCAGGGTTATGGCTGAGAGACCATCCTATTCCTAGTGAAAACAAGTGATATGATCTTACTTAGGTTTAAAAAAAATCATTCTTGCTGTTTTGTGGTGAACAGGAAGCAGGGAGATTGGCTACAGTCCAGAGGTGATGCTATATTACATTAAAGTGCTCAGGATTTACTTGCAGGTAAAATTTGTATTATGAAAGAAAGAAAAAAGTCAATTATGGCAACCCAGGATTTGGCCTGGACCACCTGAAGAAAATCCATGGCCTAGTCATAGACATTTTCACGTAGGGCACCATCAACAGTAGTGAATCTAAAATTCCCTAAAATGAACTTCTGAGGCCCAGATATCAAATCAGAACCTAAGTAAGAAGGAAAAATATGGTAGATGCATCATGGTGATATTTGCTGAAAGACTGGCTTATAAACAATTGCAAGAAACTTCCTTGAAGCTTTAAAAACTGGGTAGTTTTTGGAAGAGGGTGCTAAGTTCCTGTAGTTGGGTACATGGATGGATGGATGGATGAATGGATGGATGGATAGATAGATGAAAGAAAGAAAGACTGCATAGACAGAAGCAGAGAGAAACCACACATGTGTATGTGTGTGTGTGTGTGTGTGTATGTGTGTGTGTATAAAAAGCAAAAGAGAGAGAATGGATATGTCCAAAATGTTAATGGTAGATGATTTTTATTTACATCTTCCTCAATGCACTGGTATTAATATCATTAAGTAAGATAAAATGAAAGATTATTTTAAAAAAAACGGAGGTGGAGAAAAGAGTGGCCCTGCTACATCTCATGTTTCCTAAGAGACTTAAATCACTATTTTACATTGTCATTTGACGTAATAATCCCTTGATCATTTAAGTGGACACCAAGGCCTAATAGCAAAATGAATGCAACCATCACTCAATGAAGCTATGATATTAGAAAAGCATCCCTGCATTATTTTATCTAGAACATAAAATCCTCTCTCAGTATTTTATCAGTTGTAAAACATTGTGTCCACTGCTTCTTGGACCAACAGTTATCTTTCCCCAAGTGCATAGCTTCTCTGGCCTATATGGGAGAATAGCCAGCACCCCAAGGAAAGCAGGGCCAATACTCATATTCTTATGGCACCTGTGAGTGGGCATGAGAGGCGCTGGCTATGGAATGTCTTAGCAATCATCCAAAGTCTAGGTGAGCAAAAACAAAAATAAAACCTAACCCAAGAAGATATTTCCTGCTGAGTCTAGTTCCTCCTACTATGTTATGGAATAGATGGGTAAGGTACTCTGAGAGTGAAGGAAGATAAACCTGCTTTTGATAAATCCAGCTCTCAAAAACAGAAATCCATGAGTGGAATCTGTGCTCCATGCCTCCTTTCTCCAACAGAATCATTAGGCTGCCTGTATGGGGCAATGTATGGGAGCCAAGGATCCTTGTGAGTTCTACAGCTGGAGTATGGAAGCATTGCTTCCTGTCTGCTGTAGAATATTACATCATGCCCAGAAGCATGAGGATGTCTTTGTTGCTGTCTTCCCTACAGTACTTCTTGATCCTACTAGAAGAGCTGGAAAATGTTATTCCTATTCATATAAATTTATACTTCTGAAGCCCTACAATGTTATTTGTTTCAGTGATTTTCTTTCACCAGCAATGAAATCCATGGGTTGATTATAGGCTATGTCTGTGAAAAATTGAAAGGATTTCTTTTTATCCATTTTGCATTTGTATGCCTTTTCAGTCCCATAGGGAGTCCCCCTGGGTTCTATTCTGGGAGCAGGGTGAGTAACAGTTTTAGCTTTTCATTTGTAAGAAGAAAATCTCCACAGGTTGGAGGGCTCATTGGATACTTAAATTGATATCCTCATCGTGGTTATATTAAGCTATGCAAATCTTTCCATAATGCAACATGAAATGCATTTTAAAAGCACATGCCAATATATGTAGAGTCTTAGACTTTACTCATCTTAAGAAGCACATAATATTCTTAACATTTAGTCACATTTAGATGAAATTTGAACACTTTTGCATTGAGTATATAGTTGATAATGTGTTATACTGTTACATGGTCTTTTTTTCATTTACCTGCCTTATCTTTCTCTACCAACACAATGATCTGCAAAGCCAAAGGTAATATAGATTTACTTAAATCACTATGGAAACTCAATAGTTGATGAGAAAGATAACCTTGCTAACAGGTTGGGTGTTTTATGAGTGAAATAAAGGTATTATACTTACAGAGAAAGTTGGTAAAATAATTAAAAGACTCAATATTTATTTCAAGCAAATGCAACGACTCCCATCTTTGCTCCCCAAGGGAGAAGACTATGTCTTAGTCTATTTTAGTGTCCTCAACACTTAGCATAATGTCTAGTTGCTTAAGAAACAATCATATAGATCGGCTGGCTGGATAGATAATGAAATAATGAGTCATTTAGGGATTGGCTGATGAATGAGTAATGACAAGCGCTTGTGAATCTAGCATAGAGTCATTTTCAGAGTAGCATATCAGTCTTTTCTTTCTTCTTTATCTAGGGAAGAGGGTAAAAAGCACATAAAAATATCTCAGTCCTGATTGGGAAACTCCTTCATCTTGTCAAGCCCCCAGGGATCGCAAGAGAATACTAAAATAAATATCTAATGTGAGTTCCAAATTAATAAATGAGACCTAGCCAGAAAAGTGATAGAGTCTGGCTTAAAAAAAAAGATAATAATTAGCTGGAGAATCCAAATAAAAGGCAACTCTTAGTTATAAGTCAAAAGATGGGGAGGAAGAAAGGGATGTTCTCTGAAGAAACTTAAAAATAGGCCTACATATGAGTAAAAGCTTTATGGTTGTAAGAAACTATATTTCTTCACTACTTGTAAGTTAGGGTTTTAAATAGCTGAATGCTGTTTAAGACCATGTGTGTTTACTTTTCCTTTCCTTGTAGGCAAACACAATAAAACAAAATGTTCCTTCTTTGTAAAATAAATTCTAACCTTGAGATTTTGTGATGTTTTACAGACAGCAGAGAGAGTTGATGGAGTTAAAATATACTATTCAGAGATTTTAGAGTCTCAGAATGATTGTTCCTTTGGGAATGGTACCTCCTAAATGAACCAGAATTTAATTGGAAACAGAAAATGCCATTGTTAAAATTACAACAGACTCCCTCCTCCAGGCACGTGTGCTCAAGTGTTATTCGCACGTACTTAGCAGGCTCTCTGGTGAGCTATGTGTGGCCATGTACCTGCCTTCTTTCCTCCCTTGGCATGTACTTGAGCTATAAATTTGTCACTGAAAATTTAGAAACCTGGGTATGATGCTCATAATAATAGCTTCTTTGTTTCCAGGCTTATTGAGTGAGTGAAAGTAGGTCTTCAAATAGTGAAATTACAGCAATATTAATTACTTCATTTGCAAACTTTATTTTTTTCATTTCAAGCAAAATCTAGATGTATTGCAGGGAAAATCCTGCAGACTTTGGTGATGAATGTGCAGATCAATCAGAGACAAGAATATTTAAATGGCAGCAAACCAACAGCCTTTGAGATTTTTTTCCAGTTTCCTTTTTTTTTTTTTTTTTTAGGAAGCAGTTAATAGAGAAAGGAGCTGAGAAAATACGAAGTCTTAAATGTTAAACTTTGAGCTGAGACCATGAATCTCAGTTATTTAACACTGTTTCTCCTTGTTCCAGATATCTATCGCTGTGTAAAAAACCACCCCAAAAAGTTGTGGGGTAAAACTATAAGCATTTTATTATACTCACAATTTTGTGGGTCAGGAATTTGAGAAAGGCACAGTAGAATGGCTAATCTTTGCTGTAAAATGTCTGGGACCTTAGCTAAAGTGATTTGAATGGGTGAAGATGACTGGAAAAGCTCAATAGGTCATATTTTTAGGGTCTTGGTTCCACCTGTTGGTTGGGTTCATTGATACTTTTTCACTTTGTGTCTATTGGCTTCTTTACTCACCGGTCTGACACCTAGGCTAGGCTACTGGAACAACTGGGATTACCCGTGTATCTTTCTGCATGTAGCCTGTCCATATGGCTAGCTTGATTTTTCCCTACCATGTGGCAGTCTCAAGAAATGGGAGTTCTTACATAGAGTTTGGCTGCTCTAAGAACAAACATTCTACAAGTGGGTTGCCATAGCCTTAGAAATTCTAGAAAACCACTCCAACCAGAATACTGGTCAAACC
The DNA here is from genome assembly GCF_018350195.1 of Panthera tigris. NCBI lineage: Eukaryota > Metazoa > Chordata > Mammalia > Carnivora > Felidae > Panthera > Panthera tigris. Next base: position 75,519,047 of record NC_056662.1, read on the forward strand.
AATTCATTAAGAAAAGGCCAGATTCAACAAGATCCACATCTCAAAAGAAAACTAAGATATGCACCCACATTTAATCTGCCATACCCCTTCTCATAGTATAATCCCATATATTTTTGAAAATTTTACAAAAAGAATTAAAGATAGGGAAAAAAGGGCATGGTGTCAACAAGCCTAAAGATATATTAGCTTCCAGTTTAAGGATATTTTTTACCCTAGTGATCCCTATGTTTTTTTAACATTTATTTATTTTTTGAGAGAGAGACAGACAGACAGAGGGTGAGTGGGAGGGGAAGAGAGAGAGAAAGGGAGACACAGAATCTGCAGCAGGCTCCAGGCTCTGAGCTGTCACCACAGAGCCCAACATGGGGCTCAAACTCACAAACTGTGAGATCATGACCTGAGTCTAAGTCAGACGTTCAATGACTGAGCCACCCAGGCGCCTCTCTAGTGATCTCTATTAAAAGGAGAAAAAGATAATTACTGGTAAGTTTGGTTGTCAGTCAACATGTATACTTTATGTGACAGAAAAGTAAATACCATGAAATGCAAAACCAAAGTGTACAAATCTGGCATATTTAATCCACATTAAAATGTAAAGATTTTTCCTAAAGTAATTGTAACCTCCTAACTTTGTTTTCCCTCATTCAAAACACTTTGGCTTATCTAGTAAAAGGGTCTGTAATTTCTTCTATTAGGATGTATCTAAATGTGCTGTGATTAAAGGGGTTGTATCTCAAATGTGTCCTAATTCAACTGTATCTGTGAATTTTGCAATTTGGCTCTTATGAACTCTGACAATATGTAAAATTACATTTATGGAATTATACATGTTGTATGGAAATTACACTTATTGAGCTTTTAGTCTGTGCCAGGAAATATTTTAAGCACTTAATACCTATTAACTTATTTAAATTTCAAAATGGCCACAGGAAGCGAATAGTAGTATTAGCTCCACTTAACAAATAAGATATTTAAAGCCCAGCAAAGACCTTGCCCAAGATCACAAGGCCAGTAAGAAGTAGGACTGGCATTCAAATTCAGATAGCTAGCTTTACCCAAAGTTCTAAGAACTACGGTATCCAGTACTATGTAAGCTGTCTGGGTATTTCCAAAAGTAACAGAGCCAAAATTACTTTATGTAATTTTTCTGTTTGTGATGTGTTCTTCTGTATTTAAAATCTTGTTTTTAAGGAACAAATCCTTTACATTGTCTCTGTAACCTAAAATCCTACCAATCACAGACAGAAAATATAAACTGGAAAAATAATATCATATAGGGTATATTTTGTACTGTTTTTAAGTAAGGGAGTATTAAACATGTATTGGGAGATATTTTGGTCCTCTGTAACTGGAGCCAATTTACTTGGATCTAGTATTAAACATCTGTTGAGTGCCAGTGACCCACTAGGCCTCGACATAGTTAGTTAGACTCAATTTCTCCAAGATGTGAAGAATAATGCTCATAATCAAGTATAGGATATAAATAGGCCACACTTCCTGTTGACATAGGCACACAGCAGAATGTGTGGGTCATTGTACAGGGCTAAAAGTGAAAGTTGATTTTTATGATTTCCAGGACATCCCTGTACTCATACCAGTTACCATTAGTAGATCAAACATATAGAAGGGCAGCTATCAAATGGGTGATTTTTGTAGAAAATTAAATAAAATTCAATTAGATAACAGAGGATGGGCCAGACTGGACAACTGTCAGTATCAGCTTGGGCTGTTGAGTAGGTACTAAAGTATATGTTATTTCTCCTTCTGAGAAGATACGAGAAAAGTAACAACAAAGAGTGAAAATCAGGAAAACTGCATCAGGATAGACATCCTACCAAAGACTGAATGAGAAACTAGAGATGGACAAGCACAGAGCACAGAAAGCAGTGAAAGTTAACAAGTCATTCTCAACTTGGGAGTTTTGAGAACAGCAGGAAGGTTCTCTACCATCATATATTGCCTATTGTCATTTGCCATGTTGTAAAGTGAGCACGAAGTTTTCCTGAAGTCCAAAGGCTCTTGTAACTGATTGTGTTAGAGCTCCATCCTTCAGGGGGTCACACGGGGCAACTGAGGGATGCCAGCAGTGGTGACATCAAATTTCGGGAAACCTCAGATCAAGGTCATACTAATTTAGAAGAAACCTAATCTTAATTATCTTTAAATTAGAAATTTTGACTTCTGGGGAGTTATTTTGCTTGTACAGAAAACCAGATTCAAACCTCTACGACCTTTTCCTCCTGGGTCAAAGAACCTCCAGATGAAATAACTATCATCCCTTTTTGAGGTGGGCATTCTGTTTTTCCTAATTGTTTCTTGATGCTTGAGTCTTCTGACTATATGCCTTTTCTGGGAGCTTCAGAACTCTCTCCCTCAAGTTTTATCCTACTCATAGTTGAAGAGTACACAGCGGCTTACACCTGCCTATTACAAATTCAGTTTATACTGGTATCTTAGGAGCTAGAGCCTCTTTGGGGAGCATAACTGGGTAGAATGCATATATTTCACTTTGTGCCTTTTATTTTCTGAGTTTAAAAAAAATCCCTTACTTTTAATACTGCCTCATATTAGCCTCTCTAAGATAACTTGAACCATTTTATTTGCCCTTTTATTGAAGCCAATGGGGCATTGCAAATTATCATTGTACTACTGAGTCAGTAATAGCCAGAGAGTTTTAAAAAGCATTATTAAAGGAACTAATCTGAATGCACATCAACTACTTTTCTCATTTGAATAATACAGCCATGTAATTTTTTAAACTGTATTAAAAATTCTCAGTTTAAATTACAGAATACAATTCCACTTGTGAGGCTCTAATGTTGGTTTTTGCAGCAAGGATTTGTTTGTTTTTTTGTTTATATAATACTTCCAAAATAAATTACAAAAGAAAACAATTAATAAACAAAGCCTGAACCAGACTTTAATTCTCTATGCCAATGGAATTGTCTTAAAAATTACTATATGTCAAAGACGATCATAATTTTCTATGTAGTCTAGCCAGAGAAGAGAAGGAAACCTACTCTTTCCTCCATTACTCCAACAATCCCCAAAGAGAGTAAGACAATAATAACTAACATTTATTTGCTCAATCTAGATGAGCGGCACTATGCCCTATGCTATAAATTATTTATTTAATCTTCCAAATAATCCTGAAATGAAGGTATTCCTATTTGCACTTTCCTCTGCTTTGTCTCACCAACTTGTCACCACTACATGTATCCCAGACTCTTGAGTACAACCTTATTGGCTAAGGTCAAGTTTGAACTCTACGGTGGTGACACCCGAGACTCAGGTTGACAATGAATGTTTTGGGACTTTTAGGGATCTGGCCAGAGCTGTGTTTCAAGAATATAAACCTGGAAGTCCATAGTCAGATGCATTTTAGAGAAGAAATTTTTGGATAGAAAACTCACCACAAGACAATTGGCAATAAATAGTTCAGTATTGACATAAAGAGGCTGCAGCTCTGAGAGAAAGAAGAAAGTAACAAGTACCAACAAATCGCTGTGCATTGGCACCCAGAGGGGAACAGGTTTGAAAGGCAGGTTAGATGAACCGACCTGGTAATGGAAGGTGATGGTGCTACTGAAATAGTTTAAATGGACTACAGCAGAGATGATGGTGATGTTTCTTTTAGATATGTTGGCTCAAAGGGGCGCATGGGTGGCTCAGTCAGTTAAGTGTCTGACTTTGGCTCAGGTCATGATCTCCTGGTTTGTGAGTTTGAGCTCCACACCAGGCTCCGTGCTAACACCTGGGATTCTCTCTTTCTCCCTCTCACTCTGTCTCTCCCCCACTCTCTTTCTCTCTCAAAATAAAAGTAAATAAATGAATAAACTTTAAAATGGATAAATGAGTAGATAGATTGATATATTGGCTCAACGTTCTGGTAAAACGTACAGGTGGAAATGCCTGATTCTCCTTTTTGACTAGAGGAGTTAAACAAAAGCACAGTATGACTCTAAAGGAAAATCAGGGAAGACAAAAAAGAAGAGGCAGGCAGGGAAGGGTCTCCTACTTTACTATGTACAAGGGAAGGTTCTCTACCTTTTCTGACCACCATAGAACCTGCTGTTCAAAAAGAAAAAAAAGTGATGTGACTTTACCAACTCACCAAACAGGATGGCCCTTTTAAGAAATCACACAAATAATTAAAACTCTCTGGCAACCACAAAGGGGCACCCATAAACCTACTTTATTACTTCCAAGACCCTCAAAAAAAGAAAGAAAAAATAAAGGGCAAGAGGATGGAGGGAAGGAAAGAAGAAAAGAAGAAAGTAAATAATAGGAAAAAAATACAGACCTGTTTTGCTTTCGCTTTGCTGCTAAATAGGTGGCAAAATAGATTCATTACCTCTTTTAGAGATGACAGGGCTGATAAGAAAGCACATAAATTGCATACATTTTTTTTCTGAAATATGTAGAACTCTAATTTTTCGATATGCTGAGACTCGTTTTTTTTATGTCTTCTACTAGTTGACATCGAGTACTATCTCGAAATGGGAAAGGCTCCTTGATGACAATTCAAAATCTATTTTTAATCCCTCACTTTATAAGATACCTGGAAGGTGAAGCTCCTTGATTGTGGCCTCTGTTTGTGAGTCTCCCAAATAAAAGTGTAAACATGTACCTCTACTCAAAAGAGCACAGCTCCACCTCCAGCTTCCTTCCTCCCAGGATCCTCTTTTACTATTAGGAATGTTCTTGGTATCAGCTTTCTTAACACAGCAATACTGCTCTTTCCCATCTGAAATAACGATTTCCAATGCTTGTTTGCTTTGGTAGTACTTTTGTCTTAGAGTGAGATCATCAGCTTCTGGAACTGTTTTGAAACTCTCTCAAATATTACAAATTTGAGACTGGTGAACACTCACAAATATTTATCAAGCATGTGTTGACCCCTTCACACACCCCTAAGCACAAGGTGATAAAGAAAGATCATTTAATCCAATTCCACAATTCTTTGCTTGGTTTCCTAATGTAAATCAAAATGAATTCTATGGCCACTGGAATGAGATCAAAGGAAGCAAAGGCCAGAGTAATTAGGCAGAAAACTTAGACCTCAAATGCAGGTGTTTCAGGCAAAAGTGAGAGACATCTTTTATTCCAAGAAGGCTGGATATGTTTTTTGTTTTCTCGTTTTATGGAAGTAATTTAAGAATACTCTTGACTTTCCTGTAAACCACCTGAATGACTATCTCATTGGTGGGCTCATTCAGGTACCTAGTTGTTTTCTTAACCAATGAAAATACAAGGGAAATACAGACTGGCAGGATGGAATTCAATTCTTTGTTTCTTTCTTTGGGCAAGTTCTTTCCCTGCTAAGCAGCATGGAATGATTGAAGGAGCATGAGTATTGCAACTGAACAAACAATCAAGCTGAGTAACAATCCCAGCTCTGCCCCACCAGCAGTTTGTCACAATTCATTTGTTCAGCAAACACGTTTAGTGCATGTTACTTTGAAGGTGTTGTGCTAAGTACTGGATGTGGGAAGATGGAAATGCATCGCCTACCTTTAGGAAAGGCAGACATGTGCTTGGGTGCTATTGACTGTGTGGAGTGCTGTGGTTAAAACCATAGGAATTCAATAAAGCCCCAAACGACACTCCCTGAACAGGAAACATTTGGGCTGAGATTTGAAAAGTTAGTAGAGACCTTAAAGTCTTCACTTGTATCATCTGTAAAATAATAGGCATGGGTTTCTCCCACAACTGCTTCACTGGTGTAACACACAAGTGAAGAGTCCTGGCCCAAGGTCTGGCATCAAGTTAGTTCTTCACTAACTCTCCTTTTTGCTAACCTAGCTGAGAAGCCTATGCTTATTTACTTGTTACTCATTTCCTTCAGCTTTGTTCCCATCTGAAATACACTTGAATAAATCCAACAGAAGAAACTAAGTTTCCCCAGGTTTTTGTTTTTTTGTTTTTTGGGTTTTTTTGCTTTGGGTTTTTCTAATTGATGTGTCTACCTCTTTTTTTTCCCAGTCAGGCTGTAAGTTGCTACAGGACGACCCCCATGCCATATGCTTCCTTTGCATCCCCCTTACTGCTTAGCAAAATGTCTGCACACTGTAGGAGCCTAATTAGTGCTCGTGAAAGAAAGAGCAGGGGCAGGCATGTAGTTTGTTCTCAACAAATTATATTAAATTGGATCAACAAGTAGACTAGAAGTAAATACCAAACAGCCACAACACACATTTCAGAGCTAAAAACATTTTATGACTAGCAAATAGTAACAGTCAGCCTGAAAATTAATTCTCTGTTTATTGCCATTTTTGCTATGATTGGTATCTTTAAAAGTCAGGCTTATTAGCATGCAGGTTTACAATTATGCTGTGAGCTCTGAGCCTTGTAATGTCCTGTCATTTTACCTCTAGGGATTTATGTCTGATTCCAGCTCTGTTTGTGAGTGCCTGTAGGAAAGAATGACAGAGCCATTCATGTTTCACCAGCAGATGATGGTGATGATATTATCATTCCCACAATCGGTTTGGTGATGGTAGTTTGAGCCTCATCATGTCTAACAGAGACAAAAATAAAGAAATTAATATTTGAAAACTCAGTGTATTGTGTTTAGCATCATTATTGCCGCTTTTATGGCAAGTGCTTTGACATTTAAGTGAGTTCCCATTTACAATATTGCCACCATAATCTCCTCATTTTGTAATTGCCTTTGGATACTTATAAGGTTTAATTTCTGATATTACTTCTCAATAAAAAAGGAACTCATGTATTCGATTTATGGGAAATTATCCTAGGGATTTTAGATTGTTATTTTAATGTTGGAAGAACTCAGTGCAGCAATAGGTTCTATTGTCAGCTGCCGTAGCCTGCATGAGTTACATGAATTTCTTGGGCTATACAGCCATGGGGATAATTGCGTTCTGGGGGTAGCAACTCCTGTCTTCAGTTGTGGAATAAATGCATAATAAAGTATTCTGAAATGAGCAGTTTATCTGGCTATTCCTAAGAGACCCTTTGACTCTGGGATGGATACAGGACATCTGCCCCAGCACACTTCCCTCTTCCGAAGGCCTGACAGAGAATGCCACTGAAGTGTGGGATTTTCACTAGCCGGCATGATGTCAGTCAACTAAGGGATACATTTGGGAGGGCAGCAAACCAAGGCACTGCCATCTGACGGCTTTGTTTCCACATGATTGATTGGCCAGAGGATCAAGAAGGCAGATATCAGACATGGTCTAAGCATTGAGCTGTAGGACTTGGTGTTTAGGAGGGGAGAAAATTTCTTCGGTTTGGCCCATGGATTGGAACCCAGCACAAAGATAGGGGTCCACCCCACCCCTCTTTTCAAGAACATTCTTAAATTAACTTTATAATTCACATTATAATGTTTCTGAGCAGCCTTGCCAAGCCTAGATCTTTCTTCCATCCAAAACCATTCTGCTTCTTCTATACCAAATGCAAAACAGTATTTCCAAAGCTCTGTAATTCTATAGGGTTATCCTGAGGATAGCTTATTCATCTTTTGGATGTAACAATCAACACTTAGCTATTTCCCAGGCCTAATAGGAGTATTACCTTAACTTCCAAAAAGCCGAGTTAGTGGGTACTTATTTTTTTAGACCACAAAATATGAAACTGAGGACACCAAAAGATAAGGGTTTGAAGGCAGAAATGGTTCTGCAGTAAGTCCTACAAAAATATTTTTTTCCTTGTAGCCTGGCTTCTCTCTACACAATAATCTGTCTACTAAACCCTGGAAATAGGACTATTGTGGATCAAACAAGTTATGTAAATACATTTTTGCTCTAACTGTTGAGAAACTAAATTTAACAAACATTGGGAAGAGAAAGAGAGGAGGTGTGTGATATGATTAAGCAAAAGGATGTTCCTAAATAAATAAAAACCAGGCAATTATTTGCTTAAAACAGGATAATCTAAGCAGTTTGGGAGTCGGCACCATGATTTTCAATAAATCGAACTCCACATTTGTTTACATCACTTGAGCGTTTTATCCATGTTAGACACTAGAAGAAATCTAGCAAGACAATGGGAGAAGTAACCTAATGTTGCCAGTTAGCAGTTAGCTGACAACCTCGGGTTTTAAAAAATTCTTCTTGCTTCTCAGTTAATATTTAAGGATTATAACTATAATCTCTGGGTAATCTATTCAATAGTTTACATGTAGATAATAGTAATAATGTTCTGCAACTACCCATTGAGATAAGGAATCTTCACATTTCAGTGAATAACCAAGGAAAAACCCTGCAGCTTTTAGCTGGCAGTTCAGAGGAAGTTTCTGTTGAGTTTCTGAGGCTGTCAGACTACTATCTCCTCTGCCTGGCCATTTCTATAGCAGCTTTGTTGTGTTTTATGATGATAGTCTCACCCCCTTGAGATCAGCCATAGGAAAGGTACAATAGAAGCATTATTTGTATTGTTTGGTTTTGTATGAGACACACATTGGGAAGCCACTACTTCATGGAATAGCATTTGCAGGAGGTCTCCAGGGGGCACCTCTTACCAATCTTGCTGGCTCAACCCAAGGCTGAATGACAATAAAGAATGGGAAAAATTAAAAGGAAAGGTGCTTTAATTGAACCTGTATTTGTGGAAATGTGATCTAGACCTAGAAAACACCTTTTTTAGTTCCTGGAATGAGAAAGAGGGCTTCTCCAGGGGCCCTCTGCAATGACAGCCAAATCATTACAAACTAAAACAAATGCCCCCCCATTAGCTGGAGATGTACTTCAAAAATTCTTCTTTAAGAAAAATGATTATTCTTCCATTGACAAATAAAATAAGGTAATGGAAAATATAATAAAAAATAAAATAGGGAAGATCTAAAACAGGAGTCAACAAACTTTCTCAGTAAAAGGCTTTAACGTGGCCCATGGTCTCTGTTACAACTACAAACTACCATTATAGCATGAAAGGAGCCATAGAAAATATCATGAACAAATGGACACAGCTTTGTTCCAATAAAATTTTATTTATAAAAATAGGCTGGATTTGACCCAGAAAGCTATCATTTACTGGCCACTGATCTGAAATATTTTCCAATCCAGCTACTCTAAAGTTGAAGAAAGGTCTAAAGTAATGAAGTGAGCTAGCAAACAGGTCTAAAATCGGATATTTTGAGGTTGAGTCTCTTGCCCCACAGTAACATTGTTGCAATGCGCTCACGCCAGACGTTGCTTGCAAAACTTGGACGTTCACATGGAACACCTGAAAGGGCTGGCACCTCAGAGTCTTTATTCCTCCAGAACCACACAAGGCAAGTCATCTTCTCCCCAGCTTCTAACAAAACACCTTACAGCTGAGGTATGGTGGAAAAAATACTGGATTTGGAATGAAAAGGTTTGAATCTGCACCATCACGGTCTCATTCACCAGGTATGTGTACTCAGGCAAGTCAGGATGTTCATGGTTTTCATTTTCCTTATCTCTAGGAGTCAGTATTTAACTCAGTAGGAATCTTGTCAGGATCAAATGAGAAAATTTGCCTAAAAATCCATTATTAATTACAAGGGACTAAACAAATATGAGCTATGTCAATATATAAATAAAATATATAAACAAATGGCTGTCTTCAGGTAAGACAATAGATTATGTGATGGGTTGTGATAAAGAAGCATACAAGTCCTATGTGTGCATAGTCCAGCTGATTTTATGGTATTTCAGGGCCTCAGATTATATCCTACTCTTGACAAGCACATTTGTAAATATATTATTAAAAATGTAATAAATTTTGTATATATCCAATCATGGGAGTTTCAAGACAAAATCCTATTAAGAAAAATTTAATGCTATACTCTATAAGGTTAAAGAATAAACAGCTTTTTTACATTTGAAAGAATGCCTATCACTGTGCCTCTCAATTTGGAACACAATACAAACGAGTCCTGAATTCACAAATGACTCATTGAACCAGAGAATGTTGGAAATTTCCCAGGATTGGGTTGATAAAAATTCCCTCACGCTTCTGACCCCTCATAGGTTCACAACCATTTGCTTCTCTAAAGTCATGTTCAAACCAGTGCAAGGCTCTCTTCCTGGAGAGGTTTCTAGGACATTTTGAAGTAATAAAAGAAAAAACAGCATTGCTATATAATCTGGTTTGGGTGTCTATTTGTGCTGATCACAGTAACTTGCTTTAGGAAGCATTCTAGAGTCTATTGATTTGTTTGTTTGAATCCAACCATCTTTTTTAGAATTACTCGACTTCTATCACTCATTTTAGTTCTATAACTCCAAAAAAGGCATAGAATTAATTATAATTAAAAGGAAAAATTTATTTTTTTATTTTAAGACATAGTTTTGGTGCCCATGGCTTCCAATAGTGTCTGTGAGCTCCAAAGAAATCTTTTGGACTAAACCTTAGGGATCATTGTGATCCTGAAAGCCAGTCAACTACCAGTCTAACACAGTCGAGATCAGTCTAGAAGTACACTCTACATATAAATGTCTGTTAGGAAAAGGAGAGTGCTGATAGGGAAAAAGGAAGACGTGGAAGATACAAGCAGACAACATTCTACACTCACTCAAGCACAGCACGTTTGGTAAGAACACAAATTCATGAAACACGTATAACAAACTGGGAGTTAAGAGCCCTGGTCTAAAGCCAAACATAGGGCTAATGTTCTAGGTACATTTGTGCAAGTCCCTTCACTCTCTGAAGCGACTTCCATTACCTAACCTTTTTGGAGGGTTTGGACTGCATACCCAATCTGCTATCTTTATTGTTTCATGGATTCATGATTCCAGGGATTTTAATAGGAATTTAATAGAATGAATTACGGAAGATTAACTGGGGAGATTATCCTCTGCATATCATAGTGTGATAAAAACTAATGCGTAGACTTCCTGACCTAAGTTCTGCCTCATAATGTAGTTTCTTCTTCACATAGACCGTTGGCTATATAATGACTCTACAACAGACATGTGAATGCTCAGAATGGATTCAATGATAGTTGTCTTTCCTAGGGCCTCATTCATTCCAGAGAAGAAATAATCCCTTCTTGATTCCTAGAACTATGTCCCCACTTCTCCCATCTCTAATGGAATACTCTTGGTAGAAGGTTGGATGTGCTTTGATTGGCTGTGCAGTGGGAGTAGCACACACAAAAATATGAATAGTAGGATCTGAAAATCTCGGGCTTGAAAAAGCAGTCCATAAAAGATGTTATATTTTATATTTAGAAGCAGAATTTTATACCTTATGGATTACAGATTATCCAAGCATAATAACTCTTTCCATCAATGATGAAAGCGATAGACTTATACTGAAAGCGATAGACATATATAGATGAAAACTATATACCTATACTATTAATTACATAATCTAAATACTTGGAAACTAGAATAGAATCACCACCAAACAACTCTTAATGTACTAGGGCAGTAGTTCTCGACTCAGCACAATAATATTATATTTTAATTTTAAAAATAACTAGGGTTCTCCCCTAACCACTAAATCAGGACCTTTGAACGTGAGAATCGTGTCCCACACTTAGAAACACCAAAATGCAAATGGTGCACATGGAGATTTGCCACCCCACTTCCCTGACCTTGCACTACTAAAAGATGCAAGAAAAACGTGTGTAGACACCTCACTTTTCCCACACAAGTCTTCCTTCTTTCATTAGCACATATTCCAATAAAGTAACTATTTTATTTCATATTTCAAGTTTTCATTGAATTATAAAGAGCATAGGTGGATAAGACCACTAGCAATTATCATTTTGGGGAGGATGATGTTGCCTGGAAAAAGGCAGTCAGGGAAGCTGCTCCAGGTGGCCTCTGAGACCCCTGGAGATTTTCTCATTTCTCACTGACTCGTGTTTTACCATCTGTAAAAAGGAGGCAAGGTTTGCCTCTGACCACCCCAGAAGCATGATCTGAGTGAAAATATAATTAAATACGTGAGATCCTAGGGGCCCTTTCCATAAGAAAGGCATGATGCAAAAATGAAGACATCATGATAGTTACTGTGGTTGTCACTACTACTGTTACTTCGCAGTTGTACTACAATATCCCTGTCACTCTGTTAACAATCTTCTTGGGACCAAAAGTGACAGGTGTAAAATGATTTTTTTTTAATGTCACACTTGCTTTGTCTTGTAAAGAAAAGTCTATGAGGACCTCAGAGGAGGCCAAAAATACAGTATTCTTCTAAGCCAAGTCCCTATACCCTCAGATCTAATGCACACACTCATTATTTCACTTTCTCCACCCCTTCAATTACCATGCCTTTTCATTCAAATATAATGTAAAGCTTTGGCTGATTTGAATAGTGTTATAAAACACTGGAGGGACTCTCTTTAGAGCATTAAATTGTGTCAGCCTTTCTTGAATCCAGCCTTCCTGGATATCAGAACAATTTCTGCCTCGCTTCTAGAGGACAAGCTCCATTTCATATTTGTCTCTCACAGAGGCACGTAGTATGTGCGTGGTAGTAACCGCTGCTATGCGCCATTGAAGGATCCTGTGTTCGGAGTAAAGCCCTTTTTCCTTACATGCACGATGAGAGAAACCACACTAACTGAGGTCTGTAATCCTTTCACTTCAAACACTGTTGCGATTTTCTAATTATTTCCAAAAACCCCAATAGGATGTTTTTTCAAAAGCTGAACTACGTGACTGTAAAATCCAATTTGAAGAACAAGCCAAATATCATTGGCTAAAAGAACAAAGAAATCTTTGAATAGTTTAATAGTGTGTATGGGAACATGAGAGCTTTCCTCTGACAAATTTTAAGACAGATGATAAATTATAATAATTAAGGTATTGTCACTCTGGCCCAAAATATATATTCGTAGAGTGGAATAGAATAGAAAGCACAAAAACTGATTTATGTTTATAAGAGTCAATGGGAAAATAAGTGATGAAGACAGGAATTACTATAGTGATTGCAATGTTTATCCATTTATAATTGCCATTCATAGTGTATAGAATATATATTTTCCAAGTCAACAAAATTATTGTTTGTACATGCTATGGTTATCTTCTTTTATTTAAATATACTTATTATTAGTAGTATTAGTATTGCTTTCAATATTATTTTTTTAATGTTTATTTATATTTGACAGAGAGACAGAGCATGAGTGGGGGAGGGGCAGAGAAAGAGGGAGACAGAATCGGAAGCAGGCTCCAGGCTCTGAGCTGTCAGCACAGAGCCCGACATGGGGCTCGAACCCACAGACCGCGAGATCATGACCTGAGCTGAAATCTGATGCTCAACCGACTGAGCTACCCAGGCGCCCCTTGCTTTTAATATTATTAGCATTGATTAGAACTTCCAGAATTGTAATGGACAATGGCAGTGATGGGAAACATTCCTCTGACTTTCCAACTAAGTGGATATTTGTTGTTAATTCTAAACACTTCCCTTTTATTGTGTAAAAGAGATACCCTTTCTCTTGTTTAGTGAAGGTGTATTTTGATTCATGAATCTATGTTGCATTTATAAAAACTTTTCAGCATCTATCTGACGGTTTTCACATTTTTCCTTTTTTTTAAGTTTATTTATTTATTTTGAGATAGAGACAGCATGTGCGTGTGCATGAGTGGGAGAGAGGCAGAGAGAGAGAGGGAGAGAGAGAATTCCAAGTAGGCTCTGAGCTGTCAGCCCAGAGCCAAGCATGGGGCTCAATCCCATGAACCATGAGATCATGACCTGAGCCAAAATCAAGAGTCTGACGCTTAACTGACTGAGCACCCTCACATTTTTTTCCTTATGATGTGATGGATCATGGTCATAGATCACATTTTTAAAATTCTACATTAACCTGTACTAGGTATAGTTTTTATTTAAAGTAATTAGAAGTTGAGAAGATGGTGTTTAACATCTTTGTATCTATAGTCATAACTAAAATTGGCTTATGGTTTTCTTTTTGCACTAATTTTGTGTTAGTCCAAGTATTAAGTAGCCAATTTTTCATACCAGAACTATGGCTCTTATCTATCTGAATAAGCAATCACACAGGATAAACTATACTACCCAAAGCCACTTGAGTTGGAAAATAAGAGTTTAGCTGTTACACCTACTGAATATAATGAATAAGTGCATATTTTAGTTTTCTTTTTTACAGATTAAAACAATTTTGAGAACCATAGCTATATCCATATGACATCAAACCAATTTGTTTATTTGGAAATTAAAATCTTAAGTCATTCATATTATCATATACATGCATAACACATATGAAAAAGAAAAATTAGGTGGATTTTCTTTTTCCTTAATTAAATTACTGACAGAATGTTTGGACTCCATGAAAAAACTCAATCCAGAATACATTTTGGTAAAAACTGGCATTATACAAAGACAAAATTTCTGTGTAAAAGAATTGATCACTGTGAAACAGTGGGAAATCCTAGGACATGGAGTTAAAAGATCTGGGCCCAAGTTAAAAATTATAAACAAGTTGTAAAATACAAAATCAACATACAAAACTCAGGTGCATTTCAATAAGTGTATAATGAACCATGAACAACCCAAAAAGAAAATTAAGAAAGCAATTTCATTTATGAAAGCATCTAAAAAAAATAAAATACTTGAAAATAAATTTAACACAGGAGACAAAAGACTTGTATACTGATAGTACAAAATGATGCTGAATGAAATTAAAGAAGACACCAATAAATGCAAAGACACCCTGCATTCATGAATTGGAAGATAATGCTAAAATGTCAATACTATTCAAAGAAGTCTACAAATTCAATGCAATCTCAATCAAAATCCCTATGAAGTTTTTTGGAGAAATAGAAAAATACAAACCTAAAACACATATGGAATCTCAAGGAACCACAAATAGCCAAAACAATCTTAAAAATGAACAAAATTGGATGTCTTACTCTTCCAGATTTCAAAACTTATTACAAAGCTAAAGGCATCAAAACAGTGTGGTACTGGCATAAAGACAGACATATAGACCAATGGAGTACAATAGAGAGCCAGAAATCAGTCCTTTTTTTGGTGATCAAATGATTTTTTGACAAGGTTTTCAGCAAATGATGTTAGGTGAACATGATAATCCACATGCAAAAGAATGAAGTTAAACCCTTACCTTACACTATATACAAAGATTAACTTAAAATAGATCAAAGACCTAGATGTAAGAACTAAAACCATAAAACTCGTAGAGGAGAACATAGGAAATATGCTTCACGACAATGGATTTGGCAATGATTTCTTGAATATAACAACAAAAGCACAGGCAACAAAAGAAAAAATAGTAAATTGGACTTCATCAAAATTAAAAAAAAAAAAAAAAGCTTTGTGCATTGAATGATACTGTCAATAGAGTAAAAGGGCAACCCATGGAATGTGAGACAGTATTTGCAGATCTTATATCTGATAAATTGACATCCAGAATATATAAAGAACTCCTACATCTCAGCAGCAACAACAATACAAACCCAACTAAGAAATAGTTAAAGGACTTGAATAGACATTCTCCAGCAAAAGATATATAGATAACCAATAAGCATGTGAAAAGATGCTCAACTTCCTAATCATTAGGAAAATGCGAATCAAAAGCACAATGAGATACCACTTCACGTTCATTAGGATGGCTACTATTAATAAAACAAAACAGGGGCGCTTGGGTGGCTCAGTTGGTTAAGCTTCCAACTTCAGCTCAGGTCATGATCTCATAGTTTGTGGGTTCGAGCCCCGTGTCAGGCTCTGTGCTGACAGCTCACAGCCTAGAGCCTGCTTTGGAATCTGTGTCTCCCTCTCTCTCTGCCCCTCCCCCACTCATGTTCTGTGTCTCTCTCTCTCTCTCAAAAATAAATAAACATTAAAATTTTTTTAATAAAACAAAACAGAAAATGATAAGTTGTTGGCAAGGATGTGGAAAAATCAGAGCCCTTGTGCTTCACATAAATGATGCAGCCACTGTAAAAAACAGTATAATTGTTCCTTTAGAAATATATATATATATTCTATAGAATACATATATCCTATATATATTCTATATATATAGAATATATATATAGATTCTATATATATAGAATATATATATTCTATATAGATTCTATATATATAGATATATATATAGAATCTATCTCTCTATATATATATAGAATTACCATATGATCCAGCAGTCCCACTTCTGGGACTTACCCAAAATAATTGAAACAGGAACCGGAACAGATATTGTACACCATTATTCATAATAGCCAAAAGGTAGAAACATTCCAAATAACCATCAATGGATGAATGGATAAACAAATGTGACATACAATGAAATATTATTCATCCTTAAAAAATGAATGAAACTCTGACACATACACCAATATGAATGAACTTCGAAGATACTACGCAAAGTGAAATAACCCAGATACAAAAGGACAAATATTGTACACTTTCACTTATATGAAGTAGTTAGACTAGTGAAATTTATAGAGACAGAAAATAAAATGGTGTTTCCAGGGGCTGGAAGAAGGGGGAGATGGGTGTTATTGCTTAATAGATACTGAGTTTCCATTTCAGAAGATAAAAAAGTTCTGGAGATGGATGGTAGCGATGGTTGTTCAACAATTTGAATGTACTTAATGCACTAAACTTTGCACCGAAATATGGTTAAAATGGTAAATCTTATCTATATTTCACCACGCACGGAGAACCACCCTAAACTACTTGAGACCAGGGATTATGTCTTATTTCTCTACGTATAAAATGTTGTCTACACATCACGTCTGCTGGTATCAGATGGAGCAGGTTTTGAAACCCAGATTTTTCATTTACTGTTTATTTGACTAGTAATTAGTAACTTCTCAAAACCTCTGTTTCCATATCTATAAATGGCAGTTATATTATCTACCTTGTGAGTTCACATAAAGCATAAATGAGCAACATATCAAGAAAACCAGTTATGATGCTGACAAGTGTTAGGTTATCAAATAACTGCTCACTATTATTCTTGTCCTTGAACTCAGCATGACTGACACAGTTCTTACCTCTGATACCACCTGTATGACTAAGTATGACTTTGGCCATGATTTTCTGTCTATATAGTGGGAACCATGTCGGCTACATCACAGAGTTGCCATGATGATTAAATAAGATGATGAGAAAATTCATGCAAATTATAGGATATATAAAAATAATATATTATAGGGGTGCCTGGGAGGCTCAGTCAGTTAAGCGACTGACTTTGGCTCAGGTCATGATCTCATGGTTCATGAGTTTGAGCCCTGTGTCGGGCTTTGTGCTGACAGCTCAGAGCCCGGAGTGTGCTTCAGATTCTGCGTCTCCCTCTCTCTCTCTGCCCCTCCCCCACTCACATTCTGTCTGTCTCTCTCTCTCTCAAAAATAAATAAATATTAAAAAAATATTTTAAAAATAAGATATAAAAATAAGATATTTCGCTGCAGGATGATGAAATACACTAGAAAGTAGTGCAAAAATGTTTTTCTTTATACGTGCATTTGCCACAAGGAACAGTTTTCAACATTGATTTTAAATGTAACAACATATTTCAAAAGAAAATATGCAGGAACTTCTAAATCTGGAATTACAATATTCAAGTTTCCCAGACATATATGAAAAGACTGATCACTCCCACACAAAATAAACACATATTTCACGGTGGCACTTACACTTATGAAAAAGGACCCAAATACTTATCATTCTGAAATGATTGCTTACACCGTACCTCCCAACCAAGGAAAAGCTACCTCTGATTTCATCGTATACTCAGCCTCGATGAGATTTTCTTGAAAGAGCCAAAGCCTCCACAGTTGAGTGAAACCAGATGCTCAGTAATCAACTGAGGGCGTCTGGTTTTCAAAGGCAGCATGTTGGAGGTTTTCCTATTACCTAGAGGAAAGCACTGGCAAGAAGAGGCATTTTCTGTACATGCACCTTCTTCTCCAGGGCAGCAGAGGGCACTCCAGCTCCACGAGAGACAGCCCTCTCAGGCCCTCAGCTCGCCTTACCTTCCTGGCCTTGCTGACTGAAGACATGTGAAACCCAGCCCAGCAGAACCCCTCTGTTCTCACAACTAAATTCCACTGGAAACCTATTTCCATTCCCTGAGAATTATCAGCACACTAACAAGGAGTAAATGGAGACCTGGTGAAGGGAAATTTTGTGTCACACGATGCAGCTGGCTGCCTCAGACCTGACCAACTTCCTTTCACCCCTCTTACTTATATCCCAAAGGCAGTTGACAACATCTGTGGCAGAAACTGTGAAGGAGCAACAAATACTTCCTCCAGTCCATAAGCCAAAGAAATTCCACTCAGGAATATTACGTTCCAGCCAAAGAGCATGGAACTGGCAGTCTGGCTGAGGATTCTCACCAGCTCTCAGTAAGTCTCCCAAGTAAAGGGAATAGGATGGGGAGGTCCTGGCACACTGTCGGGGAAAGGTTGGGGCAGCAGATACAAAAGCAGTGGCCCTACTAGCCTTGATCAAAATAAACAGTCATCTTCCTTAAAATATGTACATGTGTAGAAACGTCTGCTACTAAAATTGTGCAAAGAAACTCCGCTGCCTCCTAAAGGGGTGCACTGAAAGAATTGCAAAACGATTTAAAAAAACCAATAAATTAAAGAGGAAAGGTTTCATAAAGTTGCAGCTTTTTTCCCCCCTGACCCCATTATTCAGTTAGCTATTCAAATGACCCTAATTTAATTAAAAGAAAAACCCAGGTAAAGTGTTTTTTTGACAGGTTCTCTTCATTCCATTCATATTGCTTAGGAACCTAGATAATTCTCTATAAGGTCATCCGATGAGGATTTGCACTCCTCTCTGTTTTCTCTGTGGCCTGTCCCCATTTTCCTCATCCTATTTTTGTCATCCAATCTCCTTCAGTCAACATGATATACATTCTTTCTAGATCAGCCAAGCATCACAAAGAAATAAAACAACCATCCGGATTTGAATCTATGTTAACTAATATATCATTAAAGTCACCTTGCCTCCGTGGCTTTGCCAAAACTCTGGTGAAATTTACATTGAAGGACATTCATTATGATTCCCTTCTTCAGGTGATTTAACAAGTTTCAGGAAATGGGGGTATGTGGGATATAGGATAAATTGTTAGCTAAATCTAGGCATTGGCCTTCAGTGCCATACCAAGGGGTATGCCCTCCAAATGGGTCTTCAAATGATCAAGAACAGGTTCAAATCTGGACTGATTTTTTTTTTTATCTGTGTTACCTACAGTACTTAACTTCTTCAAGCCTCCATATTCTCAGATATAAAAATAAAAATAGGGACAATATAGGGTTGTTAAAACGACTTATAGTTCATATTCATATTTGAACAAAAACGCTGGATGCTCAGTAAACATGACATTCTCCCCTCGATTAAAGCAATGAATTAAATGCTATACTTACTACCAAGCACTTGCTTATTTCTGGCTTATGGGAAGTTCAAATTCTTCAGTTCACTCTCTCCATTTCAGGACACACGATGTCAGCAAGCTTCGTGGAGGGAAAAAAGGGGGGGGGAGATATATTTAGATACAAATTATTGTCCTTTTATCCTGAAAACTTCAGAAGAGCCTTCTTTTATCTATTCAGAAATTTTTCTGGTGTCTCTGAAAATGAACAAACAGACCCAAGGAAGACTGACAAAGAACAACCTGACTTAACAAGATTTGTGTAGAAGACTTTGGTGCAATACTGTCAGCATTTCTAAATCACTCTGCACATCTAGGTTTCTTTCCAAATAGTATATTGATTACTTGCAGCCAAATTGTGGTCTTTCAAACAGCATGTTCCTTTATCATGGAACCAGCGGTTTCAGATTCCATAATTGAGAGCTACATAGTTTATAGGAATTGATATTCAGAATATGACTTTTTAGTTTGAAGCTGAATAATGATAGATGTCCGTGGAGCCTGGTTGCTTGCTGGGAAAAAATAGTGCATTTCAAGTTTCCATATTTTTGCCAGGGGAAACAGCACCTTATGCATTCTTTCAGAAGAGAAAAATATTTCCATCTATCACACCAGTTTAGAAGACCTAATTCTAGAAATGTCATTGTAATAGTTTCTTCTTTTCTTGGGATGGCTACTCAAAACTAAGAGAAACTATAGAGAAAATAAGTTATAAATTCACCTTCTCATTCCAGCAAAATCATTTGCTGCATACTATATGTAGCACTGTCATTCTGTCTTTAATGCTCAATTTTGGATTAGGAAAAATAATAATGGAAAGAATGTATCACCTCGTTTTCCATGATGGGACATGATACATTCGTACCCTTTAAATACAATGGAAGTGAATGCAGACTTCTTGGCCATAATTACTATGTATTAAGTGAAGATCAAATAGTCTTCATTTTTATTTCACCCATATTATCTGGAAAATATCATTGACATACCTGCTCTCTTCCTCTCTTGAGAAAAAAAAATTAAGTTTTATTCAAATATAAATCTAACAGTCTTTATATTTTCATAAAATATTTTGGAATATATTTTTAAAAACAAACTCTCTAATTAGTTAATAATGGTACAAATATCTTACATCCTGCATGTTTTTCCCTTACATCCAATCACTAAAATTTAGTGATGTAAAAAAAAATTAAAGTTTATGTATCATTTTTTAAAAGTGTTTATTTATTTTGAGAGGGACAAAGAGAGACAGAGAAAAAGAGAGAGAGGGAGAGAGTGGGGGAGGTGCAGAGAGAGAGAGGGAGATAGAGAATCGCAAGCAGGCTCCATGCTGTCAGCACAGAGCCCCATGCAGGACTCCATCCCATGACCATGAGATCATGATCTGGGGCAAAATCCAGGGCCGACTGCTTAACTGAGCCACCCAAGCGCCCCTAAAGTTTAGTGATTTATAATCCAAATAGACTTTCTGATTGACATCACATTAAATATGAGTTTGAAAGAGAAGACAGAAGTATTTTATGCAAAGATCTGGAATATCAGCTTCCTGAGCAAAATATAGTCAGACTGGTAAGACAAATTGCTTTCCTACTGCACCAGAATATAAAGGAAATGTCCTGTTCTCTCAGGTAGAAATGTATGTGGAGAATGTGAACTACTTAATGACACGGGAAACCGTTCAATTTTCTGGTTCTACATGCACGTACTGCTCTAAAAAGCACTATTTCCATAATTTACTACAATATCATGTAATTACAATTTTGGATGTAGATCTGTGAGACTCCTCAGTTTGAGACTACATCAGTCTACCCTGATCCCTCTCTTCCTTCAAGTTCTAGAATGGGGTATCTTGCACTTTGATACTTAAATTTCATTCAAACAATTCCATATATATTTTGGCTTACACTTCACAAAGATTACACATTCTTTATATATACAGAATCGCAAAATTTTGCTTCTTGTAGACAGTCATAGTTTCTTAAAAAGTGACAGGCATAGAATAGGACCTCCAAAAACATTTTTTCATAATAAATTGTCTTTGGAAATATTATTGAACACAAACAAGACTTTTAGAAATCATAGTGATTTGTGATATTAATATAAAGAAACCATGAAAAGTTGTTTGCAAGCTACAGTCTTTTAATCACAGTTATTTTTTCGCCTTTCAGCCTCTCCCCTACTCACTCAAACACACACACTCCTGAGCCAATAAGGGGGGGGCGGGGTCATTTTGCTTTCCTATCAAATCCTGAAAACAGTAATGTTATAAATTCAGAAATCATTATTTTTCTTAAGTATAATTGATAATTTTCAATGGCGGTTCTGAAGAAGTATATAAAACTATCTAGATGATAATCTTGAAACCAAGTTAACTGAAACATATACATTAGAAGCCAACATACCTAAGTTTTGAAATTAATAAAATTCCTTGGTAAAGTTTGCACGCTCCAGGATGTGATTTCAAGAGATTACCTCCAGAATAGTCTCATTAGTTTTACGGAAATATGTAAACTGTATTTAAAGTTTTATTTTGTTAACCTTGACAGATATGTTTTATTATATTAGAATAAAAGAAAAAATAAAATTAAATACAATTTAGGGGCGCCTGGGTGGCTCAGTGCGTTGAGCGTCTGACTTCAGCTCAGGTCATGATCTCACAGTCTATGTGAGTTTGAGCCGCGTGTCGGGCTCTGTGCTGACAGCTCGGAGCCTGGAGCCTGCTTCAGATTCTGTGTCTCCCTCTCTCTCTGCCCCTCCCCCGTTCATGCTCTGTCTCTCTTTCTCTCAAAAATAAACATTAAAACATTTTTTTTAATTTTTTAAATTAGAATAAAGGAATATGGTATTAGTGAAAATGGAAGGGTTTTTTTCTTTTTTTGTAATTTTAGAATTATGCAAAGTATCTCAAAGAATTATAAGATCCGAAAGATATATGAAAATAAGATATTTTATTTAAAACCTAGTGGTCAATTGGTTAAGAGTTAATCTTTACCTTTCAAATTCAGTAAGTAAAAAAAAAATTGTCTGATTTGCTTCTCATAGAAGCACCTGTGAATTTGAAATTACAACTGTTTTTGAAGAATACCATATGAGGATTAGGGAATCCTATTTTGGGAACTGAGTGGCAAGTATTGTGCACCAAGGCGAAAAAAAAATCTACATGAAATTATTTTGGCCTTAAAAAGCAGGAGTGGGGGGTAAAACTGAAATATGGAGAGTAAAAGAGTTTTCAGCTCCAACATATACTTTATTCCCCCCCCCACACACACACACATATTCAGTCACTTTTTAAAAAATCTTTTACCTGAATTTATGTTAAAATTCACTTTTAAAGCAAGAATGATTCTGCACTAGATGGGATTCTTCCCGAAATAAACATGAGTAGTGGCTATTTCATCCAGCTTCTCCTTTATCACTCTAGAGAAGGAAAGTCGACAGACTTTGTATCTGCAATGTAATTAGCTTACAGAGGTAGGATCATAATGAAAGCAAAATTCACATTATTACAGCCTTGTGATTGCTTGCTTATTCTAACTAGAATAAAAAGTGAATTCCACTATGTACATTCGAAGATTTATTGAATCCATTTTCTAATATTTTCCCTCCAGAAAAGCAGGAGTTTGATTAGCAAGCTGGAACACTAAAAATGGTTCCTGAGTGCAGAGTTCCCATCCTGTGTCAGGGGGATCAAAGAAAGGGGAAGAGCTCCAAAACAAACATAGTGTTTGCTGTTTGGCCACCATAAATTGTACAACGCGTTTCTACTGCCAAGTTACAATTAAATTGTATTTAGGAGAAGTTACACATTGTTCTTAGAAATAATACTAATAATGATCCTGTCAATCAAAATTCCTGAAACTGAACTGAAAGCTCTTTGTTGGGTCTCGCCATCAAGGATGCATTGCAGGTGAAGAATTATTGATAGCCAGATGCACAGACTACATCTTTAGATCCTATGGCCTAAGGTCATGAAGGTGAGGGAAGCAAAATAATGCCGTTCTCATCTAGCAATAATGGACTTGCCAGAATTTGAAACAAAACTCTCCTTCCAGCTACTGCTTTCATGTCAGAGAAATAAAATACAAGTACAAAATTTAAAGCTTTGTGTGTCTAACCCTTTCTGACCCCTTTTACATTCAGTTATTAATAATAATAACTATGATAATAATGCTTATGCCCAGGGCTGGAATGAGGGTTAATTAGTTAATATTTATAAAGCTTTCTGAAAATGAAAAGTACTATTTAAACACTCGGTATATTCTTTTCTTTTCTCCTTTCACCCTTTACTTTCATTTCCTTCTTTTATCATAGATCAATTTATTTTTTTCTCCTGCCTGGCTAATTTTTTTCACTGGCTATATTTTCTCCTCTTTTTTCTGTTCTTGCCCTTGACTCCACATTGATCCCTATCACTCTCACACTTCAACCTTACCTTTGCTCTTCTCCCCTCCAGTGCTGTAGGCACCTCATTCTCATTTCATTTTTTCTGTCTAGTTCCTTTATTCGCTCCACATTCTTTCATCTTTTGCCTGTATATTCATCTTTTTCATTTTCCTCATTTATAAAAAAATCAGTAAAATATTAGAAGTGATATAGCTGTCAATTAAATTTCGTATCCATATTATGGCCCTTTGAGACCAAGAAGTAGATAAATCCAATTGGTTGCCCCAAACCCTTCCTACTAGATAGCCCATTCTATGAAATCATAGACTGCAACCATCTGGAAGAGTTTCTCCCTTGTTTCCTGCAGAATCTCAACAAAATATTGCTTCTAATGAATCCCTCCATTCGGAGAGCTTTTAAAAAGTCTTGATGATACTATGAGTTTTCAACAGGTTTATCAAAGGGCATATTGTATGTGAAACCAGGTTTTAGCTGGTTTCACATAGATATTTCCCACTGTAAGTGCAAATTCTTTTATTTTTTAATTTTTTTTAACGTTTATTTATTTTTGAGACAGAGAGAGACAGAGCATGAACGGGGGAGGGGCAGAGAGAGAGGGAGACACAGAATCGGAAGCAGGCTCCAGGCTCTGAGCCATCAGCCTAGAGCCCGACGCAGGGCTCGAACTCACGGACCGTGAGATCGTGACCTGAGCTGAAGTCGGACGCTTAACCGACTGAGCCACCCAGGCGCCCCTGTAAGTGCAAATTCTAAAGACTTGGACCACAATAAAGAAATTAGAATTTATCAATTTATCATCCCCTTTCTAAAAGTAAAAGTGTAGAAATAATGCAGCTAGCCCCTAAGGCCTACACAGACACACACACACACACATTTAATTGTAGTTATAAAGATCAAGTAAATTTTAATTCTATATTTTAATATGTTTCAAGAGATTCTATTGTTTGAGAGTTTTACTCAGATTTTAGAAATAAGATGGCAGACATGAAGACCTATTCGGTTTATAAGCTCATGACTCAACTAGTTGCTTCTTAATTGTTCTCACTCATCAGAATCCCTTTATCTAGTTATATATATTGTCATCTGAATAATCTAACTAAATCATTGAAACATTGCTATATTCTTGCTCAAATGCCTTCAGGACTTTCCAATTGCTTATAAGGTTCAAAGCTTACCAGTTAGGACCTGCAAAATCATTCCTCAGCTTAAATTTTCAAGTCAAATAAAATATTTAGTAAACACATACTGTGTGCTATGTTAGGTGCTGTTGGGATACAACTTCCCAATTATATCTGCCTGGAGACCATGGGAAGTACTTATGGAGATCATAAGAAGTATAAGCCATTGTATCTAAAACCAAAACATCCAGCAGAACTTCGTATGGCCCCTTTGTTTAGCTCTGCTCATCCAAACTTGTGTTGCCTACAACCAGTTGTTAACTAGTTTCACAACACCCTCTGTGCTTTCCAGTCTCTGTGCAATTTCGTAAACCCAATAGGACCCTGCCACTGCTCTCTGCCTACCAATTTTTAAAATATCTTTACCAGAAATTTTGAACTGATTGTCTTCATCCTGTGATAATTATTGCCCTATACACTTATTTTGATGATTAATCCAGCATAATCTTGTTTTATTTACTCAACAGATATGCATTAAACTCCTGCCATGATCAGGAAACTATGTTAAGTTTTGTAGGAGTTGTGGGAATGGCAGCTGCTGCCATTAGGATATTTATCTTCTCGGGGATATAAATAAGGAAGAAGGTATATTAAGTAACAATGAAAGCTATCAGTTAAGTGTAGGCATACAGATGAAGAAGAAAACATTTCAGCAGGTAGTCAGTAGGTAGTATTAGAACTGGGTATGTTACTGATGGATAAAGAAGAATGGAAGGTCTTTTTAAGAAGCTGTATCAATCATATTGCTATGTAACAAATTATCCCAGAATTTAATGGCTTAAAGCAACGAACTTGCATTTATGATCTCATATTTTCTGTGGATTAGGAATCTGGGTGCCGTGTAGTTCACTGTCTCTGACTTAACGCATCTCGTGAAACTGCAATCAAGCTGTTGGCTGGAGCCAACAGTATCTCTGAGATCAGCTGCAGTATCTCTGAGAGGTTGCACTTCCAAGATCACTCACCTGGTTATTGGCTAGCCTCAGTCCCTTGCTATGTTGGTCTGTCCACAGAGATACCTTAGGACAAGGCAGCTGGCTTCCTCAGAGTGAGAGATCCAGAGACACAGAGAGACAAAGACAGAAAGCAAGTACACCCAAGGCAGAAAGTCAAGCTTTACAACCTGATTTCAAAACCGGCATCATATTACTTATGCCATGTTCTACCCATTATAATCAAGTCACTAAATCCAGCCCCCACTGAAGGTGATGAGATTACACAAGGGTGTGAATACCAGGAAGTAGGCATGATTGGGACCCTGTTAAAGAATGACTTCCACAGCAATGATGATAATACAGTGAAAGGGCAAGGGGCAAAATATTTAGGAAATGGTAAGCATTCCAGGCTAGACATGTCATAGGAAAAGAGAGTTCTGATATTGCCGAAGAGTCTGATTTTATGGAGCTACTAAAGAAATGTTGAAAATATTTATAGGAACACTACGATCAGGGTGACATTAAAAAAAAATTCAACTCATTGTATTAAGCACAATTTTGAGGTAGCAGTCTCCAAATAAAGGTGTATAGTTAAGAAATTTACATCACAGCCAAAACATTACATCCACTTGAAACAAGAATTATTCTGAACTGTAAAGTTATATTATATAACTTTTTATGCACCATATATATCTTGTCTATCTGTGACTAAATCTTAAGACAATGATAGGCTATGCCTTTGTATCCTCATTGTGTCTAACACAATGTACCTAGTTAGAGCTGCATAAATATTTGTTTTTTAAAAAGGCAGGGAAAAGATCATGAGAAAGTAGTATTCTGGAAGGGAAAAGAGTTTTCAAGAAAGATGTGGCTGGTTTTCTCAAAATAACACAAAATATTTGAGTTGTAACTGAAAAGAGAACCCTAGATATAAAAAGTGAGATATCTTTCCAAAAGCATTACCAATGGGGAGATAATGTAGAACCCAACACAGTGAATAGATACAGAGCAGAGAAATGGAAGAACTCAGGGTAGACTTTGTTTGCAGGGAGTTTGGTGGTTCTGGGAAAAAAGAAAGTATTATAGTAGCTAGGAAAAACTGTGGTTGAAGTAAGTGAATACAGGCACATTTTTTGGCTGAAAGGAGGCAGTTAGTGGAAACGGGAAGAATTTAAAGACTTGTGAGAGAAGAAAGAGTTTATGGTGTAAGTCTCAGAACAGACAGAAAAGAATGAGGTTTAAAAAAAATGCACAGATGGTGGCATTAATCGTGGAAAGACACAGGAACAACTCTTCCTCCAAGAGACAGGAGGAAAATGTGTGTGATGTGTGAGAAAACATTTTTAATTCACACAGTTCCATACCAAAGTCTCTGCTATCAAAATGATCGAAATGATTTTAAAGACCATGTTATATTCTGGTTTGTGAGTCACAAATAGAGATCATCTAAGGGTACAATTAGGTATATGCAAAGTAATATAAACTGAATCCACAACAGTATCTTTATTCTAATATTTTTTGTTTCATTTCATATACTTCTGCCTGATGGGACCTAAGGAAAATCTATTCTCATAAAATAAACAAAGTACTCATAGAGTGTTATGTTACTATTACGTCAAATGACTTAAAAAGAATGTTATTTTTCCCCACATCATCAAGAATGTTATTTAATGACTATCTGAGCTCCTATGATATGAAATGCATCAAGTTAGAAAATGAAGAGGAGACAAAGACAAGAACAAGGAGTCCTTGACTTTAAAGAACTCACAATAGAGGAAGGAAGGTAGCAAGTACACAAATTCCTCTGACGTGGAATAGACGGCACGGAACTGTCAGTAACAAATTGATAGGGATTCCAAGGAAGCAAAGATGGTCTTCAGATATGGTCATCAGGAAGTCCTCATAAAAGAGACTACAATTTACATGGAACTGGCATCTTTATAAGACTTTTAAGAAGAACCATGAAGAGAAAGAATGCTCTAGTGTCAGGCAGCAACATGGATGAAGACACAGAGTTGGAAGATTACAGAAACTATTCAGAGAAAATCAAGTATCCCAATTAGGCTCAAAAGTAGTGGCATGAGGGGGAGAGTTGGAGAAAAGCCTGGAACATCTGGGGCTGTAATAAAATGGGGTTTTCATCAATGAGTCAATAGATGCAAATCTATGTTTTAAGAAGCTCAATCTAGTGGTGATATGCTTTAGAGTCAACAGAAAAGGTAAGGAGAATTCAATTAAGAGCCTGTTGTGGTAATCCAGACAAGTAATGGGAACAGAAATGGAAACAATGTCTGAATGGAAACCCTCAGTAGGATGTGTGAGGCCTCGGAAGGTGAAATGCAAAGGATAAAGCAAAATGACTGGATGTGAGGGTGGTGAGGGAGAGCCAGGAATGACTCCAATAGTTTTCAGTTTCGTTGCCTATGCTGCCAAGAATTCTCAGAGTTTGGAAAATGGACAGTCTCCAAGAATCGCAATTTAAGGATAGTGCAGAGCACTGTGGAAGTCAATGCATACTTCAGAAGATTTACCGTTCGGACTGAAGGTTAGATAATGGCCTGGGTGAGAGGCTATAGTCGCATCATACCACAGGCACTGTAACGAGCAGTATGCTAGTGTGAGGAAATAAAGTTACTACACAGTAGGTACTGGTGGCAAAATGTGGTCAACTTCTGTAATAAAAAAAGGATCTTGCCAGAACATTCCACATTTTCCTTCCTTAGCAAAATATTCCTCTAGCATCCATTATTAGCTCTTCAGGATCAAGCACCTTTATGGAAAATCCTAAAACATCCCTAGCTTGTTCCTAATCAGGGAGACCTGAGAACAGCATAAAGCCATAAAGAAACTTGAATTATAATAAGCACAATCCAGTCAGCCAATCAGTGTAAGATATATTATTTATGTCCCCAGTAAAGGATGCAGCAAATAGATGCTCTGTCCTATCATCCTGCACTTTGAAGTACACAGACTCATTACAAATGAGACCCTAAGTTCTTTTTTTTTTTATTTTACTCTATTTTTTCTTTTCCTTAAATCAGCAATCCACCATATAGGCTCTTACTGATATTAGAGACATACGTCTCTTAATCCAATGGTATATGAATTATAGCAGTAAATGGCTTTGAAAGTGCCTCGAAAACAAAATATGGAAATTCCCACCTCACTCTCCCAAGAGAATAGGATGAGCAGTCATTATGTTTGTGAATTCAGAGAATGCTACCCTGTTGTTCAGAGACAGCAGGTATATAATTGTTTGTCTCTTTCTCTCTCTGAAGTAGTTTTTTTTTAACGTGAAACCTCAGGCATACTCAAGGACAGCTTGCCAGATTGGTCAAGAACACTACTATATCTACATATTCACTAAGTCATAAATCTTCTATACTTTGGCTATGCATATATGACACATGACCCTTATTTCTCCCCTGTGGTAGCTTACTCAGAGACAATAGAGGTCTATGAAAGCACAGTGCTTCCTTCACAGGAAATATTTCACACATACCTCTGCACCTACCAACACATCAAGTAATTGAGATAGCCTGGAAACGAGTGTAACATTAATTCTCTTAAATAGACTAATTTCGCTCAAATAAGCAAGAAAATTACCTCACATATTTGCTATCTACACACAATAATGCTATCTACATGTTTCTAGACTTTGGTTATGTTTTATAAGAGCTAATAAACAATTCTCTGAATTCCTCTGGTATTTGGTTCAATCTGTCTATCAGACATTAATTAGTTCTATAGCAATCTCTCCTGGCTGTCCTGTGGAAAGGCAGCACAAGGGAAAAATCAGTCAGGATAACAAAAGAAATACTTGCCTCCATTCTGACCAGAAAAATTTGTCATTAATAGAAGGTTCAACATTCAGATCCAAAGCTCATTTCACTTTCTCATGGGAAAAGAGACAACTATACCATGAACATTAGCCAAATTATCAGTAAATTGAGAGATGTTTATTTGGCAATTTTACCACTAATACTTATAAAACAAATAGGTATAGGCCTTTTGAGTTTGCTTGAGTACACTGGAGAAAAATGACACTTTTAATAAATATACCAGGCAATTCAGTGACAAGGGACTTCCGAGCTATGGGTGCCATTCATATTTTCTAAGAATGTAATCAGAAAGATAAAAGAAAAACTAATGCAGTGTTATTACTTCTAATGTTTCCCCATTTCACTTAATTATGTCTACTCAAAAAGGAGCTCTCATTTCCCATGTTTCATATATGTTTTAGCATTTCTTTTTCTCAGTCTTTTGGTGTATATTGAACTAATCAAGGTTCTCGGTTGCAAGTAAGTGAAGCCAGATTTGGCTAATGCAAACAGAAAATAAATTCTTGGGAGGATCAGTAGGGCCTTCTGTAATTGATGGACCAACTGGAGAATTAGCTGAGAAAATATATAGGAACCAAAGGAGGTGGGTGGATAGTAGCAGAGAACACCACCAATGACACAGCACAGGGGTGGTATAGACTTGACTTCACCCTACTCCAGCACCATCGTCAGTCCCCCAAAAAACTCAGCATCTTTATATCATCATCTAGATTCAAAATCTCAGGCTGGAACATCCAATCAATGGCACTTCAGATATGTGTCTACACCTTCACTCACTGAGAATGGAGAGACATTGGACCTACAGTGTCTTTACTGGGAAGTATGATTGTGCCTGACAAGGCTCACACAAAAGAATAAGTAATTCAGCCCATTAAAGACAGAACTTCTCATGTTGGGCAAGCAGAAAACATGGCAATGCCCATTATGCATGCTACAAGAATTACACTCTTAAAAATCACATAATTATATTGCTATGAGGTAAGCATATTGAATTTTTAATTTGGAAAATGGGACAAAGGGAAATGGATTGAATGTTCCTTTTAGAAACTTCATTATCACATAGGGTATACATTGGCCAATATGTTTCTGTCCTGTGAGGCCTAGAAAGAGAAAGCACTTCCCTCCATCTTTTTTTAACTCTCTCTCTTCAAAAAGCCTTGATATATTTATTAATGAACGCCATTTTAACACTAAAAATAATGGAATATAAAGCTACTGTTATGGAGAAGTTACTTTTTTATAGTTTATTTATTTTGAGAGAAAGAGAGCACAAGCAGGGTAGGGGCAGGGGCAGGGGGGGAGAGAGACAGAATCCCAAGCATGCTCTGCACTGATAGTGAACTCACGAACCGTGAGATCAGGATCTGAGCCAAAACCAAGAGTTGGATGCTTAACTGACTGAGCCACCCAGGCACCCCCAGAGAAGTTACTTTTATGCTAAGCACTGTTCTAAGTGTTTTATGTATACTAGCTCATTTACCTGTATTGATTCATTTTATTTAGTGGGGTTTCTAAAGGTTTCTGAAATCATTTTTGAGAAAATAAGCTCAGGTAAGGTTACTAAAAACCATATGTCTCCTCAAATGCTGGAATATTCTGGAACTACCCAAATATCCCATGCTACAATTGGTTCTTAAAAAATTACCATCATCTGGAGAACTGAAGAGGGAGTGATTCTTATTTCATAATGCATGTTTGTTACCCTAATTCAGATATGACTGTAATACCACCAAGATAGCATAATAAAAATCTAATTTTTCTAGACAAAGTATCCTTAGTAAAATTACAAACTGGTAATTTTTTATGTTTATTTATTTATTTTGAGAGAGAGAGAGAGAGAGAATGTGAGCATGAGTGAGGGAGGGGCAGAGAGAGAGAAGGAGAGAGAGAATTCCAAGCATGTTCTGTGCTGTCAGTGCAGGGACCATGAGATCATGACCTGAACTGAGATCAAGAGCGGGACACAACCAACTGAGCCATTCAAGTGCCCCTACAAATGCTAATTTTTATAATTATCATTACTGAATTTATGCTGAAAAATATCCAGGTTGGAAATGTTTGAGGTAAGGTATTTCAATAGACTAAAATTATAGAGAATTTTTTTAAAAATCACCATCATTATGTCAAACATATTCTACCATGGAGATAATCCAAATCACATATCGTCACATAGCATGGGTCACTGGTTGCCTACAATATCCATGATCTCCTTCTCATTCACCAAGAGGACTCCAGGAATCTACCCAGCTAGAAGAAAACATTCCCCAGCCTCACGATGAATTAAAGGTAGCAATCATGGGGTGGTGCTCTAGGAAAATTCTTTATGAAGAGCTGTATTTGGCCTTCCCCTAGCCCTTTTTTGTCCTTTTGGTCCTGGCCCCCTCATCTTCCAAAGCCTAGCCGAGAATACCGGTGCAATTACTAGACCTCTAATAGTCAATTTGGGGCTCTAAGGTGATACTAAGGATTGAAGCCATGAGGTAGGATGGCAGAGCAGAAAAGACAGATATGGAATCCCTGAAGACAGAATAGAAACACTGTGTCCACCCTAGACTGCAACCTCTGCCCTTCTTTTTTACAAATTCAATCTTGCCCGAGTCAAGGTAATTTGAATTTTTTGTTATGATGCTGAACACAATCTTCCTTCTTTGAGTTTGATATTTTAGATGGATATATCATGTGGAACACATATGAAAAGTTCTAGTAATGGTGCCTTTATATTTGTCTAGCAGCTTACCACTGAAAATGTTTTCCACATACATCATCTCTTTTTTTCCCCTAAAGGAATGACAGATAAATGAGGTTAAATCATTTCAAACTGATGAAACACACAGCGAAAGCACTAGATACACTAGAACTAAGATGATCTGACATCTTTCCTTATCTTTCTATTACTTTCTTTCCTTTAATTATAGCTGCACTTATGCGGGTTAATTTACTTTTATTTTTATTCTTATATGTAGAAAAAGGACATTTTAACCTAGATGTTTAGTTTCTTATTATTGTTGGAAATTAGCTCATAAAAGGTTTTCTGAACTCCATAAGTTTCAATTCCAATTCAACGTCTCTAATTTAATGTAAAATATTCACTTTTTTTTCTCTTTAGATTCCCTTCACCCATTTCTCCACCCTCATCCCCCACCTCTGTTCTCCTACTCCAATCTGTTCTCTGTGTCTAAGAGCTTAGTGGGTCTTTTGTTCTGTTTGGTTTTGGTTTTTGGTTTGTTTGGGGGTTTTTTGGTTCCACATATAAGATAAATCATACAGTGCTTTTCTTTCTCTTTCTGACTTATTTCTTTTAGCATAATGCCATGTTGGCACAAATAGTAAGATTTCACTTATTTTCATGGCTGAATAATATTCCATTGAATATATATATATATTTCGTATATATATATATACACACACACATATATATATTTTCATGGCTGAATAATATTCCATTGAATATATATATATACGTATATATATACGTATATATATATATATACACACACATATATATATCACAATCTTTTATCCATTCATCAATTGATATTTAAGTTGTTTCCATATCTTAGCTATTAAAACTCTAATAACCTGAGAAGTGGTAATATCAGGTGAAATTATCCTCATTTTATAGATGGTAAAACAATTTCATATGTTAAGTAACTTGCTCAGGACTATAGAGGTTAAGTAGAGTATCTTTAATGTGAACTCGGGTCTTTAAACTCCTATTCCATCTCTTTCTACTATGTACTACTTTATCTAAGAAAGTTTTGTTTTTCCAGATAATACACCATTTCTGAAAATATTCAGCCAGGTATTCAACCTGGAACATGTAAATGCATTTGCTTATTCTTCACATTAACAACTTCAATTCAGTGAGAAAGCATTCCATTCACAACTCAATAGCTATAGGCCAAGAGAAACACAACAGTCTGAAGGTGATTTACTGGTGATTTTGGAAGACCCCAGGAACATTATTTTAGAAAAATCTCAGCTATCTGACTCAAAGACCCAGAATAAGTGAGCCAAAGATATACAATGTGGGTGGCAGGAATTATTAAATGAAGAGGAAAGTCTCATAGGTCTATGACTTGAGGATGTACAAATAATGATTTTTAAATTAGCTGAATATTAAATAATGGTGGGCTTTCAGTATAAACGTTTTATATAATCGCATAACCTAAGTCTACTATTTTCTTCACATTAAAAAAAAAAACCTCTAACAAACACTCTGAACCATAAACTGTAAGTTTTACAAGTGTCAGTTGATCATGTTTTCATCTATCCATTAGTAGTAGGCAAATGTCACCACTATCTGTATTACATGAAAAAGGCAAAGAATGTGCCCCAGATTCCGGATTCCAACTAAAAAGACAAAAAATAGAACCAGTGACTGAATTAGCTCACCACTTTTTTTCTGCACAAGTAAAAATAGTTTTAGAAATGAGGAATCATACAAAACAGAGGAAAGTATACCCACCAAAAAATCTAATATAGTAGACCAATAAGAAGTTGGACTTTGGGGCACCTGGGTGGCTCAGTCGGTTAAGCGTCTGACAATGGCTCAGGTCATGATCACAGTTGGTGAATTCAAGCTCCACATCAGGCTCTCTGCTGTTAGCACAGAGCCTGCTTCAGATCCTCTGTCTCCCTCTCTTTCTGTCCCTTCCCCACCCTCTCTCTCTTTCTCTCTCTCTCTCTCAAAAATAAATAAACATTAAAAAAAAAAAAGTAGTTGGGCTTTGATGTAAGGAAGACCTAAGATAGAGTCTTGACTTTGCTACCAATTGGCTCTTTGGCCTTAAACAAATCATGCACACTCTCTTTCCTCACCTATCAAATGAGAAAGATAAGAGTGACTCAAAAATCTGTTGTGAGGAGTCAAGGTGATCACATCGTTGCAGGGTGCCTGGGAGGTAGAATAAGTACTCAAAAATGGATCATCATTAATATTTTTTAGATAGATCATAATTAGAATTTTCTTTTCTGATATCCCAAAGTCTTCTCATATGTCTCTTAGGTCAAAAAGGGCATGGTTTACTTAAAAAATATCTCCAAATAGCATTGCCATTATCAACTTATTTGTGTATGTATGTGTATGAGTGCATGCACAAGTGTGCCCAAAACATCATGATCAAAAGCGATGAGAGATTTCTTTCTTCCTTCTTTCTTTTCTTTTCTTTTCTTTTTCTTTATTTTTTTTGGGGGGGGGGGAAGTCGGGGGACCATATCACTTTAGACCAAATGATAGGCCAAAATAGACTATTTTTTTCTTCAGTGCACATATGTACAGAATGTACACAGTATTTGAGGCAAGATGAGGTAATACTAAGATGGGGTTTCTTTCCTGAAACTTATCCTGTTGAACAATCACCTCTTGAAGTACAGAAAGGGTGACTTAGTACAATAAGCTATCTTAAAGAATTCCAAAATTCTTCAAGTTCTGAATACTAAGGAGAAATCCTTCATTTAATATTTATCTTGATTTCAACAAGGCTAGAAAACATCAAATTTGGGTAAGACAAATACAATACGTACTCTCCCATTCTTTGGTCCACCTCACCAGACAAATATTGAAAGTGGGTATGGACTGAGGACAGAGAGTACATGAAGGTGAATAATGGCACATAAAATGCCTTTTGATGTTGCTTCTGGGAGTCCTCAATTATCTGATGGATACAATATATATCCTGTCAAACTGCAATCTCCTAGTGCACAAACTACTTCCTGGATCTCATCTGAATTTACCACCGGAAATCCCCACTCCTTAATACCTCGCTAAATGGTTCCTTTGCAATAAAGATGGATGCAGCTGCGTCCCAGAAGCACCTTTGCACAGAATGACTCTATTTTGCCTGTTAACATTTTAACCACGGGCTCTAAAGCACTAGTATTTAAATGAGAACTAAATCAAAAATTAAAAACTCATTAATTTACAATACTCTCTTGCTGAGTATCAGGCAGTTTAGACAAAACAGAAGTCTACCTATGAGGAAAAAGTTGACTACAAAAATTAATATTGCAAACAGGAATCCAGGAAAAATACATATTTAAGAAAATAATTGCTATCCATGCCTTCGGAAGGATAGGCTAATTACAAATATCTTTATATGTATATATGATCATTTAAGAATTTTTAAATGATATGAATAGCCTAGGTTGATGTTAACACATATTCTCAAAAATACTAAAACTGCATGTCTTTTAAATATTATATAATGAAGACTGTCTTTTCCCCAAGCTAATCTGAATTAAGTTTTTTATGATTTTTAAAAAGAAAAAGGTAAAAAAATATGTTTTATGATAACTGATCAAATATTAGATTTTATATACCTGAAATATTTATTGTATTCTATGAAAAATATGCATATAAATACATATATACACACACAACACACATATGCATATACATATTTAAGTATACATATACAGGTGCAGAGGCACACATATACGCATACATATGCTGCTTATTTCATTCATTGGATGAATTGAAAAATATATCACTGTAACAGAATCATTTGAGGAACTGAATGCAAATATCGAATAATATTTTACTGGCAAAATCAAGCAGACAAAAGCTTCATCTAGAATAAATATATAATGTGGCCAACAAAACTGTAGAAAAATGTTGGCAGGCATCTGTAAAATATGTGCAGATAAGGTAAGTCCACCCATCCTTTCAGAGAAATACAGAGACGGACCAAATGCACAATATGAAAACAAAGTCCTGGAATCCAGAACTCCATTTGAGGAGGAGGAAAGGTTCACAAATCCCAGAGACCCTTTTACATAAATTTTGATGTTTTCCTTTTGTGTACAGTATTGATGAGTGTGTCGTATGCTCATTGAGAAACCAGCCCTCGGTAATTGTCAGGGATCTTCATTCTTAGTGCAGACTCCACTGGAAATTAATTGCTTCGGTGCAATCTGAACCACATCATAAATGTCATGTAGAAGTTGCAGGGAGTGAGGAGGCAGTGACAGCTCAATCCTCACTGTTTCATTTAAAGGTGGGTAAAACACACTGCGACAGAAGTGCTCTTCATCAATAATTTAGTCCGCAGTGTAAAGCCAAGCCGTGCCAAAGATGCCAGGGGAGCCGCTGCCTCCCTGGTTTTAATGACACCAGCAGGGAGGGGTTGAGGGGCCAGCTCAAATCAACATTCACTGCACATCTGGGCATGTCGGCAGATGAAGATATCAAGGACTGAGCTGACAGGACAAAGGGTTGAAAAAAGAAGTGTAACCTAGAAAACCTTTACTTTGAATTCTTTGTATAAATTCAAGGGAGATGACAGTTCCTAAGGTCATCTTATATAATAAAACTTCAGTGATCTACATAGAAAATTTTAACCCTTTCCATCATGTAATCAAAGAAAATGAAAGTTTAGTTTCTAACGTTCATTTTACAACTCTAAAATATTCCTATTTGTTCCCCCCAAAAGACTTCTGCAATGAATGAAATGTTAACAGGGATTTTCTGATGGCATCTCATGAACCCCAATTATAGCTCCTCAAAAGCCCCACTATGGTTGGGGGGGGGGAGGTCAGTCCAACTCTTAACCTAGGAGAGTTTAATATCTTGGCTATTTCACAATGTTTGCCAGAAACTCAAAATTTAGTTAGGAAGCTCCCATTGTAATGTAAAAGAAATAATGTAAAATGGCACAACCACCCGTTCCGTATTGTACCTACTTTAAAAACAGATAAAGGAGGGAGGAATGTATGTTTCACTACCCAAAAAGTGCTGTTTCTGGGATTCTAATGCAAAAGTTTGGATGGGGCTTCAAAAATGGGAATTATTTGAATTATATGAGTAGCAATCTTGTCCTAATCCTTTGAGGACACCATGCATCCCCAGACTGTGGTCTTCTTAGAACTCCAGAGGCCAAATTCAATTATCTCATCCTATGTTTTGTATATTTGGAGGACATCACAGCCTCACTAGGCTGATTGGATTATCACACTAAGATTCAGTCTTCACTGAAGGAAATTTACTGAGTTTCCATTTTCACCCTAATGGTTTTCACCACAAAAATGGAAGTTAGTAACAGGGTTAATGCTAATCAAAATTAAGAGTTTAAATTATTTCACTATAGAAATAAAGAATAAAAGACAATCAGTATGTGTAATTTATAAAGAAAAAACATGAGGCAAACACAAAATGAATTTCAAATTTAATACTCTGATAACATTTGGCCCCTTTTAGGTGATTAGTATTTAGGTGATTATTATCCAAAATATAGAATGTGTAAGAAAGCCACACTAGTTTCAAAGTGTGAGTTCATGGGGAGGCATATGATGAGAACCTAATAAATCCAAATTTCAAAAATTTCTAAGCATGATCAGTCCATCTCAAAGCCATTGTAGGATTTAAAAAAATGTGTAATACAATTTAAAACACATTTTGAAAATGCCTTTTATGAATTGGTGCTGATATTCATGACACATCATATTTAAACCATTACTGCAGATCTTGTCACAGTTTGTCTTGCTTTTCTAAAAGTCTGGTATGTAGAGTAGGTTATGGTTCTTGCCATTAATCTGCTAATTTCCTCAATAAACTCAAAAGGAAGAATGCCAACAATCCAAAACAGGGACAGGTAGGCAATCCTATAGGATGTAGATTTGACAGAATGACACACCCAACCCAACCCAACCCAATGCCCGAGACAGGTTTTTCTAGTGGAGGGAAATCCCATGTGACCTGTGAAGAGTCTCACCAGAAAGAAAAGTGTCTGCGATACCAAATCCACACCTAATATACACAAGAAAGAATCTGTAAAATAGCTTGGTCTGTAATTGTCGAAGTAGAAACTTTGTGTGAGCACATGCCAAATTTCCCATTTCATGGCTGATAAAATACACACAATTAATCAATAAAAGTCACACTTACCAGCCAAAAACTTTGTCCCACCACTTTGGCTTTTCTCACTGTACTACTATAGTTAAGAAAGAATTGCTTAATTCCATTAAACACACACACACACACACACACACACACACACACACACACACACACACATTCTCATTTATCAAGAAAATACATGAGGGATAAGACTATTGTATTAGAAAGAACTGAGATGGGGGCACCTGCCAGGCTCAGTCCATAGACCGTGGGACTCTTTATCTCAGGGTTGTGAGTTCAAGCCCCACGTTGGGTGTTGAGATAATTTTTTTAAAAGACAGAAAGTATTAAGTTGAACCATATGAAATTGCTGATGCTCAGCTCTTTTCTACCTACAAAAGTGTAGCTTCATATGCCTCACCCTAATAATTCTCCACTTTTTAGCAGCTGATCTAAATAAGAACTCTGATGATAATGTAAATATTTGTTAAAATCATCTGTTCAGTAATGCTTTAACAAATTTTAAAGCCCTAATATGTACCAAGCACTTTCTCTGGTCTTAGATTAAAAAAAAAAAAAAACACTAGTAATAAAAATCCTTGCTTCTTCAGGAGAAATTGAGAGAAATTAGGAAATACGTGAGTTTAATGCTAAGACAATGGAAGTTCTGTTAAATAACAACTAAAAATGAGCAAACTGCACCTTTGAAATTATCTCAGTTTACAGAAAATAAAATTTGGGTGACAATAATTTTTCTATTTTTCTATTTTTAGTGTCCATAAAAGCAATATCATGAAGCCAACACATAGAAAACTACCACAACTTGCTGGTGTCAAGAAAGACCTGGGGAAAAGATATTTCATGTAGGTGATAGGAATGAAAAATAGAATGGCAGGTGTCACAAATATCAAATTAGTGTCCACTTTATGAACAGAAGCTGCTCAACTCTCTCTCCATATTCACATGTATGAGTCCCTTGAACTCCAGATGGAAATGGATGTTATAATTATCACCGGACTGTTGTAATCTTAAATGGGAATGGAAGATAATCATGCTGGAGTGTCAGATCCGAAGGATGGCTGCTTTTAAAAAGCCCATTAAACAATATTATCCAATTTAAATGGTAGCATTATCAGAAGGGCTTTGATAATGTAGCTACCAATTGTGCTCTCTTGATTTGTAACTTTCTTTGAGGGCGTGGGGGAACATGAGCTGTTTAAAGCACCTTTTAACAAAGCTCCTAATTTCTTTCTGACTTTGAATATTCTCTTTTCACTGCAGAGCTGAAGGAAACCTGTAGCTCTGATTAGAATGAACTTAGATTATACAGAAGGCCTGCCCTACAATTATACATGTGCCGACATTAAAACTCAGAGAAGCAGCAGCCCATGGTACAAGGACTAAGTGGTGGGTAAGAGAACATCCATTCGAAACTACAGAAAAAAGCAGAATGAGTAGGGCCTTTTTGAGAGTCAGATAAAATATCTCAGAGGAGCATATTTCTAATAGATATTCACCAGAGAAAAGTCACAACCATTCTGACATACTTAGTTATTTTAAGAAACCTTGGGATCTGTGTATGTCCATATATATTATACAAATGTTTACCCAAAATATGTGACTACACATTACTGACAGTAGCAGGTATTTTTAAATTAAATCTTGTCATTAGAGCATGACGAACCATATCAGTACCTCTTCTCAAACACCAGTAAAGGCACTTGTTTTTTGTTTTGGGGGGTTTTGTTTTTGTTTTTGTTTCTTTGCCTCTACTTGCTAGTGTTGGTGGGATATGTGAGTGGTAGGACCCTAGGAAGAG
Source organism: Panthera tigris (assembly GCF_018350195.1). Taxonomy (NCBI): domain Eukaryota; kingdom Metazoa; phylum Chordata; class Mammalia; order Carnivora; family Felidae; genus Panthera; species Panthera tigris. The sequence continues at coordinate 75,559,379 of NC_056662.1, forward strand.
GAACTCTTATTTTAATAGGAGTAACTAATAGAAATCACTAATTTAAGTTAATAATTTTATGATTTAATATGGGTCTCAAAGGGACAAATATGTCTCAAAGGGACAAATAAGGATTTTTAAAAGGAGTCTTTTCCAATATGTAGATTTTTTTAAGCCAGTTATTGGAACACTCTAATAACCATCTAGGCAATAATGGATGAAGCAAACAACCCCGTTCTAAGAAGTCAATTCTTTCTTCATTTAAACCCAACCTCCCTGTAGAATCACAAGACTCAAAATTAAATTTTTTAAATGTTTGTTTTTGAGAGAGACATAGACAGAGTGTGAGCAGGGGAGTGTCAGAGAGAGAGGGAGACACAGAATCTGAAGCAGACTCCAGGCTCTGAGCTGTCAGCACAGAACCCAATGCAGGGCTCTGACTCCCTGATCACAAGATCATGACCTGAGCCGAAGTCTGACGCTTAACCGATGAGCCACTCAGGCGGCCCACAGGACTCAAAGTGGAGAAAAGACTTGCCCGCCAGACTTGTTAGTGATGAGAGGTAATGCTGTCTGGTCCTACTAACTGGCATCTATTCCACACACCAGTAGATTTAATTTGCCATAAAGTTAAACTTCTCCTACAAGATGGAACCATTCGCCTGGACATTCATTCCTTGCCATCTTCCCCATAGTGTGAAATGGCAATAAATATTCAAGACCATAAGGAGGTGGGGACAGATTGGGAAAAGGGCTCCTTCTTAGGAAGGAAATGAAAAGATATAATTAAAACAGGGTAAATATCTGAAGTCTCAGCTACCTTGACCAGTCTGTGAGATCTGGGAGAAAATATGCTTTCAAGATCTTGCAAAAAGGTCAGAGGAGGGTATTTTGAGGGTAAGGGGGTGGAGGGTCCTTGAGAGGAGCCAGGGAAGAAACATTCTAAATAGGCTTTTTTTAAAATTCACTTGGGTTTGCACAATATGTTTCTTGAAAGAGTTTGAAGCCCAATATATAAAAAGCTGACTATTTATATATTTGATTCCTTAAAAGCAATTAGGAATACAAAGCAGATGGTCCAGCATTGTAGATTTCCCTTTTCATATTGCTTAAACACTAGAGATCAATAAGTCTAATATAAACAGATGATTTCCATAGCAGGGTTTATAATTAGCTGGCACTGAATGTGTCCAAACTCTAAAATAATTAGCAGAAGCATGTGGCACACCATTAAAACCTTGTGGCTTGTCTGCATTTACATTTATAATTATTAAAGTTAATTATGATGCTTGTGGTGTGGTTCCAAGCTCCTTTACAACTTAGATTAAATATTTTTTTTAATCCCATAACTTCCTTTCTAACCTTCCTCGAGCCTCTAGAAAACAGTGAAATCAGACCAAATTAGGAATGTATGCCTCCCATTTTTTTGCTCCAAAGAATAAATTCTGACTTTATCATAAAAGATACGGTCTTCTTAAAGACTTGGCAGCTTTCTCAACTGATACCAATATTTCGATCTTGAATTTTAATTTGTTCATAATCATGGGGATAGGCAGAATAACAATGCTTACAAGTTGATAGAGTGAAAGCTGTCATTTTGAGAGCTAAATGAGGGGCAAGTCGGTGCCAATATAGTCTCCTCAATTTATTACATAGTAATAGAGAATTTAAAATAACATACTTACATGATGTTCTTGATTCAAGGTCTAAAGTTACTCTCAAAAAAACCCAATAATGTTACCCTCAATTATTTTAGAGTACAGGAAACATTTCACAGAGTGGGAGCAAGCAGTCCATTTTTATTTTTAAAGCTCCTATCTTCTAAAAACAGCATTTAATAAAGGCTTCTCCTGTATTTGGAGCTCTGGGTACAACAAAAACTATGACACAGACACTGCTTTCTCAGCCAGAACTCATTCTCACCACCAGTCATGATGACCACAAGAGTAGATTTCTTTAAAATTTGCACCAACAAATATGATGACATTTCTGTGGGTCTTATACTCAGGTGTCACTTACTGTCACTGCAACAACTGGTCACAGTTCTTAATATAAATCTAATTACATCTGAAGATTTCCAACCTCCAGCCAAGAATACCTTGCAAGCATTTTTACTCTGTACTGTATGCAATACACCAGGTCAAACTCAAAGACATAGTCCCTAACATATTTCCAAGACAGTAAACAGATATTCAAATCAGAAAACAAATATTAAATACCTTATATCCCACATTGGCTCACAGATACTTCTGCCATTATATTCAAGTTACCTATACTCAATAAATATAAAATGTGCACTTTGTTTATAAAAGAACCCATTGACTTACACAGTTTAAAGTGATTTGTCTAGTGTTTTTCATTTGCTAGAATTTAACATAAATTGCATACACAGTTAGTATCCTACCAAAAAAAAAAAAAACCCAGAAAAACAAACAAACAAAAAACTCTATCCTCTGCTATTTCACTCTTCAGATAATTTCTATTAGATTTTTACGTGAATTTAAATATAGTATTTTTGTCCACTTACAAATTGTAAAACAAATCTCTATAAAGTATCTAGCTACCTGCCTCATTTCTTCCTCACAAGAGAGGGAATTTTTTTAATAGAAATGGTCACGTTTTTCATCATGAAAAAAAATCCTGTTTCATCGCTTCTCATGATGCATCATTTAGAAGTAAAAAAAATTAAAATATACTTTATTCAAAGTATTTTAATATTAGAATGAAAGAAAATCATGTTAATTTCACTGCTAGTGAAATATGTAGATAAAAAGAGTATAATTTTAATGTAGCATATAAAAAGGTAAGGATGTAATATCAGCAGAGTGATTTCAAAATTACATATTATTTTAATAAAACTGTTAAATAACTATGTCCAATGAAATTTTATGGTCATTACTGGCTAAGAGAGGAACAGAAGATGAAAAAAAGAATAGAATGAGATGGATCAAAGTGAGGAAAATCTCAAGACTGGAAGGAAAAAGAAAAGACACAGGAAAAGGAGTACATAGAAGAAGTCAAGAAGAAAATTAAGACTGTGGAATCTATATAATGGAAATATCTGTCTACTGGAAAAGGTCATGAACATTCCCCCAGCCCAGTCTCATATCTCCAAGATCTACCCCCAGTTCTCCAAGATCTAATGTGAAACAATTTTCCCCCAGAGAAAACTTAATTCATACAATGCCCCTGGTTTCACTACAGTAGAAGAAATGTATTTAAGTACTACTGTCTTAATTATCATGTGCTATGTTATAGTCGTATGTGTGTGTTTATATGTGTATGTTTGACATATATATGATCTATGCTTCTTGAAATTTTTTCTGAGGATACTTGCATCAAACTGGTAGTCTTACATTATTTTTCCTGAAAAAGTTAATTCACATCACTATCTTTCCTTACTGAGATAACGCAGAGATGTTAACAAAAGCAAAGTTTTTAAAGTTTCGTCTTATTAAGAGAAGGAAAGCTATTTACATGAAATCTTGTGATAATAACACCACATTAATTTGCATTCTCTATAATAATCCAATGCCATCTTCATACAATTTAATTGCAAAAACATGAATTATGCCAGTCTTGATCTTATACTTTCTGGCTGCCTAATGTGTTTAGAGAAGTTTGTTAGATGTTAGAGTCACAAAGATTAACCTCAAATGACTCACAGTCCAATTGCTGACATGAAGATGTCATGAGCAACAATCCAAGAGAGGGCCTACCTTGTGAAAAATGCATAGTACAAACCACACTTAATAGATATTCAGGAAAGAAAATCAGTCACCCAGGTAGCCTTCACTAAAATAATAAAACTTAAAGTACATTTTTTTGGAAGGATAAGACTTCAAAAAGCTCTAAGATATTAGGATAGGATATTCCAAGCCAAACAAAGAGGAGGTGTGTGTGTGTGTGGGGGGGGTGTTATGGCACAGAATTTATTCAGTGAAGAAAGAAATAGGCCAATTTGGAGAAATAAGTAGATGTCACCTTGTATGAGGTTGCTAAGGAGTTCGTATTCTCACGTCAGATGATAGAAAACTTTGCAATTTTTGTGTGTATGTACAGGGCTTGCTTGGATTCTTTCTCCTCACTATGTGCATTATCTTAAAAAATCAGCACAAATTCCTATGCCATTTTGCCCACGTCAATATATTCTTGGCCTATAGAGAATAAAACTGAGGTCCTATCCCCCTGGCAGCTCAAGTACTTCCATTTTTCAAATCTCCAATAAAAAAAAAAAAAACGAAAATACCTAGTCCTTTCTCAAAAAACCTACATTCTTCTCCCAGACTAGTTAAGTCTACTTCATGTCCATCACAGATTTTCTGGCCCACTCTTAGGTTTCCTCTGGCTCAGGCCAGACCAAGAGATGTCTGGAATGTGACAAGGTAGTATGAGCCTGCCAGCTCTATTCTGTTAGCAAATTTATTTTCTTCTCTTAGACGGATGATAAAAATGTCACGGTGTGATGCTTTAGCAGGCCCAGGAGCTCCCACCTACAGCTGTGGGGCTCGAATGGGACCTGAAGCCAAGAATGCCATAAGGAACACAGACAGTGCCTCTACCATCATGCTTCTCCGGCATTGCTCATTCTCCTGCTAAATGATGCAATGGGACCCCCTCAGGGATTCTGAGTCTGATCATGTTTTTCTTGCTATTTTTTTACTTCCATCTTCCCTTCACTAAAGCAGCCCAAACTACTGAATTTTTCATGAAACAGATAATATCGTTGTACACAAGATAATGGCATTCAAATACATCCATCTGCTTGTTAGCTCTGACTACATTGATTGCAATTTTACTGAAAGAATATTTACAAAAAATGGTTTTTTTCCCTCCTTTTGTGGTATTAAAAATGCACATTTTCATAAGGGAACTATAGAGGGACCCGTATACATACATAAGCTAAGAGGGGAAAATGAACTGAGAAATTAAGCAGCAGTCCCTGGGGCTCATCCAAGAACAACAGTTTACTTTTTCTCAAAGATGAATTTGAAATCCAGATGAGTTTTATGACTCAATGATTTTGTTTTTCCATCAGCTAAAGAACGGATGGTGGAAAACTGATTTTCACTGCTATGATAGGCAGGGCCCGGGTGGTTCCTCCAAAGGTTGGAAAATAGAGTCCTGTCACTCACCGTAGCTGGATGGCAGTGGCCGGGTGGAGGAGGATGAGAGAACAATAATCTTCCTCTGACTTCTTTCAATCTCCATGGAGGGACAGGAAAGATGAAGAGGAAATCAGAGTAGAAGAGAGAAAAAGAGGAGGCAAAGGAAGTGTGTCCTTCCAATCTGCCTTGGTGGCCTAGAATTTGGCCTCTGATCCTAAAATGGATAATCATCAATCTGATCCAGAGAAGGAGAGTTCACTAAATTGTTTCATATCTCATCTCAAAGACAGTCTGTTTTATGAAATGTTATTCAATAATTCCTAAACGCCCTCTACCTCTGTCTTCTTATTTATAAATGATGCACTTATGTATTTACTTTGCTATTTTAATTGCCATTCTCCATCTTTAGAAGTCAATGGAAAATTAATTCCGTGTGTTGGTATATTATGGCATAAGATGTTGTTTTTCCTGCACTTTTTCTTTGTCCTATTCAACCACAGTCATATCATATAAACTGGTTTGGATTCTTATTTGAATAATTGCTAAGACATTTTCTAACTGGCATGAGATTTTTAATTGAATGTTCAATTAATTCAATTACCCCTAGCTTCCCTAAATTCTAGACAATTATCCCTAGCATCCTTAAATTCTAGACAAAGATTTTTTTAATCCAGTATACAACTGAAACAGCAAGTTGATTTCAGTCCATACTGTCCTCAATCCTCTAAACCAAAAGGAATGACACCTTGCACTTAACCCAAACATTTTCCAACCAAAAAGCTCTTATCATTCTTTAATACTTACAAGATTTGTAGGTAGAAGCTTCCTTTAAACTTTCAAGAAATGTTTTAAACAGTCAGCAATTCTTCCATTAAGAAGTAAATTTAGTGAAAAACCTTAAGAACTGTTACAATAAACACAATGACACACATGCACAGGCATACATACTTGTCTTTTGAATGATATCCACATTGGACAAGGGTGGGTAGATATGGTAATGGACTTCATGAGTACATTTTATACAGTGTTATTTTCATGTACCATGGGATAAACCCAGCTTTTTCGGAGCCTAGGCTGATTTCTTCTATGTGCCCCATATCATATCTAGAAACTTGCATGAACCTAACAAACAATTAAAAATGAGCGGGGCGCCTGGGTGGCTGGGTTGGTTGGGTGTCCGACTTTGGCTCAGGTCACGATCTATGGCTTGTGAGTTCGAGCCCCGCGTTGGGCTCTGTGCTGACAGCTCAGAGCCCGAAGACTGCTTCAGATTCTGTGTCTTCCTCTTTGTCTCTGACCCTCCCTGCTCGTGCTCTGTCTCTCTCTGTCTCAAAAATAAATAAACATTTTTTAACATATTTTTTAAATTAAGTAAAATGTACGGTCCACCTTTATTATTTTTGGTATGTATTTTGGGTCATTGTTGAATCAGAATCTGCTGTGATCATGAATTCCTTTCCTTTTTAAAACATATTTTATCATTTGTGAGACAGTGAAGTAAACAAATTATGCCAATGCTTGATGTTCTTGAAAATGATAAACGGTTTTGTGTGTTCTTCTGTATTTTCAAAACAAGTTGAAATTCTATTTAGAAATTACTCATTGGTCTGAGGTGCCTCTTCTTTTTTTTTTTTAAGCTTAATATAATGGAAACCATATGGTGCATGGGCAGGCAGCCCCTTGCCGTGGATACTACATTGTTCTCACCACATTAATGTACACACTGAAGACCAACCAAGGGAGGTAAGTCTTTCTGATATTGTTTCAAAGTTTCCCATTAAATAAGTTTGGCTCTTGATGTTGGATCTAGTTTAAATAACTACCAGCTTTCCATGCCAATGCTTTAGCCATGATATGTCTTTGCATGATAAGTGATACTTATTTCTAACAACTAACTAAACTGTCACAATCTCTAAATCAGAGAACAAAGACACTGCAATAGCAATAAAATGACATTACTTACTTTAAATATCAATGAGAAGTAAGGTAATAACAGCTGCATAAGCACACCTTATCCAAACATTCTTCCAAAGGTTAAATCCCTACAAACCAAATAACCAGGAAAGAAAGTAGGTTGGATGACTGTCCATCTTGGTCTCATCATATGGGATAAAAGAAAAGGCTGCATCTTTTGTATTTTCTTTTTCTTTCTTTCTTTCTTTCTTTCTTTCTTTCTTTCTTTCGAGATCGGGGGAGGGGCAGAGGGAGAGGGAAAGAGATCATCTTAAGCAAGCTCTATGCCTGACATGGAGCCCTGCATGGGTCATGACCATGAGATCATGACCTGAGCTGAAATCAAGAGCTGGACACTTAACTGACTGAGCCTCCCAGGTGCCCCATTTTGTATTATCTTAATAAACTCTGAAGTCCATTGTGGAAAATCAATAAATATTAACAAAAAAAATCTGGTGCTAAGACACTGGATTCCCCTTGTACACTATAGTACATAAAGCATTCTCTAGTATTTTCCCTTACACCAGTATAATGAGAACTGTGTATTAGAGTCTGGATTAGGGATATAAATTTTAGGTCTCCAATACGGATGTATCATCTCCCACAACTGTTCTTATAATTCTTTCCTACCTGGGCAGGATAACCAATTCACTGTATCCTCTAACTGCTCCTCTTAGGACAAATATCTAGGTCAGTCCACTTCCTGTCTCTATCCATGTAAATCTGTCTCACTTTCCCTAATAAAGCATTCACTACTTTTATATAAGTGCAAAACCACTAGATCCAGATCCTTTTAGAACATGTGGGACAATTGTTTATATGTCCTGAAAGTTCCATAATACAAAAAAAAAAAGATAATAATTACTTAGTGTCCCCTTCAAACACACCTGTTAGGAATATGGAGAGGAAGAATCTATAGTTCCTACTCTCAGGGAACTTATAACTTAAAATAATAAACAAGAACAAATAACTGTAAAATATAAATTAAACAGACACTCCAATACAATATGCAACTATATACCAATGTTACAGAGTTCAGAAGAAGAAGTTATTTTCAGCAGGAATAGTTAGGGAAAGGTGTATTCTTTGAGTACAGCTAGGAACAATTCTAACTGATAGAAAGGTAAGAAAGAAAGAACCGGGAAACCACACAGACCAACTTCCTTTTGTTACAGATGACGACACCAAGAATCAGAGCAGTGATGTGACCTTCCCAGTTAACAACAGGGAGAAGTGATAGGAAGGCAATGAGAATTCAAATTATAACTACCAAGGTAGTATCTTTTTTCTCTACCAGGTGAGACCACATTTTCTCCAATTCCATAAACCTACCTCATTCAAGAAGGGCAGACAATGGGCTCATAAAATCAATAAACTACAGTCTTTGGTGGGAGTTGACAAACTTTTTCTGTGTGGGGCCAGGTAGTAATATTTGAGGCTTTGTGGACCACGTGGTCTCTGTAACAGTTACTCAGTTCTGCCTTGTAGTATGAAAGAAGCCATAGACAATATGTATGTAAACAAATAGCTGAGTTCCAATAAAACTTTATTTTCCAAAAAACAAAAAAGGAGGCAAACTGGATTTGGTCCACAAGCTATAGCTGTCCAGGTGTCTATAACTATATGAAATTTAAAAAAAAAAAGACATATATTCAAGTTAAATCAAATCCAGTCACAGTTATATGGTTAGAAAATATGCATTTGAACCCAGGTATGTCAGTTCAGGGACTCTTAACTATTCTTTTTTTTTTTTTTTTCTTAGAAACTAGGGCACTGTCTACCTGTCCTCTCAAGATTTTTCTGTTCACAATAGCTTTCAGAATTAGAGATAAGTTAATTACCATTCTGCCACAAAATGGAGAAAATTTTGGGGTCATAACCCAGATTATTCAGTGGGTAATACCTGGGTAAGTATTAAATTGGTAAATCAGGAATTAAGCTGATAAAATCAAAATCTGCAGAAGAGTTAAATTCTGAACATAATTTGTGTGCCTTATATAATACTTGTAGTGTTTGCTTATCTTTCATAACTCTCCAATTCAGATTAATTTTAAGAATTATTTCGGCCCTACAGACTCCGGAAACTTTGGAAACACATCTCCTTGGCAGTCAGAAACCCACTCAGAAGCTTTCATTTCCTTAAGGGAATGTACTGTTCTGCCTTCAATCGTCAGAAAGGTTGCTAGAAGCATCATATATTAATGACACTTTGCTGAATTTCAGAAATAGATTTACATTATATAAAACTTAAGAGTGTTGGAAAGGAAAAGGAGCAATATAACACCCTCCTGCAGAGCTTAACTCCGTAACTTCTATCTCCCAACCTCTCTGGTAAGTCAAGATTCTTCTCTACTTGGGCACTGCCAGTCCCAGAAAGAGGTGCTTAGGGAGCCGAACCAACTCAAGCATTCTGCTACATGGCGAGGAGTTCTTACTTTGAGATTTGAAGCAAAAAAGATTATTTGAGGGTAATTCAGCTTAAATGAACCTGTGACCAAATTTGTTATGCAGTTAAAGTTCTGCAATTAATCACACATATATCTCCTACCACAAAGCAAATTACACAAACTTGAATTTCATTATCCTACAACCCTTTCTACTGAAAACTTTGCAAATATTTTCGATAGACTAGGAGAGATTCAATGTATGGAAAAGTCCACTGTGTCTAGCTACTACTGGTCCATTATCATTTTTTTGGCCTCCTCATTTCCTTCATTAGTTCTAAAGGTTGAACTAGTTAGAATCACTTAGAATAGAGGTTTATCAAAATTGTTGCCCAAGGAGCTAAGGGTACAGAGTTCCAAGGCCAAAACTTGGGTGGGTGAACTCCAGGTATCTAGCAAGCAAATTCTCTCCAAGTGCTTAGATAGCCCTGAGAGTAAAATCCAGGGAAGCTAAGGAAACTAGGGGATTCAGAACTGCAAGATACAAAACCCAGGAAGGAACAAAGCAAGGACACATGTCTCCAACTGCTTTGAAATGGCTGCTGGGGTGAGAGTATATCAAACAGTTGTGAAGGACATGTTCTATATACATTACACAGCAGTTCTCTTCAAAGGAAATTAAATAATTTTCTAAGGTCCTCTGCAATGTATGCCTTTTAGGAAATTAAATGGGGATGTATGTTTTTTCACCATGTACTTTTTGGGATGGAATGCAGCCAGGCTACAAAAATTTTGTTATCTTCAACACTATTTTTTAAAAACAAAAATCAAGAGAAAAAATAATTTGGATGCTGGCTATGTCTAAAATGTTCTAACAAATGGGGCTCCCGGGTGGCTCAGTCGGTTAATGGCCTGATTCTTGATCTCAGCTCAGGTCTTGATCTCAGGGTCGTGAATTCAAGCCCCACATTGTGCTCCACACTGGGTGTGAAGCCTACTTAGAAAAAAATTATAAAATGTTCTAAAAAATTATAAATCAGGATATTGAAATTATACTATATAGTGGAATTATATAAATCATGATAAATTATAGATACAATATATGAATCTAGTGCAGAATGTGTGGATGTGTTTGCTTTTGTTTTTGTTTTGCCAAGGCAAAGCTGGGTACCACTGTCAGTGCCCTGCTCTATAGTAAAAAGAATTCTACGCTTTTCAAGAGGGCGGTGAAACAGTGTGCACTCATCTGGAAAATTCTCAGGCCTACATAGAGGAATCCCTATTGCTCTTCAAACCCTTAAGATAATCTAATCTAGAGAGATATTTTTCTTAATGAATGAAAATGGCTTCAAATGACCATAAACCTATGTTAAATTAGCACCCTGTTAACTTAATACAAATAGCATCTTAAGCCAACTGAAATTAAATGATCACTGAGAAAGATTATTATGAGACTTACCAGTCTTTATCTAACTAAAAAGAATTTTTATTTCAAGTGATATATAAATATCATTTCACTTATCTGATGATCAAACTTCAAACAATCTGACCTACCTAGAACACTACTTATAGTGGATTCTTTTTAAATTCCCTGAATGGCAAATTGCCATCAGAAAAAGAGGAAGATCCTTACACTCATGCTCTACGGAGGTAACCTGAAGCGTCCCACATAGCTGGGTAGAAAATAAAGCAGGAGGGTAAATGCAAGAGCAGTAAGATACAGCAGGTGTCATGGGAAGGATGAGACCAGAGAACAATGCAAAGCACACAGAACCATACAAGCAAAGGACTTTGAAATTATTTGTGCAGCAAGAAAACATCCTTTGATTGAAACCAGAACTATTTAAGTGCTAGCATAAGACGATGTATTTTAGAAAATAAGTTAAGGCAGTCGTTCTCAAATTCAGCATGTATCAGAATCATCTAAAGTGTTTGTTAACACAAGGGCTCTGGGACGCATCAGGAGTTTCTGACTTCGTGTTTCAGGGATGAATGAGGTCCAAGAATTTGCATTTCTAACAAGTTCTCATGTTGTGCGGATGCTGCTTTTCTGAGAACTGCCCTTTGACAACCACTGATCTATGATATGAGAGTTCCTTCTTTATGAAAAATCTGAAAAACAGAGTGGTAAACAAAGAGACTCACTCAAAAGGAGACACTGCAAGCCAAAGGTTGATTCCTAAATGGACTGACTCACACAGACCCGCATCCTAAAGCACTTGCTTGTCAGTTATCATTCTCACTGTTATTTCAAACCTGATTTTTTTTTTCAAGAATAACTAAATTATTCTGGAACCTGTTTTCCTCAGCATGTAAGACATTCCTAAAATCATAAATTCACTCGTGCTTTATAATAATTGGTATTATTACCTAACTCAATTGAAAATGTGGAAGCAATCTATAACTCTGTGCCTAGTTTTATGAACTGGTTGATATGATTTCCTTAAAAGCCTTCCTTAAAAGTCAGGCCTTTTGTTTGTGGGTGGGGTGTTTGTTTGTTTGTTTGTTTTAGTTTGTTGGTTGGTTGATCTGCATTTAGGTTACTACATTGAAGCACATTTAAAATGTACAAAGGGATTTCCTTTCAAAGGAATCTTACAGAAAAACCTTTTTAATGTGAAGGATTATTACACACAAATGTATCTCTCTGATAAACTAGATTTTCATGCAACAGTTTGGTAAAAAGCAAACTTGTCAACACACTGCTCCAAAGATTTCAGTTTGAGAAATTACTTTCACCTTTTTCTTTCTCTCTTGAGGTAATTCTTCTACTTCAACTTAGCCTCATAAGTAAAATCTTCAAATGTGTTACTTTTAATTTCTTTTCATCCTTGAGAAAATGAAGAGTATCAAGAGATTCTTCCTTCAGAGTGAAGGGCTTGTTTGAAACTCCAATGCTCCAAGCAATGCCCTAAGTAGGTCAAATTTCCAAGCTGTAATTTCAGCAGACAAATTTGTCTGATTCCCCAAGACAATAAGAGGATACTTACTGCAAGGGTGTTTTAGCTGTCGAATCCCAACCTGCAAAGTCTTTGTGGTCTAGCCCAACGCATCCCAACTGCCGATGACATGCTAACATTAGCTTGAGCATGGACACTCATTCCAAAATTCCAAACTATACTTGAGGCGTCTGGCTGGCTCAGTCAGTAGAACGTGCAAATCTTGATCTCGGGGTTGTGAGTTCAAGCCCCACAGGTGTACAGATAACTTAAAAATAAAATCTAACAAAAAAACTTCCCAACTATACTCACATATTTCTCCATTCTGAATGTCTTCGGTCCTCCAACTCATGTTCTGTCCATCTATCTTCAAATCTAACTCTACAAAGTCTTCCCCAAACACTTCATCTCAACGGAGACAATGCTCTCTTCATTTTCTCCATCCCTCCTAAATTTACTTTCTATATGCCTCATTATGGCACATTCTATCTTGCGAAAGAATTTATTTCATAGTCCACTTTGTATGCTTAACAATAGAATCAGTTCTTAGATGTTAAGAAGTATACCTTATTTGGCACAACCGTAGTTACTCAACACATAATTCATCAATACTCTATGTACAGATTATTAATCCGTGCCTATGATAGTACTCATACTCCAGTCCAATTAAGCCACAAATGTGCTCCCTGAAGTGGTTCATCTCAGAAACTTAGATTTTCTTGAGACTGCTTCCCCTAGCGAGAAACATACGGGCCATTTCTTTGCCATGGCAGAAGGAGAACCAAGTACCAACATGGAGGAGCCCTGCTCTTGCAATGGTCTTGCCTTCTCTGTGAGATCAATTTCCACCCAAGTCTCCACTGAAAATATTTTGTGCTCCAAATAATTGAAAGTTTCTGTGGTGACACAGTGAAGGGCTCCAATATTATACAGTGGGCATTATGTCTCTTCATACACAGAGCAGTGGTAAGTATGATGTTTACTCTGATAAAACATCCCAACAGAGAAAAGCAATTCTCAAACACAGCATCACCTAGCACAATGGTTAAGAGTCTGGGCTTTAGAATCAAAGATGCGTGATTTGAAAAGTTTTTGCCTTTTACTGGTGGTCTGACTTTGGACTAGTTATAATCCATCCTTGGATGCCAAATGTGAAAATGGGATCAGAATGACCCCTGCACAGGCTGCTTTAAATAATCAATTTAGATGACATCTGTAAAGAACTTAACAACATCTGGTACAAAATAAGCATTTAATAAGTTGTGGTTGTAAGTGTTATTAATGAGATTTTAGTCAAGCGAACTACAGCTCACAAATACGGACCACTGAGGCACAAAGAAAGCACGGAAGCCAAGTAGCTAAATATTGGCATTGGTCTTGACACATTCGGCTGTTAATCACAAGCCACTAAGTGGCCCCGTCCTAGAGGCAACCAGAAATCCTGTTGGCTTTTGAAAAACAAAATAACCCTATGAGGGAGACGGAGAGATTCTCCCACAGAGTGGACTGCTGAGCAAATATGGCATCAATGAATGGCTTAAAGTATATCTCCTACAGGACTCATAGCAACAGCTTTCATTTTCTTCTATTTTTCCTTTTAATTCTTTTCCTCGCCTGATTTGCTCTTTCCCCTTCTATCAGTAGCCCTAATCAATGCAGCAGGTCAGGTTGAAAGAATGGACAGCCTCAGAGCCACATACATTTAAACCACTTTAATGCAAATATTGATCGTAGGAGCATAGACACAGGGTGGGCTGCATTTTTTTTTCTAATGGATGTGCTTTTTTTTCTGAAGCTGTGCTACCCATGATAAAACAGATCACCATAGATCAGCATTCCACCATCTTTCTACGCACAGAAATGCATAAGCATATCCAATAACTGGGCTAGCTACATGCAATGCTAAGCTTGTGAGCCTCCAAAGTGGGTGTTTCGATAATCTGCTGGACTGTATTTTCTTAACCATTTACACTTCCCTTCTCACACTTGCTAGATCAGCAGTTTTGGTGTACACAGAAGTAGATTGTCAGAGTGGGTGTGGTACGTTGTGTCACAAGAACAGTTGTGCAACAATGTCCGCTATCGTAAGGCGCTTAATTCCAGGGTACACAAGATTATCAAAACATCGTATTAGATGGCCACTGTCCAAGGCAGATTTAGCAACAGAGTTCAAGTCTGCGCTGAAATCCAAACCGAGAGATCAAGGGCAGGAAAGAATTCTAAGGGCCACTTTGAAATTTGATACTAAAAAGATCTGATATTCTATCTGTAGGCATTTTTAGGTTGGACTGGAGGGGGGGAAAAAGGGAATGAAAGAAAGAAAAAGAAAACCTGCTTGTACAAAGAAAGCCTGCTTGGCTTATTGCCAAGAGAGGAGGCGTCACAAACTGGGTAGTTTGAAAGCAACACAAACCAAGCTAAAACCAAAGAAAGGAAGGGGGGGAAACAACTCAACTCAAAAGCCCCAAAGGAACACCAGTTGCTTCAAAGCATTACTAGTTGCTTTCAGATGTTTTTAATTCTATTTTTCGATGGGTCTGTAGTTGCTGTTGTTGTGACCTGTTACAACTCCAAAGGAAAATAAAAAGCAGCACCATTCCACCACATTTACCCAGATGGCTGTGGGGATGGAAGCATAAGACCATCACAACCCTCGCCACCACAAGAAGAAGCTTGTCTGCTTCTTCTCCAGAGCTCAGCGGCCACCGCATCTTTATGCAAAAGGGTAAATGTCATCATAAAGAGGAACGAGCAAGATGTGAACACCAGGTGGACAGAATGTTCACTGTGGGCTTATCAGCCCTAAGAGCCGCAGATAACTGGAGGTGAAGGGGAAACCGAGTGGTATGCAAAGTGGGAGGGAAGCAAGGCGGAATGAAGCCTTTGACCTTGGAAGAGCTGAGTACTAGAGGAGGAGGGGGAGGGCGAGGGAGAATGGAATGAGGAATTCCTTGCTGTAATATATTCGGGTAAAAATGGGGCTGTCATCTTGAGCTACAAGTTAGAAAGTTATTACTTTTAATATGCCACTACCTTAGGCCTATACTGTTATGTAAAAGAAAAATAACCTTGTGTGACAGTTTAACATTGATCGATGTGCCTGCCAAATGCAAAGAGATAAATAAGCAGGTGATGAATAAACAGCACTTCAAGTAAAGACATTACGCTGCATGCATAAAACGGCGCCAGGCACCTAGGAGCTGTGGGTGGCCGAAGGTTGGCCATTTCATGCCCACTCAGTAAAGCAGACTTAATCGCTTCCAATATTTTCTGTTAAAAAGCAAGCTTAATGAGCCAATTTCACAAGCCCAGAGAAACTGATTATTATCTCTGAGTTCCAACAGAGTTGGTTGTTTTCCAAGAGCCAGTTTTTTTTTTTCTTTGACTGGATAAAAACCTTTTTTAAAAAAGGAGAGAGAGAGAGAGAGAATGAGAGAGAGCGCGCGAGCGAGGGAGAGCGAGGGAGGAAGAGAGGGAGCGACAGAGGCGGCAAGAGGGCAGGGAACGCGGGCTGGCGGGGGCGACGCGGCCACTAGATGGCAGTGTTACCCCGCAGTCAGCGGCCGGGCCGCGGCTTGCGACCGACTGGACAGGGCGATTGGCTCAAAGATGGGACGGTAAATACAGCTGAAAGCAGCTTCCTGAAGAGTTCACACCCTACCCTCCGCCCTCCTCGGACCCTTTGTCCACAATTATTCCATCCTCCAGCCCGTACAAGGCGAAGAGACAAAAGGGGCAGTCCCCGAATGGCCTCCCTCCTGTTAACAGCCCAGGGCTCTGATTATTCTTCTGTGCAGCCGCGTTTCACAAAGTACCCGCGTCTTTTCTACCCCGTTAGACCGAGTTCTTCCTGGTGTTTTTTTACCCTTAGGGGTTTGCAATCTCTGTCTCCCTCGCGGGGCTAAGCACGTGGCTACCGTAGGGGCTGAGAGCCTCTGGAGGAGGTAGCAATGTGGCTTTTCACCATTTACTTTTTCCCTGCCTCTTTCTCTTGCACTCTGTTTTGCACATTTAGTAAAAAAAAAAAAAAAAGAATCAAAGGTATAAAGTTCTTAGTGAAAAGATTCGGAGTAGCGAGTTTCCCCTTAGGAAGCCAGTCGTCCTTCAGAGGGCGTGAGTATGTGTCTTCCTTCAGCTACACAACAACAAGGTGAAAACCACAGAAGCACAGGGTAATTTTCACCAAGTGCAGTTACTCAATCGCCACTAGCGGAGAAGACCCGGCAACTAGACCTCAGCATATAATTAACTCAGATATTAAAAACAAAACAAAAAATTTAAATGAACTGCTGTTAGGTTCTAAATTGAGATGCACGTTAATTATTTATGAATATTCATAGGAAACGTGAACAATTTCCAAACTTGGCCTTTAGTTTCTCATCAGTTATAACCAAATAACTGATGTGTGAGGGGTTTTTTTTGTTTTGTTTTTCTGTAGGGTAAATTCTTCTACATGTGCAACAAACCTATCAAATTTATTAAGATTTTTGAGATTCATTTTGTCTTCTGATGAATCAAAAGGGAGTGGACTTGGTTATAGAGAAAAAATAATTTTCATTTCTTATCTTTTGCTGCTAGTCAACCTGTAAGGGAAGAATGAAATGACACTTGGTGAAGATTGGCCAATCATGGGAAAGAAAATTGGGATATTTGAGGAACTTTCAGAAGAAGCAGATTAAAATTTAACTTCTATATGTGAATGGTGGAGTAGAGGCAGGAGGGGCAGGAAGTGTTTGGGGGTGGGAAGTGGGCACAGAAATGAAACTAATAAGACTAAAAAGGTGCCCAACACCCAAGAACTTATTATAGGTAATCGTAATCGTGGCCACTATTCTCATTCTATTACTCTGAACAAAAAGCCCCTAGCTATCCCTGAGTTTCACTTCAACATTCTAAATATTTATTTATTTATTATTGAGAGAGAGAGACAGAGACAGAGAACACAAATGGGGGAGGGGCAGAGAGAGAGAGAGAGAAAGGGAGACACAGAATCTGAAACAGCTGTCAGCACAAAACCCAACACGGGGCTCAAACTCAAGAACCGTGAGATCATGACTTGAGCTGAAGTTGGACGCTTAACTGACTGAGCCACCCAGGCGCCCCTTCACTTCAACATTCTAGCTCCTGCCTCCCCTCCCTCACCAAGGGTCCTTGCCCACTCCCCAGATTTAAACCTTTTCCATCCCACTGCCACAGGGCCAGCTCTCTATTTCTGAAGAAGCTAGCTCACCAACCAGAGGAACCCATCTCTGCTGAAATACTAACCAACAGCCACACTGGATTTTTCCATTGACTCCAGAACTTTGAGCCTGAAGTATAAGCAGCTATTCATTAGGGCTGCTCAAAAGAAAAGTCAAAACCATGAACACCCCTGATGTCTTGGTTAAGTCTTCCATTACAAACAAAATGTAGCAAAACAAAATACAAGAATGAAAAGGTACGTGTGATAACCAACATCAGCAATCTGTCATTTCGGTGACTTGATCAACCGACAAAACTCCTCTTCTGTTCTATGCCTGGCACTGTGCTGGGTGCTGGAGAGACACAGCCAAGGTTCATGTATTGCTTTCAAGGAGCTCACTGGCTGGTGGTTCCAGCACAGTGAGAGAACAGAGAAGCTGGTGGTGCCCACAGGTGCCTCCCTCTCCAGATCTGGCGGGTCCTGAAGGCTACTGTAATTGGGAGTGGGCTCAGGGGATAATTAGTTTCCCAGGGCTGTCCTCACAAGTTACCACAAACTGGTTAGCTTGAAAGGACAGAAATTCATTCTCTCACAGTTCTGGAATCTTGCAGTCTGAATTTAAGGTGTTGCCAGGGCTGGTTCCTTCTATTGGCCAGGATGAAGAAAACATCCATGTGTTTTTCCTAGCTTCTGGTGTGACAACAATCTTTGGCATTCCCTAGCTTGTAGATGGAATGCTCCCATCTCTGCTCATGTCTTCACAAGGACTTCTCCCTGGTGTTCCTTCTCCTTTTCTTATAAGGACATCAGTCATATTGGACTTAGCCTTCCTCTAAGCTAATTACATCTGCAAAGACCTTATTTCTTAATAAGGTAACATTCTGAGGTGCCTGATGAACATAAATTTGGTTGGGGGGAGTATACTATTCAACCCAATACAGAGGGCATTTTAGGTAAGGGTGCCAGAGAATACAAAGCATCCTAAGAATTGCAAGTTGTTCCTTGCAGCTTCAGAGTGAGATGCAAAAGAAGTATGGGAAAAGTTGGATTGGAAAGGGAGGCTGAAACAGATCAAAAAGGATCTTACCTGAGACTTTAAGGAGTTTGGATATTGCACCGAAGGTGGTAAAAAAATAAAAGGTGGGTTTGGGGGTGCCTGGGTAGGTCAGTCAGTTGAACGTCTGACTTCCGCTCAGGTCATAATCTAAGGGTGTGTGAGCTCGAGCCCCACATCGGGCTGGCTGCTGGCAGCATGCAGCTGGCTTTTGGATCCTCTGTCCCCCTGTCTCTGCCCCTACCCTGCTTGTGCTCTCTCTTCTCCAAAAATAATAAACATTTTTAATTGGATTTTAAGCAAGTAAATGTTAACAACACATTTTGCTAGGAATATAGGTATTTGGAAAGTAGTGAAATTGGAAGCAGGAACATCAGTTAGGGTGGTGTTGCAGTAATTCGAGATGAGACTCTGACAACACTGTCTATGGGGATGAAAGGAGAAAATATATTTGAATTTTAATTAATAGATTATAATTTTCAGAATCTTAAGTGGGTAGTATTAACAAAATATATATTGTTGAAGAGTAAAGATGTGGGAAGCTGACAAGGGCCCCAGACTTGACCAAGAATTCTGGCCTAAGCAATGAGGCTCATCATCAAATCAGTATGCAAGGTCAGAAATAGATTTTCAAGAAGAAACAGACTTGAAGACTAGAACACATTGGAAACTTGGTTCGGTTTTGTGTATGATTGTGTGTGTGTGTGTGTGTGTGTGTGTGTGTGTGTGTGTGTGTTGGTATATGCATAAGAGAGGTGGGATTTCTACTGTGTCATATTCATGGAAAACACCAATATTTAATTCATACCTAAGGTGAGACTTTCACCCCTTTCCAAGATCTCTAAATAGTGAAGATACAGCCACAGACAGCAACTTGACCCACTAAAGAGATGTGAAGAGGAAGAAAAATGGCAGTATTTCCACTCCAGACAGAACACTTCATTAAAAACAACCCTCAATAAATATTGAAACAAAGGTACTTTTCTCTCATTTATCACCAACCCACTCACCTTTTACTCATTGATATGTTCAATGACCAGTGTGTTTGCAGTACTTATAAGTACTCATGCTCTTTCTTAAGTGGTCAGAGAGATGATCACAGAACAAGATCTTCAACTGCAATAAATAGAACACTACACATTTAACACACACCAGCAAAATGGACTGTAATATTTAGTCAAACAAGACCAAAATTCAGTTCAACTCAGAAAAAAATTGAAGCACCAAGCTAATTATAGCCTCTGATATTTATTCTTCCCAGCGTATGAAATGTATATGCTGATAATTAATGTGATGCATGAGGAGAGTTTGTACCAAAAACAAAGAAAAAAAAGAAAGAAAGAAACCAAAGGAAAGCTAATGCAATGCACATAATTCTTACCAATTCTGAATCAACAGAAGCTCCTACCTTGTTTCATGAAGGTTCAGGACATTTTAAAACATACTCAAATGAGTGTAAATTGATTCTCTGCTTTTGGTGTAAATCCAAAAAGAAGTTATTTCTGAGATCTAAGATTGATGCTAAGATAGAAACAAAAACATGAAGGTCATAGAACTGCCAAAGGGCAGATGCGGAAAAGGACGGGCAGCTGCAGCTGTAATTATCCATTAATCTTACATATTCTATACATGAGTACAGAAAAACTCAATTGCTGCTGTATTTAGAAAACTGCAATAATGGACGTAATTAGAAAGAGAAAAGGAAAGTAACTTAAGAGTACCCGCAAAACACATAATTTTCAGAAAATGCAAAAACATACAATAGATTTCCTACTTGAATCTCTTAAATGGAGACTTCTACTTGAAATCTTGAATTATAAGAGATGTAAATTTCTCCATAATATTAAGAACAATTACCCATGATTTTTTTAATCTAGAAAAGTGAGCAGATGCCATTTTCACATTATTTTTATAGAATTATTAGAATAGAGATAAGTAAATTGATTGGTCAAGAGATTACCCTTATATTAGGATAAAGACTATAATTAAATAGAAATCTCTGTAAGGGGTCAAAATAATCAAGATTATATCTTCGTTAATGTATTTTGGAAGCAAAACTAACAGCACTGCCAGTATGCTATTACGCTCTCCTACAAAAATACCATAATTCTTTATTTCTGAAGCACACTGGTATAAAGTGTCAAGATTTCCATATTTAATGTATTCCAAAAGTCCAAATTAAAATATATTAATATTTTATAAGATTATGTGTGTGTGTGTGTGTGTGTGTGTGTGTGCACGCGCATGTGTATACACTCCCAGGGTATCCTTTTTTTATTCCAAGTAGCTTGCTTTATATCTGTATTTTCAATCTTTTTCAAATCACTAATACACATTAGTCCATAATAAGTGTGCAAAGGCCCAATGCCACAGTAACTAATCTAGGTTGAACTTGACACTGTATCTACAACCATATAAAAAAATGTCTTAAGTCTATAGTATTTGAAAGTATTAAAAGATTTTTTTTTCTGAGTCTTTTTACCAAATTGATAGCCTGGCACATAATAGGTGCTCAACAAAGGCTGTGGAGGGAAGAAATGTACATGCCAACAAGGACAAGTTACCTTCCTCATTAAAATATTCACCTGTTACATGTTTCATTCTTCCCTTCTGGACTCTCCCCTTGACAACTAACTAACCTTTCTGATTGTTAGTGGATTCCACTCTGTATACTTTATGACATGTACTTTAATAGGTATTCCTTGAACTAAAACAACAATGGGGAAAAAAAAGCCCAAACCCTACCTGATAAAAGTTACTTAATTTCTGATGTTAATACTGGTTAAGAGCCAGGTGATCCTTAGCCATTCAGAAGTCATTGTGTATGCTGTACCTTGCTAAAAGATGCACCCATCAGGAAAATCCAGAGGAAAGGGATGTCATCACATTATTTATCAGGCAACACTATGGATTTAGATATTTCTCACCATTTCATTTTTTTCTTAAATACAACAGATTTTAAGTTTCAAACTTTATTTTAATCCCATGGATGAGAATATTCTAGAAACTGGAGAACAAGTATCAAAAGAATAGATTGTGTGATTTTTAGCTTTCATACTATGGTAATACTAAGACACCATTTTGACCCTGAGGAAATACACAGCCTAATAAAAGGGTCAGATTTCCACACAGCGCCAAGAGGCCTCGTGGAAGTCAGAATGACCTTGGCTTGACCCCCAGCTCTGGCAGTTACATGCTGCTGAACTCACATCTCTATTTCCTCACCTATAAAACAGACATTGAAGTAAACCTCAACAGTTTATAATGAGAATTGCAAGGGTAATATATATAGTTTAATCCAGGTGTTCTATATATGCTAGATTCCTTCTCTTTGACCCTTCCTCATTAAAAAAAAATTCTATACTTCACTGATTTCTTAAACAAGATATACATCATGAAATTAATTTTCCTTGACTTCTCCCAGCCAAGCAGTTATAATACACTGTTTTATAACATATAACCATAAAAGAAGGCTTTGTTTACATTTAAAAAAAAGTTTTACAGAATACACAAAATTTTTGTTTTCATCACTTATGGAGAAAAGTTTTATAAACTATATTTGTTCTTTTCCTTATTTTAATGATATTATGAACTTAATAACTGAATAGATGCATATTTATTTGAAAAAATACACAAAAAAGCACAAAGAAGAAAATTAAAATCACCATAATCCTCTCACTCAGAGATAATTACTGCTAATTTGGGGGCCTTTATTTTCATTCTATGTATTTGAATGGGATAATTGCCTGTGTGCTGCTTTGTAACCTTTTTACACTTATTAATATTTTATGAACATTTTGAATGCCTGAATAGTCTTAAATTGTCTACATAATATATAATATAAAGATCATTTTAGTGGCTGCATATTATTTTATCTCATGGATATACCATAAATTATTTACTCAAAGTCATATTGTTAAACATTTAGGATTGCTGTTGATTTTAAGTAAGACTGATACAATGAACCACCACACACTCATGACCCAGCTTCAAGGATTATCCACTTGCGGTCAGTCTTAATTCCATCTATACTCTCTCCTATCCCCCATCTTACCTTTAAAGGATAAGAACTTTTTAAAAACATAATCACAATACCAGTGTCACACCTCAAAAAATTTATAATAACTTTTTGTATCATCAAGTATCTAAGCAGGGCTTTCTCTCTTTGTCTCTCTCTCTCCTCTTTTCCCACCCTTTCTCCTCCCTTCCTCTCCAAACTGATCAGCATTCATATAAGATCCCTATACTATAAATAGCCAATAAGCCTCTTTAATCAGAAGAGATTCCTCTCCATTTCTCTTTTTATTCCCTTGCAATTTATTTGTTGGAGAAAATAAGAAAAAGAAAAAAACAGTTCAATGGATCCTTGGTATTTCTCATGTCCTGAATTTTGCTGACTGTACCATCGTTTATATCATTTAGTGCGTTCCTCTGTTGACTGTATTTTCTAGAAATAGGTACTTAGATCTAGAATTTTGCTCAGATTCCAGTTCCATGTTTTGCAGTATTTCATAGGTAGTATGGTCTGCTGCCCTCGGGTGGTACATCATGTTGGATTGTCAGCCTTTTTCTGATGTTAGCAGATCCATTACTGATCCATTAATCAGTATTATGAAATAGTGATATTCCAATTATAATAGTTTTGCTAATGTGACTAACAGGCAATAGCTAAAATCTTATAGTTAATTTTTGTTAACGTCTATGTGCATGTGTTTATATTTAAGAAAAGTTCCTAAAAATAAAGTATCTGAATTAAAGTAAATTTACATTTCAAAATTACATTCCCCTACACATCACCTAACTGCCCTCCAGGAAAGTTATACTAACTTGCATCTCAATATGAGGTTATCACTGTCTTAAACATTTATGTTAATGTGGTCGCCAAGAATGAGAAATTCAATGCAGTTTAGTTTGCAATATTTTGCTTACCAACAGGATAGAGCACGTTTTCCTTAAATTTAGATTTGTGTTTCTTCTTTTGTAAATTGTCAGCTCTTGTTATTTGATTTTTTTTTTTTGTATCTAACTTTTTTTTTTCTCTTATCCCCCTTGGCTTCTTTGATATACTTTTGTTAAGTATTATAGAAACGTGATCTCTGACGAGGAGTAGCACCATTATAATATATAAAGACACCATGTACCTGTAACATCCAAGTGTTCTCCTCGCTGCGTTTGACCAGCCTAACACTTTATGCAAGATCCTCATCTGCAAAATAACCTGAGAATGACTGACATACTATTTTAGGAATGGTATTTTAGTTCATTACAATGAGGGGATGAGGGAACTGGCCTGACCTGCCATTGTTCTCAGCAAATGATTTTCATTTCAAGTTTGTTTTCCTCTTATAATTTAAACATTATGCCAAGTCATTTTGCAGTAGCATTATGCTTAAAGAACATAAAACATGATACTAAATAGAGGAGGCTCTACAAAAATCCCTGTACCCCATATAGAAATTATAGGTTCATTCATCTCCTGACTTTGCAAGTATTCTGCACCCTCCTCCAAAGAATGAAAAGCAGTATTTTTATTATTATGTATCTAAAAGGTGGTAAGGAGCCCATCACGTTGAATCACTATAAATATAAAGGTTGACTATTGCCATTTAGGGTCCTGTACCTACACATGCCACCTGTCTTAGAACAGCCTCTCATGCTGGAATCAGTGATGCACATTCAGTCCAATTTTTTAAGTACATTCCTCTGAAAAGCAGAATTACAAATAATTGAAAGTCTAGGACTGACACATTAGAATTTATGTCATCTAAGCCCAAATCTAAAATGAGAAACAATAATACTATTTAGGATGGGAGGTAGAGTGTTAAGCCTACTTAGTGGGGAAAATACTTAGAACTGAAGAGGAAGCCAAAAGATAAGTTAGGTCTTTGCCACATCAGCATTGATTTGTGCGTTCAGACCATGCAAATGAATGAATCAGTGCTCACGTCAATTAGTTCCAAGTGGTAGCCTGGTTTTCCAACTTCAAGCATACGTAATGGAGATTATATAGCATCTTATGAAAAATGGAAAAGGAAGGAAAGAAGGAAGGGAAGGACAGAGGCAGAAAGGGAAGAAAAAGGGAAAACAACTTGCTAAAAAATATTTCTTAATTTCAGAGAAAACCAACTTTTAATTATTATTAACTGACCACAATGCTCCCTTTCACTAAACTCAGCCCCATAATTATCTTTTCAGTTAACCTCCAGACAAGTCCATCTTGGAATTTTAAGATAATCCCCTTTTAGTGTTTAAGTAAACCGAAATATTCCACATTAATTTCCTTAACAGATTACAGATGATAACAATTGAAAGTGTAATCAGGGGTGCCTGGGTGGCTCAGTCAGTTAAGCGTCCAACTTCGGCCAGGTCACAATCTCCTGGTTCATGAGTTCAAGCCCTATGTCGGCCTCTATGCTGACAGCTCAGAGCCTGGAGCCTGCTTTGGATTCTGTGTCTCCCTTTCTCTCTGCCCCTCCCCCCTCTCTCTTTCTCTCTCTCTCTCTTTCTCAAAAACTAAATAAACCTCAAAAAAAGTTTTTTTAAAGGTAATCAAAATTCTAAACTATTTCAAGGAAGAAAGTAAAAAAATTTCACCTCCTTAGAAATGAAAAATCTTCCTCAAGGATGGCTATTTTGAATCATGTGTGTCAAAACTGACAAGGAAGGCTAACTGTGTGGTCTGGGCATTGTTTGAGCTTGCTGAATTCTGCAAGAGAGGGAGTAGGCCTCCCTCATAGACCTACTTTAAAGATTAAATAAAGGAATGCATATAGATCCTTCATACAGTGACTGACAGAGATGTGCTCAGTGAACATTAGTTACTGCTGTCATCATGATGATGATCACCACCATTATATCATCAAAGTGTCTGGAAAGTTTTACATCAAAATACGTGACCTATAGAAAATATTCTGCTCCTCTGGTGAGGGTGCCTTATTATACAGCACATCTGTAGTTTTTATAGTAGCCATCTAGTGAAATCAGTAGTTCTCAATGGTGCGAGGAGGTTGTGACTTTGTCCCCCCAGGAAATATTTGTCAGTGTCTGGAGACATTTTTATTTGTCAAAAAGCAATAGTTGGCTGTTGGGGAGCTGTTGTTACTGGTGTCTAGTGGGTAGAGGCCAGGGATGCAGATAACCATCCTACAGTGCACAGCACAACCCCAGAAATGGGCAACCATGGAGCCCAGATGTTAACAGTGCTGAGGGTGAGAGCCATGCAGGGTCGTCCATATATTCTGAACAAACACATCTAAAAAGAAATATTCAGGCTTGTCCTGAAACAAAAGCTCTGAATTCTCCCATGTATCTTCTTAATTTATATTTAACTACAATGGGATTCTGAAACAATTTACACAAACTCACTTGATGAAATAGGACGGACAAGATCCACTGCCTCCAAAAGCTTACTTTTGTAATCAGTTAGGTTGCCCACTTAAAGAGCCATGAATTTATCATGCTTTTCTTGCATGCTCTGGTAGCTTGTTTATACCTTTTTGGGGAAATTCTTAAGAGGCACTAGCAAGTCCTTACATTTGATGTTGTAATGTCTAGAATGTATATTTTTATCTTAATGATTTCAGTAGGAGAAAAAGGACACTGTGAATACATGTTAGCCATATGGAAAAGACAATGAGGTTTAGTAATTAAAACTGAAAAGGTAAAGAACTATGCAGTAATTAGAACACTGATTAATCAGCTGATAATTTTATCTTGATTAATGCTGCTGGGTTCTCTTCTTATTGACCTGGGAAAGGTAGGTTTAGACCAATTAAATATAAATTATTCTCCTTTTTTTACATTCTGGGCAGCTTCCAGTATTCTAAGTCATACTACATTTAAGAAGTACTATTGAAATGCTTTTACTAAATTGGGCAGTTCAACAAAAGATAGAATTGGGTTTATGTTTCAAATATGCTCATGCTTTTATCTAAGGCTAAATTACACAGAACTGTTTTATTTCAATATTATCCAAGGAATATTAAAATTCAGGTAAATTGCTATTTTTAAAAACCTTCTGATAACATTTAAACAGTTAAAAAAAACAACTCAACTAGATTTTACTAAGTATCATTCATTTTGCTAATACGAGAAATCGGAAGAACTAAAGTTGAATATAACTAGTTATTGCATATAGGGCCTCAGTTCTTTTTTTAAAGCTTATTTATTTATTTTGAGAGACACAGAGCATGAGCGGGGGAGGGGAACAGAGAGAGAATCCCAGGCAGGTTCCACACCAGCAGTGCAGAGCCCGACACGGGGCTCAAACCTACAAAACTGTGAGATCATGGAGGTGAAACCAAGAGTTGGACACTCAACCGACTGAGTCGCCCTGGGCCTCACTTCTTGGAATCCTGTGGCTATGCTAATTAACAGGGCACATCATTCCAATATTAAGGAGAACAATCACTAATTCTTAGCCTATCAGTTTTCTTTTTTATTATTATTTTTTTCAGCTTTAGTGAGGTATAATTGATACACAGCCTTGTGTAAATTTTAGGTATACAACAGGATGATCTTATACATGTGTATACTGCAAAATGGTTACCAAAATAAGGCTAGTTAACACATATTTACGTGTGTGTGTGTGTGTGTGTGTGTGTGTGTGTGTGTGTGGCAAGAATTTTTAAGATCTATTCTCTAGCAAACTTCAAGTTTACAATATAATGTTGTTAATTATAGTCACCATGCTATATATTAGATCCCCAGGACTTATTTTATAACTCCATTCACCCATTCACCCATTCACCCATTCACCCATTCACCCATTCACCCATTCACCCACCCTCCATTCACCCACCCTCACTCCCCACCAGCAACCACAAATCTACTTTCTGTTTCTGTGAGTTCAGTTTTTAAGTTGCTACATATAAGGAAGATCAGACAGTATTTGTCTTTCTCCCACTTATTTCACTTAGCATAATGCCTTCAGGGTCCATTCATGTTGTTGCAAATGGCAGAATTTCCTTTTCTTCCCCCTATGGTTGAATAATATTCCATTGTGTATATATACCACATTTTCTTTATCCATTCATCTGTTGAAAGACAGTTTGTTTCCATGTCTTCGCTACTGTAAATAATACTGCAATGAACATGGTGGTGCTGTAGTAATATAGTGATTTCATTTTCTTTGGATATACACACATAGGTGGGATTGCTGGATTATATATGTAGTTCTATTTTTAATTTCTTGAGGAACCTCCATACTGTTTTCCGTAGTGGCTGCATCAATTTACATTCTCACCAAAAGTACACAATGGTTCCCTTTCTCCACATCCTCACCAGCACTTGTTATCTCTTTATTTTTTATTTATTTTAATTTTTTTAAGTTTATTATTTTTGAGAGAGAGAGAGAGAGCACAAGCAGGGGAGGGGCAGAGAGAAAAGAGAGAGAGAGAATCCTATGCAGGCTCCGTGCTGTCAGTGTGGAGGCCAATGCGGGGCTCAAACCCACAAACTGTAAGATCATGACCTGAGCCTAAGTCAAGAGTCAGATGCTTAACCAACTGAGCCACCAGGTGCCCCAGCACTTGCTCTCTCTTATCTTTCTGATAGGAACCATTCTAACAGGTGTGAGGTGATATCTCATTGTCATTTTGATTTGCATTTCCCTGATGATTAGTGATGTTGAGCACCTTTTCATGAACCTGTTGGTCATTAATATATCTTCTTTGGAAAAATATCTACTCAGGCCCTTTGACCATTTTCAAATAGGATTTTTTGTTTTTGCTTTTGTTTCTGAGGTGTAAGAGTTCCTTACATGTTTTGGATGTTAACCTCTATTGGTATATGGTTTGCAAATATTTTTGCCCATTCTGTAGGTGGCCTTTTCATTCGTTGATCATTTCTTTTGCTGTGCAGAAGCTTTTTAGTTTGATGTAGTCCCACTAGGTTTTTAGCAGCATCACCTCCTCCCGCAATTTTTTTCTTCTGCTTGTTCATTTTTATCTTTGTTGCTTGTGCTTTTGGTGTCATACCCAAAAAAATGCATTGCCAAGACCCAATGTCAAGGAATGTTTCCTCTATGTTTCCTTCTAGGAGTTTCACAGTTTGCTAATCAGTTTTCTAGAAGATATCCCCCAATACAAATAAAGGCAGCAACTTTTAAAAAGCTTAAAGCTTCCTGAATTCCAAAGGAAGTATATCAGTAGACCTTATTTTTTAAAATTTGAAAATATCTATAAAAAATAGCCAGAAGGACTAAATGAAAATGATTTAGAAAGAGTAAAAATCTTTCTTTTGTACAATTAAAATGATTTCACTCAAGTGACAGAGAAATTTTGATGAAGCCCAGCATGTAACATTCTCTACCTCTCTAAAATATTTGAAATATTCATGATCAAACAACAAAGCTAAACTAAACACTCTCCAATTTGAAATTTTGTATTTTTCTGTTTCTAAAAAGTTCAGGTTATATGGTGGCTAACTCAATGTCCAAGTTATTGGAATAATTCTAAAGTTGTTGACTAAGGAGATAATAATATTCATTTAAAAATATTCATTGAACTTCCTTACCAGAATCTATCATTATCAGCACCAATCCTCACAACTTATTATGTACTTAATATATACTATGCTTTAAAAAAGATGATTTCACTTAATATTAAGCATAGGATTCTCTATTCGTCTATTCAAGTTGCTATGTTTTATACTAATAATGTTTTATTCATTCACTCATTTGATAATGCCTCCTACATATAAGATACAGAAATGAATGAAGTAGTCCTTATGGACTTTACAAGCTAATTACCTGGAATAAAAACTAAAATTAATAGTACAGTGGAAAACCAGGAGCATTACACCTGTTAGTTCTCTATAGAAGCTAGGGAGCTGATGTCTGACTGGAAATACATAAACAGGATTTCAACTCAGTTATCGAAATTTTGTATTAACTATAACAATAGTTAATACATGCAACATATGTATAGCACTTAGTAATTCACCAAATACTTATTTTGTCCCTCACAAAATTCCTGTGAGTGACATTAAATTGTTGTCCTTATGTTACAGGGGAGAAAAACTGTGGCTCAAAGAAATTGGGTTACTTGCTTAAGCATACTGAATAAGCAGTAAAGCTAAGACTGCAAATGTAAGCTGTGGTGGAAAACCAAACAAATAAAATACTAACCAAACTATAAACACACATGTGCACGCACACGCGCGTGCGCACACACACACACACACACACAAGATTATACAATAAAGAACCAGGTAAACAAAGCCCATTTTTTCTACAAATATTTACTTCTGTCTACCAGGTGGGCCACATGGAATATGTAGCCCTTTATGTGGGCCTTGACGATTGAGTAAACTTTCAAAAAAATATAGGAAGGGGACTTATGGAGGCAAAACAATGTTACAACACTGCAAACCAAGACAAGATATGAAGCCATGAAAGTATCTGGTATGTTTAGGGAATTACGATTATGGAGGACAATTGAAGGATAGGTCAGTGAGGAGGATGTGTTAAATGAAAGTTGGGACCGTATACTGAAGGATCTATTGGCACTATGCAATAAATATGTACTTAATTGGCTATACCATTAAAAGTTTTAAAGAGGAAAAGGAAATGTATAATATGAATAATGTTGTAGGAAATTAACACTACCAGCAGGAGGAAGAAAAGATTAGCAAGGTAAAAGTTCAACAATTTGCTTATTTCCTCTCAACTTCATGGTGTGTGTGTGTGTGTGTATGTATGTAGAGTAGATAATTCAATATGGGTGCAGGAGAGAGTGACTAAAAGACAAATGTAGGAAGAGGAGAACAGAAAGGTAGAATAGGTCAAGATGCTCCAGGACTTTGCTAATAATTTAACCATTTTTTTTTGTAGGCAGGGTTTCCGGCGCTTATGATCAAATATTATGTTTTTGCTCATTTATTTCCCTCAGTCCCTAGCATTGGATCATTGGATTGTACATGTGGAAAACAAATGATAAATGTTTTTATTAATTAATTGTTAACTTATTAATTTAGTTGCATAAGATTAAATGTAATAAAAAGCAACAGAAATAGGGATTTCTTTGGAAACATAATGTATCCATGTCTAGAAAATAACAAAACAAAAAACAACATTCGTGTTCTACCAAATCAGACAATAAAAAAATAGATTTTAAAGGAAAAAGGATGGTGGAGCACCTATAACTATAACCCATGAAGCCTGTAACAAGAACACAACCATAGCAAGAAAAGAATCCTAATTTTTAAAATACTTGTGTAGTTGAAAAGACACAGTAAGTACTTAATATAAAGACATACTATGATGAATATGGGACTTTATGTTTAAATAATGATGGGTTTAAAAAAAGTACCATGGTAGAAAGGAGTTTAAGGAAAGGTTGCTGAAATATGTAAAAAAAGAACAGAACGACCACAAGGGAATTACTCAATTAGCTCATCCAAGACAGACCACACGGTCAAACCGAGCCAGGGAAAGAGCTTGCAGCCGGTGGGCACCGTAGCCAGTACTCTTCTTCCACGTCTGACACTCTCCACTGTGTTAATGTGTTGAGTCTAAATGTTGTTACTTGGCACAAAATATTAATTGCACATAAGCCCACGTAATTTCCATTCTAAATAGATATCATTCCATGTTTACAAATTGTATAAGAGCTAATTAATGTTACAGAAGTACATATATAGCAGAAGAGACTGTAACTGGAATTATTAAATCCTCTAAAATCAACTAAGCAGTCCTTTTTCTCCTTTTCTTAAAATTAAGCATACACTGAAACATATGTATAACATGTGAATAACATAAGTGAAAAATAACTATAAAACAAGCAGCCATACAATCACCATCCAGCTTCAAAGTAACATTATTGACATTTTTGAAGCCACCTCCTGATCACATCAATGTCAGTGACACACACCCAGAGGTAACCACCATCCTGAATTTAGTCTGTATCATTCCCTTACCTTATGTATATTTTATCCTAAGTATTATGTTATTTGATTCTGCATGTTATGTTTGGTTTTACTAATGAAATCACACTGGACATAATCTGTGCCTTGGTTTGCTCATTCAATATTATGCTTTTTAGATTTAATTGTGATGATGCATGTAGTTGTAGCACAATCATTTTCAGTGCTGCATAATATTGCATTTCATGAATATATCAAAATTCATTTATCCATTCTACTGGCAATGAATATCTGGGATATTTCCCTTGTTTTTTGCAATTATAAACAAGGTATCTATCCATTATCTTTTACCTATCTCTGGTATGAATGTACAATATTTCTGTCGGGCACATAGTGGTTGATTGTATGGAATTTGCATGTTCTACTTTCTTATATAAGACAGATGGATTCCTGAAGTGATTTTAACTACTTTCATTCCCAAATACATTGTATGGAAGTTCCCACTGCTCCACATCTCTACCAACATGAGACACTGTGACTTTTTTAACTTCTACCAATCTGGCAACTGGAAATGTCATTGTCCTTTCATTTGTGTTTTCATGATTGCTAATGAAGTCACACAACTTCTTTTGTTTGCTTGCTAGCCATGTATCCTTTAATGTGAAGTACATAGTCAGGTTATTCATCCATCTTCTCTTTGGCATTATTTGGCTTTTGCACATAAATTTGTAGAATATACTTGTATATTTCAGATTCAAATCCTTTACCAATGCATATATATATGATAGTACATTCTTCCCATTTTGTGGCCTATATTCACTTTAATTATTTCTATTCATAAACAGCTATTTACAATTTTTGTGAAGTCAAATTTGCCTTTGTAATTTGCTAATTCTGTATTATCATTAAGAAATCTTTCCTGAGACTCCTGGGTGGTTCAGTTGGTTAAGCGACCAACTCTTGATATCAGCTCAGGCAGTGATCTTGCAATCATGAGATTGAGTCCCACATCCAGTTAGGTTCCATGCACAGCATGGAGCCTGCTTGGGATTCTCTCTCTACCTCTCTCTCTACCCCTCTCCTACTTGTGCTCTCTTCTCTGTCTCTCAAAAGAAAAAAAAAATGTTCCTAAGCCAAGAGCATAAATATATTCTCTTATATTATCTTCCAAAAAATTAGAAATTACCTTTCATAGTTAAGGTTTGTAATGCATGGTACTGGCTTTTTTATATAGTGTGACACAGGGAATGATGTAAGGAAAGGGTTTCATTTTTTACCAAGTTGACAAGGAATTGTCTTGAAGCAACTCCTGTAGTCAATACTTTCCACCCCTGATCTGCAATGCCAGTGCTGCCTTAAAGGAATTGGAAGTCTCTTTCTGGCATCTCTCTTCTGTTCTACTGTTATATTAACTAAGTCATAAAACTACCATATGTCTTAATTACTGTAACTTTATAATAAAAATTAGTATCTGGTAGGGCTCGTCCCTGAATCCTTTTCTTCCTCTGTGGGAATATGTTGGCTCTTCTTACCCACTGCTCTTCATACACAATTAAAATCACATTATACAGGTCCATACCAAAAAACAGGAGGAGGAAGAGGAAGAGGGAGAGGAGGAGGAAGAGAAGCAGAAGGAGAAGGAGAAAGAGAAGGAGAAGAAGGTAGGAGAAGAATGAGGAGGAAGAGAAGGAGCAGAAGAAGCGGAAAAGAAAGAAGAAGAATGAGGAGGAGTAGGAGAAGACAAGGAAGAAGAGGAAGAGGAAGAGGGAAAAGCTTTCAATATGTCACCATCAAATATGATGTTATTTTTTTTGGCAGAGACTGTCTGGTTAAGAAATTTCCTTTATACATTACTCAATTAATTCTAAGTTTTTACAACTAATTTATAGTGAAATTGGTCTACAATTGTCCTTTTTTAATACTGTCTTTGTATCAAAAATATAAGTTGGGGAACAGACTCCTTTTTTTCTCTGATCTGAATCTTGTAAGATTGGAATCTTCAGTTGCTTAAAACTTTGGTAAGAAATCCCAGTAAAATTATGTGGTAATGATGATTTTTGAGAAAATTAACTACTGATAAAATTTCTAATGGATACAGAGTGTTCATATGTTCTATCTCTTTTTTAGCCTGTTTTGGTAATTTATGTTAGGTATTTGCCTTTCGTGTGGTCTTGAGTTTGGCTCCATAGAGGTGTTCATAATGTCCATTTATTATCTTTTTAAATCTTGATGAATTTTAATTCTGTAATCATTCTTAATATTATTTGTTGCCCTCTTTCATTTTTTTCATAGGGCCTTTGATTCCATTGGTCTTTTCAAAGAACAAACTTTAGTGTTGTTGATTTTCCCCTATTTCTTCTTTTACTATTTTATTAATTAGGCCTCTTATGTATGTTTTTTTTTTCCTTTCTCTTAGTATCTCTGGACTTATTTTAAGCTCTTTTTCTAATTTTTTATTAGACATTGATATTGGATCAAACTTGGAAACTTTTCTGTATATCTTCCAGTTATTGAGTATGGTATTCTCTATATATTTCGTCCATAAAAGTTGTTCATTGTGTTGTTCAATTCCGTCTGATCTGTAAACTCCTAAAGAGATGTTTTCAAATTTCCTATTATATTGGTGTACATCGCCAAATATTTTCTTGTAGTTCTATCAATTTTTGCTTTGTATATTTTGAAGCTATAGTTTTGGACACACAAAGTTTAGAATGTTTGTATCTTTCTAATTAAGTGAAACTTTCAGTGTTTTGACCCATTTTATATCCATGTCTTTTCTTTTTGCCTTAAATTGCTTTATCTTGTATGACCATGTCTAGACCAGCTTCCTTTAGTTAATGTTTGCTTAGTGCATCTTCTCCTCTCTTATAACTTAAGTTTTTATGTGTTTACTTAAGGCAGAAATCTATGGGTTTTTTTTAATTCATTATTTTTCTTCCTAATGAGTTTAATCCATTTTGTCTTTTAGCTACAAAGTTTGTTCATCTATATTGTGTAAGCTATATATTTACTTTTTTTACTTGGTGCTTTCTATTTATCCTTTTTGTTGTTGTTTGTTTTTAATCATTGACTTTTATATTGAGGTTTGGTATTGGTTGATATTTATCTCATTACAATTCTCCATATAATTTAGATCTATCTACACATTTGACTTTTAATGGTTACCTTATTAATTTTAATAAGCATACTTAACTTAAAAAGTAAAGATAATCAATCTTCTTTAATGCCTCCCAAACTTTACAACAACCTTGGAACACTTTAACTCCCATCACCTCCTCCAGACAAATACTATTTTGGTGGTAGTATTTCGAGTAATTATATCTTTAAATTAGACTTATATAGTCAATGTTTAGATTTTTCTACAAACTCTCTCTCTCTCAATCCCTCTCTCTCCCTCCCCCCCCCTTTCACTTGTCTTGGTATCTTAGATTTTCCAAATGGGATTCGACTTCCTTTCTAAAGGAGCTAGTTTAGAATTCCCTTTGGAAAGGGACTCTTGGTGATAAAGTCTCTCACTCGTATTTCTCAGGCATTTTCCTCATGTTGCCTTGTTTTTGAAGGAAAGGTTTTTGGAAAATTGCAGGTGGATCATTATTTTCTGTATGGTGTTTAAAAACATGATCCCACACTCTTTGTCACCTTTCATTACTAATTACGATGTCTGCTTAGTCTAATCATCTTCGTTTTGTGTGTAAACTGTTTTCACTCACTGAGGGGCTTTTGCATATATTTTCTGGGCTTTGGTGTTCTGCAGGTTCTAGGTTTGAGATTTCTAGGTATGGATTTATTTGTATTTATCCTTTTAGACTTCTGTATCTGAAAATTAAGCATTCTCCATCAGTGCTGGAAATTCCTTCCCATTATTTCTCTAAGCAATGACTCTTCTACATTCCATTTTTCCCTTCTAGGAATCCAGGGAGATATATGTGGTTCTTCCTCCTCATAACACATCTCTCAGCCTACCTTCCTCCATATTTTTTATTCTTTCATTTATCTTTCTGTGCTATTTTCTGAATGACTTCCTCAGATATTCCAGTTCTCTAAAACTCCGTTTAACTCTATATACTTTGCTATTTAGCCCATCTTTTGAAATTTTTTCAAATGGTGAATAATATATTAACATCAGGTTTTTTAAAATATACTTGATCTTTTTTATAGTTCTTATTCATATTTTCCTACCCCAATTGTTTTAAATGACTGTTTGTTTCTTTGTTTGTTTTCAGAGAGAAAGAGTGCAGGTGCAAGCAGGGGAGGGGCAGAGAGAGAGGAAGAGAGAAAATCCCAAGAACGCTCCATGCTGTCAGTGCAGAGTCCAACACAGGCCTCAGTCTTACAAACCTGAGATCATGACTTGAGCCGGAATCAAGAGTCGGATGCTTAACCAACTGAGCCACCCAGGCACCCCTCCTACCTAACTTTTAAACATATTAAACATATTTGTGCTGAATATTTGTATAATGTTTTATTTTTATTTTATATTTGCATAAATTCATTATCAGAACTCTTTTCAGGTTTAATGTTGCTACGCCTTGTCTCTGCTGGCTCTCATGGTGATCTATTTCCTTGTGTGTAGTGCAAGTTTTAATTTTTGATTATTCACTCTCCTCCTTTGTGACTTGATCTTTGAGAATTGTTTGAGGCCAGAGTTGAAAGTAATTTCCTTCAAGGAGTACTTCTGTTTATCTCCATAAACTCCAATGGGGTCCTGCTTTAATATAAATTCTTTGCACGAGGTGTTTCTGTCTGCTTGCTTTGTTTTCATTTTTTCTACAAAGGATATATTCATCCAGATTCAAGCAAGGCTGGTTTGTGCTATGAAGTCTCAGAGATGTTCCTCCAACCCTCTTGTCCTACTATTAAAGTTCGTATAGAAAATGCTTCCTCTTTATGGGAGTTTATTTCTAGTTCACTCCTAAACTGAAAGAGCAGCACTCAAGGTTACCAAAGTCACGCAATGGGCTCCCAAAAGATATCCTGCCTTATGCAGGCAGCAGATTTATTTTGACTCCTACGCACCTGGCAAGGAACATCAACACCAAAGATCAAAATCATTAGTTATGCAAAGGCCTCCCAGGCAAAAGTCACTTTTAGTACTGGCTGACTCATCTGGATTCCCACCATTACAATATTTTTTAATACTGAGGAAACCAAAATTTCTTGGGAGCTCTGCAATGTAAATTAAGTTTTATTTTACCTTTAAATTTAAGTGTTTTCACTGCAAGTGTGGTACAGGGTATCTATCTATTCTGCAGATTATCAGAAGGATGGTCAAGATCCTCTTTTCTTTCCATTGGCTTAAATGATAAAGACCTCAAACATTTGTCAGATGAATAATAGTTAATGGGTGAAGAGTGGATGGCTCAATAATCATCTCCTCTGTGCCATCCCTCTCTATACCGGGTTGGCAAACTTTTTCCATAAAGAGCAAGAAAGCAAATATTTTACAGTTTGCAACTCAAAAGATCTCTATCTCAATTATTCAACTCTGCTTTTTTAGTGTAAGAGCAGCCACAGAAAATACCTAAATGAATGAGCATGGCTGTGTTCCAAAAAAGGAGAAGTAAAAGAAAAGAAAAAAAAAAAAAGAAAAAAAGAAATCAATTTATCTGTGCATTGTCTAAATAAGTAATGAACTTATTTAGAAGAGCTCCCACTGGCACAGGAAAAACTCCATTTATCTAAGCACGGGAGAAACATCTTGAGAAATAAAATAAGTATAATGAGCATTTCTCTGAAGTAGACAGACATGGTGAATTTCCACATTGTACACCAACCTCCTAGGAAACCAAAAGAACTGAGAAGACACATCCATCTTCCCCAGCTGCCCTCTGAGAGCGTGCATTCCAAGAAACTATACAGTAATCTCTCATCTGTAGTAAAGTTTTCACTGGGACCTGTATGTCATCAGATATATTGTATAATTTTTTTTTCAAAGGAAAGAACATACACTGTAGTATTCGAGAAATAGTGTGAATTATATTACCTGGGATGGGCTATAATGTATGCCCTTGAACTGGGCAATACTTAAGTGGTTTTCAGATGGCAAAATTGAGATTAAAAGGGTTGCTCACTTGAAAATGACCCTTTTTGGTGCTCCACAAAATAGAACCTTATAAATTTAGCACAAAATGTCTTTCTCAGAGGTGAGGCATCCTGTGGAGCCATTCTTTAGCAGTTTGATCATTAACCTAGCTTGGCGCTTTTAAAAATGTTCGTTATAAACTGTAAAACATAAGAAAAGGTTCAAAGTCTACAAAATACTGTTTTCCTTTAATATCAAAGATCACAAATAATACCAACAACTCATTTTCATGGACAGCCAAAAAAAAAATCCAAATATGACAACAATATTGAGAAGGATTATGTTACCTTTGCAGCTAATATTCTAAGAGAATAAAGCATTGGTTAAGGACATCTGTTCTTTTAGACATTGTTGGTCAACTTTTCTCTGGACTCCATATGATATTTGCTAGTTTGAGAAAAGAGAAATATGAACTACTATTCTAATGCAGTCATAGCCAAACATATTTCAAAATTGTTCATTATTCTATATCAAATACATAGCTGAGTCTGAGACCCTAAACTGGGCAAAAATGGAGTCAAGAATTTTTTGGCAAAATATGGGCTAGCAGCTAAACACTGCCCTGAATGATGTGTCTCTGCCTCTCTCCAAATAGCACTCTCAGCAATGCCTATGACAGATGGAACACAGAGACGTGGGGCACCAGGCTTCTCTCTCTAGATGTATAGAACTCACCCAGTTTTTATATATGTCATTAACTTTCAGTTCTTGAAGGATTCTATACCTCATAACACTTAAGACCTCATCTCCTCACCAAATATTTGAAAAAAGGTAATTTTAAAAAAGGATGTAACTATACATACAGTGATACAATTACATTATTATGCAATATTATGATGATGATATGATTTCATGATAGGCTTTTCCTCTTTATATTTTCTATTTCCGTATTTTCTACATGGAACATGATTTATTGTTATAATCAGGAAAAAAACACACATGTGCCCAAACGATGAATACAAGTCAGTCTTGAAGGTCTAAATTTTGTCTGCAGTCTACCCACTGCAGCTTCGGCATGTGCTCTTGCTTTCACGGACCTTGGCCATCTGTTGGGTGATCCATCCCCACCCATAGCCTCCAGCTCTGGCTCCTGTCATCCTTCTGCTTGCCCCTTGCTTTTCAGCACAAATCCTTGATCTGACTTACCAGGTTCTTTTGGATGTGTTGTGTTACCAACCCCACGTGAAGGGTTCCAGAAAAGCTCAGAGCCAACCTTATACTCACTTCCTCCTTTGAAGGGAAGCCAAGAAAAGGTGTGCTTAGGAATGCATAGTGCTATTTCTTGCTAACTCCCATCGGGGGAAGCAGATCAGTAGCAAAAAAGAAAAAAACATTGTTTAGTTCCATAGAGTTGGTAGTGGCTCAGAATGTTTCCTTATTAATGCTGGTTATTTCTAACACTGGATGGCTAAGAATTTATATCCATGTAAGGCTCAAGAAATACTTATATGCATTGTATGTGAACTATATCTCAATGAAGTTGAAAGGAAAAAAGAAGACCTTATTACTCAAACCAGCCCCATTATGTCTGTCCCACCTGTTTCTCCAGAAAACAGCTGCCATCATCTAATTGAAACTTACAACTTCTCATGATCCTTTAAAATCAAGATAATGGACTTCACTTGATCCTCAAAGTGTTCAACTATGCACTGTATTGAAATTTTACTATTTCATGCATTTGCCTACTACTCTATTTATACAGAAGAAGAATCAATCCAGATTTCTCAGCCTTTGCTACTCAAGAGGAGACCGTGAACCAGCACAGTGATGTCACCTGGAGACTTGACAGAAATGCAGAATCTCAGGCCTTAAACAAAATCTACTGAATCTAATCTGCATTTTTAAAAGGATCCAGGCAATAAAAATGCACTGCTTTCAGTGCTAGAACATTGATACTCCTACTCTTTTAAAAGCAAACACACATGAGGCTGGTTAGTAATTCACAAATGTCCAGTAAAATGGAGGGGAAGAATTGTATAGTTTAGAAAAAAAACAATCCAAGCATACTGATTGTGCTTCCTCACTAACCTATAGATTGTTATAACTTTACATTGTAAATTCCCCAATAATAGGAGTAAACTTCTATGATATTGAGATTTATAAGAAATGTGTATTTTTGGTCCTTGTCCCCATTTGCAGCAGAGGCTCCTAAAACTCTTGGCATTTCCTAAGTGCTGAGTGCCATAAAGGTGTCATTTGTCATGTTAACAAGGCAACTTTAGGAAAACCCCTACATTACCTAAGGATGGGTGGGGATGGTCACCAGAGGAACCAACCTTGTCATAGAGGGTTGGAACTTTTAGTCTTGTCCTTGCTGACCTCTTGGGAGGGGAGAGAAGCTGGAAGTTAAATCATTTGCCAATGGCCAATGAGTTAATCAATCATTCTTATGTAATAAGGCCTCCATAAAAACCCAATGGACAGAATTCATAGAGCTTCAGGGTTGATGTGCAAATGGTGGTGCTGGGAAAAAGGGACACTTGGAGGCATGGAAAGGGTATAGAAGCTCTGTGCCCTTGCCTACACATCTCTTCTATGGGGCTGTTTCTGAGTTACATCCTTTTATGATAAATCAGCAATAATATAGTTAGTAAATGGGTTTCCTGAGTTCTGTGAACTGCTCTAGGAAATTTATTATTATTATTATTATTATTATTATTACTATTTAGTAATATTTAAGATCTTTATTAACAGGCACTTGCCCTTTGTTGACTTTTTTGAAAAAAATCAAGTTGCAAACTTTTATTAGAAATTAAAAATGAGGGGTGCCTGGTGGCTCAGCTGGTTAAGCATCAGACTCTTGATTTCGCTCAGGTCATGATTTCATGGTTTGTGAGTTTCAGCCCCGCATCTAGGCTCTGCTCTAACAATGTGAGCCTGCTTGGGATTCTCTCTCTCTTTCTCTCCCCTTCTCTCTGCTTCTCTACCTTCATTCTCTCTCTCTCTCTCTCTCACAAAATAAATAAATAAATAAACATTAAAAAAATCAGTGCAGCAGCTTAAAAAAAAGAAATTAAAAATGAGGTTCTGAAAAAATCTCAGCTTGACCACATATGAAACAATTTAAAAATCTTTAGAGGTGTATTGAGAAAAAACAGGCTTTCTATTTAAAAACAAAAAAATTTTTGTCATTACCAAAAAGACAGATGTCCTTAGGTAAAAATAATAAAAACCCCATGCTGCATAGATAATGCAGATAGTTCTATTAATGTAGTCAATGGGCAAAAAGCAAGCCATGGTCTTCAGCTCCAATCTTTTGTTCATTTGTTGTTGGAATTTCATATTCAATTCTTGTTGGATGACTAAACCGGATGGTGGTAAGCCCACATTTACTCAGCTGGGCCCTGCTCAGCCTCCAGAGGGGACGAATTTTCATCTGCTGGATCAGCTACTTTTGTCTCTACCATCTTGTTATTTAGGGTTTTCTGGGTGTCCGTGTTGGGAACTGAAGTTTGGAGGTGCCTGTGTTGAGGTGGCTGCTGACCTTGGGTCTCATGCCCTTGATTTTCCTTATTTTCTTCATTGCTGTCCTCTCTAGCTGTCCTTGGTGTGGAGGACCCCTGCAGGATCATGGTCTGTAGCTGGATACATATTCTGTATCATTGGTCTACCTTGTTCCCCTGCACTCTGTTTGTCAGCTCTCTCCATCACCCTTCCCTCCACAGGAGGGTTGGGACTGTGGTGGGTTGAAGTGCACAGGGTCTCTGTATGGTAGTAAACTGGGAACCCTTGCCTGCAGCAGGGCAACGCTGTTGGGCCTAGCCTTTGGGAGCATTCTCCTGTCCCATGTTCTTCTCCCCACTCTCCCTATTCTGCTAAATTCTCCTGGGAATTTTATGGAGGACCCCTGCCACATGGAGAGCATCTTAAAGGTTATGATCTATTGAGTATTTCCTGCCTTGCTCTGGAGCTCCTCCAGGTCCTGTCACATTTGCTGTATCCGCACCCTTTTCTCCCTCAACAACATCAAACTCTATAGTCTCTCCGTCTCCTATGCTGATGGCGAGGTTTTGGGGTGATGATGGGGTTCATGGGGTTTGGAGCTGATGGCCAAGAAAGAAGTTTTGAAGACGTCTCTGGTGCAAAAGGGGTGATTTTATTAAAGTACAGGGACAGGACCGTGGGCAGGAAGAGCTTAACTGGGATTGTGAAGAGTGGCTCATTATATACTACAGGGCCAGAGGAGGTAAAGTCAAAAGGGAAGTTTACAAAGATATTTTCATATGCTAAAGATTCACAGATTACTGGAGGCCTAGCTATTGTCAAACTAAGGCTGTTTTTCTCTCCAACAAAGCATTAACATTAAGACAGTAGGGAGTTCCTGGAGAACTCTGCCTGCCTCAAGTATTTGCCAATGGGGTGCAGGTTATAAGGAAATTCAATTTTCTCTGCCATTTCCTTCTGCCTTTGTTCCCCACATCACTATGGAGGGGAGGGTGATGTTGGCACTCCAGGAAACTGAGTCTATAGGTTTTTGGAGATTAGGCTATTGATAAGATTGC
Source organism: Panthera tigris (assembly GCF_018350195.1). Lineage (NCBI taxonomy): Eukaryota > Metazoa > Chordata > Mammalia > Carnivora > Felidae > Panthera > Panthera tigris. The sequence goes on from NC_056662.1 coordinate 75,601,426, forward strand.
CTTTTTCTTATAATTTACTACTCTATCAGTTTAACCATTTGTTTTCTGTCCTTTCCTTTGTCTTTGGGAAGCCAGGAATGCCTGAGGAATGTCACACATTTCCCACCTCAGGGTGGGGGCAGGGGTGGTAATGCTGGCTTGTGCTTGGCCCCCAGCTTGCCTGATGGTCCCTCATCACTGAGAAGGTACTTCCTGGGGTTATTCTTCTTTGCGGAAGTCTGGTATACAAATATATATCTTCTTTGGTGTCATTTCTGTTCATGAAACCATATCCGTTTCTTACATTGAACCATTTTACTATTCCCAAGATCTTCCTTGCAATGCCTTTTTTATCTCAGTTGGCAGGCACCACCCAAAATGAGGCTCCCTGGACTCCACCCCCCACACCACTCTGAGAAAGAGGTGCTGGGCTTGGGGTCTGCAGCTCCTGAGGGCAGGGCAGCAGGCACTGCTGGGTGTCCTCCTCCCTGCTCATGGTCACGGTGAAGGTAACTGGGGCTTGCTGTGGCATCTGCGGCTCCTACTGGGTTGTGTAACTCTGCCGGTGGTGGTGGTGGGGCTGCTCAGAGCCATTTGGGATCTTCTCTCTGCTCCTACAACAGCCTGGGCTTGTGACTGGAGACTAGAGTCTGAAGTGGTGGTTTGGAGCAGGGGTGGGGTTGGGGAGGACGGTACTGCACAGGACTGAGCCCTCAACCTGTGGAATATGGTGCTATCTATGGGTAATTAATGTCAGAATTCAGTTGGATTCTCAGATACCCTGCTGGTTTCTAAAGACTGCTTGGTGTTGTGCTGGATGCCCTCACACATACGTTGGAATTGGGTCCAGGAACCCAAATAAGACCTTTTAATCCACAGCAGTAATAATATGCTCTCAATTTACTTATTCAGTACCGATCACTTAGCTCCCCTTCCTTCAGCTCCTGAGATTTTTCTCACCTGACCAATATAGATCTGCTCCTCTAAAATCAAAGCAGAATCTTCAGGATAAATTAAACCTTCCAAATTTAAATGTTCAGGAACAAAATTACCTCCCAAAACAAAAACCCAGGGGAGTTGTTACTTATTCAAACCCAGAATAATTGTATACACAAAAAATTCTATGCACAGAAACATTAGCATTAAAAATAATTATATCTAACTTCCGTAAGATCTTAGTATAATTCAACCCTTCCAATAAGCCCAATTTTTAGTACTAAGAGAAGTCACTGGGAAGTCATATTTATAATATAATCTTTCCACAGAATTCATTTTAATTAAAAATCAAGTGGTCCCAAGTTTTCCGTTAAGGCTTTATGATAAAATATTCCATTCATCATGCTTTCCATAATGAAAGATTCAACTATAAACTTACAGAAAAATGGAAGAGATGAATCAAAATATTCTTTCATTTTAGTTAAGTTAATATGATCTGATATCTGCTAGGAGTTCATAATCACATCACTGAAAGTGGAAATTATACAGAAAAAAATTGACAGATTTGATTGAACTTTTTAAAAAACTTCTGTATATTAAAAAACACCTACATAACTCAAGGAATATTTACCCTAAATATCAACATAACTTTTATGTTTTTTTTAAGTTTCTATTTATTTTTAATTTTTTAATTTGAGTACAAATGTAAAACAAATCAATACTGGGGTGCCTGGGTGGCTCAGTTGGTCAAGCAAATGACTCTTAGTTTCAGCTCTGGTCATGATCTTGTGGTTTATTGGTTGAGCCCCACATCAGGCTCTGTGCTAACAGTGCAGAACTTCCTTGGGATTCTCCCTCTCTCCCTGTCTCTCTGCCCCTCCTTTGCTCACATGTTTTCTCTCCCTCTCTCTCAAAATAAATAAATAAACTTAAAAAATTGTTTAAAAAATCAATACTGAGATTACTGTCAATAGAAAATGGGTAAAAATGACATGATTAGAAATTTCACAAAAGAAGAAAATGGCCATAAACACATAAAAAAGTTTATCACTTTAGTAAACAAAAATGCAAAGTGAAAGAATAATAAGATATTGCCAATCTATTTAACTTACATAAAATGTTAACTATATTAATGCTTCCAAGAGTTTGAGAAATAATTGCTCTGATGCACTGCTGGTGGAAAGGTAAAAGTTCAAATCTTTCTGAGGAACAGCTTGGGAACATGCAACAAAAGCCTGAAATATTTGCATATTACAAATCCAACCTTTCAAATTTACTCTTAGGAAATAATCTGATGTGTGCAATGATGTTCAGCAATCTCTTCTGAAAAACCATTAACAACGTAAATACCCAGTAGGAGAACTTGGTCAAGTAAGTCATGGTATATCCACACACTGTAATATTAACAAAGATTGAATATGTTGCAGAAGAAAATATAATAACATGGTGAGATATTAAAAATATAATAAATGGAAAAAAGCTAAAAGCAATGTGTCCCGTACGATCCCTTTTAGAAAAATATGTTTATCAAGTACATGTCACATTTATGTATGAGTGGATAGGGCTAAATTGATGGAAAGTTAGATACAGGGTAGTAGATATATGGATAGATAAATCAATCAATCAGCTAATGGGTAGATATCGATATGATAGATCACAAAGACTAGAAGAATATTCACCAAAATATTTTGGTTAATTCTGAGTGGTGTATTAATGGGTGCATAATTTTGATTTCCAGTTAAGCTAACTTTTTTTAACTATGTTAAAATTTCTTCTTTTATGACTCATCTAAAACTTGTTCTTGGTTCATTTTCCAATTTGAATTTTATTTACTAACTTAAGAGTCTATAGTGGAAAAATCAATATTCCCTTCTTCCTTCTAGGTTCTTCAGTTTGTCTAATAACTAAATTGATGTAAGACATATTAACAGGAGAAAAACAAACAAAATTACGTATGTACAGAATCCCTATCAATGTAAGACTCTAGAAGCTGCCAGCTAATTGAGGTATATATAACAACCTGGACTAAGGAAAGGGGTAGGGATCTGGGGACACAGAGGGGAGAAAGAACTTTTATAGAAAGATAAGAGGGGAAGTTTGGAAAGGAGAAGTTGCCCCGTTGTAGATAAGCTTCTTAGGTAGAAAGGGATCTCTGGTACTAGCTTTCTTCCTGGTACAGGCATCCTTCCAATGTAAGTTTAAGTAGTTGAATAAGGAGGTAAAGAGCTTTTCCTGCACCTGCTGAGTTTTGATTGATTGCCTTTTACTCAAAATAATTGTCATGCCAAAGTGGCATATTTTGGGGTGACAAAATCTGCTCCCCTTCAAGTTCTATGTCCATAAAGGTGAAAAGCACCTGAAATAGTTGCTGCTAATAGTATTTTTAGGTTATTTATTTTTTTTTTACCAGGTATTGGTTTTTGTGATTTAAAAATTATTAATTTTTCATGTAGTCAAGTCTATGGATTTTCCCTTGTGATTTTTAAAATTACTTATATGCTTAAAACTCCTCATTACTAAATTAGCCAGTCAACTCTTTTTTTTATAATTTCCAGAGATCTCATATTTTTATTTTACATTTATCTCTTTAACTCATATGGAATTTATACTGATATGATACGAGGTGAGGCTAGATCTAATTTATTTTATCCCCATATGTGTTAAGCAATTGTCCCTGGGTCACCTCTTAACTATCCAACCTTCCTCCATTCATTTATAATACCAACACAATAAAGTTTTACATATTTGAATCTGTCCTCATATTCCTTCTTTTCCATTGTTTTGTCAAAATGACACTGTCATGAGTATTCTAGCTTTATAATTTATAAGACAATTGTATTGGCTATTTGCCCCTGCTCATTAAGAGATAAATATTAGACTTACTATGGCAAATTACAAAAAGAAAACTCACTGTGGTTTTATTAAGTAATAGCAGTTCTATGAATTATTATGGGAAGAACAGGCAACATTTAATATATTTCATCTTCAGTTGATAAAATTGTCTCTTAGGTCTCAGCAAACTTTTACCATTTTCATTATCCAGTTCCCACATGTTTTTTCTTGCTAATGATATATCAAGATATTTTGTATTTTCATTGTATCTTAAATGGGACATTTCGATATATATATTTTTCTAACTTCTTAGCATGAAAGCAGTTCACTCAAAAAAATTATTCTAAAAAGTTACTTTAAAATCAATTCTGACACACATAATTTGGAAGAAATCAGCTATAAACTTTTCACAAGGACAATGAGGAAGTAATCCAGAGTAGAACATGGCAAATAAATAATCAAAAGTATAGTATGACAAATATCTGTAATCAGCAAAAGAAGTAAATACAGATTCTCCCACAGATTTCCTTCCCTTAAAATAAGAGATAATTTCAAAATAAAATTCAAAATTCATCTCATCAAAAATCATCAGACAACACCCATATTAAAATTCCTACTGAAAGATTTAGATTTAAATTTAGATGATGCCATAATGTTCCAAATCACATTTAAAAAGCACTGTGTATTAAAATAGTTAATTAATTTTCTGGATCAGACACTATTAAGAATAATTCTCCTGGCCAGGCAATGGGGTTGGAGTTAGAGAGAAGGCAGGAATGCCCCCCCTCTGTGTAGCATGAATGACAGCAATAGCTCCTAAGGGGAGAGCTTAATTCCCTTGGATTCAACCCTACTATACAACAGATGTGGGGGTTCCTGTGATGCAAATTGCCAGGGAGGATTTAGGCTGGACTAAGAAGATATCCATTATGGAAGAGTAAGATACAAGAATTCTTTAGGGATTTGGGCATAAGCAAATACTCAGAATTACCCCTAGTTGCTGGGATTTAGACACCAGAAAAATCCACACAGTACATGTTCCTTAGAAAACACAGTCTGACTTTCCAGAAAAAAAATAATAAATCCAGCATAAAGATTTGTGCACTTGATTTATTAGATATACTTAATGATGACCTAAGAACAGGTACTAGGGATTTTCTCAATCAGCCCGAAATCAAAATGCAAAGGATCTGAAGGAATAAATAAATATCAGGTTTGAAGAAGTGTTTAAGTCAGTTTTTAAGCCAGCTAGTTCACCTACATAACCCAGATGTTTTTAGAGTATGGAATATTGATTAAAACTAAGAAATGACCACTGAATTTTCATACTAAACCACTTTTAAAAGAAAATCTTTGTAAAGTGTGTTCCTTTATTTTCAGTACAGTGAATCCTGTAAAATTGTAACTTGAATTGCTTCTGATATTGTTTTATCATCAATTTTTTTCTTCCAAATATCAAAAAAAAATCCCAGTCCCTTATGTTTTCACAGTATTTCTAAGGAAAAATGTAACAGTCTGGGTTAAAATTATTAACTGAACACAGATAGGGAAAAATGAAATTGATTTGTAAAACCGTTAGTAAAAAGTAACCAAAAATATCCACAATTCTCTAGCTTTGTTATTCAATCTATTACCTGCAAACATCCTCAATGTCTTTAGTTACTAAAATACCAGATTTAAAATCAACAAAGATGAGAAAATGTGACATGGAAAAATACCTCCCATCAACAGGAAGCCCTTCAGTGAACTAAGAATGAATTTCCCAAGATGTTGGATTAATTAATGATTCCAGCAGCAACTGAACTTGTAGTATCACTTTGTAGTATCATATTGCTTAAGTATGATCTGAAAAAACTGGGAAGTTTGTATAGAAATCCTATTTGCCTTCAAACACAGAATTCAACAAAATAACATGAGACAATGAATATATTTTAACCAAGGTTTAAAGATCATCTTACAAACATTTTCTGAAATAAGGGTTGACTCCTAAGGTATGGCTCTTTGAGAAAAGGGAATTCACAGCTATGCAACTCATTAGCATTCAATTTTGATTGCTATATAAACTTTTTAGTGAAAGAAATCTTACTTAGCCAAGTAATAATCCTGAACTAGTAACTGAGCTTTAGTGAGAAAAATCAGAGTTCCAACACATATTGAAATGAAACACCGTTAGATGGAAAAGAATAGGGTGATAGAGATGATGATGATTCTCATTTACACTGGATTTTTAAAGAAAGATTTTAACAAAGTGACCATGTGTCTTTTTAACATCCAGGGAACAAAGCTGGAGATGTGAGAACAGTTAGTGCTATAAAAAAAAAAAAAAGGTTAAAAAATCACCAATTCTGACAAATGCTAGTAGGTACTGGATTAAATAAAAGTGGCTTCTTTAACGGGCAATGGTACACTGTTCTCTAAGCTGTCTAATGAGGCACAGAATAAAAACAGAGCCATTTTAGGAAATGGCAGGGCTGAGTTGTATAGGAATCTTTCAGTTGTTGAAGGTGTGTGGAAATTTATTGAGAAATTTAAGTTATTGAAAAATCAGGTTCTAGTATTTTTGAACTATGCAATCCTATTTATAATTTCTGTGCTAGTAAATAGACACCAAAAATACCCAGGGTCTTAAGTCAGACATAACCTTCTTCAAATATTGTATTCCTCGTTCTCAAAAAATAAAGACAAAAATCAACTATTTAACATGCTTGCTCAAGACTCTGGTCTGCTTATATGTGTATTTGGATTTTAGATCCTTTACCTTATTAAGTACTAAAAAAAAGTAAGAAATAAAATATATTTATAGCCTTCAAAAGAACAAGTGTATAAAGCATATAACACATGAAAAAAATAAAAGCATAATGCAATCAAGTGGATATTGTAATACTAATAAAGTTGGTAAAACAGAAGTAAATTATTGCAATTGAAAAAAATATTGACAAGAAATATATACTCGACTCATTATAATGGCTAAAATTAAAAAGACTAACAACACCAAGTGTTGGTGATGATGATGTATAACTGGAACTCTTGTGCATCGCTGGTGGAAATGCAAAATAGTTCATCCACTCTGGAAAAAATTTTAATATTCTTTTTATAAAATTCAACATATGTGTACCACATGACTCAGCAATCCCACCCCTAGATATTTACCCAAGATAAATTAAAACTTAGGCTCACACATACAAAAAGTATGTAAATGTTTCTAGCATCTTTATTCATAATCACCCAAATTGGAAAGAACAGAAAAGATCATCAAATGGTAAATGGATAAACAAATTGTGGAGTATCGAGACAGTAGAATACTACTCAGCAATAACACAGAACAATCTACTAATGATGCAACAACATGAATGAAATTTAAAAGCATTACACTAAATGAAAGAAGCTAGACACAAAAGAACACTCTGTGATTTCATTGATACCAAATTCTTAAAAAGGCAAAACTATAGCAAAAAGAAGAAGATCAGAGGTTGCTGGGGATCAGGGGGTGAGTGTAGGAAATTGACTTCAAACGGGTAGCAGAGACATTTTTGCAATGATGAAAATGTTCAATATGGTGATTGTGACGCTAGTCACACAGTATATACATTTGTCAAAACTCATTGAAATATGCATTAAAACAGATAAGTTTCACTGTATGTAAATAATACCTCAATAAAGCTGATTTTAAAAAGGAGTGCAAAAGAAAAATAGAAATTTTATGTGTAAATTTCTAATCTGCATTTGCCTTAAAAAGAGGATAACTGGTGAAACATTTAAAGGAAAACCAACGTGAGGTCGTAACAAATCTCATAACTATTAATAAATCAAATCAATAAGCCCATATGATATTATGGATGAATAGCTAAACACTAACCTGGCTCTATAACAGAGACACTGTTACTAAGAGTTCCAAAAAATGGGTCATAGTGCTGTGTGGTAGAAAATGCTATTTCACCTTGGATCCAGCTCAGGATTGAATACTCTTACTATTTCTCTACCACAGGTGCCAAATTATAAACTTCATCATGGTAGGATGGAAAAAAAACATTGATGGAGGCAGAGAAAACAGATACAGGAGAAAACACTCAAGTTAAAGACAGAAAAAGAGAAATAACTACAGAGCCACGGAAGATAAATCATTATTTGGATTAATGGCCTTTATTTTGTGGAGTTTATTGAAAGAAGCACATATGTGTGGAAATCTATTAAAAAGAAAAGTTATCTGCAATTTATTTTAATTAAACAAAATGAAAAGAGTGAACATGAAAAAGTATGTGGAAAAAATCACAATAAAAATTGTTAAATAAGAAGTAACTTCTTAGCACAAACCAGCAAGGACCAAGAGTGATGTGGAACATGTAGCCTGACTGATTAAACTGATTAAAGATATAACAGCTTTACAACATTTATTCTTTTTCTTTGGCTATGCTTACACAAATGTATAATCAAATGCATGTAGTCCTCATTTAAGCATGTGTGTTCAACTATTCTCAAGCAATTCTTTTGTCACCTAATGTAAATTACTAGACTGTATAGACCAAATTATGGTGAAGAGTAGGAAAATCTTTTTAAAAAGTCTAAACTTTAAAAAGCAATAATATGGATCAAATGAGTCACAGAAGTTGAGGAATATGAAAAAATCTGATCTGATCAGGAAGATTTTAGAATAAAAAAATAAAAAATAAATATACATACACGGGTATATGCACCTGTCAGCTCCTGTATGTGTATCATGTCCTCTCTCCTTGAGTTATCAATATTTATAACAAAGTTCCAAAACAGTATGAGTCAAATGTGCAGAGCCACTACTTCTGTATCTGTCCCATGTCACTTAGTTTTTAATATCTTATAATTTATAAAATGACTTGTTAAATAGATTATTAGTACATTAGACTGAGAGTCTGTAAGAACTTAGCTCTCGCTGAATGACATCAATGTTGTTCTTATGAAGTTCAAAATACCAATTTGGTAAAATATCAACACTATAAAAGATGATTAGCTAATAGAATGGAAAAGACACATGGATTCAAAGGAATACAATTGCAGGAGCTGATAATGAAAAGTTGGACTAGAAAATGCATCTATACAATACAAAAGAAAATACTTAGCTAATTTCTACTCCTACCAAATAGGAAATGTTGAACCAATGAAGGGAAATCCTTAAACACAATTATTTGCAAGAAAATAAAGTCTAAGATCATCCGTTCTACGAAGACATGGGAAATGCTTTCATCATTCAAAAGGTGTGCAAGACACAACACCTTACTCTTAGTTAAACAGGTAAAGTACACAATTAAATTATTTATTAGAATAAAGCCAGTTCCATCCAGATTAAGAGACAATAACTCAATTTTAATGATATGGGTTTAATACATAGATTTTTCTGTGAACTGAAGGAATTGTAGACCTTTGCTAACATGAACAAAATACTGAACCAAACACCTCCGTCCTGGGTAGATATACAATCCAAATATGACTGAAAAGTAGATGTAGACTTTAGAGGATTTAAGTTCTACCCAATGAAGAAAATTAATGATGATCACGTAAAGAAACAGGTTCAAGTGCGGTCAAACAGCTAATGTCAAGAAACCGTTACTTAATTTTCAAAAAAATGATCATCAGCAGAACAGAACATTGTACTTCCAAAGGGGGAAAAAAAAAACTGATGGCAGGCCCATCAAAGGCACTTTCTATCCCAAACGATGCATCCGGGAAGAACTGGGGACAACATTAGAATAGGTCATTTCCTCAACCCCCCAGGCAAGTACATGATGTTGCCAGGCTGGGAATTAGGTGGAAAATTATCTGTATCCAAACCAAAGCGTTTCTCGTCTAGTCCATTTTGGATCTGATGACTCATGGCTCCTTCCAATTTTTTCTCCATCTTTGTCACTTCTACATCTAGGGTTCCCCCAAGCAAAGTGTGTCCCAAACCACAATGTACACACCGCAGGATAAGCATCTGTTTTCTTTCCTTTACCAAGAGCAGCAATACTCATTCCCTTCTCTCTCACATTTTCAAAGTAGATGCTCTCCATATAATGCACCATTCATTTTTACAGTATTGTCCAAAGGATTGACGGTATTGTTTCATAGTAACATCCACCTTTCTCCCTGGTTCTTACAGAAATTAGAGGGGGAAATAATAGGAAGAAACTACAAAATGCTTAGCTCCTGGAACACTGCGAATTTAATTCGTACACCTCTGCATCCCCAACTTCTTCTACTCACATACATTTGTTCTACCTCCACACTCATCAATCTTGCAAATGCAACAGCGGGCACACTCGGCCTTCTTCTAAAAGCAACAAGGAGACTGCCCTGTTTCAAAATTATTCTGTACTGTTCTGTGGCCACAGTAGCACTTTTCACAGTTGGGATTATTCTCCACATTGTTGTATCCAGTCAAAGCCACTCAAGAATTCCTATGGTCCCAGCAGCACTAAAAATACATAACAGCCTCCTTACAATAATGGCTGTGAATCACAGCATTCCTCGGCTGACATAAGTAGTTAAAATCGTGGGGGGAAAAAAAAAGTTAAATAAAACTTTTTAAAAAGTTCAAGTAAAAAAAAAAATGAAAAGGGGGTTGAAAAGGACTCCCCTACCGTCTAACAATATTAAAGTCTGTCTCAAATTTACAAACGTCCTCAGCAACATCAAATACCGCAGCTTCAAACACACGCGCCAGCTTCAAGCCCGACAGCTTCAAATGCCGCAGCTTCAAACACGCGCGGCAGCTTCAAACGCGCCAGCTTCAAACAGCCTTGGGGCAGCCATCTTGCACACGCTCCAAGGAGCACAACCTCAGGGCCCTGAGGCGGCCGCCCCATCCCAGAGGCCACACAGAGGCTTTGTTGGGGGAAAAATGGGAAGAAGAAAAAAAAGAGGAAGAAGAGGAAATATAATTTGCAGACGTTAAATTAGCCCATAGAGGGAGCTCACAGAGCCCCATAATTTCACAGTAATTGGAATCTCCTGTAATTTAAAATGTAGCCCCATCATTTGTCAGAGAGAGCCTCCAGGGGTCAAAGAGTGCATGTCTTACTTCATACCGATCTCTGCATGCCTATAAAATGCAATTCCATTTAGACCCCCCTTGACCGTGTGTTTTGTTATCGCAACAAAAAGATGATGATTCTTGGATGCATGTTCTCCAAAACCAGCCCAGGAATTAAAGTGACTCGTCTATGTGTGCTGTTAGGGTGAATCCAACTGAATAAAGACCATAATAAGAATAAAGTTCCAACAATTAGAATTGTCATGGCAATAACCTAAATGTCCCCCATTCACGGTGCTCAGTTTAGAAAGCTACGTGCTCTCTTTCAACCTTGACTAGAGATACTCTTGTGGCTATCCATTTCTCTCGCTGTCTAGAATCCTTAAACCAGCCATGCTGCAATGTGCCTTCAGACAAAAGAATAAAACCGGAAAACGAAAGGATATAATGGCAGTGAGCCTTTTCAATAAAACATGAGAGAAACAAAATTCCAAAATTCTGTGGAAAGAAATATTGAGGAGAAAGTACACTCAAAAATAAAGCATCTAAATGTGCAGCTGAGAGTGGAAATATATTACCTGCTCTTGTGAAACAAATTTTGAAAGGAGTCAAGTTTACATTATGTAACCCTTATTTAGAAACTTCACATTGATGTAAAACTGAACAGGTTTCTGAAAACATTTAACCTCTGAAGTGAAGTTATTTCTATCAGAGTAAACACAAACCAAGAATGTAAAAGAAAGCTCAAAATGTAGAACTTAATCAAGAATGTAACATATGTGGATTTTATCCTATTTGGGATAATCTATTAGCTGTTAAGAAAAACACACCTACTTCATTTAAATTAGAAGGCTTGTATGTTATTACTGCTTGTCCGTAATGTATTTGTAGGTTTGGGGTATTACGATTACATTTCCTGCACCCTAAATTTGAGGATTTAAGCGACGCCTTAATATTACCGATATTATATCAATAACTGTAAAAGGCAAATTATATATAGGCAAGGAATCATTTGCCTGAAGATGTGTGGTGGAGCTCAATTTCAAATTCTAATAATCACATCTAGCCAAGATTCCATGTTAGGAATAGAAAGTATCTGAATTTTTTCTGAATTTGCCCAAATACTCTGAAATCTTTTCACTGCTTTATGTATTTCCCATCATAGAAATGCTTCACTTTTCTCATATGTCTGATTTCCATCTCTCATTTCAGACTCCACCAGAAAAACTAAAAAACCTTGTAGGTGTGATTCTTCAATAGCAAAGCCGTATAAACTCAGGTTTTCCTCAGAGCAACATAAACTTGGGAATGCTCACCCTGGTTTGGCTAGCTTTTGGGCTGCCAGGAATTCCACAATGAACACGATGGGTAGGGGGAAACTCAAAGGATAATGCTTAAGGTTTAGGATCTTGAAAAGTAATGGCATATACTTTCCATGGAACTACAAAGCCTTGTCAACTACACTTCTGTTAGGTTCATGAAGGCTGGTAGATAACTTTGTCACCTATAAGAATCTATGTTCAAGTAATTAAGGCTATGCATTATAGAAAGTAATAATTGATGAATTACCTTAAAGTTACCAATGATCATGAGCAGAAGCAAAGGAAGTAATGCTTGCTTGTTGTTACAAAAGATAGCTGGACAGTTTCTGTCACTTGGAAATGAGAAAGCAATCAAGGGTCTTCTTCCAATGAGAAAAAAAAACTAGGAAGAAAAAGTGTATGTAACCTCTTCATGTCTAACTTCTCATGTTAGAAAAGTCACACTCCACTATAAGCCCGAATATCACCGGACACATATTCTAAAACTAAACATGTCGTGTGGGAAACAGGATAAATGAGCATATTAAATTATAGTAGTTCTCCTTCTTACTCACCTGTAACACTGATAAGGGATACAATTACATTGTAAAGATGAAAAAAAGCAGCACCGAGGTTTCACTCTGAACTCTGAGCAAGCTTGACATCTAATGGTAGAAGGCACACATCCAGTACGTAGCTGCTGACTTTTTATCCCAATAGAATAAATAAAACATTTCTGCTGTTTCTATAAATCAGCATAGAAAGTTAAAATAAAACTATTATTACCTGGAATGCTTGTAGCCTTATATGATTTTCTACATTTTTCTCTTAACTGAATGTTAATGAGGAATTGTTTTTGATGGCTTAATTTCCTTGTGTAAAATCTTTTTCAAACAATGACTGTCCCTATTACCTACAGAATTTCTCAACACAAGTTAATTGAGACCCCTACAGTCTCCTAGGATCATATATATGATTATTATTACACAAAAGTACCTTATGTACAGATAAACAGAATACTAGGCTGAGTGAATCTGATCCATAAAACTTATTTTTTTTCATGAATCTTTGTGGTTCTTGTTATTTTTTTAACCTAAAGTTCAAAAACATTCATGTTATTTGAGAGTTCCAGCTTTTCAAGTGTATATGCAAAACACATACTCGCAGAAAGACCAAGAACTTTGTGATACAGGCTCCTACAAGCCATCTGGTCTGATGTCTAATCAGCTTTTTGATCATCCAATTTCTAGAACAGAGAAACTAAAGGTCAAATTTTTTACTATGAAACAGAAAATAAATCCAAAAATAGACTTAGTTATCTGTAAATCTGACCTAAGAAGAGCACATCTTTCTCTAAAGTAAAAATTCAATGAATGATGATGTATGGAAGTTGATATAAAGCCATGGTGAGCTACTGTGAAATGTTTGACAGCATTCTACAGCAAAATTTGTCCTCCCTGAAATACATTTAGCTGGAATAGCAGACATATTTTCTACGTTGTTTACATTTGCAGACTTATTTGTAGGCAAATAATAGTGGGAGAATATGCTCAAAGTTTTGTGGGATAAACTATTAAAATCCATTTATTTGGAGAGGTTTCCTTACTCTACCACAGGAGAATCCTGAGAGAAGTTTGTGTAGAATTCCTTAATTGGATTATAACAGAAAGTTCTGTTTTACATAATTTCTAAGGTAAAGAACCCTGAGTATACTTGTGGCAAAAGTATGAGGAAACCATACACTTCAGACCAAAAGTAGGGGCAAACATGTTTAATAACAAATGGAATGCTTTAAATGGTAGGTGGTACCATGTATGAATTAATAGTAGACCATTTTTTTTCTTCAAAATATTATGAATCCTAACCTTTTAAATCTAACATGGCCAAATAATTGATCATCCAAAAGTATACCTTTTGAGTGCATTCAGAGGCTCTAATAATAATTACTATAGCCCAGGGCAGACCAGGCTGTATGGCCGCCCAACTTATACCAGGACAATTTGAAATAGTTGCTCTCTAAGAGGAGGAGTGGCCAACACTGGACATAGCTGAGAAATTAGTTATTTGGAGGCCACTCTGCAAAAGAAGACCTGGAGCCAATTTAATAAGCATAAATTATAACAGATTCTGAAGGTAACAGTTTGAGGATCTGAGCTTCTTCAGATCTATAGGAGCTGCTAGGCTCCTTGTGTATCTAAACATCTTTCAAGATCTATCCTCTCCACTGTAACAAAGTACAAAAGATAAATAAAAAGTCAAATATCAGGCATAGTATGTGATTTTATAACTTTTTACCGATAAAGCAAGAAAAGACTATATACTTCTTTTGTGTGTCTGACTTATCAATGAGACATTTTATACACACATATATATTTTTAGAATTTATATTTTATTTATATTAATTTCTATTTTATGTATTTAACATATGTGTATTTATCACTTTTTAAGTTTTTATTTTAATTCCAGTTAGTTAATGTACAGTGTTATATTAGTCATATATACATACATATATATGTAATATATATATACATATCTATGTATATATGTATATATGTATATATATTTAAAGCCAAGTGATGGGAATGTATTTTAAGTTACTCATGAGTTGAAACATGTTTTTTTTTGGCTTAACCATTTCAGAACATCTGTGAAATGCAAGTACAAAATGGAAATGGCTTAACAAACTATGCAGTAAGATAGCTACAATTTTGTTTTCCCTTTGTCAAGGGAAAATAAAATAAATTTTCCATCAGTCACAATGAGAGCTAGAGGGACTGATTATTCAAAATACAGTAGCACCTACATTTCTCCAAATATTCCCCAAGACATAGCATTTGTGCTGAGTATTCAATAATTTCCTCAAGCTGTACACCTGAAAAATATATGTCTCAAGTCTGGTGTTCATAATCTGGTAGACAACCACATGTGTTCACAGCCCATATCTTTGAAACAATTATTCTCTTGGGTATGCAAATGTACTGGGCTTGCAACATGTTTATTCAAAAGAGTAGAAAGAATGTTTCTTATGTGAGCATCTGCAGGTTTCCACTGGAAATCTGCATACAACAATACACTTCCCCATGAATTCATTTTTTGAAATGACAGTTATATATCTTTTTAAGGCTTTACCAAGAATTAACACAACTCAACTTGATAACAATTTTTCAGCAAGAAAAGCACATGTAAGAAACAAAATTAAAGTATGTATGTTAGGACCTATTACCTGGTTTATTGCTTGGATTTTTGCATGTCCTAATACCACAAAAATCCAAACACCTTGGTACTCCTAACCCACCAGCCTTTTCACTATACCCTAGCTATATGCTATCCCACTTCTGATCCTAGTTTTGGCCTCACAATCATTTCAGTGTTTTTCTGTTTTCATTACCAACCTTCTCACCTATCCCTGAGCATTGATAAATTTAAAACTGTTAAAAATACTTTTATTATTTTTTTTATTTTTCATTTTAGATAGAGAAAGAGCATGAGCAGGGGAGAGGTGCAGAGAGAGAGAGAGAGAGAGAGGGAATCCCAACAGAGAATCCCAGGAACCCCATGCTGAGTGTGGAGCCTGATGCTGGGCTCGATCCTACAACCCTTGGATCATAACCTGAACTGAAATCAAGAGTCGGACACTCAACTGACTGAGCCAACCAGGTGCCCCCTAAACTGTTAAAAATACTTAAAAAATTTTTTTTAAGTTTATTTGTTTTGAGAGACAGAGAGAGCGGACAAGGGACAGAGGGAGAGGGGGAGACAGAATCTCAGGCAGGCTCCATGCTCTCAGTGTGGAGCCCAATGCAGGGCTCGAGCTCATGAGCTGTGAGATCATGACCTGAGCTGAAACCAAGAGTTGGATACTTAACCGACTAAGCCACCCTGGTGCCCCCAAAATACTTTTTTAAAAATTTTCAAAAAAGCCATTATGATAGTAAAATATACTAATGTACATTTATTGGAAATGGACATGTAAAGTATACAACAAAGAAGTAAATGCATGTAATATTCAAAAATGTAATATTAAATATTATAAACATATAAGCACTGAAGTTTGTTTGAATTGGTGTAATGGATATACAAATAATTAAAATGATATACACAAAGAGCATCATACCCAACAAAGAATAAAACAACCATCTGTTTCAAATATCTAGGAGACATTCATATATATTGTCTGTGTATTATTACCATGCCAAAAGAGTTTTAGCACATTTCCAAATGTACTTATCATAAGGCTAGATTTTCTTTTCCCAATACATTAAAACAAAAATATATGGAACTTCTATTTCCAATAATAACTTCTTTTGTTTTGATCAAAACTCCAATGACAAAAATTAAAATACTAGATAAATATTTTAAAATTCCTTTAAAATCATTTAAGAGTTAACAAAGGGGTAACAAACTAAAGGTACAAACCTAAGGGTGGGGAAGAAGGAATCATAGGGATATAAGTCGTACACATGAGCATCAAGCTGCTCTTCCCTTGAAGGTAAATGCCAAATTTGCAAAACCAGGGTGTGGGAAGAATGGGGAAAAAGTCAAGGCCAAGAAACTACCCATAGAGGGAGTCTGAGAGGAAACTCATCCCAATATTGATTTGGGACACAATGGTTTTGCACCTGTGTAAAAGTGAGTCATAAGCAATGCTTTGTAGGTATGAAAGGAAAGACTGAAAGTAAAGTTAGATGCAAATGTAAATCTTCCCTGGGTGGAATATGCCTTCATCCTGGCCTCAAAAAGTGTCCTTTTTCAAAGACAACTGTAGTACACAGGAAAAAATAACAAAGCACAGAGGGAAATAGGGCCTCCACATGATCTAGATTATCAGCCAGAAATGTAATTACTTCCCAAAACCAAACTCAGTCTTTCTCAATGAAACAGAAGATCATTGGGACTCCATAATATCATTCACAATGTCAAAAATACAGTTAATAAATCACTAAATGTGTAAAGAAGCAAAAGAAAATGGCTAATAATAAAAAAAATTAGTTATAAGAAGCTTATCTGGAGATGATACAGATATTTAAGTTCACAGACAAGAACTTTAAAATAATTGTGAATAGAGGTGCCTGGGTGGCTCAGTCGGTTGAGCATCCGACTTTGGCTCAGGTCATGATCTCGCAGTTTGTGAGTTCAAGCCCCACATCGGGCTCTGTGTTGACAGCTCGGAGCCTGGAGCCTGCTTTGGATTCTGTGTCCCCCTCTCTCTCTGCTCCTCCCCTGCTCACACCCTGTCTCTCTCTCAAGAATAAATAAAGAAAAAAAATTTTAAATAATTGTGACTAATATGATAAATATAATTGAGAAAAAGATGGACAAAAATAGATGAAAATATAACATGTTTTAACAGAGAATAACAATTTGCAAAAAAACTAAAACTGCATCCTGGAACTTCAAAATACATCAGAAATTAAGAACTCACTGAATGAGTTTAACAGCAGACTATGCACAGCATAAGACAAGATAAGTAAACTAGAAGGCAGATCAGAAGAAAACATCTCAACTGAAAACAGAAAGAAAAAAAGAAACCCTAACAGGAATGCAAGAGGGACTTGGGACTCTGTAAAAATGTACAGGCTTTGCTGTCCCAGGTGAACAGGAGAGAATGGGAAGGGCAAAATTTGAAGAAATAATGGTTAAAAATTAGAATTTCTTGATATGATGAAAGACATCAACCCACATATTCAAGAAGCTCAGTGAACAACAGTAGGATAAGTAAAAGGAAAACTATACCTGGGAATATTATAGTCAAGATGCTGAAAGCCAAAAATAAAGAGAATCTCAAAAGCAGTCAGAGTGTAAAGTGAGGGAGGAGTATTGTTATATATCGGATGACAATAAAAATAAGAGTGTATTTCTCCACATTGACCATAAAAAACAGAGGACAATGAAATGGCATTGTTATAATTTTAGAAAAGTAAAATGCCAACCTAAAATTCTATACTCAAAAATATTTAATTTAAAAAAAATTTTTTTTTTGAGAGAGAGGAAGAGAGAGAGAGCAAGCACAGGGGAGAGGCAGAAAGAGGGAAACACAGAATCTGAAACAGGTTCTAGGCTCCAAGCTGTCAGCATGGAGCCCAACCCATGAACCACGAGATCATGACCTAAACCGAAGTCATATGCTTAACAAATTGAGCCACCCAGGTGCCCCAGCAAAAATATATTTTAAAAACAAAAAGGAAATAAAGACATGCCCAGAGAAATGTACTGTCAGTGCACCTATACTACAAGAAAAACAAAAGAAATTTCTTTAGGCTAAAAGAAAATTATCCCATAGGGAGAACAGATACAGAAGATTTGAAAAACATGATTAATAAAGTTGTTCTAATATACATACATAGAAAATTATATCAAACAACTGCAGAATATGTAATTTTATTTATTTATTTATTTATTTATTTATTTATTTATTTAATCTTTTATTTATCTTTGAAAGAGAGAGAGACACAGAGCATGAGCAGGAGGGGCAGAGATAAAGGGAACAGATACAGAATCCGAAGCAGACTCCAGGCTCTGAGCTGTCAGCACAGAGCCCGATGAGGGCCTCGAACCCATAACACGTGAGATCATGACCTGAGCCAAAGATATTCAACTGACTGAGCCACCCAGGCGCCCCTAGAATATGTAATTTTTTTTAAGTACATAAGGAATTGTTAACAACATTGAACATATTCTGGACCATAACACTAAGTTTCAACACACTTCCAAAAATTGAAATTCTCAAGTATATAATCTTTCATGACCCTGGAATTAAGTGAAAATCCAGTGTATAAATGTTCAGAGATTAAGCAACATAATTCTAAATAACCGAAGGTCTTACAGACCTATGTCTATAAAACCTATAAAGCCATATCTACTAAAATTTAACTAGGAAGAAAGAGAACATTTTAGAAGTCATGTGATCCTTAGACACATTAAGTCAGTAATTAAATACTTATCCACCAAAATAACTCTATGTCCAGATGTTTTTGCCTCAGAGTTTAATTAACTATTTAGAAAGAGTAACACTAATACTACACAAATTATTTCAAGGAAAGGGAAAAATGTCTCAGATTCTCACAGTGGATTAAAAACACATATAGCATATATATATAAAACAAATACATATATAATATATATAAGGTATATATCATATATATATATTATATATATGACACGAGATAATTTTTAGAAAATGAAAAAGTTAAAGGTAACCATATAGCTGTGATTTAAGATGTAATAAGATATGCCTTTGAATACTAATTAAAATAAAGTCAGTATATCTATAATAATACCAAGGTAGATTTTTAGACATAAAACATTTATAGAGGTATGGTACATTTTACAATGAAAAAAAGTCAATTTACCAAGAATTTTTAACAATTTTAAGTGTGTATCCAGCAAATAATATGACTTCCAAACATATAAATCACAAATTGGTAGGTCTCAAATAAGAAACCAAAATCTGCAGTCATTGTAGGAGACTTTTTTCACACTTTTTGCAGTAGCTGATAGAAATATCAGGAAAAGAATCAGTAGGAATATATAATATTGGAACAACATGATGATTTTCCAAACTAAATGGACATTTATTTTAAAAAGTACCAAAAGTACTAAATTATTTCAAGTATCCATGGAGCATTGATCAAATGAATGATATGATGACCCATTCAGCTGATTTGAAAAGCTGTTTTATCAAGGTTTAAAGCTATACTTTAACCTCAGGGGAATTAAGCTAAAATCAATAACAAAATGATAACTCAAAATCATCCCAAATGTTTGGAAACTAAGCAAAACTCTGCTAAATAATGGCCAAAAACATAATCAAAATTTAAATATATTTTAGTGAGCCATAAAAAAATTAAATTTTGTGGTAGGAAATTCAAAGCTATACTAGATGGACATTAAACCTTTACATGCATGCACATATTAAAAATTTAAAAAGCTTCAAAATCAGTTACCTAATTATTTCAAAAGAACATCAAGTAAAATCAGAAGAATATAAAAATAAGAGCTGAAATTATAACATGTACAACAAATATGCAACAGGATAAAAAGTCAGTAAGGGTGTAGTGGGCTCAGTAATGGCACCAAAAGAAAAAATATCCAGGTCCTAATCTCCGCCAGTTTTGGATGTTTACCTTACAAGGCAAAAGGGAGTTTGCAGATGTGACTAAATTAAGAATTTGAGGAACAGCAGATTATTATAGATTTATACAAGTAGCCCTTAATTACTACCACAAATGTTTTATAAGAAGGAGGCAGAGAAATGATTAACTATAGAGACAGAAGGCAACATGACTAGTGAAGTAAGATGCTATGCCTTGGGCTATAAAGACAGAGGAAAGGCCACAAACTAAGGCAAGAAATTCTAAAACTCTAGACGCTAGAAAAGGAAAGGTAATGGATTATCTCCTACAACCTCTAGAGGGAGTGCAATTCTGCTGACACCATGATTTCAGCCGAGTGAAACTGATTTTGAATTTCAGGCCCCCAAAACTGTAAGAGAATTCAGTTATGTTGTTTTAAGCCACCAAGCTGGACATAACAATTTGTAACATAACAATTTGTAACATAACAATTGGAAATCAATACAAAAGCCAAAATTTGGCTTTTTTGAAAAAAAAATACATATAATTGTTAAACCTCAAGACATTTAAAAAATACTGATAATAAATAAAAAAGAACATTAGATATAATGTTAGATATAATTTTAAAAATTAGATATAATCTAATATAGATATTATAGATATTAATATATGATATCATGGCAAAAATTTGCCAATAAATTTGAGATTCTAGGTGAAATGGAAAATTGCTTGAAAAGAACTTGAAGATGAATATGAGGAGAAAGCAAATTTTTGTATTACTAAATCTATTAAAGAAATTAAATACATTTTTAAAATCCTTTCTACAGGGGCCTCTGGGTAGCTCAGTCAGTTAAGCATCCGATTTCAGCTCAGGTCATGATCTCAGGGTTCATGAGTTCAAGCCCCGCATCGGGCTCTGTGTTGACATCCCAGAGCCTGGAGCCTGCTTTGGATTCTGTGTCTCCCTCCCCCTCTGCCCCTCCCCTGCTTGTGCTCTGTCTCTCCATCTCTCAAAAATAAATAAACTTTAAAAAAAATTATAAAATCCTTTCTACAGATAAATCTCCAACTCATATAGCTTCACTGCTGAAGTCTTTCAAAATTTAAGAAATAGCATGAATCTTATACCAAGCATTCCAGAAAAAGAAAACAGTTTTTGAAACCGGCTTAATCTTGATGCCAAAACCTGATGAAGCTATTTCAAGAAAGGTGAAATAAAAGCCCAGCCATCATGAATATTGAAACAGTAATCCTAAAGAAAATATTAGCGAATGAAATCTAGGAATATATTAAAAAGAATTACAAATTGTTTCCACCCCACACCCAGGAAGGCATGGTTAGTTAACTTGTAAAATCCACCAGTGGAATTCACCTTATTAACAACATGATGATGAAAAATCATATTCATATCTGAAAGGATACAGAA
Source organism: Panthera tigris (assembly GCF_018350195.1). Taxonomy (NCBI): domain Eukaryota; kingdom Metazoa; phylum Chordata; class Mammalia; order Carnivora; family Felidae; genus Panthera; species Panthera tigris. The sequence goes on from NC_056662.1 coordinate 75,622,954, forward strand.
AATCATTAGCTAAAATTAAAAAAAATAAACACTATTAAAATTAATACATAAATTATGTGAGGTCCTAGTCAGTACATGAGGGATATAAAAAAAATTTGTAATTTGAAGGAAAAAATCATAAAACTATCATTATTCATTAACAACATGATTATATTTCTAAAAAATCAGAGATAGTTAATTTAATTTATTTAATAATAATAATCCATTATTCGTACACTTTAATGATGGTTAATATTGATACTATTAACAATATTGATATCAAATATTACCCATATTCATAATTATACTGGCTATTAATTATTAAATTAATAATTCCATAGGAGTATTGAATATAGGATCAATATAAGAATTCAGTTTTTTCTATGTATCAGTAATTAAAATTAGAAAATAAAAATTTTTATGTAATATACATTACAGTTCATCTAAGTTCATAAAACTCATTTTACAAACACTGATGAGTAGGCCTAAAAAATATTTGGGATATAACCTTTCAGTAGAAATGTAAAGGGCTAGAAATTATTAGACAATCTAGAGGAATAATTATGAAAGTCTTACACTCCACATGAGCAAGACTGATTATAAAACTTCAGTAATGAAAACTGTGGCATTACTCCAAGGACAGACACACAGGCTACCAGAATAAAATAGAGAGACAAAAATAAATTCATAAATATACCCACATATACACAGTCAATTGATTTATAAAAAAGGTTATACAGACTATATAGAAGTGTACAGTCAAAAATGACAATCTTTTCAATTATTGGTATTGGGTCAAATGTGAAAATCTTGATTCATATGCCTACTGTGAAAGATAAAATGATAAAGCCTCTATAACAACATAAGATAGTATGTTGCTGATATTTTCTACACAGGACACAGAAGGTCCAACTTTTAAAGGCAACTCATAAAGGAAAAGAGAAATAAATTGGAGTATGTTAAAAATAACAACTTCTTTGCATCTAAGGACACCATGAGGAGAGTCAAAATGCAAGCCACACAATAGAAGAATATATATAAAATATACATATCTAAAAATTGAACTGAATTCAGAATATATGAGTAATTGATATATTCACTAAAAAAAAAGAAAAGAAAAGAAAGAAAGAAAATGGGCAAGTAGCTTGAACAGGCATTTCTCAAATGAAAACATCAAGATGACCAATAAACATATGAAAACAACTTCATTTTTTATCTGAAAGAAGTAAATTAATACCACAATGAGATACCACTACACACTCTTAAGAATGGCTAAAATTAGTAAACACTGATAATTCAGTGATGGTGACTACTGAAGCCACGGGTACTCTCACACTCTGCTGATGGCACAGACCATTGGCACAAACTATGGAAAACTGGTAGTGTCGATTTAAACTGGTTATGCAGACTAAATGACCCAAAAGATCCACTTCTAAATATATCTAAAACGTGTATGTATGTGTACCAAGAGGAATGTATTAGAGAGTTCACTGTGTCACTGTTGGTTAAACCTGGAGACAGACAAATATCCCTCAAGGGTATATATAGACATATAAATGTACAAAAGAATAACAAACAGCTTTGATAATTAACAAAATTTTGCTATATACAACCACATTGATGAATTTCATGAACATAATGTTGAGCAAAAGTAGCCAGACATAAAGAAATACTTAATAGATAAGCCATTTATATAAAATTCAAGTATAGGCATAATCAGAATAGTTAAAATAATATAATAATAATCTACAGTGTCATGGTAATAATCCATAATGTTAAATGTTGGAGTGTGGTTACATTCGAGGGTGGGGTGCAATGACAAGATGGGGCATGTAGGCAATGACAAGATGGGGCATCCAGGGCTGCTGGTATCATTCTACTTCTTGACCATGCAGTGATCACATGGGTTTTCCTTTTGTAAGAATCCACTGAGTTGTAAGAATTCATTGAGCCATTAATGATTTGTATGCATATGTTCTACTTCAAAAAAAATGTTTAAGCAAAAGAAAAAAATAATATTTCTTCATGAACTCTGATTTGGAAAATATGAATTCTTATGATGTGCATTACTTTGAATTTACTATTTTATTTATTCATTCAATACATATTTATACAGCATCTGAAAAATCACATTGTTAGAATTTTCTCCTTGTTACTAAATATTCTTTGAAACTTATTTTTAATGACTGCATAATACATCAAAATAAGTATGATTTTATAGTATATTTACTCTTTTTTTTAAACTACTGAGCATTTGCATGGTTTACAATTTTACACTATTATAAATAGCACTGAAATGAATATCTTTGTACTTTAATTTCTGACGATCCATAAAAATATACATTTGCTGGGCCTAAGAGGTATGAATATTTTTTCCATATTGTTGTACACAAAATGTGTACTGATTTGCAGTCCCATAGACTCTCTGTAGTTTTTCCATAGAGGTTGCAAAACAGTGATGTTCATGGTATGGAATGCATTTTCTAAATATCTTACTATAAGGATCTCAGAAAAAGGGTAACTGTTATTCCTATTGTGTGAAATTAAAATTAGCCCAGATTCCCAACTCTCATCTTTGGGCTACAAAAACAGTTTAATTTACATAGTTTGTATCCAGGGACAGTCATGGTACAAGTAATAAGTGATCCATTCTGTAAAAAGAACATGGATTGTAAGGAAATCGAGACCCATTTTAAATCCCAGCCTTGCCCCTTGCTATCCATTTGAGTTGGTAATTAATTTCAGCTATCAAAGTGATAATATACATATAAAGAGCCTAGCATAGTGTCTGGCACAGCTGATATCCAATATGTGATTTTTTCCCCTTCTCAATCATGATATGTTTTCAATTATCCCTAGCAATGGGTCAAGTGGCATAGATAATTCTAAAACTTTATATCACACCAGACTTTTTACTACTGGTGATAAAATATAAAGAAACTGATTTATTTCAGTTTCTCCACCTATTCCTGCCCTTCTAGCCAAAGTAAGGAAACTAGATAACACAGGTTGCCGAATCAATCCAAAAATTAAGAGCTGGTCTTCAGTCTTATTTTATGCCTAAAAACCTTAATCATTATGAAATTAAAATCCCCTTTGCAAGTTGTGTTTTCATTTGGCCTTTAATAAGTAACTTTCAAATGTCTTGCTTTTTTTTAAGCCTTTAAAAATCATATCAGAGGTTAGGAAAGGGTTCCACTTAACAATATATATTTTCTTCCATATGAGTACTATCATTAAGTCAATTACCACTGATCATCTTTTAATGATATTTCAAAACCACTTGAATATTTTTAAAAAGGTCACACAAAGCTACATAACTTATAAAACCAAACAGCACAAATGGGACTTTTGCATTTGTTCAGACATGTACCAGGTTTTAGTTCCTACAGGCTCACAGACGGTTTTCTCCTTAGCAGTTTGCCAAATGTATTTTAGAATGTCCAAAATTTAAAATGTTGATGTATGTGAACCAACTACATAATGAAAGAATCCATGCACCATTAAAATGATAATATAAATCACTCTTTATTTCCTCAAATATGCTAAGTGCAAATAACTAGATCACATGGAAAGGATCAGAAAGGTAGAGAGGTAATATTTTGAGTGGAAAAGATAGACTTCCCCCATCAACACTGACTTGTTTTTTTCTTTTGTTTTGTTTTTTTTTAGATGATTCTTCTTTTTCTTTTTGTTGCAAATATCAAATTATGACCATGGAATATGTATAACAAGCTACAATGCAATTCCTTGATTATTCAGAGCCTAATCATACAGTTTGTGTTTTACCCCAGCCATTTGCTTCTACTTTTCCTGCCTGCTGCCTGCCTTTTGCCATTTCACTGCTTGTTAGTCTTTGGCCAGAGTATTTCAGAAAAAGGCATTTAAAAAAAGAGAGAGAGGTTGGGGGAGGCAGGCCAAACCATTTGAACTTCTTCCAGTTTTGTCTAAAGTTCCTAGAGGAAGAGTGGAGGGTTCAGGTCCCAGAGGATTCTTAGATTATATTTGACTCTCCATCTAGCTTCCCAACTCTGCACCTACCCTACTATTAATACTGTAGACATTCATTTCTTCATTTCATGGACATCTTGTTCTTCAGAAGGGAAGACAGCTACCTGTTCTAAAAAGAAAAGGTCTAACATATTTTGATTTTGTATATACAAAGGCAGAATATTTGTATTTTGTATTTTGTATTTTGTTTGTGTCTAAATAGGGTGTCTGGTCACCAATTCCAACCTGAGTGTTTGTGTGGGGGCTCCCCCACTCCAATAAGCAATTCTTGGGTGCTCTGCTGGTGTCTGAGAATTCAACTCAATTCTGACACTATGTACCTAGAGATAGTGTCAGATTTCACAGGTTAGGAGTTCAGTCCTACAAGACTGCCCCTCCACACATACTTGAACAACCAGTGGGGAGCCCAGGCTGTTCCCTGTGTTTCTCACATACCAAACACAACCCCCTCCTTGGGTTCAATTTGCTAGAGCAGCTCACAGAACTCAGGAAACTCATTTACTAACTAGATTACCAATTTACTATTAAAGGCTACAACTCAGGAGTAGCCAGATGGAATAGATGCATAGGGCAAGGTATGTGGGAAGGAGTGCAGAGAATCCAGACCCTCTCCAGGTACACCATTCTCCCCAAATCTCCACCAGAGTACTCTACTGGGTTCACCAACCCAGAAGTTCTCCAAACTGTATCCTTTTGGTTTTTTATGGAGGCTTCATTACATATAAATGATTAACTCATGGGCCATTGGTGATTGATTCAACTACAGCCCCTCTCTCCTCTCAGAGGTCTCCTCCCAGGGGTGGGAGGGAAATGGAACTGAAAGTTCCAATCTTCTAATCACATGGTTGTTTCCTCTGATACCCAGCCCTCATCCTTAGGTGATCGAGGGGCTTTCCAAAAGTCATCTCGCTAATATAAGAAAAGACACTTTTATCACTCTCATCACTTGAGAAATTCCAAGGGCTTTAGGAGCTCTGTGCCAGAAATGGGGATGAAGACCAAATATATATTTCTTATTATAAATCACAATATCACATTTCCCTAGCAGAAAAATGGCTACTATTAGTTCTGTCAGTCACTAAAATGCATTTCTTGACTATATCAGTATTCACCTCCCTCATAAGGAAAAATAATTATTAATAACTACACTATCTGCCTCTCAAGAGTCATTCACAATGGTTGGCTATTAAAAGAAATAAATGATCTCATTTTTAAAATAAGTTAAATTTAAAATAAATTAAAGACTGCATATATATGATGAGTAAATGTGTGAGCAAACAGGAGTTGTTCCTATGAAAAAGTACAGTGAAAAAATAACCAAATTTAGAACTCATTTGGCTTGGGTTCAAATTTTAGTCCTGATACTGGTTGTGACTTTGGACAAGTTTTTTAAGTTTCTTACTCTTAATTTCCTTGTCTGTAAAGAAGAAAATATAGTTTTTCACAGAGGATGGATCAGCCAATCTAGAACTCTCTAGAACTCCCTGATGTGTACATTAAGTTTGATTAAATAGGTAAGGATATAGACAAGAAGAGCCAGATTTGTCACTGTCTCTCTGACAGTGAAGTTACAAACATGGAAGGAAGAACACTAGTCTGAACACTGTCATGTTGGGTTGGAATTTGAAGTATCAGTATGAACTAATGTTTAATAATACACATACAGATAAATACAGAAGTAAAAATAAAAATATATGCATGTATATGCATGTGTTATTGTACATACATTTAATTTCTAGCTCTCTACAGAGAAGCACCAGAAGCAATGGCACCCAGTAGCAATGAGCATACCTCATACTCAGGTTTTAGTTTCTAAACACTATGTTTCAACAAAAGAAAAATATGACTTCATGGTGAAATGTTTATTCTTGATCTGAGTTAGAGAAAATTAAAAATGAGTCTAGATCATCTTGAGCCACAAAGTAAAGAATTCATCAAAAAGATGGGAACATGTTGAAAGCATAGAAACACCAGCATAAAAGACACTACATAGCCAAAGCTGGGACAATTTGAGTTACAAAATATTGATAGTATTGGATTAAGATCAACAGAATAAAATAAGAATCCATGAGTTCATAGTGACATAAATAGGTGGAAACAGAAACAAATGGGGAAGAAGGGACAGCTCTTTCTTACAAAATAGTTGTAATTTATAAGCATAGAAAGAATGCAGGAAATAGAAAAATCACGATTAGGAAATCAAAATAATTGTTGCAAGCAAGATCCAATACATGCTAAAATAGAGGGTTAAACGGGTATTTGAGGAGGTACAAGATACTTGCATAACCTCAAAGAACACCCTCCAACATGTGTATTAGTTACACAGGGAAAAATAATAAATTCATACTGGAAAACCTAGAAGACAATATCTTTAAGGTCACTGTAATAAGAAATACAACCTCACCTATCTTCTGGTATGATACAGTGAGAAGGGGATATCACCTCTTCAATATCACTGCTAAAAATGCATAACCTTAATATAATTATGAGGAAACACCAATCACAAATTGAGGGGTATTCCACAAAGTACCTAACCATTAACTCTTCAAAATTGTCAAAGTCACAAAGACAAGGAAAGGCTGAGGAACTGTCACATATTAGAAAAGAGTAAGACATTACAACTGACTGCATTGATTCTAAACTGGATCCTGGGACAAACAAAGACAAAAGAATTGTAAAAACAACAACAACATCAACAGCAACAAAACAACTAATCATATCTGAATAGTCTGTAGTTTAGTCAATATTATTACACCAATGTTAATTTCTTAGTCTTTACCATTGTACTATGGTTATGTGAAACATTAATTTAGGGAAAGTTGAGGGAAGGGTAAGCAGGAATTCTACACTATTTTTGCAACTTTCCTGTAATTCTAAAGTTAATTTCAAAATAAAAACATTAAAAATTATTTTCAGTAACCAGAAAGTGAATTAACTCTTTCTGCATCATCCCATCAATCAAGAATGGCCGATTGAAGAATTATTTTGGTATATGATATAGACTAGGTAGAAATGAAGTCTAAAGGATAATGTTGTCTGGTTCCAGTCCTACCTGACATTAAAGGTCTTTGGCAGTCATTTGGGTATTTCTTGCAAATGTGAAGATTTCTCTGATATCTACAAATCAATGTCCTAATGTTATTTGGGTGTTGGGATAGTATTAATTTATTTTAGTCACTCTTTTGGATAGGAAGGAGAGGAATGAATTAAAGATCTGAATCAAACCCAATAAATATGTTCATTTACCTGGATTTACAATGAAGAAAATTTCAACTATTCAAGAATAAAAATTCATTAATCCAAGTGGATGGATTCTCAGCAATGAGTTTTTAAAAATAAAAATTAATGCCACCAATGTCCCTGAGTATGATAAGACTGTCTGCATATTTTTTTTAAATCAACACATTCTCACATACAGTCATTTCAGAGCTTATCTCATTGCCAAGATATGGGGAACAATATAGTTGCTATATTTTGTCGACTCAGTTCTTTCCCATACTTGATCTTTTAAGTATGATTTTCTAAAGTTCAGTAAAGATAACAGTTGTGGGCTCTGTAAAATAGAACACTGGAGGAGACATACAAAAGACATGTGACCTCAATAGCTCCATCTATTATTTCGAAGTGTGTATTTTTCACAAAAGTTTTAAGGGCAAGACGTTTTTCCTTATTTTTTAACCAAGTTTTATACTTGCATTGTAAATGCATTTCCCCCTTGACTTAAACTCCACAAGAAATTTAATTTGATGGTCCCTGTAAAATTTATCACTTTATTATGATTTTACCAATTTCAGCCTTACCGCTAGGTAGAAATCAAGGAATAATATCTCTATAATTACCAACTAGAGGGATTTGGGGATGGACATAATTAAGAGTTCAAGATATCTATCATCTATTCTCATATATATGTTTGAAAAAAAATGATTCATTGAGTTTATCAGGATATCCAAAACAAGGTATATCTTCTGAATTTTACAAACATTTTATAAATTTTTCTATTTTGAATGAACCGTTCCACATAGACACTAGACACTTACAAGTGGACAATCTCCCTTGCCTCCTTTCATTATGGAAATAAATAGAGCCATTCATCGCTCTTTTGCTGCCATGATCTGAGTCAGAAATAAATCAGAATTCATCTGTAGCAATGAATCTCTGATACTCTAATAAGCTGTTACTGTAGCAATGGTCAAAATGCATTCAGATCCCTTATATAAAGAAGTCCACATGAGACAGAAAAAGTATAGAAAGCAGGAATTGTAAGAAATACCTAGAATTTCTCAGCTAGGTATGTTTTACAGTCATCACAACAGGTAAAACACCCTTTACCAAATATTTATTATGCCATATTAAGCTAGAAGTGCCATGTGTAAAGCACAAGGCTCTTAAGATGTCAGTAATGAGCTACATAGCATCAAAAAGAAAGAACTTATTTAAATCCACATTTATCAAAAATATAAAATTTTCTAAAGCTTAAGTCTATCCTACAGAACACAACTGTAGCATTCACTGAGTTCAACAACAAAGATCATGAAAATATAAGATTAAACAATAATATCTTAAATGCAATAGCACAATTATCATTTGAGTGAATACTACATACGAGTAATGTATCCAGTGCTTACTCTGTCAGGTTCTTTACATTCCCTAGTCTTCACAACCACTTAGGCCAGTTAAGTATTATCTCTACTTTGCAAATGAAAAAAATAAAATGCAGAATTTCAACAATTTGTCCAAAGCCATGCAACTAGTGATAGGTTTCCCAATCGTTACCCTTCTTCTTTCACAAGATCAACCTTCCAAAAGCTCCAACTATTCTTGAGAACTCATGGAAAAGCATCATATGTCTCTGCCAAGGCACTTCTAATACTGATGAACTACAATATTTCCAGTTGCAAATACTGACTTTAGCATCCACACCCTAAAAGTAAATTACTTCAGATGGGAATTTCTAGAAGATGCTCTAACTCTTTTCCATCTGTCAAGTACCTTTTCTGATCCTCTGAATTTTCCCAGGTTTCCCCAGGTTTGGAGTACAAATTATGCTGCATTTACAGAAATGCTTCAATATTCATGGCTTATTGCACTTTCTGGTTCCCTCAAAGACTAACCTACTCCTTTCTTGGTGTTCTCAGAGTCAGTGCTCAGAGGTAAATTCATGCCCCACTCCCACCCATGCTGTATTGCTGTGCCCTACATCAGAATGCTGTTCTGCTAGGCACAGTCATCCTCTACCCATAGGTAGTGGTCAGTCAAGGTTGCCATAATGCCAGAAACATATTTTAGTGTGAAAAGGAATTAGAGGATTGGAGGGAAATTATTTCTTCCACTCTGTGTCATACTTTGCAATCTCATCTCTGAATTAGCAGGTTTATTCCTAGGATCACAAAACTTGCCCCCTGAACACTAAGCCTTTATATTCAGGTTCTTAACTCTTCTTCTTTCAAACCTTACATCAGTGCAAAGACTTAAGACGAGCCATTCTTTCCCATTCTCAGCTATCTATATATTCACCACATCCTCACAGTTCTGAGGATTCCCCCCTCTTTTTTGTAACTTTTAATTTTAATTCCAGTTAGTTGACATACAGTGTAATATTAGTTTCAGATGTAAAATATAGTGATTCATCACTTCCATACATTACCCTGTGCTCATCACGACAAGTACCCTCCTCAACCCCCATCACCTATTTCATCTGTTCCCCCACCGCCCTCCCCTCTGGTAACCCTCAATCTGTTCTCTGCAATTAAAAAACTGTTTCTTGATTTCTCTGTCTCTCTGTCTCTCTCTCTGTCTCTGTGTCTCTCTCGCATTTTTTTCCCTTTGCTTATTTCTTTTATTTCTTAAATTCCGCATATGAGCAAAATCATATTGTATTTGTCTTTCTCTGACTGACATTTCTAAAGCTGCTTTTTAAAAAAAAAATATAACGTATATTTGTTTATTTTTTTGAGAGAGAGAGAGAGAGAGAGAGAGAACAGGGGAGGGGTAGAGAGAGAGGGAGACACAGAATCCAAAGCAGGCTCCAGGCTCTGAGCTGTCAGCACAGAGCCCTACATGGGGCTCAAAACCATGAACTGCAAGGTCATGACCTGAGCCAAAGTTGGATGCTTAACTGACAAAGCCACCCAGGCGCCCCTCTGACTTATTGCACTTCGCTTTACACTCTCTGGCTCCACCCATGTCATTGCAAATGGCAAAATTTCATTCTTTTTTTATGGATGAATTATATATATATATATATATATATATATATATATATACACACACACATATATATATAATTGATACATATTACATGATATACATGTAATATATGTACATGTGCATATATTACATGTATATATATTACATGTTATATGATATATGATATATTACATATATATCACCTCTTCTTTTTCCATTCATCTATCAGTGGACACTTCAGCTGCTTCCATATCTTGGCTATCATAAATAATGCTATTATAAATATCAGGGTACATGTATCCCTTCAAATTAGTGTTCTTGTATTCTTTGCATAAATACCCACTAATGTGATTGTTGGATCATAACAAGTTCTATTTTTAACTTTGTGAGGAATCTTCACAGTTATCCATAGTAGCTGCACCAGTTTGCCTTCCTACCAACAGTGCACAGGTGTTCCTTTTTCTCCACAACCTCACCAACACCTTTTGCTTCTTGTGTTATTGATTTTCACCATTCTGATACATGTGAGGTGATAATTCTTTGTAGTTTTGAGTTGCATTTCCTGATGATAAGTGATGATGAGCAACTTTCTATGCTTGTTGACCATCTGGATATCTTCTTTAGAAAAATGTCTGTTTATGTCCTCTGCCAATTTTTAACTTGGATTATTTTTTTTTTTTTTTAGTGTTGATTTGTGTAAGTTCTTTACATATTCTGGTTAGTAACTCATTATTGGATATGTCATTTGCAAATATTTTCTCCAATTCCATAGACTGCCTTTAGTTTTATTGATTTTTTCCTTTGCTATGCAGAAGCTTTTCATTTTGATGAGGTCCCAATAGTTTATTTTTCTTTTATTTCTTTTTTCTCAGGAGACATATCTAGAAAGTAGTTGCTAGAGCCAATGTCAAAGAAGTTACTGCCTATGTTCTCTTCTAGGATTTTTATGGTTTCAGGTCTCATATTTAGGTCTTCAATCCATTTTGAAGTTATTTTGATGTATGGTGTAAGGAAGTGGTATAGTCATTCTTTTGCATGTAGCTGTCCAGTTTTCCAACACTATTTGTTGAAGAGACTGTCTTTTTACCATTGCATATTCTTTCCTGCTTTGTGGAAGATTAATTGTCCATATAATTGTGGGTTTGTTTCTGGATTTTCTATTCTGCTGTATTGATCTATGTGCCTATTTTTGTGCCAGTACCATACTGTTTTGATTACTACAGCTTTGTAATATAACTTGAAGCGCAGAATTGTGACGCCTACAGCTTTGTTTTTCCTTTTCAAGAGTACTTTGGCTATTCAGGGTCTTTTGTGGTTCCACACAAAATTTAGGATTGTTCTAGTTCTGTGAAAAATACTGCCAATATTTTGATAAGGATTGCATTGAACATGTAGATTGCTTTTGGTAATATAGATACATTAACAATTTCGATTGTTAAATGGAAACTCTTTCCATTTCTGTGTGTTATCTTCATTTCTTTCACCAGTCTTTTATAGTTTTCAGAGTACAGGTCTTCCACCTCTTGGGTAAGGTTTATTCCTGAGTATCTTATTGTTTTTGATGCAATTGGAAATGTGATTGATTCCTTAACTTTTCTTTCTACTGCTTCATTAATGGTATATAGAAATGCAACAGATTTCTGTACCTTGATTTTGTATCCTGTGACTTTACTGAATTCATTTATCAATTCTAGCAGTTTTTTTGGTCTTTTAGGTTTTCTATATAGAGTATCATGTCATCTGCAAATAGTGAAAGTTGTACTTCTTCCATTTGGATGCCTTTTATTTCTTTTGGTTGTCTAATTGCTGTGGCTAGGATTTCCAGTACTATATTATATAACAGTGGTAAGAGTGGACATCCCTATCTTGTTCCTGACCTTAGGTGAAAAGCTCTCAGTTTTTCCCCATTAAAGGTGATGTTAGCTGTGGGATTTTCAGATATGGTCTTTATTATATCAGGATATGTTTCCTCTAAACGTACTTTGTTAAGGGTTTTTTTTTTTTTTTACCATGAGTGGATGTTGTACTTTGTCAAATGCTTTTCTGTGTCTATTTCTGTATCTATGAAATGATCATATGGTTATTTACCTTTCTTTTATTGATGTGATGCATCATGTTGATTGATCTGCAAATATTGAAACACACTTGCAACCAAGGAATAAATCCTACTTGATAGTACTGAAATTTTTTTTTCAAATGTTTTGTTGAATTCAATTTGCTAGTATTTTGTAGAGAATTTTTACACCTATGTTCACCAGGGATATTGGTATATAGTTCTATTTTTTAGTGGTGTCTTTATTTGGTTTTGATATCAAGGTAATGCCAATCTTATAGAATGAATTTGGAAGTTTTCCTTCCTTTTCTATTTTTTGGAATAGTTCGAGAATAGGTATTAACTCTTCTTTAAATGTTGGGTAGAATCTGCCTGTGAAGCCATCTGATCCTAGACTTTTGTTTGTTGGGAGCTTTTTGATTACTTATTCAATTTCTCTGCTGGTTATTGGTCTCTTCAGGTTTTCTGTTTCTTCCTATTTCAGTTTTGGGAGTTTATATGTTTCTAGGAATTTACCCATTTCTTCTAGGTTGTCCAATTAGTTGTCCTGTAGTTTTTCATAATATTCTCTTGTAACTGGTCGTATTTCTGTGGTGTTTGTTGTTATCTCTCCTCTCTCTTGTGATTTTTATTTGTTTCAGTCCTTTCTATTTTTTTCTTGAGAAGTCTGGCTAGATGTTTATCAATTTTGCTGATTTTTCCAAAGAATCATCTCCTGGTTTCATTGATCTATTCCATTGTGGGATGTTTTTTCTTTGTTTCTATATACTTTATTTCTGTTCTAATCTTTATTATTTTCTTCCTCCTGTGGTTGTAGGTTTTGATTATTGTTCTTTTTCTAGCTCCCTTAGGTGTAATTTTAGGTTGTTTTTGAGTCTTTTCTTGCTTCTTGAAGTAGGACTGTATTGCTGTAAACTTCCTTCTTAAAACTGCTTTTGCTGCATCCCAGAGGTTTGAGACGATTGTGTTTTCATTTTCATTTGTTTCCATGTACTTTTATTTCTTCTAGGATTTTATTTAAATGCAAGTTAGTTAACATATAGTGTAGTATTGGTTTCAGAAATATAATTTAGTGATTCATTACTTACACATAACACGCAGTGCTCATCACAAGTGCCCTCTTTAATGCCCATGATCCATTTAGCCCATCCCCTCATTGATCTCCCTTCCAGTAATCCTGTTTGTTCTCTATAGTTAAGAGTCTATTATAGTTTGCTTCCCTCTCTGTTTTTTGTTTTTGTTTTATTTTAGCAAGAGAGAGCAGGCACGAGTGGGAGACAGGGGCAGAGGGAAGGAGAAAGAAAGAATCTTAAGGAGGTTCCATGCTTAGCACAAAGCCCAGTGTGGGACTCGATCCCATGACTCTGGGCTCATAACCTGAGCCAGAATCAAGAGAAAGATTCTCAACAGGCTGAGCCACCCAGATGCCCTCTCCCTCTCCGTTTTTATCTTGTTTTACTTTTCCTTCCCTTCTCCTATGTTCATCTGTTTAATTTCTTAAATTCCACATATGAATGAAATCATATGGTATTTGTCTTTCTCTGACTGACTTATTTCACTTAGCATAATACTTTCCAGTTCCATCCACATTGTTGCCAATGGCAACATTTCATCGTTTTTGATGGCAGAATAATTTTCCATTGTATAATATTCCACATCTTCTTTATCCATTCATCAGTCAATGGACATTTGGGCTCTTTCCATAATTTGGCTTTGTTGGTAGTGCCTATGTAATCATTGGGGTGCATGTGCCTCTTTGAATCAGTATTTTTGTATCCTTTGTATAAATATCTAGTAGTGCAATTGCTGGGTTTGCGGGTAGGCCAATTTTTAACTTTTTGAGGAATCTGTATATTGTTTTCCACAATGACTGCACCAGTTTGCATTCCCACCAACAGTGTAAGAGAGTTCTCTTTCTCCGCATCCTCACCAACATCTGTTATTTCCTGAGTTGTTAACTTTAGCCATTCTGACAGGTGTGAGATGGTATCCCACTGTGGTTTTGATTTGTATTCCCTGCTGATGAGTGATGTTGAGCATTTTTTCATGTGTCTGTCAGCCATTTGTATGTCTTCTTTGGAGAAATGTCTGTTCATGTCTTCTACCCATTTCTCTTTTACTTTTTTTTATTTTGTTAAGCTTTATTTATTTTTGAGACAGACAGACAGAGAGAGAGAGAGAGAGAGAGAGAGAGAGAGAGAGAGAGAGAGAGAGAAAACGAGTGGGGGAGGAGCAGAGAGTGGGAAACACAGAATCCAAAGCAGGCTCTAGGCTCCGAACTGTCAGCACAGCCAAATGCGGGGCTGGAACTCACGAACCGTGAGATCATGACCTGAGCTGAAGTTGGACACTTATCCGACTGAGCCACCCAGGTGCCCCCTGCCCATTTCTTAACTGGGTTATTTGCTTTTTGGGTGTTGAGTTTGATAATTCACTTTATTTATAGACTTTGGGTATTAGCCCTTTATCCAATATGTCACTTGCAAATATCTTTTCCCATTTCATAAGTTGCCTTTCAGTTTTGTTGACTATTTCCTTTACCCTGCAGAAACTTTTTATCTTGATTATGTCTCAATAGTTCATTTTTGCTTTTGTTTCCCTTGCCTCTGGAGACATGTTTATTTTCTTTTAATTTTTTTTTAATGTTTATTTATTTTTGAGAGAGCGAGCATGTGTGGGGGAGGGGCAGAGAGAGAGAGAGAGACACACAATCCGAAGCAGGCTCCAGGCTCTAAGCTGTCAGCACAGAGCCCTACGTGGGGATTGAACTCGTGACCACAAGATCATGACCTGAGCTGAAGTCGGACGCTTAACCGACTGAGTCACCCAGGCACCCCTGGAGACATGTTTAGAAAAAAGTTGTTACAATTACATGTACTTTCTAAATTTATTCTTTGATTTCCTGGTTGATCCATTCACTGTTTACTGGCATGTTATTTAACCTCCATGTATTTGTGGTCTTTCCAGAATATTTCTTTTGGTTGACTTCTAGTTTTATAGTGTTGTGGTCGAAAAGATGCATGGTAGGATTTCAATGTTCTTGAATTTGTTGATGTTTGCTTTGTGGGCTAATATGTGATATGGAGAATTTTCCATATGCACATGAAAAGAATGTGTAATCTACTGTTTTAAGATGGGATGTTCTGGGGGTGCCTGGGTGGCTCAGTAGGTAAGGTGTCCAACTTCAGCTCAGGTCATGATCTTGCAGTTCGTGAGTTTGAGCACTGCATCAGGCTCTGTGCTGACAGCTCAGAGCCTGGAGCCTCCTTCGGATTCTGTATCTTCCTCTCTCTCTGCTCCTCCCCGCACACATGCTCAGTCTCCCTGTCTCTCAAAAATGAACAAACATTAAAAAAATTTTAAGATGGATGTTCTGAAAATATATGCTAAATCTTTTCAAAGCCATTATTTCCTTGTTGATTTTCTGTTTGGATAATCTGTCCATTGATGTTTTGGGGGTATTAAAGTCCCCTGCTATTATTATATTATTATAGACTAGTTCCTTTATGTTTGTTATAAACTGTTTAATATATTTGGGCTCCACTGTGTTGGGTGCATAAATATTTACGATTGTTAGATGTTCTTGTTGGAGTGTCCTCTTTATTATTATATAGTGTCCTTCTTTGTCTCTTGTTACAGTCTTTGTTTCAAAGCCTATTTTGCCCAATATATGTATTGCCAGTCTGGCTTTCTTTGACATCCATTTACATGACAAATGTTTCTCCATACTCTTTCTTTTATCTGCAGGTGACTCTAGGTCTAAAATGAGTCTATTAAAAGCAATGTATAGATGGATCATGTTTTTAATCCATTCTGTCACCATGTATCTTTTGATTGTAATCTTTAGTCCATTTATATACAAAGTAATTATTGATAGATACATATTTATTGCCATTTTATTACTTCTATTGTAGTTGTGTCTAAAGATTTTCTTTGATTCTTTTTTGTCTTTCTCTCTTTCATGTTTTGCTGATTTTCTTTAGTGATATATTTGAATTTCTTTCTCTTTATAGTTTTCAAATTTATTAGTGTTTTGTAATATATGGTTACCATTAGGTTTGTATATAACTTCTATATATAGCAGTCTATATTGAGTTGATTTTTTTTTAATTTTGAACCCATTTTTTTCTCCTCTACTCCATAAATTTTAGGTATATGCTATTATACATCATTTTTTGTGTGAGTTCCTTGACAGATTTTTTTAACATAAATGTTCATTTTTACTGCTTTTGTGTTTCCTACTTCTATACTGTTACTTTTGATCTCTCCTTTATACCCTAAGAGTCCCCTTTAGGGTTTAGTGGGGCTGGTTATGGGCTGGTTTAGTGGTCATGAATTCCTTTAGTTCTTGTTTGTCTGGAAAACGTTTTACTTCTTCTTCTATTCTTGTATAATAGCCTTGCTGGATACAGTATTCTTGGCTGCAGATTTCTCCCATTCACCACTTTAAATTTGTCATGCCACTCTGTTTGGCTTGCAAAGTTTCTGCTGAAAAATCCCCTGCTAGCCTCATGGGTTTTCCCTTGTAAGTTACTGACATCTTTTGTCTTGCTGCTTTAAAATTTTTGTTTGTTCTTCATCACTATATTTTGCCAATTTAATTACAATATGTCTTGGTGTGGGTCTGCTTTTGTTGAACTTGATGGACATTCTCTGTGCCTCCTGGATCTGGATATTTGTTTCCTTTCCCAGATTAGTGAAGTTTTCAGCTATTATTTCATCATATAAATTTTCTGCCCTTTTCCTCTCTCTTCTTGTAGGACTCGTATAATATGAATGTTATTAAATTTGATGGAGTCACTGAGTTCCCTAAATCTATTTTCATTTTGCATAATTCTTTTTCTCTTTCCATTCAGCTTGATTATTTTCCATTACTCTGTCTTTTAAATCATTAATTTGTTACTCTGTTTCTCCCACCCTGCTGTTCTTTCCATCAGGCATGTTTTTCATTTAGTTATTTGAGCCCTAAATTCATTTCTGCTATGTTATTCCTTATCTCTGTGTTAAGGGTCTCCTTCATGTCTTCCACTCTTTTCTCAAGCCCAGCAAATATCCTTATGATCATTGCTTTAAATTATCTATCAGGTATGCTACTTTTTTTCTGTTTCAGTTAGATCTTGGCCTTTCACTTAGGCCTTGGCTTTGTCCTGTTCTTTGATTTGGGATAAATTTCCCTGTCTCATCATTTTGTCTGCCTCTCTGTGCCTGTTTCTCTGTGTTAATAAAGTCAGCTGTGTCTTCTGCTCTTGAAAGTAGTGATTTTATGAAGATGGGGCCCCGGAGTGCCCTGCATTCAGTGTCCACTGTTCACTAGAATCTGGCACTTCAGGAGAGTTTCCCACATGTGTTGCTTAAAATCTGCTGTTGTGTCTGAGTCACTTTTCCTTTCAGTGCAGTCATGTGCACTGACTCTCTACCTATTGTGGGCTATGCTTACTCTCTGTGGTGTTATTAGGATCCAGGAAGGCCAGCTAAGGCCTGCTAGGGAACTTGGAAAAGTGTTAGCAAAATGTGAGCTGGGCCCCTAGTCCTATGCCAGATCCCCCAAGCACTGAGGTGGCTAAAAGCTGCATGCCAGGGCAGCCGGGGATGTGAGTCTGGTCATGGTCCATGATGGTGCCTGGGCACAGCTGGGCAGGGCCAGTGGTGGCACCTGGGGATGCATGGCTGGGCAAGGCACAACAGATGGGACACAGCATGCAGTAGCAGCTATACCTGGCTGATTCTACCTATCTTTTGAGCTTAACACACATGCATACACACTCACACACACAATCTTACATATAAACCCATTCTAATAAATTCCTAGAATGATTACCAGGACACCAATTCCATAATTATACAAACTCTAAATTGAACTTTGAGAACATCATGAATACCCTGTTATCTTTCTCAAACCAGAAGACAGTCCCCATTTATCTTTCAAAACCTCTGTGAACTCTTTCCTGATATCTCCTAAGCACGGTGTTGGTCCTGTGTTCTCTGACACTATTCATATTCTCTATATCATATTTTATTTTGATTACATTTCTAAGTGTCTATTCCCTTTTATAGATTCTGTGCTCTGTGAAGTACCATTTCTTATTCAGCCTGCACAGCACTAGCATCCATAGCACAGTTCCTGGCTTAATAAAGTGAATAAATAATTCATTATACAAGCCACACTGTTCTTGATATTCCATTTTAAAATACTGAGCTTTGGTCGTATAGCAGTTAAAAGAAAGATTGCAGTTTTAGTGCTGACCTACTAATCGAGACCTAATGGTGAGCTCTATCTTAGCATAACTTAAATGAGTTTAAACCTGTTTAGAAACACTTAATGAATGTCTGCACGACAGAGAATATTAATATAAGATTCAGAAACAAAAACATTAACTTTAGGGCTAAGATGATTTATGGTGTAACAAAGATTAAAACTACATGCTATGGAAATAGAAAGGAGTGACAATTTTAGATTCAAGCAGATTTCTCAGAAGAGGTAAATCTTGAGCTATGTTTCTGAAGTGGGGAAGAAGGATATTACAAGGGAGGAAAAAACTGGAGCAAAAGCCCAAAGATTGATGAGTATGTGGAGTAGCCAAGAAAGAACAAAAAGACCAAAATAGCTGCTATTTAGAGTATGTGGTTAGGCTGTGAAGGGAGAAGGTGGCCTAGAAAGTGACAATGGAAATATGGAAAAGGACAATTGTGGAAAGCACTGATTAAATCATTTCCATCATTAATATACTGAGAAGGCAAAAAGTTTTTGAGGAGAATGACCCAGAATTTCAGCAAGGTAACACAGCAGTATACAGAAGTATATTAGCATCTACAGGTATTGGATGTACTTTTAATACACACAACTACCACTACCTGGTTCTTTTATTCCAGGTCTCTGGGAACAACTCTCAGGCAGCCTTCTTATCCTCTGTTGGTGTATACTAACAATAAATGCAATATTAGTGACCCTTCCTTTGAGGCACACTCATCATCGATTCCTGCCCCCCAAAGCAGCTAATATCAGAAAGGAGTCTCTGAGTATCTCCTTTTCTTTAAGATCCTTTTGGAAACGTTGGTTACTTATTCATGATTGGGTCAACTATTTTATCCTACTCTGGGAGACAATTTAACAAATCACATAGCTAGGTGTTACTTAATTCTAAATCATATCTTGAGATGTTACTTCCTCATCTCCTAAAAAGGAGATATAATCAACATTCTGCATAAAAAGTTCTGAGTCAAAGTTTGGTACCTGATCTTTCCTTATCTCGAAGAAGAGATGACCATAAAGAGAATTATAAGAAAGCTTTATATAGGGACTAATCTCAGAATCTAGGTCAACATTAATAAAGTCGGGGGCTAAGTCACAGGAATGAAAACAAAAGAAAATATAGGGACACTCTAGATGTGTCAATTAGAACTAGAGAGATTGGGCAAAATTAATATGAATTATGACACTGAGTTATATCTGAAATGTCTGGATGACACAGCCTAAAGTACAGTGAGACAAGTGCTGATCACTGAGCCTAAATACATTTCTATCTCAGAGGGTCCAGCAGAGAATGAAGGGACTTCTGGATAATAATAATAAAAAAAAGATAAGTAAGAAAGGAGTGACAGACCAGGAGAGGAGTTTTACAAAGGAGGTAGTACCCACAATCAGGATGCTGTGTGACTCATAGTCAGCTCATGGTCATACCACAACAACCGTAATTGCTGCTTGTGGTCAACCACTACTGGTCCATTTTCTAAACTCATCCTTAACAGTCAACTCTAAAATCATCAGCATGTCCTTATTAGGTATTCATCTCTAACATCATGGTTATTATCATGTTGGATGTCCCTGTAAATATTAAATACCAAGTTAATATTGTTAGTCTCTTTCTTAATGACCTACTTGGAAAAAATAATGAAGGGAAATAGGAAGTGTCCCTTATAAACAGTCTATCTCAAATATGTAAATGTTCTTAGTAGTCTTTAGTGGAAAAGAGGGGAAAAGTTATTTAGCTGGGCATTGAACTCTTAGTTTATCGATACCTCTAATCACAAGTCACCCATTGCTTCCCCTCCTCCTCTCAGTCCCTTATGCCTCAAGTTTTCCCAGGTATCACTGTAATCTTAAGACAAATGAAAAAAGAAATAACGCTTATATTAATAGGAGGATAGAGCAAACTTAGCTATGTGGTGTGATTGTTCAGTTTGGGCTAGCAAGGTCACTGAGAAAGACTAGGTCTTGCTTGGGTTGGCACCAGCTGAGCAGGCAAGCAACATAAGCTATGGGTGAGAACAGATCAGTGTTGTGCAATGTCCCAGAGGACGGGAAGCCGGATGGCTCTGCCACGCCAGATGACCAGCCATGGACATAACTCTAAATAGGGAACAGTGTTTGTCAGCCTTCCCCAGAGATACTGAAATCAATGTTCCATGGACAAGCCCATTGAACTGTCATTAGAGCAGATGGAAACTAGAGTTCCCATACTCCCCAGACTTCAGTTAAAGTTATTCTTTGAGTTAGTTAGACCTGAAGCTCTGAACTGTCCACATCTCTAGCCCAAGCCTATTTGACTTCCGGGGGGGTGGGGGGTGGGGGAGGATATCTCAATAGTAAATTAAATTGAAAAGATTTGATGAATTTAAATCAAATTTCTGTGATCTCCTGCTCTATACCAATAAATACCCCTCAAAATATCCATCTCTTTTAGCACACCCAGTGTCTTTACATTATTTTTTTCTGGATGTGATTAGCTCATTTAATCCTAATAATTCACTTAACCTAGATGCAGGCACTTTGGAATATCCTTTTCTGAATAGTAATTCTAAAGAAATAACATCTCTCCTTTGTCTGAAGGGAACTGTGTCTCATGTGATAAAATTCTGATGAGACGTTGATAACTGTGAAATACAGACTCTTCTTGACCTTCTCCTATGACCTTCTGGACACAGCTGGCTCCATAGCTAGAGATCACAGGAGACCCACTATGGCTGAGGACTCCACTATTATGCTAAATATTTTAGATTCCTGGTCTTCTCTAAGATATTGCTAAGACGTTATCTCATAATTTATTTTTGTTAATCTATAATAATCAGTATGAATAAAATATTCTCCGGGTGTTTGTTGAAGTTTTTAGTTTTGTAAGTATACTTTTCAGACCTCAGGAGAGCAAAGTAAGCAGGAAGTATACTTTTGGGGGATTGTAAGTAGATAAATAGCTTCTGACTGAGGAATGACTCTAGAAATTTCAAAATGGAACCTCATATAGGAATGTTCCTTTGGAAAAATGATACCTGGAATTTCACACACAGCACTTTGATGGTCTGGCTTGACCCAAGAAAATAATTTGGGGTTTCTAGAGGAGTTCTTTCAGATTTTACATGGATTGTTAAACCTTGCTAAAAATGCACTCTTCTAAACGGTTCTAAAATAATTCCCAACATTTCCCTTAATCTTTTCGCACCTATACTTTCAACCCTATCCCAGTATTCTAAGTGGTTCAAACTGCTAGCATGCTGAAATAATTTATATATACTTTGATAGAAATAAGACATGATATATTATGTTGTCTCATAAGAAATGACCAATTTATGGGTCAAAAGTTGAATACTGGCAATTTCATATGATTCAATTGAAAATATTAATTCATATATATCTCTATATACATATAGATAGATACATCATATATATATCTACATATAGATAAGATACAAATATATATAGTCTTGTGTGTAACAAAGCCAATTATTTGGTAATGACATTATACTACAGTTATAGATGTTACCATTAGGAAAGACTGGGAGAAGAGTATATTGGACCTCCCTGTAAATTTTTTTAAATTTCTCAGAAATCTATAGTGATTTCAAAATTTAAAAATTAATACATTATAAATATTTCTACATTTCATAGACATATTTTAAGTAAAATTTAAAGCAAGTTTTCTTTAGAAGAATTCTTATCCATTTTGTTCCAAAGCACACAAATGTATTCCCACACAGATATTTTACATTAAAATCCATGTATATTGTTGTGTATTTACGCATGTACAAAGAGAAATCTAGAAATGTTCTTATAGTTGCAACTCATTTGCATGGAACTAATCAAGTGTTACTTTGAAAGACCTATACTTTGAAACATAAGGTGACATTTGGACTCCAAATAAACATGTGAATTTATATTCCACAAAAAAAAAAGAAAAAAGAAAAAGAAAAAGGTGGGGGTGGGGGGAACTGGCTGTATCTGGTCAAGGATTAGCCAATTAAAAAGATAAAAAACTTTAAAACTCAATTGGAATTCTAAATTCTCCAATAATCAAAGTGTCCTCTGTTCTGCAGATACCTAGAATAGAATTTTACATTTTCAAAAAAATATTTTCCTCAGTATTCATACTATCCTGAAGTATTAAGTAATTATCAGCCAAAAAGAAATTATTCTACTGTGGGAATCAAGTCTTGCAAAATATTATGGTGAACTTATTATAAAGAATAAGCAAGAAAACAATACTGATGGCTGTTTTCATGATGTGTTCATTCATACAATGAATGATACATGCAACCTCGTTGAAATCAGGCTATTTTCAAAGAAGCACAAATTTGTAATCAAATTATGATTTTAAAAAGCTCCTACAATTTAAGATTTAATTTTCAGCTACCATAACTCCCAATGACACATCTGTCTTTCCTAGTGGGTATTACCAATGGTTTTCTTGTGTGGTCCAGTAGTTATTTGAATGTGTGAAGAGAGTAATTAAAAAATGTTGGAGATTTCTAGTTTTTATTGTCATGTGTCTGATTATTCACAGAGGTTGAAGAATGTCTGGAATAGAAAAGTCATTTGTGATTCCTTATGTGAATATAAATAAGCAGTAAAATTTACCAGTATATAACCAATATATTCTTTGTTCAAAAATTTAAACAATGCAGTGAAGAAGAAGGGAGCCAGCAAGCAAACAAGCAAAAGGAAGGAAGGAAGGAAGGAAGGAAGGAAGGAAGGAAGGAAGGAAGGAAGGAAAAATAGAAGGAAAGAAGGAAAGAAAGAAGAAAGGAAGGAAGGGAGGGAGGGAGGGAGGGAAGGAGGGAGGGAGGGAGAAAGGATGAAGAGAATCCATCTGCAATTTCAATGATCGAAGATAACTAGTTCTAAAGTTCTGGTGACTTTTCTTTCAGACATCCGCTTTTATATTTAACCAAATATATATAATCATATCAATCTGATTTATTATATATGCAATTTTAGCATATATATTATGCTTTCCCTATATTCTTTTTTAAACTATCTTCCTCTCTTCCTTACAACATCCAAATAAATAATGTTGACAGACTGCTATGCATATTTTTCATTCAGTTAACATTTACTTTTTAATAGACTTTATTTTTAGACCAATTTCAGATTTACAGAAGTATAAGAAGATAATACAGAATGTCCACATGCCCTACGTGCAGTTTCCCCTATTAACATCTTAATTAGTATGAAATACTGCTAATGCCCATTATGTGTACATTATTGTTAACTAAAGTCCATAGGTTATTTAGATTTCCTTGGCTTTTACCTAATGCCCTTTTTCTGTTCCAGGTTCCCATCTAGGGTACTGCATTACATTTTGTTGCATATCTTTTTGGCTCATCTTGGCTGATCTCTAATTTACAATATAAACAAAGACTAATTCCAATGGGAATTAGAAATTCCTGATAAAAAAGTTAATAGAAAATATTTTATTAATATATTAATATTTTATCTTGACAGAAAAGTCTAAACAAAAAAGATAATTTTTTTCAAAAAAAAACTTCTAAGGGGCACCTGGGTAGCTCAGTTGGTTAAGTGCCCAGCTTCTGCTCAGGTCATGATCTTGCAGTCCATGAGTTTGAGCCCTGCGTCGGGCTCTGTGCTGACAGCTCAGAGCCTGGAGCCTGCTTTGGATTCTGTGTCTCCCTCTCTCTCTGCCCCTCTCCTGCTCGCACTCTGTCTCTCTCTCTCAAAAATAAATTAACATTAAAAAAATAAAAACAAAAATTTTAAAAACTTCTAAAATAAAGCATAGAATGTCTTACTATCTTGGCATGGACAGACAAAATATCTCAAATAGGACAAAAGCACACTAATCATTAAGGAAAAGATCAATTTAATCAAACATCATTAAATTAAGAACTTTTTATCAAAAGACACCAAATATAAAAAGACCAAAAAAAAACGTGTCTGGGTGGCTCAGTCTGTTAAACGTCCAACTCTTAATTTCAGCTCAGGTCATGATCTCATACTCATGACATCAAGTCCCAGGCAGGGCTCATTGCTGGACATGGAACCTGCTTGGGATTCTCTATCTCTCCCTCTTCCTCTGCCTCTCTCCAGCTCTTTCTCTAAATAAATAAATAAATAAATAACAGAATAGAAAAAGATATTTGTAATACAGGTATTTGACAAAGTATCCCTATCCAGAATATATAAAATCTTCTACAAATAAGACAATTACGGAAAACAGAGAAATGGGCAAAAGACCTAAAGAGGTAATGCACAAAAGAAATTATCCAAATGGCCAAGAAAATGAAATGCTATTCAAAATGATTATTTATCAGAGAAATGCCAAGAAAACCTATAATGCTATACAATTACACACCCATGAAAATGGCTAACATCAAAAAGATTCTCAGTAGCAAGTATTGGCAAGAATGTTAAACAATGGGAACTCTCAAATACTGCTGATGGTTACCTGATATGTTCAACTTATAAAAAGCTTTGGATTGTGCATTTAAGATTTGTGTTATCTAGCATATATACACTGTAAGTTATACTAATACACTAAGTCTATACAAAGGCTTATGGCGATTACTTATTAACTCCAGGGATTGTGATTTTATAATACTAATATTTCCCATCCCAAAGTATCACATATATTTCCTTTTATTCTGAAGTTGTTTCATGATTAAGATTCTTTTTGTTCCCCACAAAAGTCCTATATTTAATTATGACATTAATTTAAGGTAGGATACTTGCCTCAATGGAAGACTATTCACTTCACCACAAGATGTGTTATGGGGATCTTTCATGCAACTTTAATTTATCAAATTGGCCTTCTCCTCACTTATTCAATTTTACACAAACAGCACTATAAATAACATATAAATTCCTCACTTGAGATAATAAACAAATTTTAAGATGCCCTAAAAACTGATAAAGTTCTTAATTCAGAAAACTTCAATACAACTCTGATATAATTATATGAATTTCAAAATAGATTTAAAGCAATTAGGTTGCTCATAAACTTGATAAACAGTATTATAAATTATCAGAAATGACTATGAGGGAGCTAATTAATTTTATACAGTGTAGAATCTCAAAAATATAAAGAAAATCACCTGAGTAAACTCCATCTTGTTAAAACAGAAATGCTTAAATGATAGAGAGTGTTATTTGTGTCTAGCATCGATAAACACTGAGAAGGGAAAGAAGAAAAGAGAACTAACAAAGCTGAAGTTGACCATATTGTTCTGGGGGTAGAACTGAGAAAAGAGATAATAAGTACATCTTACATAAGTGGTGTATATACACACACGCACTCACAACACACACACACACACACCATTTAAACAAGAACTTAAGTTCCCAAAATACATTACATTAATATAAAAATTACTAGAATACTCTAGACAGACAAATATGGAAATCATCATAAAATAGTTTTTTTTTTTAATTTTTTTTCAACTTTTTGTATTTATTTTTGGGACAGAGAGAGACAGAGCATGAACGGGGGAGGGGCAGAGAGAGAGGGAGACACAGAATCGGAAACAGGCTCCAGGCTCCGAGCCATCAGCCCAGAGCCTGACGCGGGGCTCGAACTCACGGACCGCGAGATCGTGACCTGGTTGAAGTCGGACGCTTAACCGACTGCGCCACCCAGGCGCCCCTAAAATAGTTTTTAAATTCAGGAATATGCCTCTAATTTTATGAAACAAGCAATGGAAAAAGTGGCCTATATTTCAAAGCAAATAGCTTCATACCAAAATGTAAAAGAATCTATATATTCTATGAAGCATTATAACTGAGACTGATTCAAGAGATAGGTAACTGGGAGCTCTTCAAGGGCGGGGATCAGGGGTCATTCATCCCTAATGCACAGAGTAGCATATGGCAAACACTAGATACCTGATTAGTGTTCACTGAAGGAGTAAAGGTGAGATCATAAGAAAGCAACTGAAAAAGCCACACAGGACACGGGAAGCTGTCTTCTCTTGGGTAAGTTTAACTACTTTCATCATTAAGCTGGAGTACTTCCATTACTTAGGCTGCCTCTCTACACCTGCTTTTAAGAACTGGAAATCAAGCCAAAACATCCAATGCCGGCAAACTTATCACTCGTTAGGTTCAGAGTAAATTTTTACACATTTGTGAAATACTGATCTTTGCTTCAAATAACAATATAGAGTGAAATGTATACCCTTCCTCATGGGCAAATAGTTGCCTATTAAAAGTTTATGTGGAGTTTGACCAGGTTTTTGTTTTTTTTTTAATTTTAGTAATGTATAATATCACAGTTAAAGGCCTGAAGTCCCCTTTGACATTTAGGGTATCGAGCCCCCTTTCTTTATAGCTCATAAGATGTTCCAGTGAGAAGCTTAACTGCATGGAATAAAATAGGAGAAAATATCCAGCAGAAGTTAGTTCTCATGAAAATGCCTGAAATACCATTAAGTGATTTACCGCACTAATCTCATAAACTGATTTGGGATTAGCTTTTTGGAAGGTGAACAGGGCAGATTCGTATCCTAGTTGAAAGCTTCAGGATAGGATTTAGTTTGGACATACTCTGCTCTTTCATTCCTTTTCAGTGCAAGAGCAGCTTGAACTTGGCTCGGTGAGAATCTAGAAGAGTTGCCTTGACTCCATGTCTCCTCCACTTGCTCTTGTCCTTAAACAGATGCCACCCTCCAGGAGACCCTGACAGCTCTGGAGATGAAGTTGGGCCATGACAGTGGCCTAAACATTGGAAATATAATCTGCCAGGATAATTAATGTGCTTCTTTTAAGGATAATTTTTTTCTTCTTTGATACATACTATTATTCTAGGAACTTCCGAATTTGAAAAATATGATTCTTCCAAACTTTTCATAGTACTACAAAATGGTGAACTTATAAATCTTATGTGTGGAAAATGCAGAGACAGAGAAGAGAGTTTCTGTAGTATCGTGGCATACAGGTTGCAAGTTTTTGTACATATATATTCAAGAACACCAACTTGTACCTTTTGCCCTTACCTTTTCATTTTCTTGAATCTGAAAAGTTCTTGGTTTTTACGAACTCTCTATGGAAATGCAAAAATAGCACTTGAATATCAAATTTAACACACTTGCCAGCAAACTTCTAGGTACCATAGCAGAATGTCATAGAAGTATGACATAGAAGAAGCATGGTGTGTTAGGTCAAAAACAAGGGAAGCAAGAGGCCGGGATAACTTGTTTTCCATATAAACTTGAAAATAAGGTCTAATATTTCTCTCCGTTATATGAACCTAAAATTATGTTAATGCCAATCCCAGTAAAAAGCTGGTCTTAAGTACACTTATCCAGAGACAAAGAAATAACTTTCAAAATTGGACTCTTCCATTCTCATTCTGTCTAACCCTAATGATTGTTCCCTGAGAATAATTAGAAAGAACTCTATCTTACTGTTTAACAGTACATATTTGTCTACAAAAGATTAATTTTTATTCTGTCCACAAAAGAAATTCTAGCATAAAAACAATCTCAATAAGCATCACAAATAGAACACTTCTCAATATAAAATAAATGAAATAAATTCAGGACTGGGGTAATATCTACTCACAGTTCAGAGCACAGCTGAATCTGTAGGACATTCCATTTATACTGTAGCTTTACAATTAATGAATATTTGAGGAAATAAGATCCTTTGCATGAAGTTTGAGGTAACCATATTCAGATATAAGAAATCAATTCTCCATTTTATTTCAAAATAACGATTCCTATCACACTTAAAGTACATTTCTAAATGTGTTATCTGATAGGCTGGCAATGTCTTCTCTTATGGAATGCTGCAGTAAGAATATTGATGTGCAAAATGATTTTGGTGCTTGTAAACAATTCTATAGGGGAAACTATCAAATCATATTTCCATACTATCCCATTAGTTTATGTAATGCATTCAACCCTTTATTTCAGCTATTAGTCCTTCACTCCTCATTTTTCAAATTCTACTAAGAAGGCCAAAGCATACTACCCACTTGAAGAAACATTTTTAAGCTATTATTTGCCTTTTATCCTCAATATCTGGATATTCTGAATTAAAGTATGAAAGAAAACTTACCAGTATACAGTAAAACCTTGGTTTGAGAGCATAATGCATTCCAGAAACATGCTTGCAATCCAAAGCACTTGTATATCAAAGCGAATTTCCCCATAAGAAATAATGGAAACTCAGATGATTTGTTCGACAACCCAAAAATATTCATATGAAAATGATTACAATACTGTAATATAATACAAAATAATAAAGCAAATACAAAATATAGAGAAAAATAGACAAATTAACCTGAATTTACTTTTGAAAACCTTTGTGGCTGGTGTGAGGGAGACAAGAGAGAGGAGGGCTATGATGTAGGACTACTTTCACTATCACTAACAGAATTACTACTATCTATTAGCTAAATGAAATCTTTTTCTTTTCGTGCAACTTTAACAACAAACCTATCCAAAGACACTTGCTTTTGCCTCCTTTTGAGGATTTTGCAGAAATATGACATTGCATTGACAATCACCCACAATCCCTCAGCAAGAGAGAGAGAGAGAGAGAGAGAAGAACCATTGGCTCAGTTGTGATCATGTGACATTTGGCATCACATACTACTCATACTGCAAGACATCATTCATTTATCAGGTTAAAATTTATTAGAAATGGTTGCTCATCTTGCAGAACACTCACAGAAAAAGTTACTCACAATCCAAGGTTTTACTGTATACACTTAAGCTATTGTCTCAGTAACCTCAGGAATCAAATAAAACACCACTCTACACTTTAGCATTCATACTTCATGCATTTGTGTCATGCAAAATAATTTTAGCAGAGAATTTTGTGGTAAGCGAAAAGGAACCAGAAGTAGAGATGGGCAAGTGGTCAAGGACAGAAACATGGAGAGGAAACCTATGGCTTTTACCTTAGAAACACATAGGCACAGGGCAGGTTTGCATGGGATTTTTTTTCATGGCAGTGATGAATTAGTATATCAGATACTCAGGTAGATCTCTACATCTTAAATTGAAAGGAAACTTCATTCTGGAGTCCCTTCTCCTAGTAAAACAAGTAACTTTTTGATATTTATAGTATTTATATTTCTTGGGTTAAAAATATTTAACCCAAGTTAAATTGATGTTTGATTCTCATTTTATTTATTGCAAAGTATTTTTAGGCTTTAAATAATAATCAAAAATAAAAATAAATGTTCACATAAATTTAGTAAGAGTGTTTCATTTTATGTAACTTCTGTGAATATGATAAATCTATCCAAAGTTGGTATGAAGACTATTCACTTAACTGTAATATTTGATTACCTAGAACAGGGGTCAGGAAACTATGTCCCATGGGCCAAATCTAGCCTCTAGCCTGTTTTGTATGGCCTATGGGCTAACAATAGTTTTTAAATTCTTAAAAAGGAAGAAAGAAAAGGTGGAAAAGGAGAAAGATGAGCAGAAGGAGGTAGAGAAGGAAGAAGAGAAAAAAAGGGGAGGCAGAGACTGTATACGGCACACAAAGCTTAAAAATTTACAGAATAATGTCCCTTACAGAAAATGTTTTCTGACCCAAACCTAGATTATTGCCTTCACCCAACAATCCAGAAGAAAAACAAACATTAACAACTTTGAACATAATATATCCATTTAATGTTGTGTTTACACAATACAAATGTAATCTATGTTCTCAAGACTTGCCCATACTGTTGTCTCCATTCCTGCTCTCTCATGTAAATTTGGCAATCTGTCAGTGATTACATCTGGCACTCCTACTAATTCTCCACTATTCACCCAGTTGGGTCAGATGGGGTTGCAGAGTGTGGTAAAGGCAGGCATGCTTGGACCCAGTCACTCTCTGCCTTTTTGCCCAATGGCCTCACAGGAATATCTGGTTTTAGTGACTTAAGTATGAGGCTTAATGCTATCTGCTACCAAGAACATCTGCATTCACCCCCAGCCCTTCCAAACCCTCTGTTTAGTGGTATATTAAGCCTCTGAACCTGTCATTGAAGTAGTTCAATGACTACTTCCATTGAATGGAGGTCATTCCAAGAATGACTACTTCCATTCTTTGTAACCCTATTAAAACCAGACAAATGCACTTTCAGCCACAAGTTGTTGAGGTAGCAGTGTTCCAATAGCTGGACAGGTTAATACCTAAGATCTAATCACTGTGGCCAGTGAGAGAACATTCCAGTGTTTAGTTCTTTTACCAAAAAGTGGCCCTGTGAATTCTAGGGATCCTAAGTACATTACTTATGCTTCTTAAATTGCAAGCTTATTTTCCCTTTTCTTTTGCTAAAGCACATCTTAAAGTAATTATATCTTTCACTCTGGGGTCCAAGATTCAAATCCACTTCATTTCACCATTGACCGTGTATTACCAATGACAGTTAACAGTCAGTCCAGATTCAAGAGAACACAGAGATATTTGGGACTCAAAGTTGACTCATATTATCAGTGTTGATCTGACTTTAAGTCTGTTTCAGAGGCATGAAACCAGAGTTTTCCTAAAGCTTAGGATACTGGGATAGTGGCCCCAAGTGAAAGTTTAAACATACTAACCTGGAGACATTTACAGATCTGTAGTTGCTAGTGATTACTAGGACTTGCAAGCTCGGCCAGTAATTCACTTGTGGTATCAAAAATGCCATGTTTCAAGACTTTTTAGATATCCATCCATACTTAGCAAAGCAAAGGTGTCTTCTCCGAAACCTTTTAAGTTGACATTCATTCATCCAAGAATTGAGCATAATGTTAAGAGTCATGAAGATATCTATCTATCTATCTACACATATATATACACACATATATATATACATATATATATATACATATATGTGTGTAGATAGATAGACACATATATACGTATATATATATGTATAGACAGATAGATAGAGATATATATACCTGATCCTTTAAACATAATATTTTATATAACTACTATTTTACCAAATTTTCTCACATTGAATTTGCTGACAAGTGATATATTCAGTAATTTGTTATGTATCTTCTACATACAAGGCACTTTTATAGATATGCAGGGATTCTAAATATTAATAAGACATTGCACTGTTTTATACATTTATAACGTAATAGGCAAAATTATATATGTATACAATATATACAATAGAAACAACAAAACTAGTAGTTTAAAGATAATAGAGTGCTGTAATAGGTCTGAAAATAAGTCAGATTCTGAATAAGTGAAGAATAGGAAATGTGAAACAGAAATGTGTTATCCATGCTAAGACCTGAAAGGCTGGTAACATATAATAATAGGATGGAGCAGAAACAAATCTTAGACCAAGAGAACAGCAAGAAAAAAGGGAGGAAAGTCGAAATAGCAAAGAGCATCTTTGGGAGGGTATACTTGATTATAACATAGGAAATGTTATATAGAGAAAAGAGAGACCAAATATAATATAAAAACCTGGATGATTCCCTAAGGAGTTTACAAATTACTTAGTGGCCAATAGGAAATCACTAGTTTTCTTATAAGATAAAGGTATTATTTATTTAAAATATTTACTGGATTCTTACTTTATGTCAAGACAGACATAGCCTATGAAGTGAGGATCTTATAGTGTAATAGAGGGACAGAAAAAATCAAATACAATGGAAGGTGACATGATTTGTTATAAAGATTGGCAGGAGTTTTCTTTAGTAAAATTAATGTGAAAACAACTAAAGAATTATGGAGAGAGAGATAAAAGGCCAAGAGGTTCTAGTAATGAGAAGCAGTGGGTACCAGTAATTCTAGATTTGAAGTCTAGCATAACCACTTACTAGCTTTGTAACCTTGAACAACTTGCTTGACCTTTCTTAAGTTGAGTTGCCACAACTACGAGTTAATGTTGCCTATCTCCTAGGAACCTGTAAACATTAAATAAGATAATGTATGAAAAGCACTTGACATCAAATAGGTAATCAATAGTGGTAGCAATTATTATAGCATTCTAGGTAAAAAGTAATTAAAGCTGCAGTGGAGAGTTGGCAACAGGAATGTGAAGGAAAAAGTAGAAGTAAGGTGGACTACAAAAGCACACTCTATAGCAGTGGATTTCAAACTATGGTGTACCTGTTTTAAAGAGAACATGTTTCTTTATCTCATTCAAAGTGATTCTGATTTGGGGATGGGGTGGGGGAAGATAGACAATCCAAGTGATTCTTGGCATATAGTCAGATTTTGAGAAACACTATCCTACAGGACTTGGTCACTAGCTGGATGTAGGGGATAAAGAGAGAATTCAAAGATGCTCACAGTAGGTACCAATCCAAGGATGGTGAACCCTCATGCTATGGATGAAGTTCAAAGAGGTTAGGTAAACATAGGTATATATGAATGCTGAGAAGAAAATCCATAGCCTTCATCAGATATTCAAAAATACTTCTATTCTGAAATGTTCAGCTTCATGACTTACATATTGTGGGTAAAAGAAATAAAAGATTAGCAATAGAAATAGAAAAGTCAGAACAATTCATACAATCTGGGATAATGCTGCTAGCAATTGATCACGTGACCAGTAATAGACTATAGAGTATAGAGTTTGTTCTGGAAGGTAAATTTAGGAGGCAATCTGTGGAAAGAGGAAGAGGAACACCATAGGAATGGGGGAAATCTTTAAAAGGAAAAATGAGAGGAGAAAACAGAAGGTGGCCAGACCTAAGAGTTTGGATAATGGCTCCGTAGAGTAGATACAGAGTGAGTGACCCCTAAAGGAGCCCTGAGTTCAGTTAGGAAAGCCAGGTAACTGAAAGTTTCAAAAACCAGGAAAAGATCAATAGTGTTCAATACCACAGAGATCAGACATTGAGAGCCAAAAGAAACGTTAGTTGTTGACTCGGTCATCAGCAACGTCAGAAGAGATTGGGGTTAGGTTGCAAATGGTTAATGAAGGACTGAGTGAGTATTAATTAAAATACTTGTTCTAAGTTCATAAATTACATTTTCTCTGAAGAAAACAGGAGTTCAATGAAAGGCTTCTTTGAATTTTCACCCCACTGAAATTCTGTTTAAATCGCGTACTCTGGCAGCAAAAGAACCACAGTTTGGGGTAAGGTAAGACCACTCAGGTGCAGTCTTAGGCTTAATGCTTAGAGTTTCCATTTCCAAAGGAGAACTATCCCCAGTAGCCATAGAGACTGATTCAAAAGCCAATTACTTCCGCGTGCCTCTATCCCCTACTTGGTCTGATTTGTGGTGAAGGCTAAGCACAGAGGGAAAACGTCAAATAAAATGTTCACTGTCTCCATAAAATACCATCACACTACAAGAGGATAATCCTGCTTCTTTGAACTAGCTAAAAACTGACCTTCCCTCACTCAAACTGCCTGTAAGAGTCCCAGGACAGGTTGTTCTGACATTCTTTTAATATCATCTCATCATCACAGCCAAAACTAATCACAAGAATATTACCCGTTGACAGGTGCATTTATTCTGTCAATTAAATCAGATGGTTAAATCGAAATGTGCCCCAAATCTCTCTTGTTTGCATTATCCATATTGGCGTTTCTTGGCCGTGGTTCATTGCTGGCTGGAAGTCGTCCAGCCCCCACAGAGTCACTTTGCAATATTGTGCCAGCAAGTTTCCATGCTCTGCAGCAGCCACTCCAGCGAGGCCAGAACAGCACTACAGGACTGACCTGGAATGTTATATTGCTTCACTAAGATTTATTAAAAAATGGAAGGAGAGAGACTTAGATCAATGTTTTTGGAATGGAAGAGGATATATCACCTCATGGCTAAGCACAGGTGACACATGGGCAATGAAGCGAAGATGCTAAAGACAGGCAGTGAAGAAGGTTCAAGGAAGGATAAAACCAGCCGTATGCCTGCAGCTTTCTGCCCCTTTTCTACAACTCCCCTCCATCAAAGTCTCCAAAGAAAAGCAGAGCCTTGAAGACTGACTCCTTCTGTTTTGAAGACCACTGCCCCAAGAAGATATGCAAATATACCCACACCCAGCAGTAGAGCCTAAATTCTGCGACAGAGCCCATGCCTGTATTCCTACAACAGAGAGGGAGTTTACCCATTTTGGCCACAACAACTAATCACAGTGAGGCACATTAAGGGCAGGTCTAGGATTCTAGTCCCTGATGTACAGTTGAAGTGCCAGAATATTTTGGCTCCCAACTCAAAATCCCTCGCTTTTTCAGCCAGTGTCTTCACCTAAGCATAGCTATAAACATGCCTCCTTTTTTGTAAGATGCATTTGAAAAGCAAATAGTTCTGCTTTGGAGAGTATGAATAGAAAACACAAAAATGAAATGGGGAGGTAATGAGTGCAAAAAAAAAAATCTAGAGCATGAACAACAGTTGACATATTAGATTATAATGGTAGCGCCACTGGAGAATGTCACGTCCTCTAAAGATATGTTTGGACATAACTGCAAATTTCAGTCTGTGTATTATCTACCCAAAAGGTCCTAATGGCTTCTTGGAAACATTTCAGATTGTCAAATAAACATACATGTAGACTACTGTTTTTAAAGCTCAGTATTGCATTATCTTACCTAAATACCAGTAAGTTCTCAATATCTGTAAACTGTATTTAGCTTTTGTGTCAGTTTGCATTATCTACCCGAAGAGCTTAAAACAGAGTCAGTGATCTTTCTTTCTTTCTTTCTTTCTTTCTTTCTTTCTTTCTTTCTTTCTTTCTTTCTTTCCTTTGTTGCTTGCTTGCTTGCTTGCTTTCTTGCTTTCTTTTTTTGGTCAAGCTTTTCACCTTTAAAGCATGGCATGAGATTTTAGCTACTCAATCCTCATTGACTCTAATGGTTCAGTCCCCATATACACTTAAAGAGTTTAGATCTATGATTTATCTTTGAGAACAGTTACAATCAATCAGGTAAATATTCTGGCCATTTCTCAGGCAGGTATTCAATCCACCTGAGAGAAGCTGTTTTGGCCTATTTTGTAAATCTTTATTTGAGCACTTCTAAAAATATGCATAGTCTATCTCCAAGAGAATTATTTGATCTCCAGCTTAGCTAATTAGCATTTAGGACATGGATTGCACATAATAAAAAACATATATTAAGACTGTTGGGGAGGGTCACCTGGGTGACTCAGTTGGTTAAGCATGTCTGACTCTTGATTTAGGCTCAGGTCATGATCTCAAGGTTCATGAGTTGAGCCCCATGTTGTGCTGCATGCTGACAGCATGGGGACTGCTTGGGATTCTCTTTCTCCCTCTCTCTCTGTCCCTCCTCTACCGTCTTTCTCTCTCTCTTAAAATAAATGAATAAACTTAAAATATTTTTTTTAATTGTCATGGAAAAAAATAGCTACCAAATATGCACACAAACCAGTGTGGAGGACTTATCAACTAGGAGTTCTGGAACATCATGGCCAGTTCAGTAAGACTGAGTTGGTCCCTGCTGAGAAGGTGAAATAGGTGGATTCCAATAGGATCAGACGCAGAGCAAGGCTTAGTCTACATTTTAAGTAATTATTTCTCAAAGACCCAGTCAATAATTAAATAGGCTCTATTTCCTAAAGCCTAGTATTTGATTTCTTATGTGAAAGGGATAGGAAAATGTCTCTCCTATGTTCCAAAGTCAAGCTAATATAATAGGTACAACCAAAGAGCTGAAAGTCAGATGTGGGTGCCATATCAAAAAGGTGCAATTTATTATAGGCTTTCTGTGTTCCAGGTATTGTTTGAAGTGCTTTGCATATATTATTTAATTTTTTCAAAAGTGTATGAAGTGTGATTTATCATATCCATTTAACAGTTAAGGAAACTGGGACTCAAAGAGTCTCGGTAACTTAACCACAGCATGTAAGTAAACTAGCCAAGATTCAAGTTCAAGTCCTTCTGATCCCAAAGTCTGAACACTGAACCTTTATAGTCTGCTGTTATCCTTGACCATGCCTGGTGTATCCAGATAGGAAGTAGATTATTGATTTTATCATAAATAGCTCAAAATTTTGTATCTTGTTAAGATGTGGAAAGATATAATCCCCTTGCTTAAGGAAATGACTTA
Source organism: Panthera tigris (assembly GCF_018350195.1). Taxonomy (NCBI): domain Eukaryota; kingdom Metazoa; phylum Chordata; class Mammalia; order Carnivora; family Felidae; genus Panthera; species Panthera tigris. Next base: position 75,659,378 of record NC_056662.1, read on the forward strand.
ATAATTCAAGAACTCAAACTCGATCAATCGATCAATAGATAGATCTATGCCACTAACTTACTTTTTGAAAGTACTCACAAATAAGACTTCCCTTATATTCCTTATATTCCCCTTCCCTTATATTCACCCTAATGGTGGGACTATGAACCTATCAGTATGGTCTCAGTGTCAACCAAAACCATTAAATGCTCCTTCAATCCTACACATCTAAATCTTCTCTATGGTTTAGAATGTATTTCAATTCCTACCTCTTCTATTAGTTTCCCTTATAGAGACTTTCCATAATGCCTTCTTTAGGTAAATGATCTTCATAATCTCTGCTTTTTCTAACCAGTCATGGCCATCTCTGTATACATCATATTTTGACATACACTGGGTGTACTTGAAGGTCTGGAACTGTCTTTTAATTGTTTGCATGTCTCCACAAAATACAAATCTCTCCATTATGTTCATTAACTGAGAGAACAGACTTCATTTTATATTTTTTACTCTAATTCAGTATCCTAAAGGGGGGTGGGGGTGGGAAACGTCTGTTTAAGTCCTTAAAAGTTTACCAAATATGTTCCTAGCATGTTGGGAATACAGTAATGACACAAAATAGTTGTTGAACTCAAATAAAATCCTATCACTTTTGGTGACTTCAATTTTTAAGATCCAACTTCTGGAAGAAATCTCTTCCATCCTTTCTAACTATTGACCAACAGGGAAGAAAATTTGTTAAAACCAACAACTTCACATTTGAGTGACTAATTTATGTAGGTGTTTACACTACCATAGCCCTTTAAGACCCCTACATCTCTAGAGGTTAAGCTGCCCCTGAAGAAGCTGTAGAAATCCAAGACATGTGATGGGCTTCTCTGCTCTGACTCTGGTTTATCCAATATGAGTTTTGAATGTGGTTGACAATAGACATCAGAAGCTGGTTTAAGTGAATATATGTCAAACCCTAACAAGTGACTCTTACTTTGTTGAGAGGATTATCAGCCTCAGTAAGAATCGGATGAAGGTATGGACTGGAAAAATGCAATTACAACCACTAAAATTCCACAAATTTGGCCCATGCTTAAATCAGCTTAACATAAACCAAATCAACACAGACTTGACTTTTATTCCTAAAGTCAACTAGGCATCACATCAATGTCAAGGAACATGAAGTAAGAGAGAAGAAGCCCCTGGAAAATGGCCAGATTTTTAAGACTCCATGCCATATGAGTCTTTTTCCTTGGGTTGAGCCTTGTTACCATTAATTAGTAACTTCACTTGGGACTAAAGGGGTATCAACCATCTGACTTCCATTTGTCAAGAGATTTCTGATAAAAAGCAAAAAAAATGAACGCATGGTAAATTCTGGACTACCTATGCTCCCCAAGGGTTTGGCATATGACTAAGCAAATACACTAGCCCAATGGTTCCACCTTTCTAAATGAATGGGCCTGGCTCCAGAAAACACAAATCTTATAAGGTTGCCTGGACTGCCAGCTGCCTCAATTTTAGCACAACGATTTAATGTATTTTAAATAAATGTAACATAAGGAAAAAATGCTTTGTACAAATTGGTCATCTGTTGTTTTTCTGGCTGGCACCATGATTTATGTAATATATCAGTAGAACGACATCTCTCTATCTGTCTCTTGGATAACAAAGTACATATGCAAGTTTCTTTATAGTGCTTTAACCCCCTGATGACTAGAAAGGTCCTACTGATGATTTATTTCTTATACAGCATCTAAGTAAGTTAAAGAAGCTGTCAAATAATTCAAGTATTTTATGTTTTATCTGTTCTACTCTTACCCTGGATGCCACCATCATATTCCTCACACTCAGCGCTGTGCATTGTATTTTTCATTGTGTACAAAAGTCAGCACTCAAGATTTGGGTGACATCCATCTCTACTCAAACTAGCATTAACTAAATTGTCATAATATCCCAAATTAGTCTTTATTGATTTATGCTAATCATAAGGGCCACATGTGTATATTTACTTTCTATTCCTTCTTTTCTCCTCACGGAAAAAAATAGAAATAATATATTCCTCCAGTTTAGCAAAGCATAATGCAATTCTTGTTTTTGGTAGAGTACCAATACCAGGGATGACATCAGCACAAATCACTAGAGCATGAAATAGAACAATTTTTTAACCTATTTTGGATCACACAAATATATTGTGAAAGTCTTATGAAAATTTGGAGGCCTCTCCCCAGAGCAATGTATATTAGCTCTTACATAAAATTTTGCATAAAATTTCAAGAGGTTCACAAGCCAGAAGAACATAACAATATGATTTTGTATGTCTTTCAAAGATAAAGCATTGTTTTAGCTCTCTAATTAATCCCACAGGAATAACATGGTGGATTTGTGTTGTAGCTTGCTTGTAACAATTGTTTCTGGGCTAGTTAGCTTTTTTTTGGAGCTAATGAGGAAGGGGGTCATAGGTTCAATTCATTTAGGGGTCAGTTGGTTGTCATACAAAGAAAAGGCCTTTGCCATATTGCTGGCCCACCATCTTGCAAATTTATGCATTTTTCTCACCAATAAGAGAGTGGATGGCTAAGAACAAATCATCATTTCTTCTGGAAGGAAAACTCACAAGTGCTTTTCCTTGCTTTGAGGATATCAATAATTATATAATTATTGGAAGTGGCAATGTGTTATAGAAAGAGGATGAGGGTCAAGAGATCAGAGCCAAAGTCTGCCATAAACTAGCAAACTGTAGGACTTTCAGCAAGTTATTTGGCTTCTCTGGGTCTGTCTTCTCATTAAATAAGAGGATCATACTACATAGTAAGAAATATTTCAACTCAAAAACTCTAATATTAAGGATAATTGTATATGAAGGAGAAAGAATTGCATATTGTAGCAAAAACAAAAGTACATACAAACGGGGAGCCCCTGACAGTATTCAAATGATTCTATAGTAATAACAAAGTTCCCTGACTGAAGCATTCTTATCACTGTCATTGATTATGGGAAAGCTTAATTCACAAAAATGTGACATACTGATTTACTTTTATAGTCAATCTACATATATATATATATATATATATATATATATATATATATATATATATATATATAGTGCTTTAACCCCCTGATGACTATACACACATACACACACATACACACACACACACAATTAAAGTCCATGTTCTTAGCTCCTAAGGAAGAAAATACACACGCACCAGTAAGTTAACAAAAGAGAAGAATATAATTTTTAAATATGTAAAACTTTGTTGGTTCAGCAGAAAGGGACAGGGAGAGATCCTGAAAGGAACCCATCTTTCCCTAAGTCGGAAAAATCAGACAGTTTCTCTGTATAGGCTGATGAAACAAAGCACAGATTAAAGCATGTAATTACCAAACTTACACTACTTATGATAAAAACACCACCTATCTTTAAAACCTCTCTGTATTTCTTTTTTTTTTTAGATGTAACATACCACACACACACACACACACACACACACACACACACACACACTGGATAGACACTGTTAAGTCACATTTCATGGTTTGGTTTTGTTTTGTTTTTCTTTTTTCCAACACCAAAAAATGCCTCTCTTTTCATTTGTTTTATAGTCTGCTAATTTGGCTACGGAGCTAATGCCCATTTAAGGGAATATGGTGTGGGACGACTGTGCAGCAATATTAAGTGAGGAAGCCATATGTTTCTTAGCCCCAGCATACTGTCTGTGACTGCCCTCACCCTTGTGGGTTAGCTTTTTCATCAGATAGGCCTGCAGCGGGTGGGATGCCTTTTTTACAGGTGTTTGGTGGAGATCACACACAAAATAAAGATTTCTAAGGGGAGTGAGGTGTACAAAACATCCAGAAATAGCAACTTGTTTTCACTTAAGATGCAATCCACAGAGGACTGTTCAGACTCTTAATTTATAGTATTATCTTTATATATCATAAGTGACTGCCTGCCCCTAGGTAGCTGACACAGTGCCCAGCATATTCAGAGCTGTCTGGTTTCGATCATGTTATAGTCTGTCTAGAAAAGTATTAGAAACAAACTTCTTACGCCACTAGATTCAGTGACCAAAACTGAAAATACATTTCATCAGAGAAGCATTTCATGTTAAATTCCAAGGGTACACTTTCTAATGAGGAGATTAAAAGGTAGTGTCATTAAATATGTCCACACTACCAAACCCCTTTTTACAAACTGTCATCAGAGTCTCTTCTAATTTGCTATTTGGGGGTGCCACTGAAGAGAGATAGGCAGAAACATACAATAAAGTCAAAAAGGCCCTCAACTAAGCAGAAGGTTAAACACAGGCACTGACAGTTCCCATCATCTGAAATTATATTATCGTGGTTTCCTTGAGCTCAAGAGAATTCTCTTCTACTGACTCATTTGCTGCCCAAATTAAAGTGTAGGTGCACACAGCCTCAAAGAGGAAATCAAACAAGAGAGAGGGTATAAAAACAATACAACTGGAGAAGCATGAGGTTTATATTTTTATGCTAATGTGCTGGTAAGAAAAGGGCTCCATTTGGGGAGCAATAAAGAAAGGGGTGGGGGGGAGGCTGTGAGCAGATCTCGGTAAAAAACACAGAGGCTTTCTATGCAGATGGGGGATTTAAAAGAAGTAAAATGATAACCACATAGTCAAGAGACTAGAAAAGAGACCTTGATGTTTGATAGTTGTAATAACCTGCAGAGTGCTCTAATGGCTCGGGGATCAGGTGCAGAGCTCCAGCAATAACGAGAGCTGAATAATTATCTCGGCCGTATCTGTATCACCAAAGTCCCAGCGTATGAGCTATATAAGGAGGCTTCTGCTGCCTCTCCAAGATTTCCTGAAATGTTAAATCACTGATTTGGGAGCACTTCCAGCATTAGTACTGCCCAGTTAGAAAGAAATAAAGCCCAGAATTCTCCTGTGGCAGTTCTAATGTCTTTGTTAATTATGAATTATGGGTAAACATGCAGACTCACAGAGGTCACGGCTGTCAGCAACAATAGTTTTCAAGAAGGATTTTTACGAGGGTCTTTTTCACTCCACCATAATGTCCATTTTATATACATAAACAGAGCCAGGCATACAAAAAATGGTGTTTGCTTTTGAGGGGAGCTGTATTTTTTTTTCTCTCTTTTCCTCACCTCCCCCTCCCCTTGTGTGGAGGCATGTAGCCACAGCCAAAGCAAAGCGGTTCCTAACTAGAGTTCTCCTCTGTGACTGACAACAGCTGCACCATTCCAAGGACTAGACAGAAAGTGTCGCTGGGGCTGAGGCTGGGTTAATGATCAGACACTGAAAACCACCTCTTTCTTGTTAATAGAGTAAGCGGCCAGTTGGGTAACCCATCAGCAGTGGTCACCTTTCACATACAATGGAGAAACAAAAGCTGCATACAGTATGCTTGATTAACCTCACTTAAATGGCAATGCTAATCTCAAATCTATCCCAAGAGTGTATATAAACAGGATTAAAATTATATTATGTGTGGATCCAGCCCAACAAAAGCAACTGGCACAAAATCATTTTAATTAGGTGGTAGCGGCTGTAACTCATTCAACTTTGGCATTAATTCTTTTCGTCCCATCAAAGAACTTCTGGGCCTTACTGTAAGACAGTGTGAATGCAGCCTAAAGGAGATGCTCGGGGGACATGAATCACTCTCATGCCTCAGCTTCACCCATTATGCGTCGACATATCGAAGGTAGGTTAGACAGTACAACCAGATCAAACTCTGATTAGAATATTCAGAAAATCTGTGACGATCTTTGTACGCAACTTTGTCTAGGCAGACAACATATATAGAAAAATGGGTTGGCAAATTTTGCCATGCTGACCTTCAAATGTCAAATAATGGTAAGTATTAGTACTCACTTTGGGGACTGTTTTCTTCACACATAGCAAACTTAGGAACTATGTTAACCTCTGGATGTGGGAAAAACAGATTTCATGGCCAGGCCCTCTTCATTTCTCTTTCCGCCCTTTCCACTCCTGGTCCATTTAAATGACATTTTCTTGTCATGGGGCCTATGAGGCCTCTCCAGGTTCTATCTCAGAACAGATGTCACAGGGCAACCTCCCACAACCCTTTCTTGCGGAAGGTCCTTTGTTTACTTGAACTGACTTTTAAGATGAAGGCCAAGCAAGGTTAATCACACTTCAGATCATATAAGAGAAAATACATTGTAAAGAAACATTCTCTTCAGTTTCACAGGGAACACAGAAATAACATGAAATCAAAACGCCCGGAGAGCATCAGGTAACTCCAATTTCTAGATGGTTCTGTCCAGCCCAAGTGCTTAGCGACAATGCAGTCTCGCTGTACACATCTGAGTTACCTGCAAGCCGTCACACTTTAATAACCATCATCCGAGGGGCGCCTGGCTGGCTCAGTAGGTTAAGTATCCAACTCTTGATTTTGGTTTAGGTCATGATCTCACGGTTCATGAGACTGAGCCCCATAATGGACTCTGCACTGACAGCACAGAGCCTGCTTGGGATTCTCTCTCCCTTTCTTTCTGCCCCTCGCCCCACTCATATGCACATGCTCGCTCTCTCGCTCTCTCTCTCTCTCTCAAATAAAACATTTTTTAAAAACATCATCCTATTTTTAAACCTGTTTCCTAGAAGAAATAGTACCTTAGAGTGGGTTGATCTTTCTCAACCTATTCAGAAGGGAACACAAAGAAGATTCCCACAGATGGTGTCCCCAGTCCCAACCTCCTCCCCCACAAACATTCCCAAGGCCTAGATGAGCCCCACCTCTCTCTCTCTGTCCTGCTACAGAAAGGGCAGCTAGACGCATGGTGCATCTCTCTTAGTAAGAACTCATAAGAGGGGCGCCTGGGTGGCTCAGTCGGTTGAGCGTCCGACTTTGACTCAGGTCATGAACTCGTGGATTGTGAGTTTGAGCCCCACGTCGGGCTCTGTGCTGACAGCTCGGAGCCTGGAGCCTGCTTCGGATTCTGTGTCTCCCTCTCTCTCTGCCCCTAACCCACTCGCATTCTGTCTCTGTCTCTCTCAAAAATAAATAAACATTAAAAAAGCTTTATAAAAAGAAATCATAAGAAATTTAGGAAACTAATATGTATTAAATATATACCTTGGAACAGGCGTTGCCTTCCCAGTCATCCCATGCACCTCTAGCACATGACTCCTCACCCCTGGGGAGCTCTGACACAGCACCTATACCCAGGGCCTCACCCCCAAGGATACCGATGCAACTTGTTATGCAGTCAACACATATTATTATTATTATTATTATTATTATTATTATTATGGTTATTAGTAGTATTATTAACCTGACTATGTAGATAAAATGAACTTACCAACCAGAGTGAAAAAAGGGAGTCTGTTATTGTCTTTAACTGAAAACTTCTAAAATATACGGAGAGAGATGTAGTCTTCTAACTTTGACAATAATGACTTGTAGAAAATCTGACTATAAATATCTTCAAGATCTGGGGGTGCTTAGGAAAGACACCAGGTTATTCTGAATGATAGAACAAAATATAGAAGTGAAGAGAAAGAGGAAAGTGAATTCAACGTTCAAACCAAGTGAAAGTTGAGGCAAAGTCTGAGTGACATGGGAGAAATGTGGCACGGCTTCCTTGAGAAACTGCATAGATGGTAAAGAAGGTAGTAATGAGAGAAAAATCCAGAATAGCAGAAAAAACAAGCTACTTTGCTAGCTGATTTTTGAATAGGAAAAAGAAATTGTTTTATTGAGTCAATAAACCAATTCCCATTTCATAATTCCTTAATTCTGTTTGGATTAAGAAACCAAACCGTGTCTCCTAGGAGCAGAATAATTTTTACAGTGTGTTAAAAAGAAATCTTGCTGTATTTAAAAAAAAAATTAAGTTTTAAACAAAGTTAGCTTATGCACCAGATTACCAGGACTCTGAGAAGCTCAAAAGTCAGGAGGAAAGAGGAGGGGTGATCTGGAGCTTGGCCATGGCTATTGTGAGGGAGGCGATTGGATCCACTCAAATGCTCCTTAAATCAAGCTTCTATTTTCTCTCTACTCTCATTTTCACTTTTGCCTTTTAATGTTGCCTGAATCTATTCCAAGTGTCCTTTGCCATGGCAACACCTGCAGGTGAAGGCCTTGCTCCTCACTGCCAGCCTCACCAGTGATGAAGAGGCAACTAATCACCGCACAAGGACAGGAGTGCAATCTCCAAGACACCCATGAACAATTTGAGTATGAGGGTGTCCCTGAAGCACCCTCTTCTCACAGGTGTTTAACCTGTTTAGCCATATACCAGGAAAAGGGAAAGTAAACGAAGACCCTTTATTTCGTTGGTGTTTTCATTTCATCATCTCCCCCAAAGCGCTGCATTATCTAAATTTGTATTAAGAGTCTCAAGGTGTCAGTTACTTCAGTGGCATGTCATAGGGTCCCAAAAGTGGAGAAGGAGCTCTCTCTCTCTCTGCTTGCCCTCCCTCTCCTACACCTCCAAGCCCATGAGGATCTAAGGCCAGCTCTAATGCTAACCCTTGCATGCCAAGTGACAATGGCCAGGGCCAAGGTGTACGACATCTCAGCCTTCTGGGCCTCTGTCAATCATTCCCCAATTCTGAAAACACTCTTATTCAGAGATGTTTTCAGTCCAATCACCTGTGCTTCTTATTCATGCCATCAGTAAACATAGAATGTTATCCACTTCTGTTTGACGTTACAGCCTTTCAAGATAGGCTCTTAAAGCACTTCATGAACCTTGTCTGGATGCCAAGTATGGCCTTTCTTCCCCTTATTCCAAGGGACAAACAGGCACATAAGAGCCAAGAATCTGACCCAGTGTCTGCCTCAAATGACTCAACACCAAGGCTAGAAAGAGCTCTGAAGAGCTGGTGTTCCAACCACCCACTTACCCAGCCTGTCTTTGTTAGTTATTATTTCTACAAAGCTTTATATACCTTGGCAGGTCAAGGAGACGACATGTGGCAAAGTAGTATTGTTACTTGTTGAGACTTATTGCAAAGTGTTCAGTGTGATTTAAACTCTACGCAAACTTGCTATTTCTTTTTATTTACAAAGTTGACATATTATTCTCTAAAATTTGCAATAGATGGGGCTGACATCTGATCGGGCAAGACAATGGCAGGACTTGAGCATCGTGTAAGGCCTGCAAATCTAAACTCACAGTATAAAACCTCCATGTCTAATTCTGCTCTCAAGAAGTCTCCTCTATAAGCATAGCTGTTAGTGGTATTACATTCATTCCTCCATCAAATGCCAAATCAAAACTTTCAGCAGAAGTTTTGCTTTGGAAACCTCTGGGGTTAAAGGTCAGGAAGTTAGGAGCAAGCAACCAGCAGTCATCAGTCTCATGAATCATCTAGATGGTCCAAAGAACATCTCCCATGGCCACCTACTCCTCTCCACTCTATTCTCAGTGCCCATGAAACTTGTTTTGTCAAACCTTCTCCCAGCTTTCTTAAGTAGCACATCCTCTTTGAAAGGGTGATTATAGTACCTCCTTCATAAGGTTGTTGTAAGTATCTAATGGATTAATACATTGCTTACAAAAGTTACCGGCACACAGTGATCTTTCCATAATTGCTTATTATGTAAGAAAAGGAGGAATTCAGGAGGAAGAGATAAGACAAAGAACCTTAGATAAAGATTAAATTACACACTTAAGGACACACCAACTAGTGGTATAACCAAGACAGTCATGAAAGTCTCCAAACCTCTCATTCACAGTATGACCACTGCCATATTATGCAAGTACCCAAATGAAATACAAAAACATCTACGTATGAGCTAAACACATAAACATATTCCATGTTAAAGACCACTTAAAATTTGAATTTGAAGATTTGGTTTCGTCTGTTGGATCAAGGCCGCAGCTGCAATAGCTCTCATCTTTCTGTCTCTCCTTGCTCTGCCTCACCTTTCATATCTGGAAACATGGCCTCTGGTGTGGCCATCTCTGATGGCATCATCAAAGTGTTCGATGACACGAAAGCACGTAAGTCATCAACCCCAGAGGAGGTGAAGAAGTGCAAGGTGCTGATGTTTTTCTGCCTGAATGAGGACAAGAATATCATCCTGAAGAAGGGCAAGGAGATTCTGGTAGGTGATCTGGGCCAAACTGTAGAAGACGAACCCTATGTCACCTCTGTGCAGATGCTCCAGATAAGTACTGCCACTATGCGCACTATGATGTAACCTAGGAGACCAAGGAGAACAAGAAGGAGGACCTGCTGTTTATCTTCTGGGCACCTGAGTCTGAACCCCTTAAAAGCACAGTGATCTATGCCAGCTCTAAGGACACCATCAAGAAGCTTACAGGGGTCAAGCATGAATTACAACCAAACTGCTACAACGAGGTCAAAGACCACTGTACCCTGGCAGAGTAGCTGAAGGGAAGGGGGGCAGTGCCATCATCTCCCTGGAGGGCACACCTTTGTGAGACCCCTCTGGCCTCCTGCCTAGAGCATCTGGCAGCCCCAGACCTACCTTCGGGGGACTGTAAGCCTTCCTCTTCCTGCCAGACTGGAGGGGTTGGTGGAATCCCAGCAGGGGGAGAGCAGTCCCTTCACCCCAGTTGCCAAACAGCCCCCACCTCTTGCCTCCTTCCCTGACAGTTCTGGGCTTCCCAAACTGCTTTTGATCTTCTGATTCCTCTTGGGTTAAAGTAGACCAGTTGCCCCCAGGCACCTCAGTTTTTTTTGGGGGGGATACATTTTTTAATGATACCCCAACTCTCCACTTGTTCCTCCCCTTTCCCATGCTGCCAACTTCTACCTGCAATAGTGGCTCTGTGCTTGTCTGTTTCGTTCTGTATATAAATGGAATGTTGTGGAGATGACTCCTTCCTTGGGCTGCCTGGTTCCCCTCCCTTTTTCCCCCTGGCTGCTGCCACTCATGGAAGCAGGACCAGTAAGGGCCCTTCAATTTAAACACACGCATACACACACACACAACAATAAAAAGGCTTGCTAACGGGAAAATAAAGTTTTAGTTTCTCAATTTATATACTTATGCTATCTATCTATATTTGATGTTTATTTATTTTTGAGAAACAGAGCATGAGTGGGGAAGGAGCGGAAAGAAAGAGGGAGACACAGAATCAGAATCAGGCTCCAGGCTCTGAGCTGTCAGCACAGAGCTCAAACGCAGGGCTTGGACTCATGAACCATAAGATCATGACCTGAGCTGAAGTTGGACACTTAACCAACTGAGCCACTCAGGTGCCCCTTATGCTATGTATATTAAGTTCAAAAAAAAATTAAAAATAATGAGCTTAAAATAAATATATACATATACACACATACAGAAGTTATGGTATTTCCCCAGAGCCAGTGGATCATCTTGTATTCCCCACTGAGGAGATGCCTGGTGTTTTTCACCTACAATTGTAGTTTAGTTCTCTTATATTCCTTATATAATCTCTTATATTCTCTTATATTCCTTTTAGGTTGTGACCTAGTGAAGGACAAGAACAAAGATTTGAGTAAGACTTGTAAAACTTCAGATTTAAGTGGCATTGTCTGACATTATGTGAGTAATTAATAAATACACAATGGATATTCATCAATAGGAATGTGCCATTAGGGTGGAATGAAATAAAGTGCAGTGGCACCAGCTTTCATGGAAATCTGAGCTGATTCCAAAAGCCCCAGTTGAAATAGAAACTCATGCTTCCCTATTTCCCAGAGTTCCAACTACAGGGTCTTATACATAAAAGATGCCTATGTGAAAACGTGTTGATCTCTACATCTTAGGGGAATGTTCACATGGCAATTCTTTTTCTGCAAACTTGACAGGTAGGATTTTAGATTAAGAGATAAGATGACCAAAGTAGAAGCAGGGAATTATTTGAATGTTGCTTTATATAAGCAGAGCCCTCTGTCCAGAGCTATCAGTGCTTACATTAAAAATCGTAAGCTAGGGGTGACTGGGTGGCTCAGTCTGTTAAGCATCCAACTCTTGGTCTTGGCTCAGGGTATGATCTTGTGGTTCAAGAGTTTGAGCCTCACATCAGGCTCTGTGCTGACAGTGCGGAGCCTGCTTGAGATTCAATCTCTCCCTCTCTCTCTGCTCCTCCTATGCTCTCTCTCACTCAAAAATAAACACACTTTAAAAAAAAAAAAAAACCATAAGCTAAGAAGACATCAGTCATATAGAAAAACCACAGCTAATTCCATGAAATACAACTACTTACTGTTAATATTTATCCTCTTGGAAAGAATTTAGATCCACCATTCTAGCTATGCTAACAGTGACAGATGAAAGATACAATACACAAAAGTATTTCCTTAGTAAACAGACAAGGACTAAAAAGTCTTTAACCCTAAACCACAATTTCTTTATATTTCTACAAACTAGACTTCCACCCAGCTATCTAGTATTGAAAGTTAAATATTCAATTTTTAATGTTTATTTATTTTTGAGAGAGACAGAGAGAGAGAGAGAGAGCATGAGCAGGGGAGGGGCAGAGAGAGAGGGAGACACAGAATCCGAAGCAGGCTCCAGGCTCCGAGCTGTCAGCACAGAGCCGGACGTGGGGCTCGAACTCACGAACTGTGGGATCATGACCTGATCCGAAGCCAGACACCTAACCGACTAAGCCACTCAGGCGCCCCCGAAAGTTAAATATTCAGAACTGGAGCTTTAGTTCAGTAATCACTTAAATTTTCATTGCAATGCCTCTTCATGGATGTAAAATGGATGGATTTCACTTTAAAAAATACTTCTTTTTTTTCTTGTAGTTTTTTTTTTAACTGTAATTATTTTTGTGTCAGAAATGTAATTGTACTCCGTATTGAAAGCTAACCCAGTGGGGAAATAATTTTGCACAATTACAGAAAGTTTTAATAAAAGACTGATAAGTAAAGTTTTGAATTTTTAATGCATTCTGCAGGCGGTTGAGTGCCTTTTGCCATCTCTGTCACTTATCATTAAAGCCGTGTGAAAGGGAGGCCCACCTGTTATACTTGACTTGATTGGCAAAAGTGTACCCTGACAAATAAAAGTGAAACAGACAAAAGTCAGAGTGAAAAAAAAAATTAACAACAGTCACAGTTTCATAGCTAATTTAACATTAATGCCTCCCCTTTACCCAGAAAAATTTCTTTGTATTTAATATTCTGTTCTTACCTACTCATTAGCCCACCATTGTGAGTGTTGAATTCCTGTATAGCACACAGCAATAATTCATTTCTATAAAAGCACATCCCATTTCCAGGGCATGCTTTTTGGCTTAATTTGAAAAAATTACCCTCGTTTGACAGAGAAAACACTTTTAAACACGCGTAACCTACACATTTATGTGCAAGTGAAATCCGAAGAGTGTAATCTATCTAAGCTTTCTGTGATGAAGGCATCATGAGAGCTATCCTGTGAGCTGCACTGAATTTGCTCCGAGGCTACAATTTGAAGTCTTCCTACTGGTAGATCATTCTAATGTTTGTTTGTTTACCCTAGACTCTGCCAAGCCCTAAACAACCCACCAAAATCTTCTTTGGTTTCTTCGGGTCAGTGTCCAGTGAGCCTGGGTTCTATCGTACTGTCCACAGCCTGAGAGGTCAGAGGGCTGTGGATCCAGTCTTGCCGTTCCACTTCACGTTGGCACGGACAGTCTCGTGGCAAACATCAAACTGTCACTTGGTTTCATGTGTCTGCTGTCTAATAAGTTTATTTTGGATCAGACCGATTCGCCAGCATATGCTCAAGATAAAATGTTCAAATGATGCAAAGTGGGATTTTCAAATTATGATCCTGAGCACTTTTTTTTTTTCCTTATCCACTTACATGTAATCTAAAAATAAATACCCAGGCTCCACCAGGATGTGACAACTTCAGCAAACAAAATTGAAAATAGCTGCCTTACAATAGTCTCTCCCTCCAAATGAAACAGGGGAAAATATACCTTTAGAGAAAAATACAGCGCCTGTTAAGGAACAGACGAGCTACTCACAGCAGGTTTGTGAAGAGAGGCACAAGGACATAAACAGCTCAGGATGGGTATCAAGCAAGGAAAAAAACCAGCCAGCAATCACTGTGCTGAATCCCGGAAGGGGCGCGGGGAAGTGGTCACAGGTGATTGTCATGTGTGATAATTATTATTACTGTACACCTGCTCCTCCGCACTAATTAACTTTGGATATGCAAATCAATCCTATTGCATCATGCCCCTGCTCTCCTCCCCTACAGATAAGAAGATGTTCAGCTGCTGGATTTAATTAGGATAATGAACGCCAGGCCCACGGTGGCTTGGCAGGGGAGGTGGGGGGGAAGCTGTGACTGACCTTTTCTCCCAAAACGTTGACATTTTCTAAGGCTTCTGAACACTCGAAGTCACCTCCATGGCTGGGACATTGATAGGAGCGGATTGATGAGGTGTCATTAGAGGAGAGACGCCATGGCCCCAGTGTTTGCTGGGAGAATACAGCAGGTGTTCTGACAAGGACACACACCATCACTGCTATTTGGCAAACAATTCTCTTGATTCACTAAAGTCAAGCATGCCAGCATTTCTTTATAAAAGAAAACAAGGCTGTTTTTCATAACTACCCAAAGGAGAGGTCATCACTAAATTGCATTTCTGAATTACTTTTCATTTCGCATCAATATATTAAAAAGGTTTCTATTATTCCTCTCCCCTCACATCCTCCTTCCCTCTGCACCCTTCCTATCCCCCTCTACCCCGCCCTGCCCAGATTTCCCGTGGCATGTAAGCTGAAAACACTACGTGAGGGTAAGTTAAAAAGGGTTAAGTTTGTTCATATTAATCCCTACAATTCCATTCCTATAATATAAGGTAAGGCAAGGGCTTCTGTGATTAAATGGAAAGAGGGCAGAGCAGCGTTTTCTTGTTTGGATATCTGGTCTGCTTGTTTATCAAAAAATTGTTTTCAATTATGTATATATATATATAAAAAGCCTTATTTGAATTTCAAATTCAAAGACATGCATACAAAATAATACCGAGGAACATAGACTGTAATACGATTCTGTTTTTCTCTCTCTCTGATCATTTACTCGGCTTTAACTTTTTAGCCATCTGTGTGTAGAGCCTTTCCTGTATTTTCCGTTCTGACAATGGAGTTTTATGTAGTAATAAAATAATACCATATTAGATCTCTCTTTTTTTTCCTACTCTCTTCTTACTGTGTTAAATTATAATAGAAGAATAACTTTAGGAAACCAGCCAATTTCACAAAGAGGTGAAATAAAAGCCCCTTGGTGTAGCTGAAAAATCAAACTGATCAGAGCCCAAGAAGGCAATGCTAGTCCCACTTCTAAAGTAAAGCAGAAAGTTTCAAAAAAAAAAATTAACCAGGATTTAGAGAAGAAATAATAGTGGATCATTCTATTTCTATAATCTTGATAGGTTGCACATGGCATGAGTTTTCATCTAAGAAATCAGAATTTTGTGATATGTTACTTTTTTTTTTTTTACATTCAAGAGATGATCTCTTTCTTTTTCTCTGAAAAATCCCATTAATCATAGGGTATCATAAATACTGCAATATATCCAAGTGACACCACGTTGGTAGGCTAGAGATATTTAAATTGATCCTTTATCCAGTATTTAAAGAAAAAAATTAGGTAGTCAAACCAGGATACTCTAAGATAATGTAGAACCTAGTCATCTAATATAAAAGAAAATAACAAGTGCAAGGAAAACTGTCTTTTTTTCCCCATGAAGCATTATAAAGTGTTGGAATTAAGTAATCAGTGTTTGTCTCTTACACCAAGATAGTTATTTGAATGCTATAGGTTACAGCTGGTTGCAACAGTCCTCTCTTCTGATCATATCCCTTCATACATAATGAGGTTTCGGCACATGCTAACAGTTAACATTTGGCAAGGTACAGCTTTTGGAGATTCTACACGTGGACTATCAGCATGGAGCCAAACGTGTCATATAAAATGAGGGTGAGCTTTATACGTTTGCTTGTGTGTGAGTGTTTTCTTCCTTTTCCAGATCGGTTCCTTTGCCATTTGCTTATTAATCGCTATTCTAGACTATCTCTGCAATTACTAGTATCAGTCCTCCTCCGTCTTGCACCTTCTTTTTCTCTCACATGTTTCTCTTGAGCTTTTAACCTTAGGTCACAAGGCTCCCACAGCTGTATCGAGAACCATTTTGGGTAGCCCTGTCTCCTTCTTTCTTCCGTATCCATTTCTCTGTGAAAGCCTGTGCCACTGATTTCATTAAGAATATTCGCAAGTATGTTGGCATTTTTATTACAACCTTTGTTTGTCAATCTCAGTACTAGAGAGTAAGAGCTGAAGAACCAAGAACCTAGACTCAGCATTTGGGGGGAAGCAGTTTCTGACCATGGAGATAA
Source organism: Panthera tigris (assembly GCF_018350195.1). Taxonomy (NCBI): domain Eukaryota; kingdom Metazoa; phylum Chordata; class Mammalia; order Carnivora; family Felidae; genus Panthera; species Panthera tigris. Next base: position 75,675,658 of record NC_056662.1, read on the forward strand.
CAGTAGGGTATTTAAGACTCCTTCCTTCCCTGGCTACCTTTGTTTGTCAATCTCAGTACTAGAGAGTAAGAGCTGAAGAACCAAGAACCTAGACTCAGCATTTGGGGGGAAGCAGTTTCTGACCATGGAGATAACAGTAGGGTATTTAAGACTCCTTCCTTCCCTGGCTACAGACAACGCCAGCCCCAGACTCCTTAGACACAGGACATCAGCTGGTTCACCTAACCAGGTGCTTGGTGCAAAAGGCAGAAAAGGTTAACACCGTCCCAGCCTCACTGCATGAAATTAAGGTAGAAATTCACATGGAGAGAAAAGATCTAATTAAATCAGAATTTAAGAAATTGGGACTCAAAAGTTTTACCAGTCACAACATTAATTTGGAAGATACATTTAAACTCCTCATTCCTCAGTCAGTTTCATCTCGCTGGCTGTGTGTCCTTGGGCAAGTTCTTTACTGGAGGTTCATCATTTCATTTATAAAATGAGGATAATAGTAGTACCCCTGCAGATTTGTAGTGAAGATTAAATGGGATAATAAGTTATATTGGTTTGCAATGCTCAGCTCTTAGTACATGTGAAAAACATTGCCAGTGTGTCCAATAACATACTGGCAGCATGCAGAGTAGCATATATAATAGTATATATATATGTATATATAGTATATATGTGTATATATATACTATTATATATAAAATTATTATAATTATTACATATATGTATAATGGTTAAGCTAATATAGTGGTATTTCTCAGAACTGCTTATATAATGTATATATCTCATCAGGAATTATAAACATTTTTCAGTTATTTGCAAAATTAGCTGATTTTTCTGCAACCTCTATTTGAACATAGCACATATATTTCTGTTGGAATAGGAAAAATAAATGCCTACTTAAACATAAGTATCTATTTTTCTTATCAAAGAAATTATAGTAGCTAGAAAGCTGGATACAAAATAGAAAAATGGAATACTAGGACCTTATGATCTTTGCACATGTACTTTGTCTGAATTTCAGACCATATTCTTAAATTCTTCAATTGAGAACATATCTACAGAGCTCCATGAGTAGAAATCTATGGGTATTCTAGACATTTTTCATATGTAACTTAAGCTCAGTAATACAACCTATTGTTTGCTTTGATTTGTATTTTCACTATCTGACCAAATAAAGCAGAAACAGATGGCTTTCCCGACTTACAATATTTTAAGCTACAAATATGTTGCCCACTTTTGAGCCTATGTAGTTAATCTGAAATCTGCCACACAATAAAATTAAACCTTCGCTATTTTAAGGTGGAGGCAGCATGGATTAAACACAGAGGCGAAGCCCCAGGCTCTCAACGTGGTTTAGCTCTGAACATACTACGTGGCCTCTTACGAATCACTTCACCTTGCCTTTGAATCTCCACTTTCTCATCCATAAGGTACGTTAGACTGTATTGGTCTGTAGTGTGCATACTAATCACCTGGGGATTTTGATCAAAGGAAGAGTCTTAACATCAGGCCTGGGGGAGGGCCAGCAATTCTACATTTCTACCAAACTTCCAGGTGACGCCAGCACTCCTGATCCACAGGCTACACTCTGAGTAGCAAAGAACTGGATAAATCCTTGGACAAACGCTGCATAATTTGGGGTTTCTATGACAGTATTCATGAAAAAGCATGTCGTGATGGCCCCAAACAGGGACCCAGCACAACCACACACATGGGTAGAGTACTTTATGGGCAGCGGTGTATTCCCAGCCTTTTAGTCACCAGAGCATTTCTGAGAGGAACCGACACTCAGAAGAGTTGAATCACTGTCTCGAGTCCTATTGCCAGAGTGTGGAAAACCCAGGATGGAGCACAGAGCCTTGTCTCCAACCAGCTGTGTTCACACACCACCGTGTCTTCCGTGGTCGCTTTTGTGTCCAAAAGGCCCCAAAATGCGTGAAGCCAAAGAAAACCTGACAACCGAATATAGCCACGTATTTATGTATTTCTTTAAAGTCACCTAAATATTGATAAAATCTAGTGGTTACCTGTTAGAGCCGATTGAAGATGTCTATTTTCTTTCACAACTTTCCATTTTTTTCTCTGCTGCATCCTATTCATCAAGTACAGAAAAGTCTCTCAGGCCAGCATGTACATTTCCAGTTTCAATTGCTACCGTACACGAGTTCTAGATCTTAAAGGCCAAAAAGCATCTATTTGACTAAAGAGCTATAAGGCAGCCATAAAAATTATGGATCACAGAAATAAGCAATTAGTGTTATCTTCAATTGCTTTATTGGCAGTATTCACTCGTTAGAATAGAGGCAGCCGTAAAACAGATTGCAACATACTGTATAACAGCATATGGGATTTTACATTATAATGCTATTCTCTGCCAAGAAGTCATATTTTCATTTGAATGCATGGAACAGATTATCACAGGGTTTCCAGCATTAGAAGTGGATGACCCTCACTTTTTTTTTTTTGGGGGAGTTGTTAAAAGGCAATTCCTGAGGTTATGACTAAATCAGAATAAGTACGATAGTGAACAGGCCTGTTACATGCCTGCATTCTGGGCCACTGGAAACTGGGCATGGATGGCATGGAACTATAGCAGATAATAAAGTCAATCTCTAACGTGGTGGATCGAGGGAGAAGTTGAAGGTTTGCCAGTCTTCCAAACCAGCTGGCGCCAATTCTGGAGGAAGCTGCTCACGCGCCCATCTCATCACAGCTGAAGTGCCACAAAAGACACCACGAGCACAGGGGATGGAAATAAAACAATAGGAATAATAATACGAAATAGAACAGGATCTTTAGTTAACATTGGGAGAAGTTTTCCAGACATCAACTCTGGCGTTTTACAAAATGTGTGTGAGCATGTCTAGATATGGCAGATAATGTATGCATAGACCTTCCAATCCATACACCCTGGAGCATGTTTCAACAGGCCAAGCTCTCAGGAATCATCCACAGGTCTAGAGCCTAAGAGTTTCCCCATTCCTTCGCGTGTTACATAAGTTCCAATATGGCACACCTGGAAATACAGCCAAATGCCCACTCTCCTGTTTCAAGTTGGAAAAGGAGTAGGGAAAAGTACATCGAACAGATTCTCTTTCCAAGATCAGCCTGGGATATAGCAAATGAAAGGCTTTGAAAGGCAGGATTGCTGAAAAGGAAGCTTGTGTGGTTTCAAATTAGAAGTCATATTGTTGCACTCACAGTTGATCAAATAAATATTAATCACCAAATGTATTTATGTCACTTCTCACGCAATTGCAATATATTTCAAATGTGTTTTTAAATGGTGGATAAAACACACTGGGAGGGCAAAAAAAATAAAAATAAAATAAAAATCTCCTTTTACAGAACCTCAGATACTAGGCAGCTAGAGGCATGTGTAGTAATTTACCAGAACAAAGGAATATGTTTCAATTAGTTTCTGTGTGTTTTCTGCTATTTATTCAAATATAGTAAAATCCAAACAATGTGATAGTCTTTAGAATCTATGTACAATGATATCATGTTAAAAGTAAACTTTAATCTTAGGTAATGTTTCAATGAATTAGTATATTTGTTTAAGTCATTTTTCTGTAAAAATTATCTAAAAAGTTTAATTGTAAAATAATTCTTATAATCTTTGAAAAAGATTATCCTACATGAGTACAAACACAGTCAAATGCAACCAAATAGTGCAAAACGAAGTATAAAAGAGCTGTCCCTTCCTGTATCCCTTGTTTACCTGAAGTAATGTGTTCAGTCCTCAATTTCCACATTTGTATGTTTAAGGACTCTTCCATTTCTTCATAGAAGGAATTAGTGAAAAGAATAATTAGATTAAAAATGCAAGCATTTTGCAACCCGATCCTACCCATACTATTTCCTAGACCCTGTGACTTGTGTATATTAATATGCTGTTTATATTCTGCTTCACCCGTCATGGATTTATTTGTGAAGTTGCATCATGGCCCTAATACCTACAGCCTCCTTCCAAATTGAGCTTGAAAAAATTGTAAGGTGTTTCTCAAGTGGTTAGAGTAATTTCTAGTGAATGAATACCTTGTCTTATTTTTAGAGCAAGAAAAGTTGGTAGATTTCCAGGAGCCAAACAAGGAGGGCCCTTTACAAACTCAAAATGAAAACAGGAACCAAGACAGTGGCTAGTGTATGCTTTTAGAAAATGCATGCTGACAGACCGAGGGTGTTTCACCAATGTATAACATACAGTGAAACATCTGCCTTTTGGTTCAATACTACTTTCCTTGATAGCCCACCAATTTTCTTAATTTGGCAGCTCTGGCCTTGTGATTGAGGCGACCTTATCGTATAGAAATGTTGAGAAGCAAGCTGTTCCTCGGGTCTGTAAGGTAGCAAACTTAAGGGATTACATATTTTTTAAAGGACAATGAGTATGTGAGTGACTAGTCTGTGTATGTGTGTCTCACCAAAGAGGGTCTTGCTGAGTCCGACAACAGTGACACCAAAAGTTAATGGATAAAATGGTTTTTAACATATTTTTCTTGTTAGGCAGTAATGTTACTTAATTCAGCATCATTCAGAACAAACCAACAATGAATAATATCTTGCTATATAATGACTAGTTTTTCCCTTCCTTGCATTAAAGTAAAGCATTTAAGAAAAAAAAAAACTACAAGCATCTCAAATAGCCTCTGCTTTGCTGCAAAAATAGACTGTGATGAGAGTAACTCTTCCAATCAATTATGCAGCATGGTTTTAAGTGAGGAAAAATTTCAACATACGTATCACTTCAAAATATATACAGCATATATCTATATGTACAAACTGCGTAAATTTTGAAGGGCTACGAAGCATATATTTTGCTACACCAAAGCTCTGACTGTTAAATTGATTGCAAGAAAACTATAATTTCTTTTGCTGAAAAACTTGAGCAATATGAATCTTACTGGGATTATTTAAACTCAGTGGTGTGTGTATACATCTATATGTGTGTGGGTATAAACAACAGGATTTCTACAAATTCTCTTCAGTAGGCTCAGAAGCAACTCCTCTAACTAAAATATTGCTCTGAAATTGTCTCCTTTAAAAGTGACGATGGTAAATGAACATACTTCAAATTCCGCAGTCTATACATATGGACTCTGAACCTGTTCTGCATAGGGAGTCAATGTCATTCACTCCCTTTATATATGTGCAGGATTCATTAATGATCTCCCTTTAAGGGCACCCCTTTAAAAGAATGATCTGCCACATTAGCCAAAGCAATGTGACTTAGACTTTTACATATATATATATATATATATATATATATATATATATATGTACATGTATTTTTTTTTTCATTTTGGCTGAATTCAAGAATGAGTCTGTAGGCTAAAAGAATTGATCTGTCACAGAGCAACAGATTGCAGTCAGAGACTGCCAACAAATCATAAGCAACAGTAGGTAATGACTAATTGTAACAGGAACAGGGGAACAGAGGGTGGGGATTGTTTCAGAAAAGGTAAATGGAAAAATGATCCTTCCCAAAAGAAATCAAACATTTTTGTTTTGATATTTGTTGTTGTTAAATCAAATAATAAGCACATCACCTTTGCTCCTCTCAATAGTTCCTAGTGATGCTGATCAATTTGACAATTTCTAACAGATCTGTGAATTTTCCATCACGGGTTGCCTTTTCTGTTCTTTTATTCCTGTTAATACTATTCTATGACACACTTTTGAGGTTTCTCAATGAATTACTATTTTAGCACACTATAGGAGCTATACAATCTAAGACTTTCAGAAAACCTTAACTATGACTTCCACTTTGTGGTGATGAATATACAACATGATCTTAAAAAAAAAAGAAAGGAAAAGGATTTATGAAGATTTACAAGGTCCAAGAAATAGAATGGCAAGAACAATCATATCCATCTTTTTTATTGATTAGAATGTTGCAATTTTTAATTATCTATTCAATCTTACTTCCTCAGATTTTCACAAAATACTTTTTTCTAATTATCAACATCCACAAACATAAATTTGTTTATGACAGAAACTTAACCTTCTAAAACTTTATGAAATTACTTGGAGCTTGAGCTGCTTCAAGAAATTAAACTCTGCACTGGGGTTCAAAAGCTTTGGGGACATTCTAGAAGTTTTGCTTCACTGCAGTGACAATTAACAAGAGTTTCTGTGTGGTTGAAACACAAGAATTTTGTGGCTCCCTCTGACTGTAGTGATTACAAAGCATATTGGGCATATTGGGTCAACTGTATTATATTTTAAAAGGTCATCTATTTTGTTTAACATTAAAATTTTAATTTCAAGCAACACAGTGCAGCAAGATTGACCACATACTTATTCCAAATGTAAAAATAATGATTTTCTTAATTGATGATATGAACTAGTTACCCCAATCTTTAGATGATACAACCTATTTTGTCTCAGTGATATTGTAATTCCTAAATCCTGTTTTCTACAACATGTTGAGCATCAGAATTCTTGTCTCTATTTAATATCTACATCAAATATTCTCTGCCTCCTCATTATTCAAAGCAGAAATAAAGGAAGCTTAGGACTTCCCTTCTTTCTTAAGTCAACATTAATAGATATCCCCAAACTAGTTTCTCAACAAACTCAACTCTTCCTCTGCTGAAGAGAGAAGAGAAGCTCCTGAATGTCAAATTAGCCATTAAATAGAGACACAGAAGACAGAAAGTAATGTTTGCAGAAATAAATATCAGAACCAAATTGGATGGGAGGAGGATGAAAAATAATGGTGAACAATGAACTATAGATCATTGAAGCAGCGAATACGAGAAAAGGGAAGAAGCTTAGGGCAAATGATGGCACAAGGACAGCAGGCACCTTGTAAGAGGAACAAGGAAAAATAATACTAACAGGAAACATTTAAAACTCTGACAAAGAGAAGCAAACTCCTAACAGAAACCCATGAAACACTAACAGAGAATCAGAATTATTCTCTAAATTTTAAATAAGTTTTCCATCTATTCTGTCTCTATTGTGTTCTAATTCCTTAACACTAATCCAAGTGGATAGGGGTCATAGGCTTGCAAGTTCCCATTTATACATATAATTGGTCTGCACCTAAACCATTCTTTTCTTCCCAAATATCAGGATATTTTGGACAAAATAAAAACCCATAATCAACATCTTGATAACTGAAAGTCTGCTAAAGCCATTCATGTTTATCATAAAACTGTTTGAGCTTCACAATGGGTAAGCTACAGATGACTTCATGCTCCAGATTTCAACACAAGTGCATCAATCTCCCATTATCACCTATACCCTCTGCTTCCAAACACAGAGCAAGAGCCCACCCACTTGACAGTGGTCATCCACTCCGGCCAGCACTTACATTTCAGGTGGTGAGAGAGATACCGTGGTTAGGGACTGCCAGTACAAAAAGGAAAATGCCAGAGTTACAGAGAGTAGCCAGTTCACCAGATACAACAGAAACACCACCGGTACCTTTCAAGAATTAAGGAAACACCACCTGAGGAGGACTCCTTCAATCAATCATTCATTCAGTAACTGAATCATTTGTTTATTCATTCATTCAGTAAATATTCATCTAACATCTACCCACCATGTTCCTGGTACTATACAATCCTACAGCCTTGAGTCTTAACATTGTAATATCACACAGGTATTGATGCAAATAACCCAGTTCACAACAGTACCGATTATAAAACTTGAATTACCACTTTTTCCCACATTCTGATTATGCCTGGCCTTTCATATGGGTTGTGTTCATAACTATTTGATACACTTGAGTAATTTCAGATAGATCCCCTGCTCATACAGAAGTACTTCGTTAATGGTCAAGTTACAACATAAGCTTTCATGAAACAATGTTCTCTTAAAAATATTCCCTGGAAATATTTCACCTTAATATGAATGAAACAACCCCTCTACCAGAGGAAAGAAAGGCTAGCATGAAAACATTGGAATACTGGGATACATAGAGTAAGGCACTGAGAAGGGCAGAGGGAGGCACAGCAAACCAGGCATGGCACCCCCATTTCATGATGGAGTCCAGGGCTGTCTTCACTTCGGCTCCAGGATGCGTACATTAAAATAATTCAGTTCAGAGTGAGTTGGTTATACATATTATTTGTCTTGCCCAAGTTGCAAAGTGAGATTTGCCATAATGTCATTCTGTAATTTGACATCTAACCCTTTCAATTCATGATTTTATAGATTTCAACCAAAACGAATAATCTTTCCTTTTGTTTTTTGTTTCCAGACACCTCTAACTGTTACCAAAATACAGGGCCAGATTATGCACTATCTAGATTTACTATTATTTTTTAGGTACTTTAACCAGAAATACATATGATATTATATACAGATTAAAGTCATTTGTACATATATACATCACATATTTGCACTATATATTAAAATCGCTATTTGTATATACACCCACAACATGTTTTCCTCCTAAAATTAACTTAAAGCGATTGTAAGAGTTTGGTCAACATCATTATTCTATGTTTTAAAATAAACAGCTAACTGATGTACTTTCTATCGATAATAACTCAACTCTGAGCACAATTTGTGGCAGATTTTGGGTAATAAGCTTAAAAATAACAAATACTTAGCAAACACCTGACTACAGTAATTATTTGATGTAAATTAAGAATTAGCACTTTAGCCAGGGTTTTTTTCCCCCGAAAATGAGCTTGTTTGTAACTGTTAGAAGTTGATCAAATAATTGTTTTTTAAAAAACGACCATTTCTTTGCAAGGCCCATGTAAAATCAAAACAAAACAAATCTCATATTTAATCACTTGAAGCCAAAATTTGTGAACTTTCCTTTGAGTTGTGTAGATTTAGAAAGGATCACACCATAACTGAGCATTTTCTGAGAAAAATTATCTAACCAACCCCCAACTGTTCCCTTTTGTCATCTCGGAATCAGAGCTGGTGATTTCTAATAACAGGGAAAAGTGGGTGATGGCCCCCGGAGTTGCCATTGAGAGTAACTCCTGCAGTATTCTTAGGTGTGCCCTCGTTTTTCCAGAGGGGACAGTGGCTCCCGAACCAGATTTTGTATGCGTGTGGTTCCTTCCAGTTTACACCACAGCATGTTTGACTTCTCTACGGGGCTGTCCTTAGCCACCGCGACCTCGGTTCCTGCAGGTGACAGTATGGCTTTCTGCTGATTTATTAAAAATCTCCCATGTTATGGCTCCCGTGTACTCTCTGGAGTGTGATCATGTGACCAGTATAATCACAATCTGTCTCCCTGCTAACATTTCTCTACTTTGGTTATTTGTTTGATAAAGTGAGGAGCTTCCCTTTTGTTGCCCTTCATCAGAGCTTAATGTCTTTACTTTGGGATCAATATACTTTATGAATAATTTTATTTCCTTCTATTTTTATGGTCTTTTCTCCTCATTATCATACTGAGTTTATTAGCTGGTGCTGTCAGTATCTCTACCCTGTCATATGTTCCTGAGGTACAGTAAATATCACTTGTGTTGTAATTAATATGCACGCCCTGTGCAGTAATTAAAGTACAGACCCCTTCAACCAGCTGAGCTTCCTACACTAATTCCACCTTATCTTCATAATGAACTTATTGTAATCTGAAACTACTACTGAATATTGTTCAGTAAGGCTAGAAGAATGAAATCTAACGAGATGCAATAATATTTGTGAACATGTTAATATAAAAAATGAATTTAATTAGTCTAAATCTAATTAAATTTCCCATACAATTAAAAGCCTCCCCTTCCTTCCATTTTTTAACATCTAACAAATGCCACATTATTGCCCTTTCAGTTCTTTCTACAAAGCAGCAGGCTGGACAAATGCCTTTTTTTCCCCTACAAGATATACACAGCAAAGCCAATAGGAACCAGAAACTGGAGAGTGACCTAGTAGGGAAACAGCTGAGTTCCTTTGAGGAACTACTATCTGAAACAGAAGAACTGCAAGATTTGGACAAATCAAAAATCTGACCTTTCTTTAAAAAAAAAAAAGAAAACTCAGGAAGAAGTTATCAAATTTATCAAACAATCTGTGAATCAGAAAATATGTTTTAAAAATGTCTAATACCTTATGTACATTGCAAATTACACCAAGGCACCGTTCCTGTCCCCAGGGGGCTTATATTTTAATGGGAGAAAACATATTTCAATTCTTCAGATATTTATTGGGCACTTTCTGGAAATAATACAAACAATGGATGTCACAGAATTTCTAAGCAGGATACAAAAGGAAAAGTCTAGCACTAAACTCACACCTTGATAGACAGGGGAGAGAACATTTGGGGCAGGACACTAGCTGTTGCTGTACATATTCAGTTTTGCTAGAGAAAAAAGTCTGTGTAAGTTAGGAAAAAATAGACACAAAAGACTAAATCAAGATACATAATTGGCACAAAGGAGGAACATGGTGAGGAACCGCATGCACATTTAATATTACATTTACATTGTCAGGAAACATTTCAACGAGGAAAGCGGGTGGTTAGAGTGTAGAGCCATACTAGGCAGACGCTGGCAAACAAGCCCTCAAACTGGGTGAAAGGTCAGGCATGACCACAACAGTGCCAACAAATGGGATTCTTTCAAGTTGGAAAGATGCTACCAATAAGGCAGAGCCCTGCTTTTTTAATTATTCACAGTAATGCCTCGGATCTTGGAAGGAAAGAAATCATTTCCAAGATTGTGTATTACACTAAATTAGCACAGAGCACAGAACTGAATACCGGTACAACACACACACACATAGAAATACATCATCTGGAGAATTAAGAAGTGGTTTTGTGGTCAAAACACCTGTCAGTGAGGGCGTCACATTTACTCCTACCATTGTTTTCTTTAAAATTATCCCTGCTGATGAGAGATTTATAAGACACGTTACCTAATGGATCACTTGCAAGGAAGTAACCAAGTTATGTCATCCTTACAGAAGTGGAATCTAAACTCCACTACCACCTGGCATCTGTTCTGGCATTCTCAGGGCTCCCCAAGAAAATCAACATCTATTCTTCCGCTGGACTGGATACGAACTTAATTGGGAAAGAATAAAGAAGCATTTAGAGCAGCATCCATGCAATAGTCACTGTAAAATTATCAGCGGACTTGCTTTTTGATATGAGATGTCCTTTGGCAACACTGCCTAACCCCATGCCCCAACTACCACTGCTAACACCACACAAGATTCTGCCAATGCCCTGCTCCCTATTTGGTCCTGAGCCTCTAGTTTGAATTTGCATTTTTTTTCCCTTAATGCATTAAGTATACACAAGTTTGAAAACGTAGAATCATGTCAGGCCATTCCCTAATGTAATAAAATCAAGAAAATTTAAATTGCATGTAAATTACACCAGTCAGAAGGCAAGGAGTTCTAAGTAGAAACCTTATAGTCTAGGAAGTTGTCCTAAAAAGCAAACTTCTGAGAACTCTTTGCAACAAAGAGCTTCAGTGATGAAAACAAATAATATGTTGAGATGTATTGCTAAAGCTATGCATTGCAAATCAAAGGAACTAAAATAAAGTCAGGCATTCTCTAGAAGAGTGCTCACTATATTTTAAGGAAGATTTAAATGTACTTCAAAAGGGCAGCATGGAGAAAATGGAATGATACTGATACCAAAAATAAATTACAAAGAAAATCTGGGCTGTTTTGCTGTTAAAAAATAAAAGTTAAAACATGTTGACATCTACCTGATCGCAAATATGTTAATGGTGATCCTGACTATCAGAGGAAACCTATGCCTATACAGAAGGAAATCTGACAGGAATGAACGGAGATCCTAGAAGATACACTTAAAATTCCTAATTGAGAAAGTTTGGGTTATACCACCGAAAATCACTGAATCCAGAATGTCAACCCATTTTTAGAGAAGTCAAGACATGTGTGTACTAGTGGGTGTACTTGTGTCTGTGTCTGTATTGGGATATATGAGAAAACAAAAATTGGAGCTCAGAAAATTAAGTAATGTAAAATTTCCTTCAGTATGCTCTTCCAACATATTAACTGGAAATATAATCATTTATCTTAATTTACATTTGTTGATCTCTAAGCTTTGTGTTCAGTTCACTGTAGGACTTTAACCTAAAGCTGAAGAATAGTCTCAAATGGCAGGAAAAGTTCTAAAAATAAGCAAGTGTTGTTCATAAGTCTGTCTGCATCATTTCTGAAAATCGTTCATGTGAACGATGGGCTTGGCTTTGGAGCAAATATTTTGTGACTCATGATTTATTTTGCCTACTCAGCATAGTTTGGGAGCAATGCTAATGTTTATGAATTATCACACTAACTTGGAAATTATAGTGTAGTATTTGTAATTCATTGGGAACTTTCTTAGAAAGCAGATGTACTTATGTTTGCTCATTGGTGAGGTTAGTGACAGTCTAGGAACCAAAGTAGACGACAAATGTCAACTCTATGCAGAATTTTTGCACCTGTGATGTGTGTGTGTGTGTGTGTGTGTGTGTGTGTGTGCGCACGCGCGCGCGAACGCACGCGTGTGTGTGTGGGGGGGTCAATTTCAAACTTCCATTTGGTGATACACTCTCAATTCTGTAACAGCTTGCAGACAAGCTGTGTTCATAAGGGAAATGTCATTAAGAAAGGTTTCATCATGAGCCTCCTGGTATCTTCTCTAGCTCTTCTCATCAGTTTGTGTATATACTAGACCATCAACCCCTTAACATTACACAGTTGAGACAAAAAATAAAACATGATCACTTAATGATAAATGAGGTGGGAAACAGAACATTCTAGGATGCTTACCTGAAAAACTTCCTTAAAGGGAACCATTGATGATGAAGAGAAAGTTTAAAAACTGGGAATGCTAAGCTATTCTCATTCTGTGTTTGTACTGTGTGCGTGTGTGTGTGTTTTTGCATTTAATATATATATATAATATTCTCAGGGCTCCCCAATATATAATATTAATATTTATATATTCTTTACTAATTTAATACTGCTGACATTGGTATAAAACACAAATAGCAACATTTCTCCCCCCATTCTTTCCAAATTTACTGAGGAGACTTTGCTAATGTACTTAAAACCTTTTAATGTACTAAATGTTGGAATTGTCATAATTTTCTTCTGTAGTTATGACTTCCCTTCAATCATAAAAGCCCTAACTGTATTATAAGATGTAAAAGCAAAACCAAAAACTCCAATTTGCCCTCCTTTTTTCTCTCCCTGGTTTAACTGAATGGGATTTGAAAATTAAATCTCACTGGTTTCCAAAACTCTACTCTCAAATTAACACAGAAGTGATTGAAGGCATTTTAAGGTACACCTGGTCAAACCATTATTTTAATGAGAAAATGACTTAGAAATTGGTAGATATAAAATATAGTTGGTTATGAACTAAGCCATGTCTCATAGTACAAATAGTTCAGGTAGATTCCATCTTGAATACTCTGATTACTCCACCTTTCTTGTACCTGGCTTCTCTTTCAAATAAAGACTAATGGCCAACTGTGGCAACTTAATCATGTATTGAGAAATGGTATAGTTAAAATCTAGAAAAATTATCCTCCTGTAAGCACTCAGCATTAAGACAGAGATTACCCGTTGGCTGTTACCTGCTTGGCCCATGTCGCCAATGTCCCCGCCAAACTGTGGGCCTGCATCCTGAGCTCTGGTGGGCTGCCATGCCCACAGCCGGCCTCCAGCGCCGTTCAGCTGGCCCCATCACCAGGGGTCAAAACCTGGCCCAGGAGCCATCACGGTGAGGTCTGCTGCCGACCTGCAGTGAGGACGGCAATGTGTTCTGGGATGTCTCCAGCCGTGGTGCTGTGGCTGCTCTGCAAGCTAAGCACAACTGGCCTCTTCCAGGCAGATCGCAAGCATGCCAACAGTGTGGCCCATTGGCCCAGCATACACACCAACAGGCTTCACAAGACGACGGGCCACCATTCTGCAAGATGGGCTTCTTAGACATCCACAGTCACTATCCCAGGCTGGGTGCGGAAAAAGTGGCACCCTAAAAGAACACGGCCCAGATGGTGGTGGTGGGCACTGCAGGCTAGGTGCTGATGCTGGAACTAACGATGTGCCGTTGGAACAGGTGGTCAGCATGGCCAGCATGGACCTCCTCTGAGACCGCCAGGGCTTCACATGGAAGGGCTACGAGGGGCTGAGCTCTCACCCTCCCGTTTCTGGTCCCATGTGCTGGTTCAGTGCCTACCTCCAGCTGCCGTCACGTCCGTCATGCTCCACCTGGGAGCCATGTAGCCTTTGGCACCAGTCATGGCTATGGTCTCTTCAACCTCCAGTGCAAGAGCCCTGTGCTGGCCACGCGTACCCTTCACCCCAAAAAAGCTCCAGGCCATGAAGGGGCTGTGCTCCAAGCGAAATAGCGCCAGTCTTTCCTGCGCATCCATGAATTCAAAAGAGCTGCGTCTCAGATGAGAAACGGCAGCTACTGCTAACAGCAAGTTGCAGGAGGCCCACACGCAGAACAGGCCTGCCCCCGGGACTTGGTGATGACGCCGCTGCAGTCCCCATCAAGCCCTGCTGGCTGACCACTCCCTCTCCGGCACCATGCGCTGCCTCTACTTCGCTGACACGTTCCTTGGATATGCAGCGCACCACCGACCTCCGCTTGGCACAGATTTCAGGCTCCATGTTTACCTGCGCAATGCGGGTGCGCGCTGCGAGGACCGCCGGAGAGGTGGGAGGAGGAGGGAAGGAGGTGCAACTAACGCACACGCTGGTGGTGGCTTCGCTGTGCCTGACATGCGCGATCGATCGCGCACAGCCGGCGCCCTGAGTGGCCTAGTGGGATTCCGCGCAGGCACCTGACTTGAAGGGGGATCATGCCCCACACACTGCACGTGCGGAGCAGTTCAGGGTGTTCACAATGCCGACGGTGAGTGCCAAGATCAAGTTCAAACTGATGACAAGGCTGTCTCCTGCACAAAATGGCACTGGCTTTGTTTGCCAGTGTGGCCTGTAAGGACTGTGCTAAGACCTGCCTGGCCTGCCTCACCAACCTAAGTGGAATCTAGTTCTTCTCTATGCATGGCCTGTGTCCCCAGAACCACTATTCCTGCATCCGGAAGGAGAACATAAGTGTCATCTCCTCCTGTGTGTTCACATGCAAGAGTCAGGGCTTTTACCTGATGTTCCCAGTTGGAATTTGAAAGCTTTTCCTTAAGTGCTCAGAACATCCCAGAGCTGCTCAGCTCTCTGGACATTAGCAAGCGGCCCAATGCAGCCCATGCCAGCTACAGGTTCCCAGACTCACCCAAGCTGAGCCAGGCCAAAGGGACCCTGAGCATCATGCTGGCCCCATGAAGCTGTGATGGGAGTCCTGGTACTGTCTGCAGGGAGGGAGCTGACACCCCAGAAACATCAAGAGGCCATACTCTTGTGCATGTCCATGAACTCCGCCACCACACTGTGCCTACGCCACACTGGACACAACAGGAGATGAAAAGACATGAAAAATGTTCTGGGCTCCTCAGAGGAATCTGAAAAGAATCTGAGGAACCTAGTGTTAAGACAAGGCTCAAGCCTGAACCACCTTGATCGAATGAGGAAGATCAGAACCACCGGCCCACCATGAGACTGCTGGAAGCTGGGATCCAGCATCCCTGGCTCCTGCCTAGCCCTTCACATGGACCTACACCTGCTAGTCTGTGGGCTCCCGTGGGACCTGCCCACCCTGACTTCAGGGTGTGGACTCAGGACTGCCCAAAGCCTCTGGGGCAGATTCAGACTGACCCCTTTTACAGGCAGTGAGTACCCTGGAGGCCCGGTGCCACGGGGAGAGGAAAGCTGGGGCTGGCAGCCCATGCCACCTCCTACTCTACACATGCTTCTTCCCACCTCCCTTTGCAAAGAATATTTCTCTAATGCCTGTGCTAGGCAGGACAGTCATTTCTAAAACTATTTTGATGCTTGCTCCTGAGCCAGCTCCCTCCCACACACAGCCTGTGCATGAATGCACCCGTGTGTGTACATATATGTGACTGGGAGTGCCGCAGGGCATGCAGGTCCAGAACCCCGTAGGGGGTGGGGGCGGCGCACCAAGATGGGTTTCCCTGTAGATTGTACTTTGGGTTTTTTTTTTTCCTCTTATTTTGTTAAAATTAGAGTTTTAATGTTAAAAATACAGCTTTTTTGACATTGAAAATGAAAGCATAGGGGCGCCTGGGTGGTTGAATTGGTAAAGCATCGGCTTCAGCTCAGGTCATGACCTCGTGGTTTGTGAGTTTGAGCCCTGTGTCAGGCTCTGTGCTGACAGCTCAGAGCCTGGAGCCTGCTCTGGAGTCTGCGTCTCCCTCTCTCTGCCCCTCCCCCACTCATGCTGTTTGTTTCTCTGTCTCTCTCTCTCAAAAATAAATATTAAAAAAATTGGGTTAGAAAAATGAAAGCATGTAATGACTCTTAAAGGGGAAAAGAAAGCAAGAGAGTACCAGTAGAATGAACCAGAACAAATACATATTTTAATTATGACTTTCTACTTTCTGTGATTCTCTGTACCCAGCATTGTTACCCAGAATGTTGTCGCAGCCATGGGAAAGGAATCAGATACTTATTTTTAGCTAAAACATTATGGAGTTTGTGCCTGAATTTCATAAGTGATAAGGTTACCCATGTGCCTTTGAGAAAATGCTGAGAAACTTTTCTGGGCCTCAGACAGAAAATATAAGTCATGAACTTCTTTAATGGCTGTGCCTTCCAAAGAGAACAAAGGGAAAGAGTTATTGAGGTAACTAAAACAAAGCAAGAAATACTGCAGAAAAAGAGAAAAATATTTTTCCCCAGGTCTGAATCTAGCAGCTCAGAACACATGAAGGAGATGAATGAACTGAAAAGGTATTTGCAGCTGAAGAGATAGATGCTGAGCTATTATTTCTCGTGATGCTGTGAGATATTTATAACAACAAAAAAACCTCTCGAAAATAAAATGAGCACCCAATTTCTCAGCAACAAACAACCTTCAGATTCCACTAGCAATATTATACCTTAAACACTAGTTCATGTTTAAATATTTTAATAATGACTTGAATAAAAATTTGTGTTTTCTGTATCAGCTGTGTCTACGTTCAGATGCTATTTTCAGAATATTTCCCTTAATAGGCTTCTTTTCCCATATTTATCATAATAAGGATAAACTTGGGGCAAAATATTTTCTTTTCAGACTGCTTCCTTATCCTACAACTCTAATAAAATCCTAATATATAAAAACTTTTAAGTTTTAAGTGTGCTACTTAATTTTTAAAAGAAAAATATTAAAAGTATTTTTTTAAGTAGTCAAATTTTTTTGTAATCCAAAGAGCATCATGGAGTCTACTTTGAAAACATACTCTCCTATCTTCCTAATTTAAAAAATAATACTATACATACAGTGCTTGACGTCTCCCTTTGTGAGGTGTAAGTTCCAGAAATCAGAGGACATTACTGAAACATCTGTTAGTTCACATTTTCCACTAAATGGCTTTCATGGTCACATGATCAAAAGAAATTACCACCATGCTTTCAGTCACTAGAGGTATTACTGTTTATACTACTAGCTCTCAGTGCTTCTACTCTCTGTTGGGATAGGTACATACAAGTGAAAGAGGTGAATTATGCCACTCTGGTGCACCAAGTGGTATTGTATTGGCCTGAAATATTTCTTGTATGTCACAAAGCTCTTGGAATCAAGAAATTCTTTGCATGTGAACTAAAACAAAACCCTTTTAGTTGTAACCCTCATGCAACACTTTGCTAATCAAATCTGAGATGTATTCTTTTTAAATAAGACTTTGTCTTCTATGCCATATCAAAGCAACTTGTTGACAAGTGAAAAGTAAATTATACATGTGGTAAGTTTTATCTTGGTTTGCTTTCAGAGATTGCTTGTGTGTGTGTGTGCGTGTGTGTGTGTGTGTGTGTGTGTGTGTGTTTGTTTTTCTTTGTTTCAGTTTGTTTGCTTTGTTGTTGTTGTTCTATGATGCCAAACAGTTGATTTCATAGATTAATTTTTGGTCGTGATAGTGACTTAATTAGACAGGTTGTTTCATTTGCCGATGTTTTGCACATAATCTTATAGACATAGCCTAAATGAGGGCTTTACACATTAAAGGATATAAATTCAGAAGAAACACTATATAAAACTGAGTAGAAATTGGATTCATAAATAATCTATACTGACTTCTGATTCCAAACACACTTCTAAATTTTTTTTTCTTATTTCATGACATGTTCCTTACAAAAACAAAGGCAGAAAGGAAGGTTACATAAAAACATTACATTACATATCTTAAAATCTTACATTGAATTCACTACAGGGCTTTTATTTTTCATAGGTAGCCACAATACCTCCCTCCTGCATGCTTATCTTAAATGTAACTTTGACACTACTCCCAACAAGAGATGAGATCTGTGTACCCTCTCTTAAAAATGGACTGGCTTTGGACTGTTTTGGCTAACAGACTGTGGCAGATATGGCTAGGTTGCTAAAGGCCGTGAAGCTTCTGCTTTGTTAACTAAAATACTTGTTCTTAAAAGCTTGTACAAAGCCCAGCTGCACAGAGGCTACTATGCTGTGAAGGAGCCCAAACCCACCAAAAGGAGACTGTGTGGAGGTCGTGAGAACACAAGAGAGAGAGATGTCTAGGAGCCCCCAGCTGCTGGAAACTCACTTTTCTAGCTCTGGTCACTGTATGACTGCAAACCCCAAGAGGGACCCTGGGCCACAACTACCCAGCCAAACCCCTTCTACATTCCCACCCGTAGAACCCATGAGAAATAAAACAACAGTTGTTTTAAACCATAAAGTTTAGAGATATTAATATATTTATAGATCATTTATTAAACAGATGTCTATTGAATGTCTACTCTGTGCTGGGCAATATCCTGAGTACTGAATCCTGCAAAGATTTTTGTGCCCCTAGAAGTTTAATTAGTCCCCTCATCCTCTGTGTTTCCATGGCTTTTTAGACAAGTAACATAGCACTTAACTTCTTTTGTCCATATTGTGTAAGTCGTGTACATGGTTGAACATAAACCTGTCAGTTCAAGATCTGGGTCTCAGCAAATTTTGGTTCCCTCTGTTGTGTTCTGTAGTGCACACAAATGGTCAGTGATTGATATACGGCACCTATCTGGATAAGAAAATTCAATGCAAGGAAATGACATCATTTTCCTCCATGGTATAAATTAAAAGTTAATAAAGATTTTAATGCCTGACTTCTTTAAAATAGCTGAAATTTTCAACTAGAGCAAAAAGAAGTACGTTTTACAACATTTGAATATTAAGCTACTTATTGAAGCAGTCCAAAAAAAGAAAGCATTTTTCAAATATTCTTAGTCATTAGTAAATAAGCCTTATGTTATTAAAATAGAAATCCCTTAAACTAGTTTTGTTTCATTTGTCAAATAGTCTATTTACACTGCTCTAGATAATTTTGTTCAAATTGTAGCTTAAAAACGGGCTTTGGATATGGTGAAAAGCACATAGTGTCCCAGACCTCCTAGCTACGATCTTCCTTCCCACCACTAGTCTATGCTGTTGCACTAAGTACGGGATGCTCATTCAGTGTCCATAGGCATGTTGAAAGGATCACTTTTGTCTAAGATTTTTAGCTCAAATGGAAAAAAGTCAAATGACTGATTGTTTCCTCAAATTAGAAGCAAACAATTTAAAAACAATTCTGTTCACAAAAATAGTTTTTTTTTAATTCATAAATTTAAGTGTTTAAACTTCTTCAATTTAGAAAAGAAAATTCAGGAAAAAAAATCTCTTTTGGGGAGAGGGGGATCTCCCTTTCTAATTTTGAATAGAGAAGCAATCCAATCCTCATAGTTATACATTCTTAAAACTTTCAGTTTTTGCTACTTTCTCCTGGTCCTCTACCCTAGTTTGATCTACGTTTAATGATCAAATGAGTTTCCAAATCCCATGAATTCTACTTCAGCACTGCTTTCCCTACCTAACCCATTTTCTCCCCTTTCTGTTAGTATACTTTAGAACCTTAATGTCTGGAAGTGACAGTGCAGGCAAACATTTATCAGGACTTAACTGTTTGAAGCCCTGTGCTAAGGGCTTCATATATGCTACCCTGTTTAAATCTCACATTAACATGATGAAATGGAATCTAAACTTATTCCTATTTTACTGACGAGTAAACTATGGAGGACTTGAGAACTAAGTAATCCATCCAAGGTCACAGTCCACAGTGGTGGAACCAGCATGCAAATTAGAGAGTTCAACCCAGAGCCCAGGGTTCTAATCTACTTCTCTAACTCACAGCTGGAAGGGACTTTAAAAATATAGCCCACTCCCCATCTGATGCTTCATTTTCCTTTGGCATTCATTCCTGCAAAGTTGTCTGCAGCCTATGTTGGGACATCTCCAGTAACCATCCTAATAGTTTCCTATCTTTCAATTCCAACTCAACTTCTGCTCTGCACCAGATTAATTGTTACCAAAAGCTTTTTGTCGTAATCTCCCCTCTCAGCCTCTAAAGCTAGCAATTAATTCATACTCTTCAATTCACAACTTGCATCCAGAATCCTTCTTCTACGGTTGTCCTCCTAAGGATAATATGCTATTTCCTCCATTCTAGAATATGTTCCTCACTCTCAACGTATTCACATTCTTCTCATCTTTCAAGAATCTCTTAAAATTGACACAACTTTTGTCACACATTGTTTTACATGTCTGACAAAATTCAGAAATCAGCAGCTCTGACTTTGCTTATCCTCTTGACTAATCTATCAGCTATTTGATAATAGTCACAATTTTGTCTTAATGTTCCTCTAATGTCTTAACACTGTTGCCCTAAGTACGGTGTTTTAATGTAAACTATCAAGAAATATTTGATGGATGCATACATTCATGCATGCATACATGGTTAGATGGATTAAAGCATTAAAAACAAAGCAAGTTCCATTGTTTCTACATAGATAAAGTAATGCTTCAAAAACGTTTGAATTCAAATGACTGGCTCTTACTAAACCCTTGAGAAGCCTTCACAGTACCATATTGTTGCTAATTCAACCAAGTGTTATCAAACTGTACTTAACAAGCTTTTAATTAATTGAACCAAATATTTGACCTGATTTAAGAATAGTTCTTCAGTGTTTTTGATAAAAGCCATACTTGATTAAGTTTGTTGGTTAAACTCATTTGATTTTCTATAAAACAAACATCCTATGAACATTAAAACCATCATCTGTTCAACATTTTATTATTTACAAATATAGAATACACAGCTATTATTATAAACTGAAATTCCAAGGCTAAACTGAAGGTCATCAAAGGTCATTCATACACAAAGACCAAGAGGAAGAAAAGTGAGCATGACTCTTGTACTATAATTTGTGGTGATATGCATTTGTAAAGAAAAACAGGCAATAGAAATGGCTAGTATGCGTATATGTGTGTCTTTCTTTCCTCAAAAGAGAAACACATGACCCAAAATAGTACGGGATTTAAAAAAAAAGAAAAAGACTACTAGTTAATTCATGAATAAAAAAAAAGATTAAGATTCCAAACTGAAATATTTGAGAAATAATTAGCCTTTGGTAAAATTCATTGTCAAGTGGAAATTCATTTTTAATCATGAAATATATTTTTCCTGTGCTATTTTAGCTTTGTTTTAATTTGCTATTTAGCAGTGCCCTGAAATATTAATAATTTGTTTAAAAAATTCCTTCTAACTCTTAATAGATTTTTAATGAAGAAATTTATCTTAGAGATCTGTGTGAGAATTGATATAACATACTTGCTGAAAGTGTTAAATTATTGACCTCCCGAATAGTTTCATTTGAACGTCTATCTTTTGCTTGCCATCATCTGTGTTCAGATCTTCTTAGAAGCTTTGTGAAATTTTTAAAACACAAAAAGTTATTGATCCTATAAGCCATAAAAGCAAATATTCTAGAAATGAAAAGAAAAATGTTTTATCCACAGAGTCAATTCACAAAAAAATAAAACTTTTTTTCCAGATTATAGTGTCAAATCCCTTATAATTACCCTGATGAGTAAAATAAGCCCGTAGTGCTTAAAACCTTGGGTTGAGGTAAAAGAAAACAGTCCCAGGGGGGTTCCATCATTGGTCTATTCCTTACAAAATATGCACCTAGCAGCAATTCCTACAGGGTTGCCTAAATGCCAGGGCTGTTACAACTCCAAATAAATCCCTTTCTCCATGCTGATTTTCAGCACACAGGAGGGTCAGTTCTGGAGTTTGACAGAGTCAAGGTGCATTCTATCAGAATTGCTAGGATGCTGACTCCCTTGTTTTCTTCTCTCCTGGATTATGACAATAAAACACAATGCTCAGCTTTGAAACTAGGTAAATTTGTAGAGAAAGGAAATTTATGGCACTTTCATACCCCAATCCACTCATGCCCCAGGGAGAAATTTATACAGGGATTATCTGTGTAGATTTTGGAGACAAAATGGTTACTGAAAAGCCTGTGGGCTTTGCAGTCAATCAGATCTGGATTTGATCTCTGGATCCTCTGTTTACTAATTATTTAACTTTTTATTATTGGCTTAACTTCTCTAAATCTGTGTCTTTATAGTCTTACCAACCATATAGGATTCAGAGGGCAGATTAAATGAGATAAAGCATTCATGACTTTAAGTGTTTGTTACCGAACCCCACACATAATAAATACCAGCAGCTTCAGTGGTGATGGTGGCTGTGGTGGTTAAATCCTCTGTCAGTTCCAAAGCCAATCCTCTTACATGGGCAAGAATGGAGGCTATGAATTAGACTCATGGGAAAATTCCCCAGTGGATGTCATCCTCTTATACCTCAAGAGCTTATTCAGCATTGAGATTAAAACTCAGATTTGGTTGTAAATCTGCCATGGCCCAGGAGCAGGAGGGGTGCAGACTAGCATTATTTCTCTGCTCCGACTGCCCAGTGAAAGCCAGTGAGAAATGGACAGTATAGGGGAATGACTGTCAGATTGGATCAGACAGACCTAGGTTTCTTTTTGTTTGTTTTGCACTTATTTTGTTTTGTAACATTTCCCAACAGAGAAACCATGGGAAATCGAGTTGAATTGCCTACATTTCAGTTTCTTCATCAGCAAAATATGAAAATAATGACCTATCCTTAATTCACAATGCTTACTTCATACTAAATATTATGCCATGGTAATATTAGTAACACAGCTTGGATTAAGGTTCTCAGAGAACCTCTTGATCCTCTAAGATATGCTTTTTGTGGTCCTGTATTTCAGAGTTCCCTAAGCAAAGTTCCCAAGTTTCTTTGAGCAGTTGTTCTTAGAGATGCTCTGAGAAAAAGAATAATAAAGGGCTCCATAGTCAAAATACATTTGGGGTATTTTAGGAACACTAAACCTTATATCCCTTTCTGGAAGAGTCCCTGTTAATACTGGCATGTTAAAAGCCTTGAGAAATTATTCGACAAACTCGATGATCCTACACAACTCGATGATCCCTTGTGAGTGTTTTCCAAAATATTAAAAATATAATAAAACCCCACAATATTAACTATATAGCCTCCTCCCCTTTCTTTTTCATAATATCCTTTGGGATGGGTGTTTAGCAGAACACACATTGGGAAACATCTATTTCCCTGTTGTCCTCAGATTAGCTAGAATTTTCTACTAGATACAAAAGACATGAATTGCCAGATGATATAGACATCACAGATGGAGCTGATACATTCTGATGGCTGCAGAAACCAGCTGTGACCAAGCCATGTCCATTGTCAGGGGTCCCTTGGCCACACAAAGTGGATTCACTTTGTAACTACTAAGTGGACTTGGACTTTTGTTCTCATCTTTTAAAGTTGCCCTGTCATACTGAAAGAAGTAAATACTCGGAATAGGGAAAGTGACACAAGCAAGACCCAGAGAAACTTGATGGAGGCATTAACATAACTAATATGCATCACTGAGCATGGATATTTTGCACTGATAATCACATACACTTATGGATATGATTCGGGATTCTATGAACATTTAATTACAGGCAAACTAGAACAAAATCTGAAAAACAAATCAGATCAAAATCTGATTACGGCAGGGAGGGTCAAAGGATGTTACTGTTAAACTTCTTAGCACCTAGCCAAGCAGCAAGCCTTGTCAATTGACCTATTACATATAATATACAGTACTACTCACTGGATGTACAGTGATTCCTAAGACATATACATGCTCTCCAAAAAGAGTGTCTGCACATAATAGACCCTTGCCAAATAATTGCTGAATATATGAACAGGGAGTTTTACTAGGTCCTACAAAAGGCCTAGATTTATATTACAAAATGAAGATAAGATTATACCAGTATCACTTATGAATGTCTGATATTAATTGACTTAAATGCACATCAAATAGTTTTGATAAAATTTTCAATAAGTCACTTTCTAATTTTCTAACTGTATACATAACTAAGGATGGCCTAGCAAAGGAGCTAGTTAAAGTTTTCCATGGGAAAAACACAGAAAATTGGTGTAGGTCTATAGGGAAAGCAAGCATGTAACTTACCTAAAGAAGTCAGACAACTGGGACCCTACTTACAGTGAAAAGACATGTTCAACATGGAACCCAAAGTGTCTTAGGGAAAGATATCTGCAAAAGAAATTTCAATTACTGCCTGGAGTTCGGGTTAGAATTCATCAAAGGGATAGCAGGGACAGTTTCCACAAGGAAGAATTTCTTCAACAAGAAAGAATGAAGTTTGAGGAGAGAGTGAAGTAATGAATCTGTTCAGGAAGGCGTGCAGGTGTAGGAGAGAAGAGCATCCCTTAAGTTCAGAGGCAAAGCCCCATCTAGAACCACAGAAGAACTCAGAGAATTGCTGAGGGCACATTTGATGTATGCCAAGTAATTTTGTATGAAGTGTTCCTGATTGTTCAGTTGGATATTTGTAACTTGACTGAAGAGCAGTGGCTTTTGTTACCGTGGTATTTCATGGCAGCCAAGTAGCTTCCGGCATCTTGAAAAATTCATGGGAAATAATTCAGGCACAGAAATTGCTTTGAATGAGGCTTGAAGGGGAAGCATTTACTGCCTATGGGACATTCTAAGATCATCATAAAGTGGCCAGAACACAAGGGATTTGGGTAGGGAGACCTGGAACTCAATCTTGGTCCTACCATTTATTTCCAATTACATGCTATTAGGTAAGTCATTGAGCCTACTGAGTTTTAAAAACTCAACTGTTTGAAAATAGACATTTTGTAGATATTGTGTGAAGGTTAAATGATTTGTCTACAAGAGTACTTAACTCATTGCCCCCCCATATAATATGCATTAAAACAGTTTTTCAAATATTGCTTTGTTCAAAGACTATCAGCAAATAATAGTATTTGCAAATAGTATATTTGCAGTAGTATCAGCAAATAGTATTTGATAGAACTAGGCCAACATATCTATATCTTTGTTTTCCATTTTCAGTGAAAATTTATTCCTCTAAATTACAAGGAAATAAAGTTAAATAAAGTTAAAGTTAAACAAAGAGCAGTTTGGTGGACTAAATAGATATCTCCTTGACTTTAAATGTTGCTGTCTCCTTTGATCATATTGTATTGCACCCAAGTATTTCTGAAAATTTAGATGCACTGTAACTTTACTGTGCCATCCAATGTTTTTGTCTATTCTGTATGTATTTATTCTGATGTTAGAATATTAGGATAAGGTATTTTCACTAGTTGTACTTACTTTTTAAATTTTGTGATACTTCAGAGAGATACATAGAATGTTAACCCCAAACTGAATTTTTTTCATGCCAAACTGTAAAAGTATAAAGGGCACTTTTATGTGATCTGGTCTCTAATAAGACCAAGGAATGCAAATCTTTATTTTCTCTTCTTACACATTTGTCTTAAAATATCATTTCTACATCATATTTCAGTTTAAATGAAAGTACTTTTTAATGGTGTCCAATAATATTTATATGTGAGTATGTAATAAAGCATTAGTTGAATAAGTCCTGTTAAAATATAACCACAAAAACAGTTACTAGGTTTCCTATATAAATGCCAACAAAAATAGTTGATATCAATTTACTTTCTCATTCTTAAGTCAGACACAAAATTCCTTAATTAAATATTTAGATCAATTTAATACATTAAAGAGAAAAAGTTCCAACTTTTGTAAATTAAAAAAATCCATTTCATTGAGTGTAAGTGTTTTGAAAGTTCAAGAATCCTTGCTTCAGAAAATGAACATCCTCTGTCCATTAGCTGCATTAAATAAATATGTACAATTAAATACATGTGTACTAGTTAAATACATATGTACTAAACATAAGGCTCTAAGGTCAGCCCAGATCCCAACATTTACTATTTGAGGTACATAACCTCTATTTGGCTTAGATTCCTCATCTGAAAAAATGGAAATAATCATATTAAATTGTGGCATAAATTGTATAAAGTGCTTTAGTCCAAGACATAGCACAATAGCAAGGCTTCAGTTAATTTTAGTTCTATTTGTAGTGGTAATAATAGAACTCTATCCCCATTATTTTTTCTAGTCTACACAATTTAAAAGTAATTTAAATTATATCAGGACCTAGGCCTGGCCTAAAATATCACATGATACCTAATTGTAGGTCACCTCTGCTTTGAGTCTTTTATAAATGTATTTGTCATACTTGGTTACAGGCCTTATGTATATACCTTGTCTTCTTAGGTAAAACTGCTTTTTTATCCAAATATCTGAAAATATGCTAAATGACTCAGATAAAACTTCTCCTTTCAGATCATTTTAATTACAATAGCAACAACAGATGTATATATGTTCATTAAGAAAAGTGTAATTTGTAGAGGTGTCCCTCTGAAAATTAGGCTGGAAAATTATAGATTATATTGAGACACAAAAAGAAACACTGCTCTCTAAGTCAGATGCTCCATTATTAAAAAATGTCATCCCTTATGAATTTCATAAATAGTAAACCCAGGAACAGAGTAACCATTTTAAAAAGTCTGGAGGGGATTCCATAACAACATTTAAATGCATTACTACTCGAACAATTTGATTGGATTATAAAATATTTAAAACTGCAGCTGTAGTTGTGGTGTTTACTGTTGATTATTTTGATTTTAAGACCTTCACACAAAAAAAGGTACAAGTTTACAGAAGTTTTTGTTGCACTGACAAATAGCTACACTAAAAATGAACTGTGTATAATATATATTTAGATAAAAAGGACAAAAGTGGAGACAGCAAAATAAAAAATTGTGGTTCCTTAGAAGTTCTAATTCCAAATAGGAATAGTCAGTTCAAAACCGAAAAGACCAAATATATGTTCCAGTGGAAAATGATATTAAAAACCAAGCAAAATACATTAATCTGAGTTCCAGTTATCATAAAGCTTTGCTGTAACTCACTATACTTGATTCTACATAAACCTAAGAACACTTTGCAAACATAAAGCATTTATAACCTAACAACATAAAATAATAATTATATTATTTTGTTTCTGAAGATCAGGCTCAGGATTACCTAAAGAGGTTTGACTTCACGGTGGCAGTCTCATCAAGCATATATTATCATCACATATTTAGAGAAACCTGGTGAATGGACTAAAAGAATAAAGAAAAGAGACAAGAAATGTATTTATGGATATGCATGTGTGTGTAGATAGATGCATGTACATGTATACATTCACTAGGATGGCAAAACAATATAGAAAAAAGAATATGCCTGAAAAGGTTTCCACTGTGCCCAACTCTACTTCCTCTCCAAGACAGAAACGGCACAATGATGACCAAAACTCCTGATGATGAACAAAAGTAAATTCCACTTTCTGACTGAGGCTTTACCATGCAGTCATCTGTGGTATGCTCTATTTGTCATAGAAAGTTAAAACTGATGACTCCTAACACTAACAAGACTTCCCATTAAATGAGGAAATACCTCCACTGCAAAGTTTCAATTATAACTTCCAAAAGCCGCAGTCTTGTGGCTACCTGATTTTAACTCCAGGTTAGTCTATAAGTTTTGAATATTCCATGTATCAATTCACCCTCCTTAACCCAATGTTGATAATAAAGGTACTACATCAAAAAACTTTTGTAAATATGGTATTATTTAATGGTCAAAATAAAAAAAAAAAACTCTCTCTTTGTGGTCACTATTCCTATTTGACAAATAAGGAGGAGATTAAGGCGCTCAGCCAATTAAATATCCTGCCCAACATGGCTCAGCTCATGTGGGTAGATTAGAGCCATTTGTCAAGGTGGGGAGTAACTTTCTGGCTCTGAAGTTGAACAGATGTCAATTCAAATCCTAGCTCTGTCACTTGGGGAAGTCACTTGAGTTCTCTGAGTCTCTATTTCCTCATTTGTAAAATAAAGATCAGAGTCGTGCCTACTTCATAAAGGCTGCTGTAAAGTCAAATGAACTAACATATGTAAATATTATTATAGAAGGCTAAATAAATGAGGAGGTGAAACAAACATAGGCAATGATGTAGAATATAGAATCTCCAGAGCACATTCAACTAGTTGGTAGATCTAAGCCCTAATTAGGTATATAACTGCTATCGACTAAATTTAAGTTGAACATCAGTTATGCCTTAGCGTTGATTAATAATCCAGCTACCCATATAGACTAGAGAAAGAAAATACCAATGACATGGGAGAATTGGTTGAAATACAAGAAACAATGTGTAGAAGAGAGAAAGACAGAGATGTTAGTATGGATCCCACTCCCTCTTTCTTTTGACCAGCCTCCACTCTCTTGCCTCCATTTCTTCCTCTCCTACTTTTATGATAGGTACTTGCGGTATAAGCGAAAAGTAACTCAGGCTGTGATTTCAGATAACCAAAGTTGAAGACCAGTTATTCATAGAGTAACCCTAATTAATATCACTGAGCCTTATTTATTCATCTGCAAAACAAAAATAATAATACCTGCCTATTTGCCTCAGCAGGCATGTGAAAGCAATTTATTATATAGGTGTGTGCACATGTGCATTTTGTTATTTAACACTGGGCGTTTGAGATGCAAACTGTGGACTTCTGGCTGGTTTCCTCCTTTGGACCAATTACTAAAATTTTCAAAATCCATGAATGTTTAATTTTAGATAATAGTATCTAGAGAGTTCAAAGCTATTCCAGGCTAGTATACTGAGTTTCTTATCTTCAGTATTTTCACATTATCTTTTTGACAAATGGAATTTTGATATAGCTTTATTTTATTTTAATGACTGGGGAAAGGAATTTTTTTAATGTTTGGGGGGTACACATGCACCCTTTATATTTTACATGTAATCCTGAAATATAGAGTCCTTGCATATGATAAACAGTTTCCATATAAATAGAGATGGACTCATGAGTCACACATGAAAAGCCACTTGCAGCTGCCCTCTATATTCATGATCTAGAAGATGTAAGTAGACAAATATAATTTGGTAAGGTTGGTAATTTCAGAGGTAAATGTAAACTTTGAGCTCTATTAACTGAAGTTGAAAATGAGACCACCAGATTTCAACTACCCAGCAGTAATTAATTCCAGCATGTGAAGCTTAATTAAGGAAAAACAAAATATATTGCAAATTGTCGAAAAGGAAAGCCACCAACTGATGACACAGGACTATTTAAATATATTAAAGAAATGGTGCAGTATGTTAAGCATGTAATTCCGCCAAAATTCTCCCAGCTTTATTTTGTCTTCCTTTCCATATCCTTGGCTCTCAAAAATTCATTCTCAGTTCTTTGGCAAAAGAGACTGGAAGAGACCAGAAGGAGGAGAGGGGGAGTGGACAGCTCATGCTAATGCCACTCTTGATTTCATATTTTTGTTAAAAAATCCTACTTTGTGCATATAAAATATAGTTCATTTCTTATCCTGAGAGTTACCCTGGCATATGGCTCAATTGGAAACATCAAGGTTTTTAGTTCTTTTTTAAATGGCTTGCCTCTTTTCCAG
The DNA here is from genome assembly GCF_018350195.1 of Panthera tigris. Classification (NCBI taxonomy): domain Eukaryota; kingdom Metazoa; phylum Chordata; class Mammalia; order Carnivora; family Felidae; genus Panthera; species Panthera tigris. The sequence continues at coordinate 75,705,457 of NC_056662.1, forward strand.
ACTTTTCTTCAGATGTATTGTCAATGCCACTTTTAGAGTCTATCACCCGTGTATTAGTAAAATCCAATTCACTTGCTGGCCGAGAAGGTCCTGACCACGATGGTGCGTGAGTAGTGAATGGAACAACTCTGGAAGTGACTGTGGAAGTGTCCACCGCTTTTTCAGGTATGACCCATCTCATGTACTTGGACTTTTTTGTAATGTAAAAGATATGTTCTCTCGACGCGGAGAGAAAACTCTTCCCTACTTTTTCCTCTTTTGTTGAGTTAAACAATCCAAAACATCTCTTGAACTCTATATCATGCGCAGAGGCCTATGTGCCCAACTGAAGTCGTATGAGTCCAATCCAAAACTGACTCTTCTGGATAAAATGCAGTGCCAAGTAGCTTATCTGCAAGAACGTTCCTGTTTATCTGAGGCCTTTCAAAATCACTGTTGGGCTGAAGTGGTAATGACATAATTAAAATAGCCAAGTCCCTAAAGTTGAATGTGGACTATAAAAAATAATAGCTTGTTATACCACTCATCCTGGATGAAGTTCGAAAGTATAAAAATACTTATCCAATTCCATTCATCATGACCGGTCTGCATTAGTCTGCAAAACAAACTGACTAGACCCAATTAAATACACTGGAATTATTGGATAAGGCAGATCCCGCCCCAGGAGGGAAAGGAAGTTAGCCTAAAAGTGTGTCTCCAATAAGGAAGTACTGAGTATGAAATAAAAGGTAAAAGTTAAGAGAAAACTGGAAGGAGGTAAGTAGTTAGTTCTTTAAATAATTTTCTCTTAACTGGGTATAAAAAGATAAAAAACATTATTCTTTGTTTGCAATGCTAAAGAAGGTTTCAAGGAGACTTTATAAAAGTGACTTTCGACTTCTGGCTGGCTATAATTTCTGAGGCCTGAGGCAATTGTCAGTCACTTTTTCAAACTGGAGAATACAGTATTAGTTTTAAGAGTGTATCCCTGCTTCAGCTCAATATGTATATTCTAAATCTAAATATCATTTGTAAACAATATATATAGAACTTTAAGTGATAAAAAAATTACAAGTTACAATAAAAATTCATTTACAGTCAGAAACATACAAATGTCTGCCTACAGACATTTTGAAGGACTATGCAAGGTTATATTTTTCCTTAGCAAACTCTTCATCTATTTTCCATTTTTCTTACCTGGCAGGCAGCTAGGGGCTACAAAGTCAAATAATGAAGTTGTCTTTCATTTGGATATAGTTTATTAATGGCAAAACACTAATCCATTAATCAACTTAAAACAAGCCAGTAAACTAAAAAAAATAAATAAATCGGTATCTCCTTTAGTAACAGAGATCACATGCCTCTTAAAAAGGATCCATTATCTCCATGGGTTTCTCAGCTGAAGTTAAAAATCTAAAAATGATTTTCATTCATTTCTCATTAATATGCAAAAATATTCAAATTAGATAGTAATTAACCATCTACTCAGTAGAAAACCTTTTCATGTTAATTTATGATAAACTCAGTTGCTGCTTTGATTGAGATTGATTTTTGGTGTTGAGAATCTATCATGAATACAAAAAAGCACCTGAAAAAATATTTTTAAACACCTTACTTATGTTGCTCAGCTAATTACATGGTAGCTGTGTTCACAGACTATTCCAAAGAGAGGCTTATGGAACCAAAACCAGCGTGAAGAAGCTGTACATACACGCTCCTGTGTGCTTATTGTGACTCTCAGCCTAGAGTACAGTGTCTTTGGGTGCCTCAGTTTAGCCGATTCATATGGCTTCTGGGTTCATCATTTAATTCAACCAACAGACAACACTCTGGAGGAGAGTGTCTGGATAGTACAAAAATTTCTATACGTAAAGAAGTATAGAGATCTTTACATATTTGCAAGATCAATTGATTTCACAGGATACTTTGCTCAGTGTACTCAGTCTGATTTGTCAACAGACCGGTTCGTTTTGCTTTCTGTAGATGAGACACTGACCTCAGTAGTAGAGATGAAAGGGTGATTATCATGTGCATGTCAGGCCAGTGGAAGTCATTTTCATTCTCAACAACAAAAGCTGGAGTTGAGTACCAGTGACCATAGGGTATGCATCTGAATCTAAACCCTGAAGACAGCTATTCAAAACGTTGCTCCCTGGGAGTAACAAAACCATGGGGACACAGTGACCTTCTGTTAGCACTTTTAAAGAGTACACAAAGGAAAACACCTACTACTTTCAGTACCTATTTGGTTGCAGGGATCAACTATGGGTGAGAATTCCTGTGGCAACAGATAAAAAGAAAAATCTAACTCCGGCTGGGTATAGATGGCTGCCTCAATCATCCATTTAACAGCATGTTATTGTGGGATCACAATAGTACACATTACATTTTGGCAAGCATTTTACCTTAGGTTTATATTTGTATGCAATAAGATTTCAGATATTATTTCACTTGCTCCTTTGCCAGGTATGCTGGACAGATAATATACTGGACAGATAATATACTCATTTAAAGAACATGGGGCCTGAGCAGTTTGTCTGTCAACAAGTTAATTATTCAGTTAGATGAGGAGGGACCAGGACTGGTGTTCTTTCCACAGTTTTTCCCAGCTACCTAGTGTTTTTTGTTTGTTTGTTTGTTTTAAATGTCTCCCAAATCTTCCACAAACATCACCAAGGGGCTTCATCAAGATGCCGATCTCCAGGCCCCCTCTCAGTTGGTCTATGTCAGCCTCTGGAGAAGGAGTCTAGGTATTTCCATTTTTAAACTCGCTGCCCAGGTAATTCTTATGCACACGCAGAGAATTTTAAATGCACTGCTTATACCTCTGCCTCACTAAACAGTTGAGGTCCCACCCCTGCAAAGTATACGTTATACAATCAGGGAATGGGGCGAATGGGGAGTGTGATACCCTTCTGTGGATCCTCCTGGGGATTTTCTGACATGGTGAAATATAGGGTAATTAGTAAACTATCCTGAAAACATTGTTCTGAATTTTTCCAGCAATGTCTGAGAAGGATAATTATAGAATAATGAGCATAAGCCTAAACAAAAAGGAGAAAAAATTTGCCTTCAAAAAAGTAGCACCTTAAGAATTTTTGAAAGGTGCCTCGACAAAACGGAGTGGTGACGTGATTGAAATTTGAAGCATACTGCTGGTTCCCATAGGGTCCAGTAAACTCCCACTATAGATAATATGCATGCACATTCTTTCTGATAGGATCTGAAAGCAAAAGAATTAGCCGTAAGCTCAGAGTTGCCATGATTTATGTTTTTTAATAGCCCCTCCTTTCCATTTCCTGGTCAGCGTTCTGGATGATTGTTCCATTTAGCGCATATTCTCTAGTTTGTTTCTTTTGCTTCAAGTCTATTTTACATTTTCCTGTACTGAACTGCTTTGCCATCTGCTGATCCAATTACTTATACAATCCAAATCCTTTTGAGTCTGATTGTTTTGTTCCTCATTATTTGCTCAGCCTCCAGTTTTAGTATCCTCTGTAAACTCTAAAATCTTGTTTTCAATACCTCATCTGAATTACTTATATACAATACAACCCAATTAGCTCAAACTTTAGGTTTTCCTAAGGCTACTTGTGTCTGAGGGGATTTAGATTAGTTGAGTGGATTTGGATCCTAAGAAAGCCCTGACAATTCACTCATCTAAGGACAGCTGATCCATCAGGAATTGAGCCATCCTCTTTAAATGGGAAGGAATTGAAAAGCAGGAGAGATACATATTATAAAATGATACTATGTGTAATAACAATATTATCATTGTGGCCATCATCATCTTTATTATTGTTACCAATCACTATTATCTTATCAAATGTTCATTAAGTTCCCATTGTGAGACCATCTCTATGTAAAATAGTGTATCTACCCAAAGACTAGATTGAGGCTATACCAACAGGACAAAGTAAAAGCTTTAACTGCCTACTTTATGCCTCATTTACATCTGTTTCAGTAAATTATGTTTTTTCAACCAAATCTGTCATTTTTATTCAATACCTCAACATAATTTCTCCTGAACTTTATAGGCTGATTTTTCAAGCATGTTACCTAGCAAATAATGGTAAATTTAGGAACAGTGTAGGGCTCAAACCTTGTTCACATGTTTCATTTTCCTTACAAAAATCCTCTGAAGCCACACGATTAATAAGCAGTCGAGAAGTCCATGTTTCAGTAGTGCGTGCAAAGCTAAATAATTCAACTTTCACTCATTGCTCTTTGAAATGCCCTTTCTCCTCCTCCTGTGAAAGCCCATCATCTTTTAATATCTAGTTCAAAGGTCACTTCCTTTATAGAACATTCCCTGGCCCCCTCCCTGAGGCAAAAGTATGCACTCCTTTATTTCTATTCCCATTGTACTTATTAATTTCTATTGTAGCACATGATACATTTTATATTGTTCCTTCCTTAGATCCCCAAAGGGATCATTAAATATAGATTGGATGAATGAATGATTGAATGAATGAATATTAAGCACTCAATTAAAAGTTTATAAAAATTGAAATGTTAGTTACCCAGCTCTGCCTTCAACTATGGAGATTTAGGTCTTACTGAAACTAGCGCTAATGGGATTACGGCTTTCTGCCATTCTGTTCTTTAGATGCCACCGCCTCCTCTCCCTCCACTCTGATCACAGTTCTAGCTGAAGCATCTGCCCCATCCAGGTAGGATCCTGGTTTCCAATTCTTCTCCTTCCAGGCAGCGCCCCCTGCTGTGATAAACCCCGCCCAGCCACCCCCATCCTCTTTAGGCACACCATGCTTTCATTTCAATGCAGCTCAGGTAGAGGTGGCTTCTGAGTTAGCATCAGGAGAAGTAGCCTAGACCAATTCAGAAGCGACAAAACTAAACATGCTCTGCTGAATCTTTTAATCGAAAGAACAGAAAGCCTCGAATGCTTCATTGCTTTCAAAATTCTGCACGCTCCAATTTTGGTATTTGGAAAGCCAAGGGGTAAATAGGGCTAGGGGCCCTGAATCCCACTCAAAGATGTACACAGCGGCATGTAGGATGGAGGTTTCTTCTTCAGGAGCAATAGCAGAGATATATAAGAGATCCATACTTTCTTTACCCTTCCCAGCCCTGAGGGGTGACTAACTTTGGTAGTTTGTTTGCTTCCTACTAATCCCACTTGGCATTTATCAGACCCTATCTTCTTTACTGTTTATCTTTCTTTCCTGCACACCTACCAACTCAACTAGACTTTAAACCCCTAAATGTTATTCTTTTTCTTTTCCCAGCCACTGACACACACTGCCTTCTCCATAATAGATGTTCAGTAAATGTTTATTTTAAATTTTTTCTTCAACGTTTTTTATTTATTTTTGGGACAGAGAGAGACAGAGCATGAACGGGGGAGGGGCAGAGAGAGAGGGAGACACAGAATCGGAAACAGGCTCCAGGCTCCGAGCCATCAGCCCAGAGCCTGACGCGGGGCTCAAACTCACGGACCGCGAGATCGTGACCTGGCTGAAGTCGGTCGCTTAACCGACTGCGCCACCCAGGCGCCCCAGTAAATGTTTATTTTAAAAGTATGTTCATTTTATTTCAACAAATATTTACTGAGATGCTAAACTACATACTTCGGGAGGAGCCTGAGCAAGACATGGTCTTTGAACTCCTTAAGTTAAAGTTACCTAATGATGAAAAACTAAACACATAGAAACCATTATACAAGGTGGTAAGAGACTTAAAAGGAAGAAATCCAGGGTAATTTTGTAGTTGAAACCGCTCTTTTCCAGACTACAAGTTGCATATAATGCATCAGGTTGATGATGATCACAGTAACAGCTTATTCTTACTTTCTCTAAATACTAACTTATACTATTAACTTCTGTGGTTTCTACTATTTTTCTTTTGGATTACCCCTATCTCTATGAGAGTCCTTAGCTCTAATAAAAAAAAATTACCACATGCCTATATACCCCCGCTACCAAAAATGCTGAATCAAAGCAGGCAAGATGAAAGGTGCATGCATACCAACCTGAAAATCATGTATTTGTAGGTGGTGGGGTTTTGTTTCTTTGTTTGTTTGTTTGTTGGGTTTTTTTTAAGGCTAGTATTTCATCTTCCTTTCAAATTTCCTTATGACCTTGACAAACGAGCCAGCTTTCTTCTTCTTTTGAAGATAGCTCTCTGCTTAGGCTAACTTTTCTCACTAGTAACGATTGTTTATTCAAAGATACAGTGACTCAGAACCTTCAGAGCCTGGGGGCCAACAGGCAGTACAAGCCCAGGGAGCATAGAAGAGAGAGGGCCAAAACTGCACTTGAAGTGGAATTTGGAAGAGGAGACAAGTGTAGAGAAAGGAATAGTAGAAGAGAAAGCAAACTAGGTCCTAACCGGGAGTGTGTAGATTTGGAGCCAATTTTCTGTTTCATTGGCTCGTAATCAGTATTTTCAGGAAGAACTTTGCACAACTTTATCCAAGTCCCCACTTTGTGCCTTTTATTCTCGATGGTTCGTTTTCCATGAATGACTTCCAGATTTCAGCACTTTCATTATATTTTCCAAAGTAGGTGTAATTTTTATATGCAAACATGTATTGATCCCTCTCAGAATCAATTCTTGTTTTGTAGAAGGCTTCACTTCTGTTTTTCCTTCGGTGCTATTATTATTCCTCTATCATCTCCAGTTGTCTTTTTGTGTAGTAAAACAGACTCATTACTATCTATACCAGATATATATTTTGTAAAAAATATATACATAGGATGTTCATGTGTTCCAAATAAAAAATAGGCACATAGATCCAAAGAGAAAATTTCTTTGTTTGTAAAATTTTTTTCATAAGGTGTCATATAGGGCTGTAAAAATTAAATAACATTTCTTTATAAATGCAAAGAGTTGCCTTTATTAAAAAAATAAAAATATATATTATGTACATGTATATATACATATATATGTATGTATATGTACACATATATATGTATATATTTTTTGTATGTACATAAAGTAAATATGTATTTCAGAAAAAAAATGTGTATCAGTTACAATAATAGTGCATTTTATTTTGTCCTTCATCGACTATTGAACTTGATGGCATATTTTTATGTTCACATTTGCTTGACATTGGATAAATTAGAAATACTTAATTCTTCTTAAATGTCCATGAACATTTCTGGGAAAATGTCAGAATAATTGATTTGGATTATCAAGAAAAATCTTATTCTTTCGTTGGCCATTGGCCATTCTTTCAGTGGCCATTGAACACTGTGAAATTGTTCATCAGTAAAGATGCCCATTGCCTCCTTTGTAGTTGATAATGAGATGTTTAGATTATACCTTTTCTTTATATTTGAACTACTAATTGTTCTCAATATATCTCAAGTATCTTACAGTGTATTTGAATATCTTACTTTCAGAAACACATTCAATTTAGATCACTGTCCATACTGAAAAATATTCCCAAACAAAATGGAAAAAATATTGTCCAAAACTTTCCACAGAGTCTTTTTCTTTACCTTCCTTTCGATATTATTTTACATGCATTTATTAATGTTAGTTCCTTTGAAAGAACATGATTGAGTATACTTGCTAGTTACTAAAGAAACAAGACCAAATTTCTGTTCTCATGAAGTTTCACAGGAGACAATGAAACAGAATAAAGCTAACTCAACTGTTTCACACAGAAATTAAATTTGTCCCCTGGACCTCATCTGTGACCTGCTCTTAAAAATAAAAATTACCAGCAAGAAAGTCATTGATAACATTTCATACAATTTATTGCATAGATCTTAGAGAGAAACATAACAATGCCATCTGGATCTAAATGCCTTCTGAGATGAAGCACTGATTCTGATTCCCTCTACAGTGACTATTAAAGTGGAAATTAGGGACACCGGTGGCTCAGTTGGTTGAGCATCCGACTTCAGCTCAGTTCATCATCTCCATTTCATGAGTTCAAGCCCTGTATCAGGCTCGCCGCTGTCAGCCTGGAGGCATCTTTGGATTCTTTGCCCTAACCCCCCCTCTGCCCCTCCCCCACTCACACTCACTCTCTCCAAAATGAACCAACATTAGAGAAAGAGAGAAAGAAAGAAAGAAAGAAAGAAAGAAAGAAAGAAAGAGAAAGAAAGAGGAAATTCAGGTTTAATACAAAACTTCTCCCTTCAGTCAACTAGAGAGAAACTTCAACTCACGCCATTATAAGAAATCTGATCACAGATTTCTAAAGTGCCACAAAACTATAACCCTGTCTTTCACAACAAATGTGTCCTCCAAACAGAAATCAGGTAAATGTATTAAAAGGAACTGTCAGTGGCCTCACATAGGGTCTGCTCCCCAACGTTTTATCAGAAAATTTGCCTTTATTGACAGTAAAACCATTCAAACGATTTTTCTTGAATGTTTGTTCTCAGAGTGCTCCCAAATTTTAATGCCGAAAAACATATTAAGAGTGGCATACAAGTTTTGTACTGTTGTTGACACTGCTTTTTTATATATCATATGATATTGGGAGCAGGATGGCTGAACTGCACATATGTTGTATTTTAATTTGACCTGCCATGAGCGCTTGGGATAGACATAATAAAAAACACTCTTGCTTTGTAAAAATACGTGTATTGTATTAAGAAAGGAAAGGGGATACTGAACCAGGTCTTTTTTATTCATTATAAAGGTATTTCTCAAACCACCTTTCTGACATATTTGTCTCTATCGATTAGATGCCATTAGACTGACATTGTCTGACCTGTCTACATCTATCAATTGCTAAGCTGTTGATGCCTGATTCCCAGGATACTTTAGCACCTAGCCCTAAATATGAATATTATTCATAAGCTTTTTTACTAAACAGATCAATAATTATGTGCATATTAAATATGCATTATTGCTGTTGTTAACAGTGCCCTTTAGCTGGCCACAGATTATGCTTTTCTGTTGAGGCTGCCACAGATGATAAACATTTCATTAGCAACACTTAGAATGTACATGCGAGATACCATATCCCCCAGAGAGTATATGTGAATTATAAGGAACCTGTTTAGTGTTAGGGTAAGTACATATTCCCTACAGTTTTCATTGTATTTCCATTCTGGGTGCCACAAACCCTACCATTAAATATGTTTTGCCCACTTAAAAACTGCTTTGTGGGGATGGCATGTCTTAATTGTTCCCAAGACAATGCCTAATGCAGTGCTGTGATGGGCCTTCCGTTAAACTAATAGGCAGGCAAGTTGCCGCCTGGCTTCAGCAGATTTTAAAGCGCTAATGAAACACACTGTACTAAACAAAAAAATCTTGTTATCAGAGGAAGAAAAATAAGATTCCAGAGAGCCTTTCTGTGTTTTAGCTTTTACAAATAAAAACAGACAACAAACGCATTTTACTGACGGACGGCAAAGCTTCTATTGTCTTTATACATAATATATTTTAGGCCTACGAACAGAGAAAGATTGGTGCCAAGTTTTCCAAAGCAACTAATTTGTACATAAAAATTATGCAGAGGAAGACAAAATCAGCTAGTTGCCCTTACAAATCAGGCAGTTGTGCCTGTAAAACAGGTAATGGCATATTTTGCACCAGCAATTACCTTTCTTGCACCTGTGAGTGCCTATTTTGCATATGTAAGTAGGTCCCCGTTTATTGCATTTAAAGCTGCCACCTCAGCTTCTTTAGGTAAACTTTATGTTTTTACTAAATGTCACTCTGAAACAAAAAGAGGGGGGCATTTCTATAGTGGGTTTATGTGTAGATGTGCACGTGTGTGCCTGTGTGTATGCTTTTTAAATAACTGTAAAATTGATGCTAACTTCATTTGATTTTAACTACTGTACCTTGCAGGGCCGTGTTCAGTGATATAAAATATTTCATTTTGGTTTTATGACATAAATGTCTAAATGTCCTGCTGCTGAGATGTATCAATCAAATCAAAGGTTCAAATTTAATATTATCCAGGTGCCAGGATGAGAGGGAAAACGATACTTCAGTTCACAGTCAACCGATACAGAATGTCTTCACAGTCAATAACAGGCTCCTGCATGTACCTCTTGTAAAGCCATTACTTCAGGGTTCATAAAGTGAGATGCAGCATTTCTGACAATTCTGCAGGGTTTTTCCCCTTATCTATATATAAAAAAACTGTTACTTGCATGAAGAAGGGAAAATATCAAATTCACTTTTCATAGGATCATTTTAGATAGGCATTATAAGCAATTAAAATCCACAGGGTTTCAAGGACAGTTCACAGCTTTTTGATAAACTGAAGCAAACCCCGAATCCATTTTTATAATCCCACCGCAAATAGTAGCGAGTCATTCTGAAGCTATCAAATTGAATGCCTGAGTACTTCTTACTGGCCTATTATTTATCATTAAATATCCAAGAGGGTGCACAAGACATGATCAACTCAGCAGACCACACCACTAGACACTGGTCCAGGAAGCAAAATTTCAAGCAAGAGTATCCAGTTGTATTTCATTACTTGCCAGCTTTATGGCAAATAGCATACTGTATTTGTCGATCTTCATCTAGCCGATTGTATGGGGAAACTTTATGATCATGAGGATAGATTTCAGACCTACGAGTGAGGAGGTCTGTTTCAAAAGCAGGGAAGGGAAAGTCTTGCTTCTCTCTTGAGGCTCTCTAGAAGTTGTGACATGATTGCCTAATGACCACAGAACTTCCGGCCCTTTTATAAGACAAGATTTGCCACAGATATATTGTAATATGTTAGGTTATAGTGAGAAAAAAAGAATATACTACTGTGATTTAGAAGCCGGCTACCAGAAGGAGGAATGATAAGCCTGAGACCACCAGATAACAAAAGGGAAGTAAGAAAAGGAGGGTTCTTTCCTCTCTCCAGACTATCTTTTGGCCAAGAGAAAAGGATTTGAAATAGTTTACCCTAGAAATTAAAGAAATAATAATTTTCTACATGTACAAAGCCATTCTTTTAAACTAGGTGTCATCAATTTCTTTTTATAAAGAGGCATAGTAAACATTGTAGGTTTGGGGGGCCATATGGTGTCATTGTTAACAACTCAGCTCTTCCATTATAGCAAAAAGCAGCCATAGACAATACAGAATGAAAAAGGGGGGAGCGGCTGTGTTCAATAAAATTTTATTTATAAAAACAGGCAGTGGGCCAGATTTAGTTTGTAGGCTGTAGTTTGCCTATACCTGCTCTAAATGAAAAACGAAAACAAACAAAAAATCTTATGGGTTTGAACAAAACCAATGTCTATAAAGGCAACAGGAAATGTTTGCCAATTTCAATATTCACATCTTCCTTCTTAAGGGACACCCATCTTGTGGGGGTGTTTATAGCTACAGTCAAGTGTGGGGTCCCTAACTCAAGTTTCATTTTTTTTTCCTTTTCAACATCATATCCTTTATTCCAATTGTTAACACCAGATAAACAGTGGTTAATTTTGTGTATATGTGTTTGGGTGGATGGGGGTAGTCATATAATAGGCACAACACTTTAGCTACTTGTACACAAAGAATACAGAACAACACACAAAAAAAACGTGAACGTTCTTAGAAAAAAAAATTCTATTTTTAATTTGAGAGAGAGAGAGAGAGAGAGAGAGAGAGCGCTAGCTCACACACACAAGTGGGGTAGGGGTAGAGGAAAAGAGAGGGAGAATCCCAAGCAGGCTCCATACTCAGTGCAGAGCCTGATGCAGGGCTTGATCCTACGACCCTCGATCATGACCTGAACTGAAATCGAGAGTCAGGAGCTCAACTGACTGAGCCACCCAGACACTCCTCTTAGAAATATTTTTGTAGAAAAGTATTTGAAAAGAAGAAAAACATTAATTCATTTAATTCATTAATTTGTGTGTTAAACAGGTAAAACAGCAAAAAAAGTCACCTCTTCTTTATTCCTTTTCTTCAAATATGAAGAAGGAGAAGGAAGAAAAGGGAAGGAGGAGGAGAGGTAACAACACCTAACATGTACCAAGCATTGTGCTACGTGTTTTTTGTGCACTAATTCTAGCAGATTTATTTCTAGCAAAACTGTGAATTTGGCTCTAGTACTAAAAGCCAGTTTATATACGAGGAAACTGAAGCTGATCAAGGGTTCAGTAACTTGTTCAGGGCTACCCAGCTAGTAAATGACAGAGCAAGAATGTTCTGGAATGCTTGATCAGTATTTACATGGCAAAGTATTTCTGAAGTCACCAATTCATATATCAAATTTAAAAACCAGAAAATATCAAATGAAGCAATAGAAGACCCATAATTTCTAATTTGAAAAAGATCTCATATTAAGTTGACTATAATTTCTCTTGGATACTATTTATATCCTAAGTTATAATCATACCCAGAAAAATACACATTACTTCTCAGAATTCCTGCTACAAGACGTCCCATGGGTAGGTAGCTTCACTGGATGACCCTTTTCAGACTCCCCTGACATGACAGTGACCTTTTACCTAGACTGGAGCCTATGAACTGTTACCACATGTCTCAATATAAGGTCTGATACCTAACTTCCACTTTTCTGTGTTAACGTGTGTGTGTATGTGTGTGTGTGTGTGTGTGTGTGTGTGTGTGTGTGTGTGTAAACTACCCTAACCCAACTCTACCCTACCACTTGGTCCTGTTCACCATACCTGTAAAGTATGCTCAGTACGATATTTTAGATTCTACTAATGCTATTCACCCTACTTGAAATACCTTTCCTCCATCCCAGTCCTCTCTGTGGATTCAAATCAATGAGTAGAAATAATAAATGGCTCTTTAAGCTTCTGCTCAAAATTGGCACCATCATTTCTACTCATATTTCATTGTCGAAAACTAGCCATATCGACAGGGGTACTGCATACTGCTCTGGAAGGAAACACTGTAAGCCCCATAGCAATAGGCAGGAAGGTCTAATATTTTCATATAGAAGGAGAAAATGAATATTTGAGAGTGATAAAATCAAAACCTAATAGAACAAAGAAATTGTGGCTAGGAAATGTGCCAGGGCGACATGGACAATCTGGTGAGTCTTACTGTCACTGCCACAACCTACACCTGTCACTCAAATCCATTTTATTTCTTCTTCCTACACATAGAATACACTTGATCTCTCTCCAGGGGAGACATTCTGAAGTCCCATGAAGTCATTGCGTCCAACTCAAAGGCCAGGAGTGCCAGGATTCTCCATCCGGTTCAGATGTGGTTTCTCTTGTTCTGGACACCCACACTAAAAGGAAAAAGAAAAGTCAAAAACCTCTCCACACCACCCTACTACCACACATAAGAACAGGAACAGGAACAAGATAGACACTTTAAAAATGGAAGGATGATATGGTATTTTCCTAGGGCTGTCATAACAAAATACCACAGACTGGGGGGCTTAAACAACGTACATTAATTTTCTCACAGTTATGGAAGCTACAAGTTCCAAATCAAAGTGCTAACAGTGTGGCTTCTTCTGTCCTTGACTTGCAGATAGCCACCTTCTTGCTGTGTCTTCATGTGGCCTTAACACTATGCACATACATCCGTGGTATCGGTGGGTTCAGATTTCCTCTTCTTAAAAGGACAGCAGTCAGCTAGGAATAGAGCCCACCTTAACTGCCCCATTTTAAAGTAATCACCTCTTCAGCTGCGCCTGGGTGGCTCAGTAGATTAAGCATGCTACATGGCCTCAGGTCATGATCTCACGGTTGGTCAGTTCGAGCCCTGCATGGGACTCTGCGCTGACAGCTCAGCACCTGGAGCCTGCTTCTGATTCTGTGTCTCCCTCTCTCTCTGCCCCTCCCTTGCCTACGCTCTGTCTCTCAAAAATGAATAAATGTTTAAAAAGTTTTTTTTTAAATAATCACCTCTTAAAGTTTCCACCTTTGAATACAGTCACATTTCACATGCTGGGAGTTAACATTTCAAGTGTGAACCTGATGGGAGACAGGATTCAGCCCATAATAAATGGGAAACACACAGCACTTGTAAACTGTAGGCCTTTTACTCTGGGGTGGGGAGGTTCCTTGATAAGAACCTGATTCTAGTGTGGAAGAAAATTTTTGTCCATTGTTCTCTATGGCTCCTGAAGCCATCTGCAAAATATTCTTCCTTTATCATTGTCCTGCTGGGTACATCTTTAATAGCCATAGGAGAAGAGGCCCTCCTTGGTAACCATAGAGCTCTGCAGCCCACCTCTTTCTTTGGGAAGATATGGGACCAAAGGTGGTTTGGAAATTTCAAATAGTCAAAGACAGTCAAGATTTTTATTGGCAGCACATTTTCCTTAAAAACATACCAGGCTTATAATCTCTTTGTTCCAATAATATGTGCATCCAAAGTTATTTTCAAGATATTGTTCTCAGATCTACTTTATTTCCTAACTTTGTAATCCCTATAACTGCCGTTCTCTCTCCCACTGCCCATATCTCTCTCTGTCTCTTTCTGTACTAGGCAGGATTCTAAAATGGCCCCCAAGATTACCAGCCCCTGAAGTACATGTCCTGGATATGTACGCTCCTTGAGTGTGAGTGAGGCATCTAAAAATGATAGATGTCATTTCTGAAATAAAGTTATGTTATATGATAAAGGTGGAAGAATTTTTATAGATGTAATTATGGTTCCTAATCTTGTGGCTTTGAGTTAATCAAAAGGGACATTACCCTGGGTGGGCCTGGCCTAATCAGTTGAACCTTTAAAAGAGGGTCTATAGATCAGGCAAATGAATCAGCAGAAGCTGTCTCTCTTCTGCTGGCCCTGAACAAGAAAATTGCTATGAGTTCTACAGATGCAACGAAATGAATTCTACCAACACTATGTGAACTAGAAGAGAACCCCGACATCAGATGCGACCACTACCCCAGCTGATACCTCGATTGCATCTTTGTGAGAAAAAGGATCCAATTAATTCATGCCCAGACTCCTGAGCCACGGAAGCTATGAGACAACTAAGTGGATATTTTTGTTTTCTTAACAGCTTTATTGAGATATAATTTATATACCATGAAGCTTTGAACGTAGCTCTAACCCAGTACATTTGTGTAAGTTGTTACATAGCAATGGAAAAAGAATACATTCTCTTTCAAGAAAATGACAGTTCTTTTAAGGCTTTTATAACTAAATGGGAAGACTAAAGTTATTTTGAGTTTTGGCCCTCGTCATTTTCCTGAGGTGGTAACTTTTATTAGACATTTGATCCTCAAAGCCTTTATTAATACTATTTCTTACCGAGGAAGTCTAGAAGCAGTAGGCTTTTCCAACCCTAAAAGGCCACATCTCTGAGCCACGTATTTCCTTTCATTCCTGCTACAAACCAGACAACGCTTTCCTAAGCAAATCTCATTATTATAATACCTCACCACACAGAGTCAACAGATACTAAGATACACTACCGATGTTTTCTTTTCCAATACCGTGACATGGAGCTCCTGGCTCAGTGTTCATTTACAAGGTCTGCTTCCCAAATTACTGCAGACAGTTTTCTGTAATGATCTGTCACTGTAGAACAAGGATCGCCTTTTCCCCCCTACCCTCCAATATCTATTTCCTTATTGCCTTCTCTCAAGTATTATACTTGAGAGGTAGTTAGCATATTCTGGATTTGGATGATGGCCATCCCCCACTTCTGCTATGAATTTCTGAATAGGTCCTGATGGGCTAGACTAACTCCAAAAATTTCAGAGGCTTAATACAAAAAAAGTTTGGTGAGGTTTTTGCCCAATTAAAATCCAGTAGGGCTGAGCAACCATCTTCCATCTTGTAGCTCCCCGTTGAGAATTTACGGACATTAGGATCACATAGCAGAGGTGGAGAGAAGTGCGGGAGGCACATTGGCTCTTAACTGCCTGGACCTGAAAGTGACACATTTCACTTCTACTCACAATCCATCAGATAGACCTAGTCACATGGCTCCATTCCAAATTAAACAAAACAGGGAAGTAAGAGAGCAATCGGAATATTTGGTGATCCTAGTCTCTGCCATAGGAGTTGAAACATGTTATGTATACTTTTCTAGTTTATCAGTTTCACTGTTGATTCCATATAAGTATTAGGGAGGGAAAGCAGGGGTTTCAGAAAAAAGAATCAAGAAGCAAGCAGAGCAGAACCAGGGTATAAGCAGAAAAGAAGGAGGAAATTCTAAATGAAGAAGGGAAAAAGGAGAAAAGTAATGAATCAACTTATCCATATTTTGTTAAAGCCCTTCTGAGGCGAATGTGTTTCTTTCAGGAACTGAACATCTTCTTGTCTCCAAAGAGTCCCTGCAGTTACCTGCTTTTCTTCCACGTGCTGAAGAATTATTGAAAAATTCAAATCGTGCTTCACTTAAGCACAGTGGTGCAAGGTTAATTAGATGTACCAGTATAAAGTTTTATAGATTCACCTAAGTGTACCTGCTATACTTGTGAAGGATAATATCGCATGCCACAGCTGCACAGTAGCATTTATAAGATAATATAAATAACTGCTACAGAGATTTTTTTTATACAAGCGTAGTTATCATAAGTATCACATTGAGCTTTCAGCAAATCACAAAGCTTTATATTGAACATTTCTCTTTGGATAATACCAACTGGAGCTCTCATTTTAAGAGAGTGGCTCACTTCAGTAAACTCCCAGGCTCAGTTTGAATCAAAACAATGACAAAAAACCTGGAGGAACAAGTGAGAAAATTTCATTAAACATCCTAATATTATTGTCTTTAAACACTGAAATGTAAACGTTTAAAGATTTATAAATTGCAGCTCTTTTGCTGACTTTTTGGTTCTCCATTGCATCACACAAAGCGTAGACGCTATAACCACACAGACTACAAGCATTTTATTAAATTGAATGAGGGCACGCTTCAGTAGAAAAGATCATTAGACTAGAATTCAGGATCACAGCGTTTTAACCGCAGAACTGTCAATCTGGTTGTATAAACTCCTGCAGGTCACTTCACTTTCTCTGGTCCTGATTTTTCTCATCTTTAAGATGAAAGTATCAGTGCCTTTCAAGCTTTCCCCGAAGGTTCTAGGAGCGTCTTTGTGGTAGGCTGAATATTGGTCTTCCAAACATGCCCATGTCCTAATTCCTGGAAACTATGCGCACGTCACGTGACATAACAAAAGGACTTTACATATGTAGTTAAGGTTAGGAACCGGAATGTAAAGGGAGGAGCCTGCATTATCCAGGTGGGCCAAATCAGTCGCCTGAGCCCTCAAAAGCTCTTTTAGCTAGAGCCGCAGAGACAAGTGAGATGTCACAGAAAAAGAAGCCAGCAAGATTCCAACTCAGAGAAGAGCTTGGCCTACCTTGACTGGAGTGAGGTCAGGGCTTCGTGGAAAACCATGGCAAAGAATGCAGAAAGGCTTGTGGAAGTAAAACAAGCCCTTGCCTGACATTTGACGAGGGAAGAAGGACCGTAGTTCCACACATGAAGAGAGGGTTATTCCAGCACGGACTTGAATGAGTCTGAAAGCAGATTCTTCTCAGAACCTTCTGATAAAAGCCCAGTTGCCCAACACCTTGGTTTCCGTCTTACGAAGCTCAGAGCTTCTGACCTACGGAATTGTGTGATAATCCGTAAGGGTCGTTGTGGTAAGTCACCGTATTTGTGGCTATTTGCTATGATGACGACAGAAAGCTAACACAGTATTCAAAAGCAATCACTGCACACAGGAATGTTTTTGAAATCTCATGCACTATCCAAAACAAACCATGTGAATGTTGCATAAAGCATAATATAAAACAGTGTGGTTTAGCCCCACAATAATGTTTCAAATTCCCGCTGATTAAAACAAAACATATTTGTTGTATATCATCACGTAAATTTTCAAACTTAAAGTTTCAAAAATTCTGTACCTTAGAGTAACCCAGGCACCTCACTGTACTAAAATAGGACGACAAATTCCAGTTTGAGAAATAAACAATCAGGTGGCCTTCAAAGTCTCTCACGGTGCTATTATTTTAATGTAATTGTATGAAACTAGTACTAAAATAGGTGTAAGTTGAAGGACACGTATAAATATGATATGGTTTATTTACAACAGAGAGCAGGACATGGGACACTATAGTTTCAGGATAAGTGGCCAAATAACAAAGGAATTTACATTTATGGCCCACTTGCAAGCAATGTTTAGCTCTGCCAAGTATCTTAGCTACATGGAAGCTGTATTTCTCCAGATTATCTGATCTGAATTATACCCAGACCCAGCCAAGTCAAACTGGGAATATTATTTAATGCAAGATAGAATGGCAATAATGTAACCAAGGTACACATTATGCTCCTGGACTACAAATTGTAGCAGATTTTGTTTTAATGCGTTATTAAATAAAAACCCAGGAATATGTAGGCTTCATGGCACCAAAACTATTGTGTGGTTGCACCCATAGCTATAACTGTCCATCTGCGGTATGGGAGAAAAGAAGGTTAGTATAAAATGGAAAAAGGCAGGTAAAGTAGAGCAGGTATAAATAATGATTTGACATGGAAATACAAGTTATCATAGTAAATGATTTGGAGCAGTTCTTAATATGTTTAGATCAATTTAAGAGGGACAAATATCCGGATAAGTAGGATTTGATATTAACAAAGAAGTGTCACTTTACAAGTGAGTATGGGAGGCAGGAGATTATGCATGTGTCTTTATTAGCAAGAGGGGTATTATTTACTCATATCAGAACTCCGACACATACACGTCTTTTTTAAAATGGAAACATACTAGACACATAACATTACATTAGCTTCGGGTGTACAACACAGTGAATCAACAAATCTATACAATGATCACCATAAGTGTAGCTATCATCTGTCACCATATGATGTTATTATAATACCATTGACTGTATTCCCTATTCTGTACCTTTCATCCCTGTGACTTTTCATTCCATAACTGCAAGCCTTTACCTCCTACCCCCTTAACCCATTTTGCCCATACCCGCATCTTTTCCCCTCTGGCAAACATTAATTTATTCTCTGTATTTATAAGTCTGTTTCAGCTTTTTGTTTTGTTCGTTTATCTTGTTTTTTAGATTCCACACATTAGTGAAATCATAAGGTATTTGTCTTTCTCTGTTTGACTTATTTCACTTAGCATAATACCCTCTACATCCATCCGTGTTGTAGCAAATGGCACAATCTCACCCTTTTTATGCCTAAATAATACTTAGTTATGTTTATTATATATTCATTCATCCATTGATGGACACTTGAGTTGCTTCCATATATTGATTATTATGAATACTGCTGAAATAAACATAGGGGTGCATATATCTTTCTGAATTATTGCTTTTGTTTTCTTTGGGTAAATACCCAGCAGTGGAATTACTGGATTGCATGGCATTTCTATTTTTAATTTTTTGAGGGAACTCCTTATTGTTTTCTACAATGTCTGTACCAATTTATATTCCCATTAACAGTGCGTGAAGGTTCCCTTTCCTCCACGTCCTTGCCAACACTTGTTATTTCTTGTCTTTTTTATTCTAGCCATTCTGACAGGTGTAAGATGATATGTCATTGCAGTTTTGATTTGCATTTCCCTGATGATTTGTGATGGTGAGCATCTTTTCATGTGTCTGTTAGTGATCTGTACGTCTTCTTTGGAAAAATGTTTATGTGGGTTGTCTGCCCATGTTTAATCAGATTGGGGTTTTTTGGTGTTGGGTTGTGTAAGTTCTTTGTGCATTTTGGATATTAACCTCTTATTGGATATATCATTTACAAATATCTTATCCCATTCAGTAGGTTGCTTTTTTTGTTTTGTTGATGGTTCCTTTGGCTGTGTAAAAGCTTTTTATTTTGATGTAGTTCCAACAGTTTATTTTTGCTTTTGTTTCCCTTGCCTGAGGAGACATATCTAGAAAAATGTTGCGAAGGCTAATGTCAAAGGGGTTACTGCCTATGTTTTCTTCTAGAAGTTTTATGGTTTCAGGTCTCACATTTGGGTCTCTCATCCATTTTGAGCTTATTTTTGTATATGTTGTAAGAAAGTGGTCTAGTTTCCTTTTATTTTGCATATAGCTGTTTTCTCAGGCCTTTTACTGAAGAGACTGTCTTTTCCCTGTTGTATATTGTTGGCTCCTTTGACATAGATTAATTGACCATGTCAGTATGGGTTTATTTCTGGGCTCTCTATTCTGTTCCATTGATCTATGTATCTGCTTTTGTGCCAGTGCCATATTGTTTTGATTCTTATAGCTTTGTAGGATCTCTTTAAATCTAGGATTGTGATACCTCCAGTTTTGTTCTTCTTTCTCAAGACTGATTTGGCTATTTGGGGTCTTTTGTGGTGCCATACAAATTTTAGGATTGTTTATTCTAGTCATGCAAAAAATACTCTTTCTACTTTGGTAGGGATTGCATTGATCTGAAAATTGTGGGTAGTATGGACATTTTAACAAAATTAATTCTTAACCCATGAGGATGGTATGTCTTTCTATTTGTTTACAATACATACATATTTTAAAATCCAGATATAGGTATAAAATATTATTGAGTAAAATATGCATCACTACACACATTAGTGTAACTGGATAACTCCCACCAAAACACAGATTATAATAAAGCTATATTTTATAATTAAGTAATTTAAAAATTGTTTTAAGTGTATTTATTTATTTTGAGAGAGTGAGAGAGAGCACAACTGGAGGAGGGGCAGAGAGGAGGAGAGATAGAATCCCAAGCAGGCTCTGTGCCATCAGCACATGGACTGATGTGGGGCTCAAACTCACAAACTATTTGATCACGAGGTGAGCCGAGATTAAGACGCTTAACTGACTGTGCCACCCAGGCTCCCCTAAGTAAGTAATTAAAAAGAAAAAAAAGAACAGCTATTAGAAGCCATGAACAACTCAAGACAGCTATCTAACTATCCTCTCCTATTTGCAAAAAATTCCAACTTTTTATGAGTATGCACATACGATAATGTGCAGTAATTTGCAACATTACACAAATTATGCAGCAAAAAGATTTCTTAATGTAATTTTGATTCAAGCTTTCAATAAACACTATTATTGTACAAATTTTAGTAACTTTTTAGTTTACTGAATAGCAGATAAGAGTTAGTATATTTTTTAAGAAATCTTTGAAATTGCATTATATTTTCATTTACCCACATGAACCAGAGAAAGGAATTGTATGTATTGATTTGGTTTCTTTCCCATTAAAAGAATCCTGGTTATTAGCCAATTGGTATTTCTTAGGCCACGTTTTGAGAATTAGAATATTCAAGAAAACATCAAATAATTATAATTATAGTAGATTTGATAAAAACCAAGGAATTCAAATCATATTCTAAAATATAATATTAATACTTTCTGTTTAACCAAATTTATTAAACTTTTGGATTCTGTATAACTTTCTGTAGCAATTTTCTACAATAACAATACCAATGGCAAGATTCACATGTATCTAATAGAACTAGATATGCCTGAGAGATTCAGTCCCTTCTAATTTACTATAGTCTGGCTATCCTGATCTGTTAGTAGAAGAAAATGTGCAATTAATATTGTTTGGTCTTCATGATGAAGATCTCATGTGCAGCACTAGATATGCCAAAAAAAAGAGCTTCTTTTGGTCCTATTTAATCTTACCTCACTGATGAAAACCAATATGCACAATAATAAGAGGAAAAGTTACCATAGTAAAGAATTTCAGGTTTTTAAAGTAAAATTTTCAAAAATTTAGCAGGTATCAGTACTTTCTAAAACTAGCTATTGCATCAAAGCTAGAAAACTGGAATTATTAAATAAATAAAAAGAGATGGCCATAATATGTACATATCATCCAAATCAATCAGATTTTCTGTGGAACCAAGTAGAAGTGGGTCTAGAAATCTCAAAAACATAACTGTATGGAATAATTCCCTTCTGAAACACATTAATGGTTATGCAATAAGCTGTCAAAGGGCACCAAGGAATATAAAATTGCTGGGGTGCCTGGGTGGCTCAGTCAGTTAAGTGGCCAACGTCTGCTCAGGTCATGATCTCGCAGTTCATGGGTTCAAGCTCCACGTTGGCTCTGTGCTGACAGCTCAGAGCCTGGAGCCTGCTTCAGATTCTGTGTCTCCCCCTCTCTCTGCCCTTCCCCTACTTGTGCTCTGCCTCTCTCTCAAAAATAAATAAACATTAAAATTTTTTAAATAAAATTGCCAGTATATATGTGTTGTATACTAATAATTTAATACTATAGTATTATGTTAATAATATGTATAAATCAATAACATAGATACCCTAAGACACATTTCATGGACTCAACCACACAAACTTATGGGTAATATTCAACCCTGATATTTACAACTGGTAGACCACTAGGAGGGAAAAATGCTTTCATTTATTAATTACTTATCTCCTGGGTTACAAAGCCACTCAGAGAGTATTGAGAGAGCAATTTTGATATTCTTCCTACATATACTATATTATTTAGTAACTTTTAGTTCAGTGCAGATCATGCCAAAGCAGGCAACAAATATACCTCAAGATGCAAATGTGTTCCTGTTCCATAATTCACACTTTTTTTTTTTGTACATTGCATTGGTGATGTGATACAACTTTTCCCTGGCATTGGCAGTCAAGTCAGCCCATTCTGTACATTCAAACAATGTGGTTCCCAAATTACGTCATTCTCCTGATATTCTCATATCATTTACTTTTTCCTTCCTTTTCTCTTCGCAGGTTTCACCACATTTGGCATATTTTCTTGTTCTGTTAAACTAGATCTTCAACATCAGTGAGCCTCTTGTTACTCCTTCCTGAAGAATATATTCCCAGAGACTCATCACAAACTCATAATCCCAGTGTCTAAGGGTATACTTAAAGGAACTCATAGATTGAGAACTAAATTGAAAACAATATCACTTATGTAAATATATTCTATATGCAAAGCTCTATACTCAAAAAAATTATTAGCTCACCAAGCTGAGTTTATCTAACTTGATCCTATTAGCACTTAGACAATCCCACAATCACTTACTCTGATGCCAAAATATATGTAAGTGAAGATCTGGTATTAAGAAAAATCTCCTTTTCACTATCTAGTACTTTGAAATAACATTTTCTTTCTGTCCTCATTATCTGGTGCCATATTTGTTTAGCCAACCATATCAGTGTATACTATGCATAGAACCCTTTTTTTAATTCTTAAAGTTATTTTAGAGTTCGGTTATTACATACCGTACCGTATAGTACACTTATCTTTAGTATAAAGTTTGGTGACTTTTTATACTTGTATACATAACCTGTGTAACCATCACTTTATCAAGATATAGAATATTTCTGGCATCTCAGAAGGCTTTCTTGTATCCATGCCCGTTGATACTCCCACAATTCTAACTAGTATCTCTATGGTTTATCTCACCAGTTCTTGAATTCCACATGGATATCCTCATGCATTCTTCTCTGCAGAACCTTTAACACATTCTGGTGCAATAATAAGAAGACCAGTGCAATTAGACTTTCCCTTTGCTTTCCTCCCCAGAGCTTCACCGTGGCCTCCAGGAAACCACTCAGTTGTATCCAGCTTTGCAGACATGTTCACCCAGTACTTGATAATATGGCAGTTAATGCAAAGAAGCTTTACCTGTTTCTCACTTTGGGGAAGCCTCTAATTATACCTTTCCAGGAAATAAATTACTTTAGCTTATTGGACTTTACTAGCAGGATTTTAAATAAGACACATTGATCAGAACAGGAAACATGTTTAAAGGGAAGGGAAATTTGGATATCATGTTTCTGTGTACTGGAAATAATGAAGCGTACATCAATTTTCTTGGTGAGGTGAGGGTCGGAGACAAATAGGAGAAAGACCAGTTAAGCCCAAATGAATCACCATTAGTGGGAAAAGAGGGCAGGTAGATCCTAAAGAAGAGATATGCAATGAGTATGGTATTTTGAAAGGTATGAGAAGCAAGAAATTACAATGTCATTAAAATTAAGTAAAAAAGGAGTAATGAGTAGAAAGGGAGGTTGATGAAATAAAGTGCACTAGAAAAAGCGAGTAGAACAAGGCCGCCGAGGGGGCTGTGAATTTGTCCCGAAGGAATTGACCGGCAGCTTACTGGGGACAGTTGAGGTAGAGAGTCATCATGGCAGCAAAACTGCAATGCACTAAGAAGGCGTTAGTGGGGAGGAAATACAAATATTTGTTTAAACAATACAGTAACAAGTTATGCTTTATTAGAGAGGAACAGGGATTAAATGATAGTTGAAAAAAATATGGTGAACAATTTCCTATGGAAACAGCAAGGCTGTGCTGAAGCTTACAAAGCTGGAGAGAAAGCATTATACAGGAAGGGAGAAGTTGGTGGCACCAGTAAGGGAGGGGGAAGCTTTAGCTCCTCCCTCAGAAGGGAAGAAAGGAGAATGCAAGTGAAAGTTTTCAACATTTTCAGTAATGGCAATACAGATGCGAGGAAAAAGAAAGGAGATGGCCATAATGAAAAAGGAAATCACATTTTGATATATTTTGTTACCGCTCCCAAATTAAGGTTTCCCAAAGTTGTTACTTTCAGGGCTAACAAATATTCAACAAATATCTCACAAATATTTCACAAACACCATGCATCAGACATTTCCCTACATACATGTCCTGAACATGCATATCCTTGCCTGGAAGAACCATTGTTTAGAAGGCAAAAGTACACAGAGGAAAACAAAGTAAAAATAACATTTATGTGAGTATTCTCATCTATATGATTTCATTTGAATCTCAAAATAACTTTAGGAGATAGAGAAGATAACTTCAGATGAAGAAACTGAAAATGAAAGAAATAGAGTAAGTGTCAAAACTGCATAGTTAATTGAGACCCAGACCCCAGACTTCTGGGTATTAGCTGGGGCCATCTCCCTGAAACCTACAAGTCTGTAGTAGATTTGTCTGTGGATGTGCTTTCTTCACTTGTTCTCTGGCAGCTTGGGCCCTGACTTAGAAGTCAATGGTACCTTCACCAATTCCATTTTCTGAACATGTAGTTGGATGATACATGACTATTACATTTCCCAAGGAAAAGGGGATTTGTGGCCATAACACCTTTATGCAAATTCCACCCAAGCAGCTCAGAGTTTTGAGACTTTACATACAAAAAGGTATGGGAAGAGGGTGAGCAGAATATCTTGTAAAAAATCTGTTAAGTGGATAATCCAGATATTATGAGTGTTACATTTTGTTTTTGTTTTTATCATCTCTATTGCCAGCTTTGACCTACTTATAAAAGAGAAAAGGGAGTTCAGTTCATCTCTTATCGGATTTGCTGAAATTGATCCTGCCTTCTTTTGTCTTGGTTGTACATACCACTTTTTTCTCTATTTAGGCTCATTTTGAGAGTTTGTCACAACATTTCTCTATGATGGATTTGCCTCTTCTTGCCTTATTGTCTCATATCTATATATGGACTCTAACTATTGATAGGGCATTTTCCTTTTCATTCATTCCTCCAGGAATGAATTGGACAGTTCTATCAATGAAAAAAAAAAAAAACCCCAGAAATTATTTTGGACCTATACCATGAAATAGGCAATTGTATTACATTATGAAAGAAATATTAGAACAATAGTTGTATACTAAAAAGATACTTTCTTGCATCATATGGAAGTTATTGTAGTTCCTGCAGTTCATCTTTCCCACATATTTAGTTTTATTCTCACACTCTTTCTGTGATGTAGAAAGGTTGAATGTGATCTTCATTTATAGATAAAGAAAACAAGATATGAGGAGTGATTTGTTGATAGCCATACTAACAGAGGAAGAAATTTCCACCAAGAGTCCCAGACCAAGTAGAAGGAGGGAAAAAAAGAAGCAGAGGAAAAAAAGGTCTTTTGACTACAAATTCTATTATTTTTTACATCACAAAAAAATACAGTGGATTGATATCGCAGCCACGATCCAAATTTGTTTAAGTAAAGTATTCTTCAAAGAGACTGGATGGAATTACCCAGTATAAATGTATATATCCAGTATATACCAGTATATATGATATGAGATTATCATCTTTCTTATGATAATAAATTTCCTTCCAAGAAACAAAACAGATGAACATATGGAAAAAGGGGTAAGAGAGAAGAAAGGTTAACAAACTACAAGAGATTCTTAATGATAGAGAACAAACTGAGGGTTGATGGATGAAGGTGGGTAGGAAATGGGCTAGTTGGGTGATAGGTTTTAAGGCAAAAATTTGTTGTGATGAGCACTGGGTGTTTATGTAAGTGATAAATCACTAGATTCTACTTCTGAAACCAATATTTCCCTCTGTGTTAACTAAAATATTTTAAAAAGACAAAATTAATTTTTTTTATAAAGGAAGATAATACTACATAAGATAACTTCAATTCAGGTCTTTCCATGGCAGGACCTTTCCACTGTAATATCTTTCATACCTTTCCCCAGTCCACACTCCATGCTATTCCATCACTTCAACATTTGTTTCAATGTTTAGAACACAGTGGCTCCTCAGCAAAATTCAACTGCTTGACTGCATTTATTTTCCTGCCATTTTCTGTTTACTACCTACTAACTTGAGAGCTTCAGGTCATGGACCTGCATTCCCCTGGCCAGACTGTTAGTGGGATTTTTAACACTAGAAAGGAAATCATTATGCAATACATATTTTTGCCCAATCTTCTAGAAACCTTGAGCCATTGAAGAAAGTAACTAATATGACCTTCTTAGTGATTCCACTCCCTTTGCCATGAATTTTATTAGTGAAAAGATTCTTTAACATGGAAGGAGAGGTAAATATCACTTCATCCAATCCTTTCAGTTTAAAGATGAGGGAATGAAGGTCCAGATAGGTTAAATAATCTGTTCAAAGGCATTCAATTTTTTAAATGGTATTTCTTTAATGAGTTTATGCCATTTTTAAAAAATTGAGATATAATTGAAATATAATATTGTGTAAGTTTAAGATGTACAATGTGCTGATGTGATACCTTTATATATTGTGATATGATTACCACTGTACTCTAGCTAACATCTCCATTACATTATATAATTATCAGTTCTTTTTTTGTGGTGAGAACATTTATTTAGTCTCTAAGCAACTTTGAAGTGTACAATTCAATATTGTTAAATATAATCTCAAGAACTTATTCATCTTCTCACAGCAAGTTTGAAACCTCAGTTCCCCTAACCCCTAGTCCCTGCCAACCACCATTCTACTCTCGGTCTCTACAAGTTTAATTGTTTTAGACTCCACATATAAGTGATAACCATGCAATATTTGTCTTTCTCCGTCTGACTTATCTCACTTATCGTAATGCCCTCAAGTTGTATCTCTTGTCTTCCCACTAGTGCTATTGAGTTGAGCGTGTTACAGTATGACGATGATAACTAGATTGTAGGTTCAATTTCTTCATCATAGTCTGCATATCCCCAGGCCCACCTGTACATCTTAAAATCACAAGCTTGATGGAAGTTGGCTTGTGGCTCTCAGTATACAAGTAAAGATAAGTTTATCATCACCAGTGGATGAGAAAAGGCAAAGTACTGCTTGCTGAAGGTGCCATTAAAATTCTGCACAAAGGGCATCATATGTAAAGGTTGAATCTCACATAGAAAAATTGTGCATTGCCTATGTTTGTAACTTACATAGATTATTGGAAATATTAAATGAACCTTATCCTTTCTCCCAACTAAGTAAAAGCATAAGGATGGTAAACTATAAAAAAGGTGTTTTAGAATATATTTACCAAGACTGGATCATGAGCTGAAGGATATGGTCTATAAGGATTGGTGAAGAACATCTCATGGCCTAGAATGATATAAAAAAAAGTCTATAATTGAAGTGAAAAGCAATTGCCTCAACATTGTGGCATGTGCAG
This sequence comes from Panthera tigris, assembly GCF_018350195.1. Lineage (NCBI taxonomy): Eukaryota > Metazoa > Chordata > Mammalia > Carnivora > Felidae > Panthera > Panthera tigris. The sequence goes on from NC_056662.1 coordinate 75,733,129, forward strand.
AGTAAACTTCACTTATATTATTCAAACAAGATTGTACTTCATAACCATCTTATGATCTTAAGTACCTTGCAACACGATCTCTGACACCATGTATGATAATGAGGTATAAGAGGCCTGTATATCTGGGTAATTTCAGAATGTGAAGATATTATGAATGTGAACCTCTGGGTTAGATCAAAATATCTGCAAATATATGAATTTATATCTAGCAATTCTCAAGATTCATTGAAATGACAGAAAAATATAAAAATAAAAGTGAATCAATAATCATACTAGGAAACTAAGAAAAATGCTATCATCAGATTCGATGAACTTCTGGAAATTATAATGCAGATGAAATCTAACTGATGGTAAAACCAAACAATGCTGAAGAACCAGAGATAAACACCGAATAAAAAGTTAATTTTCCCACAGGACCCAAGATTCCAAACCATAAAAGAGTATCTCCTATATTAAAAAGAAAAAAGGTTACAATCAGAAAGATGCAATTAGAATTATTCTTGAACATTAGAAATGTGCATATCACAACTTGTAGACAAAACAATAAAGGGGCTGACTTTTTTCCACTAGGAAAATGTTAGCAATCTGGAATATCAATCTGGATATTCCCAAAATGTAGGACAAAAAGACTAAAATAAATTTATGGAAGAAAAGTAAGGGAAAAATAATTTATTTTCAGAATCAGAAACATGAAAAGGTAGAGTAAAAAATATAGTCAAGGAAATGATAGAAGCATATTTCCCTGAACTTAAAAAAGATGATTTATCAATTAGAAAAGAGGCTTTGAATGTTTTAGAGGAATAAAGATGGAACCATTTAAAAATCTATCAATACCAGTAGTAAAGAGAAAATGTCATGAATTTCAAAGGAAAAAAGAGAAGTTACCTGCAAGGAATAAAAAAAGACTTTTATGTGTCTTCTCAGTTATGTATGGAAAATAATAGAGCACTGCTTAAAATCCTGAGAGACAGTTGTCAAATCCAAATTTCTGTATTCAAAAAAAACTATCATTCAAATATAAGGTCAAAAAAGCATTTTAAGGGATAATAAATCTCAGGCACCATCTGTAATTCTCAAGAATGTCCTTCAGCTAAGTGAAAATTAAATTCTAGAAAGTAGAAATCCAAGATATAAAACACATAATGAGCAAAGATACTGAAACTTGTAATAAACTGACTATTGATAATATGGTGGTGGATATGATTTATTAGACAAAGATGCATAGAATAGATGAGGTATAATAGTAAGAAAAGCCACTGAAAGAAAATTCAGTCTGATTTCAACAAAATGGTTTGATGATGGAAAATATGAGAGGAAAATATTGAATTACAACACAGATCCTATGTGGCTAAAAGAAAAGACTACTAATGCTGGTCATTTTCTGTACTTTAATGGAAAATTCTGCTTAAACATTAAAATTTTTCTTGCAATTAGTTGTGTCAGTTGAGAAAGAGCCTAGACAGTGCTGTGGTAATAAAACCCAATGTCAGTGGCTTAAGCATGATAATAGTCACTCAAGAACCCAGGCTGACCAAGCCTGTATCATCCCCGAAGCCATCACCTCAAGATGAGATACTGAGGGTTCACTCTGCAGAGAAAGAGAACATGGAGGGAGAAAGGAGAGAGGGAAAGCGTGGGAAACCAAGTACCGGCTCTAAATGTTACAGTACGTAAGTCACATAGCTCTGCTCACCCTCAAAAAGGTGAGGAGGTGTACTCCTACCTGTATTGGTAACCACTAATAATGTCTACCATAAGAGACTAGAAATTAAGGATGGAACCTCCCAAACTCTATACAAAATATAATGCAAAAATGTCATGAATCTAGTAAAAATCTGGAAAGAAAAAGAGAAAGAACAACAACACAGAAAATATGTAGTCTGTTGTTAGAAATAATGCCCAATATATCAATGATCATACGAATGTGAATGCCCCCAAATGAAGAAAAAAATACTGATTGGTTACTGAATAATTAAAGAAAAGTCAGTCACATTTTCTTCCTGAGAGGTCCAGGTAAAACGACACCAAAAGTTGAAAATGAACTGATGAGAAAAATAATAGAAGTATGCTAAAATAGAAAGAGGAAGAGGAGGAGGAAAAGGAAGAGAGAGCAGGCATGGTAATATTTGACACTAGACAATTTGAAATGCATGGCAGAACAAACTAAAGGGAGCAGAGAGGATTCACACTGATTAGAGGTTAGAATCCAGCAAGACTCTATAAGGAGTTAGAATTTTTAATACACCATAAAGCAAATAATCAAACCATATGAGGCAAAACAAGTAGAATTTGGCATGATTAAAACCAAACAGAACTCAAGGACACACATATAGTAATAATATAGAGGATTTGGGTGACAGAATACCTGATGTGCATATGTCTGAGTGGATGCATATAATGTTTCATGTTAATACTCAGGAAAATGTATAGACTTAACTATTTTCCTTCTAGGAAGGGCAAAATAATTAAAAAGGAAAAAAAGCCATACTATTAGAGAAATTTCAGTAACTTCCCATGTCCAAAGATATGGAAGCTAGGAATAATGTTAAAGGTGGCACTATGCTTTTTATGATGTGTCTTAACCTCCATTCTGTCAATCAAATAGATTGACATGAGATTGACATGAGATTGACATCCCAACTCCATGTATTTTCATATTCTCATTGTAATTTTTAAAATATTGAATATTTGGGGACAATTCTTATTTAATCTATATAAGGGTTTTTAAAACATTATTAATGTATTACTCTTATTTGGGAGATACCAATTAACAAGTCCACTAGCTTTTATATGTAGATGTATTTTCATTATTTTACTAGTCAATTAGTTTTACTATATTCAGAAGACACAGAATTCCAGATAATTATCACCATCACATTATTTTCTAAATTACAACTTTTGTTTTAAAATCTAAGTTCACTGCTCAAGGTATGTCAAAAATGAACTGACAAGGCCAAAAATAAAAATGCCTACAGGACAAGACAGGTGAGTGACGCAGGTCAGCTCTAAGACAGTACAGTGGTAAGGACTCTGGAAAACTGAATGCGGGCATCTAGTCTTAGAGGGAAGGGCGACCATTTCTCAGCTCCAGCCAATTGTCACCATGTAAAAATCAGGCCCATGTGGCCACATTTTCTAATATACCAAGAGAAGCTGGAAGTCAGAATTTCTATGTAAAATTAATGTGGTAAAAAAATTGATACAATTTTTCAAATGCTACACAAGGAAAAAAGTGCACAGGATCTAGATTGAGCTTATAGGCTGCCAGTTTGAAACCTGGCAGTTCTGGGTATATAGATAGACATGTTTATCTCCAGGCAATCACAGGCATGAGCTGACAATTAGTACAGAGAATTCAGGATAGAAGGGTCACTGCAATAAACTTTTAAGTAGTTAACCTGCTTCACTGTTACTCTATTCCCTTTCATTCCCCACGACTGACAGAGCAGTATTTTGAAAACTCAAATTTCACTAAGTCACTCGTATCTATAAGCTTGCAATGGTTTCCTACTACCGTAGGAGCAAAGACCAACACTGTTAGCAAAACCCATGGTTTTTATGGTCCACACTCTGCCTACTGACCTGGCCTCATCTCTCACCTTGCTATCTCTAGTTTGGTGTGTTCAACCTCACTGGCTCCTTCTGGTTTACCAGATATTTTCTCCCTTCCACATAATATTATACTTAGAAGCATCTTCTAATTGCCACCCTATCCCTCTAACACTCATTCCCCTCCCCCCCCCCCCAGTTAACACCCATTTATCATTTAGCTCATAGCTCAAACATCATTCCTCAGAAAACTCTTCCTTGATGCTCCCATACTGATACCCCATTATTTGCTTTCACACATCTGTGAGAGCACTTATTATACTTTGAATTTAATAATCTCTCCCATTAGCCTGTAAGCACTGGGACATAAGGAATGTGTCTATTTTGTTCGCCATGACCAACCTAGCACCTAGCACAGTGTCTAGTAAATAGAGGGCTTGTACAAAATGATTACTAAGTGAAAGAGCAATTGAGCTGTAATGAGAAACTATGGTTTTTTATTAGCTTTTATAGATCAAGCATGATTTTGTCCTCTATATCTGCAATGAAACACTTAAAGACAAAAGAGAATATTAAGGGAAAAAAGTAAAAATGTTATTTGGATACAAGGACAGATATCCCTTTGGTGAGTTTCTTACCTTTGGGAAGATTTTATTAGATGTTATAAATAAGGGTTACAAACAGGGAAATTTTTCTAGGGAGATGAATTTGAATTAATGTAGAAATAAACTTAAGATGAAGAGTGTCGTGTTTTCACAGTTAATAATAAATATATCATTCAACATATAACAATAGATTTTAAAAAGAAATGAACATCCTGCAGCATTAATGGCATTATTTGTTAAGAACAGTATTCATTTATTTTGCACTAAGCCTCCTTCCAGGATGCCCTAATGGACCATGAAGCAGTAAACATTTAGACTTGAATAAGCGCTCTCCCCTCTATCTGACTCTTTAATTCCTTTATCCTTTTCTGTGCTTGAGTCTGACACTTTATTCACTTTCTCATTTGAACACCTCCATCCATCAAGTTTGGGGAACCCATTCTTTCTCTTCCTTGAGGACTTTATATGAAGAATCACACTTAGTTCTACTTACAGGCACGCTCAGAGGGTAAAAACATGGACTCTTTATGCTCTGGTTGGAGAAGAAAGCAGGCACTTGATGGATATCAGCAGCAATTTTCCAATGAGAATAATATTCTTGATACTTTAGAAATGAAGCTTTCAGAAGCTGATTCTCTAGGTTTCACCAACTTGCTACTCCTTTATAAAAACAGAGTTTTAAGATCTTTGCTATTGTGTTATGTATTATGAACACTGATATTTCAAACATTAAAATGCCGCTTGCGATCTTGTTTGTACTTTGCTATCTTCAGCATGTAGCTCTATGGCCTCTTATGATTTAGAAAAATCAGATCATTGTGTACTTTATTCTGTTAAATAGATTGAAAGCCTTCAAGTTGAAACCTTAGGAAGTTATTCTCCTTCCTAATAGGAGACTTAATAGAAGGAGGCGAGAAGTATGGGAAAACTGTCAGCTCTATTGATGGTCTTTAATTCATACCTGTAGGTTCCAGGTTAAGTTTTGATGATAGCCCCTTATAATTGGAGTATAACTAAAATCATATCCTATTTAGAAGGCCTATATAGACATTGAGAAAGAGTTTACTAAACTCTTGCTATCTCTTTCAAAGAATGATTGTGAAGAAAAATTGTCTTTAGAGTTTTCACTGGTACTTTGAAAGTTCTTTTTATCTTGTAAAAGATATTCTGAAGAATCAATAAGTAATGTGTAGGTACCAGATATTAACAAAAAAATAATCATCACATTTCAGTATTATACCATGGACACCAACTTTAGATTGCTTTTTCAGTGAAAGTGAAAGATAAGCATGACCCACCCAGTGCTTTCTCAGGGTACAACTTGTAACATGTGAACATCACCTAGACAGCATGAAAGGCTGTGATTAGGGATCATGCAACAAAATAGAGGACTCTAAAAGAATTGAACCTATGGTTTTGATCTCATCTCCACATTTATTCTTGACCCAAACTGTTGATCACCATTGGAATGGACCATCTGCTTGCCTCTTACCAGTTGAAATAGTGAATTTAGCCCTGAATCGTGCAAGGTCTTTTTTTCCAGTTACCAAATTATTTATGCTGAGACTCTCCAGTACTGGAAACTGCTATCAGCTCCTTTCCAGCAACCAAATGGAGTGGTCTCAACACCACTTGACATTAATAAAGGAGAGAGGGAAGCATCTGAAGCAGTAGAATGCCATCAATGCCAAATTTTCAATGAATTTTGCAAACAGACCAACAAAAGATTGAGCTCTTGTATCTCCCACTCCATGCAATTATGCTACAGATGGAGAAGTTGAGGCAACATGAATCTACTCTCATTGACATTGCCCGCATCAGTGGGACAAACATCAGGAAGTTCTCAGGCACACAGACACTGACGTCCACCCAAGTTTCTGCCTCACCTCTCCACGTAAGCTGGCTTCCAGTTGTACATACCTCAGGTCCATATTAGGCCCTTACTTTTCTTTGTGCAATTATCCCTTTACTGCAAATTACTAAAACCAGATTTTACTAAGAGGAGCTAAGGTAAAACCCGACTGACTGATCTTTTTTTTTTTTTTAATTTTTAGTTTTACTGTCTTTACTAACCCTAGTTTATGTCCAGAAACTGACTTCACTTCAGATCACTTATTTCTAAACTGTGATGAGATCTTTTTGTTAACTTTACGTTACTACATTTCAGAAATAGGAATCAGATATTTATATTATCTTATTCTAAGCTGGGACCAAAGGCTTCTGTGATGAATACCTGGCAACATTTTTATACATTAAACTTCTGGTCCCAGTTAATTTTATAGCTACCACACAGTCATAGATACATTTATTTTATTTTACTTTACTTTACTTTACTTTATTTTATTTTATTATTTTATTTTATTTTATTTTATTGAAAGAAGATTTGAAACCAGATTTTTAAATTTTGTCTCCATTATTGAAAATGCTGATTGCCATTTCTCCTTATTCTGATGCCTATCTGGTCCTAGAGTGCATTAAGTTCTATTTGCAGCTGGGGCACCTGGGTGGCTCAGTCAGTTAAGCATCGGACTTCAGCTCAGGTCGTGATCTCGTGGTTTGTGGGTTCCAGTCCCACATTGAACTCCACGTTGACAGTGCAGAGCTTGCTTGGGATTCTCTCTCTCTGCCTCTCTCTGTCCCTCTCTGACTCGTGCTTTCTCTGTCTCTCAAAATAAATAAATTAAAAAAAAAATTAAATTCTACTTGCATTTCATTCTACTGGTACATTATGCTTTGAGGACTAATTACCGATCCCTGCATGATTAAGATAATATTCAAAGACAAAAGTAAAGAAGAAATGTATTTAATGATGGACAGACCACATCCTGCAGCTAGATCATAAATTAATATGACTGGTCACAATGGAAAATGGGCACAGGAGTATAAATATCTCAGTAATACTAATACCTATTACTGGGAAGCCCGTCTTAAGCTCAGGGCATACAGATGATAGATCAGTTGCACCACCTTTGTATTCAAAGTACGCCACACTTCATTAGTTGACAATCTACAACATTAGCTGTAGCTTCAGAATCAATCATGCTAATGTTGATATATAGCTGGCTATGTATCGCAAATTTCTGCCTAGGAATCTCTTATTCTTACATGCTGTCTGCAGAGCCAAGTTTCAGAACTAGTTGCCATCCATCCACCCTTTCTTTATTTTTTTAAAGGAGCAATTCATTATGATAAAATTTATTGTGCCATTTAGGGGAAAAGTTTCTGAAACACAGAAAGTAGAACAAACTTGGGTTTCCTACCTTTGAGTTCATACAATTAGTCCAGAAACTGGATCTCAAATGGCAGAAGACAATTTTCATGGTTTAAAAGAGAAAGCTGTAAATACAGTTTATCATGTTCTTATAATTCTTTCAGAAACATGTGAGGAAATGTGAGGACCGCTGTGAATCGAACAATAATCATAAAATTAGGAACAAAAGAATCAGACAGAACAAAGCCTTTTTTTTTCTTTTTTCTCCTTTCTTTTTTAGGATTCTAAATCACATACAAAACATTTGTTCTGCTCCAGCTCTTTGTGAACTAATTGGCTCTCCTGGAGGGATAGGTAATTGTACCTGACTACACAAGCTGTCCCGAAGCTCCCTTGGAAAGCTCCAGTAAGCTTCTAGTGTTAGCAGCCATCAAGGATTTCACAGGTCAGGCATCGGATCGATACAGCTAAAAGCAGCAGGGACTGTAATGTCGACAGCAGGTTTCAGAAAGCGCTGCAAGTGCCAGTTTGTTCCTCTTCATGCAGAAGCTCAAGACAGCTTAATTAACCCTTGGAAAATACAATTTATCCAGAGGCTCGGCAGGTCCCTACCAGGCCTTATTGGTGAACTGATAGGAGAGATACTATAGCTGTGGCAGCGCTGCATTCCCATTTCCCCCTTTAATGCTGTTTCAGTTAGGATGCAAAGAAAACATGATTTTTGGTGGATGTGTTCATCCCGTCCTGAAGAGCATGTGATAGGAGGCAGCTTTAGAGGGGGGTTCGTTAGAACTCACATGTGACTTCAGCAGGAGCAAGGCCGAGCCTGGGCATTGATCATCCGAGTCCTGGGGTGAGGAATTGGGGTGTGTGTGTGCGCGTGTGAATTGGATATGTGTGTGTGTGTGTGTGTGTGTGTGAGTTAGGACGGTGCGTGTATGTGTGCATATGTGTGTGAGTGTAGTGGCGGGGACGGGGGGAGAAAAAAAGCAAAGGCATTTTTTCACTGTTTCCCTGATGTAAATGCTTCTGTATCCTCATTTAAAAATATCCATCCCCTTGTTAGTTGTCTATTTTTCATGTCTGTAATATCACACAACCAAGAAAAGCGCAGATCTGAATTTTTTTACATCCCCCAAATACTTCTTTTGGGAAGACAAAACACCTGCTAGGGGTAAAAATCAGTAAGAAGTTGTTTTGCCATGTTCTACCCAAACTCTCATCTCTACCGTTGCCCATCGTGCTATTGGCCTTGTCTCCTACTATTTCCATCTTAAGGCAAGCTGCTGAAGAGACGTAAACGCAGCTAGCCAGACACAGAAAATATTTAAAGTTAGTGGGGCTTGAGGAATTGTGGCCACATGAATGGTCTGGTGCACTCACGCAAACTGATTGTATCTACTTGTATTTGCATTCACATTCACATTAGCCACATTTTTAATTTGTATCATTTCAGTTAATTCATATAAAAGTATTTTCCTAGGTTCATATCTATGGTCATTAGTGAGAGTTCACGGCATTCTGGTTCCAGAACAGTGAACTCTCGCATGGATGCCGACTGGATAGATACCGTCTCCTTTCTGCTGGCTCATTTCCATTTATGATCAGAAGCAACGTAGATTGAAGTGGAAGAAATAAAATTAAATACAGATGAAATGTGCATAGACTGATGGTATATTTTAGACCAGGCCACGATCTCTTTAAAAGAATTTACAACAAATGTAATACACACAGAATAAAAATAATCACATCAGTTGACACGTGAAGGTCCTGTCCTCCTCACTCATCACCAGCCTTTCTCTGGAGAGGTGCAACATGTAACCATTTCTGTTACTGGCTCTACTTTTGGATATGGGCATGCATTTATTCAATAAATGCATACTAAGCTGTTCCTATGTGCCAGGTAGCATTTTAGATGAAAAAGCCAGACAAAACAAAACAAAATCACAACAAAAAATCCCAAAAACTACGTCAAAGAATTTACTTACTAATATAAGTAGACTAAAGACAACCAAACAAAAACATACATATATAATAGCTTGGGAAGTATCTATAAAGAAACACCGAGCAGGGTAAAAATATAGAGTTGAGTTTCTATCATTATTCCTCCTAGCATATCCAGGGAAAGTTGCTCTAAAAAGGTGACATTTGAGTGAAATTGGAAAGAAAACAGTAGTTTTCCATGTAGATATATGGAGAAAGAGCAAAAGCAGCATGTACAAAGGCCCTGGGGTCGGAGCATGCCTGTCCCAAACAACAGATAAGCAAGGAGGGCTTTGTAGTCACAGCAAATTTTGTGGGGAGGAATAAGACATGATATTAAGTCATACCCATAGTCGCGGGGCAGATCATGTAAGGCCTTATAGGTCTTTCCAAAGGTCACATAGTGAGTAAGTATTGAGTAAGGATTTGTACACAAGAATAACTGCTTGTTCCTAACCACCATACTGTACTGATCCCTTTAAACTAGGGTTTTTATTTTCACACATGATTTATGGTCATCTTTGTTCTCTCCCTTCTGTATCATTCTCTGCCCCACTTACTCTGATTAATCAAGAATTGACTTCAATTCCAAATTACCAGACTTATTAACTGATCAGCAAGGATGGCTTTATCTCTGCCTGAAAACAAACACCAGTGCTCTCGAGTTGCATGTAGAGAGGGGTGACAGAGGCTTTATCACGAATTACATGTATGAGACTTCCAAAAGGCTGAGTCCATACCCAATTTTTGACTAGTGACACAGGAAGGACCACAGAGATTAACCAGTCAACTCTCTTCATTCTATAGACAAAAAAAAAAAAAAAAAAAAGAAGGTGAGGAGTTGTTAACAGTTTCCTGTTCAAAATCAGAGAAGTCAATTGCCAGGGAGATGGTCAGGAATGGAGGAACTACAGTATTCTACCTCAGTGTCCAGCATGGCCCCCTTTCACTTATTCTCTTCCTGACCAGCTCTGCCCCATTCCCCTCCTCCAACCTCCATTTCTGGTATCCTGTTAGGCACATTATGAGTTTTTACAAATTCTGAAGGCTGGATGTAAGAAAAAGGAGCAATGAAACCCCTAAACCTTATCTTCATTCTACTGTCATTCTTGTCTTCTGCAACTATTTCACTGGAGCAGGTAGCAAACAAAAGGATAATTTGCACGTGAGAATTCCACTTGACTTTTAAGCCTTGTGCTGTGAAGTTCAACAAAATGGCTGGAAAGCCAACGGGAGGGAAGGTGAGGCAGTGTGGGGTTGGAGGCACAGCACTAATCAGGTGACCTGTTTGCCAAATGGTTTTGAGCAAGTCACTTACCCATGCTAAGCCTCAGATTCCTCATGTGCAAATTGAGAGTTTGAACAGATAATTTCAAAGTCTCTGTCAGCATTAGAGGTTTTAGATTCATGTCATCAAAGCACCAGCACCTAGCTGTCAAAACTTGTCCCCAAAAGCCACATACCATTCCTTTACTGTCGAGATTTCTATACATTTCATACAGCCACCATTCAAATTATGGCATGCAGTCCCAATTAGCACTTTATTAAAGCTCAGCTCATGTGTCTGTAGTCCATTTTTCAAGATGACTTAAAAGAAATCAGAATTTGTGTGCTATTCATTCTCTCTCAAAAGCGTATTTTCAAGATGCATTTAGGCGATAGTGCTTTCTCAAAGCATAATTGTATCCTAATGTAAAAACTGCAAATATATTTCTTTTTCCATGTTTGGCAAATCCTTAAATGACCTCACATTTTAGCATCATTATATAATACAGCAAGGAAGATGCATCTTATTTGAACTTACACACATAAATAGGATTTTAAAAAATTCTTGACACATTACCGTATGCTGCATGCTTTTTATGGATTATGAAAGAACAGAAGACTAATATACTAGCTAAAGTTTGAGAATTTCTCAACATTATCTGAATTTCTATGGTATCTATTCCATTTCATCACACATTCAAATGTCAGTCCCGTTAACAGCGTCCTCAAAGTATTTATATGTTGACTGCATTTGAACAAGATTTTTTTATATTTTCATTTTACAACCAATCAATGCTAATATGTCTGAATCACAAAGATGAGAGAATGTCAGATTTATTGACAGATGTTGCATATTCACATTATAGTTATTGCAATGTTTTTACGATCAAACTGGAAATAACAGAATTAGCAAATACATCTGTTTGTTTAATGACATTACCAATATAGCTTTTGTACCCTGAAAACTTTTTAAAATATCATGATATCATTTAAAATAGCCACCCCTGTCTTTCTTCAGGTTTTACCTGCCTTCATTTTTCTTCATAAGCTTATTACTACCTGAAATTAAGCTGTAAATATATATTTATCCTCGTTAACTATCACAGAATGGGAATTCCGTGAATGTGGAAAGCTTGACTGTCTACTCATTGTATCTCCAGTACCTACAAAAGTGCTGAGCACATAGTAGGTGCAAAGTACATACTTGTTTAATAAAAAATGAATTTTGAACTATTTATATGTGCTTGTAAACACATAAGCTAAATACTAAGTTGATACATAATGCATATCCCCGATTATTGGCATGTAATATATTTTCAACAGTAAGATATCTCTAAAGCTGATAATTACACTAATATAATAACTACACAAGGATGAGATCTGATATTTGCAAAGTCATCTCAAAGAGATTGGAGGCCTCTACAGCTAAGAGGGAGACCTGAAGATACTCATTTTCTCAGCCTCATTCCAAAAATACTTTAATGGGGAAATAAATAGCTAACTCTTATAATAAGACAGCCAAAGAAAATGATATATGAAGAGAACAGGAGTGGAAGGCACTAGAAGTATAGAAAAATAGGATACTTCAAAGTTGGCAATGTACCAGTCAACAATGCATGGAACCAGAACATTTGGGGGCACTAAGAAGTAATATGAGTAAGATGTTTCTTCCAAGCTCCCTCACTACTGTCCTCCTTTGCTCTGATTCTAACCTTATAGAGCAGTCCTTTGATTTAGAATTGGCTTCTCGATGAAGGGGCAGGGGTCTTCCTTGCTTAGCAAATACTAGCATTACTCTCTCCAGAAAGAATATCTCTGATAATAAATTAATGTCTCTGGTTTAGACATGACCTTTAATGGTGTAATTCACCCAGACTAACCCACTCTCAGTATGTGACAACATCCATTTCACGAGATTGTAAGGCTGAGATCCAGAATTTGGATTGAGGTGATCCAACATAGAAGCTGTGTCAAAACTGTGACAGCTGGACTTCAACTAGCCATACCCCTACTAACAATTATGAACAGATTCATTAATTTCATTAATGCAAATTACATTTTAATATATGCACTGTAGTTACACAATACTTTATATCCCTACCAAGGCCTTTGATTTTTCATTCCTTTTTACCTACTTCCAAGTTATTTTGAGTTAAGGCAATGGACATACATTCAGCATCTTCAAAAACTCCATCAGAGAGCAACTCCAGCCTCACAGAGGAGAGCAAGGAATAAACCTGTTACCACTCCATAGATACCAAAAATATACAACAAAACTTACTGCATCGCAAGATGCTTTATTACTCAGCAAACAAAAAGTGTATCATCATGGTATCATGGGTTCCCTTTATCCGTCAAGTGTTGTGGGCATTAATGACGGACCAGATGGGTTGGGTTGCAGCTAAGGGCTATAAGGCCAACAGCTCAACACATTTTACAGCAAGCAGCAAATAAGCTAGTGGTGACAGTGGTCACCTTGACCAACTTAGTTTCCCTACATACCCCTCTATATCATTTGTTCAGTATTGTGACACAGAGATAAGGAGTAGTAAGTATACAGGTAACAAATTGTATGGAAAGCAGTTGCACCTTCTAACGACTGCCTTCTGATTTGGTTCACTTGGCGTAAGTCCAGTTCTAAAATTAAAATGTTCTCGTCTAAACAATATCATTACCTATGGGTTTTTCATGGTGACAAATTCCACAGAATTCTGGAAGTTACTTTCTCAATTATCTAATCAAATAACTATAGAAAGGAAATATACAAAAGTTTGTCAGAGAAAATAAAGCAAAGTAATCAAGGTTGAATAGTTCTTGAGACAAAAAGGTAAAATAATAACACAAGAACAATAGTTACCAATTCTGTGGAATTTTTTTATTGAAGTATAGTTGACACACAATGTTTTATTAGTTTCAGGTGTGCAGCACAGTGATTCGATGAGTCTATACATTATGCTCTGCTCACCATGTGTAGCCACCATCTGTCACCGTACAATTTATGGAATCATTTTGAATTATTTTAAGACAAAGTTACTAGTTTATGAGGATTTCCTATTATAAACTTTAAAAAAAAATTGACATTTATTTATTTTTGAGGGACAGAGCATGAGCAGGGGAGGGGCAGAGAGAGAAGGAGACACAGAATCCGAAGCAGGCTCCAGGCTCTGAGCTGTCAGCACAGAGCCAAACGTGGGGCTCGAACCCACCAACCGTGAGATCATGACCTGGGCCGAAGTTGGACGCTCAACCGAGTGAGCCACCCAGGCGCCCCTAATGTAAACTTTATATTAAACAAATAGACATACTTATTCTAGTTAGGAACAGGATTGAGGTTTAGGATATTCAGAATGTTCCCTAACTCATTATTTATAATATATACAAAATGGAAATCTCACTTGGATATCATAATTAAACATTTGAAATTTTTTAATATAACTGAGGAATACCAGGATAGCAAGTGTGGAAAATAGAACATATTCCAATTTGGAATAACTGAGTTTTTACTTCTTTATTTATTAATATATTTTTTAAAATGTAAACCAATCTCAAATAGTTACCAATTGAAAGTGCATATATTTGGACATCATATACATACCCCCCTTATTAAGAGAAAATTATCAATTTTAAATACAGGAAATGATTAAGTGAAAGTACCAGAAAACCCACCTTCTGAATTTACTTTAAGATGTCAATATCAACATAGTTTTAAATAATTAGAGGATTTATTTTACAAGGAAAATCACATCTTTTGGATATTAAGAAGTTACTCCTTTCGTACACATAGCAGCATTCTGAGATGGTAGCATTATCTTTCCCATAACTAATTGTGTTTTTCATATATTATGAGTATGATATATCAAGAATCTGAGGGGTGCCTGGCTGGCTCAGTCGGTGGAGCCCGCAACTCTTGATCTTGGGGGCATGAGTTTGAGCCCTATGTAGGGTGTTAGAATTTGCTTTAAAAAAAAAGAATCAGAAGGGTTACCCAATTTAAGCAATCCTTCTGCAGACCTGCATGGTGCCCAACTACCATTTTTACGCAGAGTAAGGAGGAGGAATCCTTCTTCAAAGCAGCAAATAGATCAGTATAACTGCTAGGTATTCGTTCCCTGGAAGGAAGTAGTCTAGGAAGTTGCAGGTAACTGAACATTGGTTCCAGAAAGATGTTTCCATTTCTCTCAGAAAAAATATTCCCTAGGACTGGAAAGGCTTTAGTAATGGAGCATGCTCCGTAGTTTGGTCTTTTATTTATCATAAAAGGCAATGGATTACATCATTTCCCCAAGAATTGGTCCCTCTTCAAAAATAGTAAGTTGAGCTGTGAGGACAGTAAAGAAATCCTATCTCACTTCAGGAAAACTGAAAGTCGAAATAGAAAGTTGAGGGCAAAACTAAGATAAGGAATGAGATGCCCAGCAACTTTATCTCCTTCTCCCCTTCAAAAAATAAAAGCTGACTGAATACAAATCTTTTCTCTCCACAATAACATTTTGTACTGATGGCTTCATGAATTCGAGTTTGTTTTCTTTTCTTTTGTTTTCCCCAGCTACTACCTTAGAGGGCCTCTTAGCATTTCTTTAGCAAACAGCCTTTAGTAAACATGTTGAAAAATAAGAGGAAACTAAGGATTTGACCAATAATGGATTAAAAAGGGGGTAAGGAAAAATTCCCCCATTCTGAATGTTCCCTAAGAAGACATTTCTTCATTCAAGAGTGAGCCCAAAACAACAAATACAGGGCTTAAAATGCAACACACAAGAAGAGAAGGAACGTTTCCATTATGTAAGAGAACATTATCTCTACACAGTAGAGCCTACCATGATGGGATAAATTATAGATTAAATAGAGATTAAATAATAAATGCATATTGAGAAGGAAGAAAATTATAGGAAAAAATTACCCCCAAATAAAACTGCAATAGCCGAGTCTCAGAGGCAAAGGAGCCCATGTAAACCTGCAGAAAATTTGAATCACCAGTGTACAGATATGAAAAGTACTCCTAGTATGCTGAAGGAAGGGAGAATACAATGTCAATCATGTGAAAAATTTAAAGAAAAGAACAAATATACAAATTATAAATAAATAGGAGGAACAAGAGGAAATCCAAATTTAGTGAATTAATTAAGGTGCAGGAGAAGAAAGCATTTCTCATTTAAAAAGTTTTGAATCTAGAAATTGAGGAGGTTTACCATGACTCAGGAAAAATAAATGAAAGAGTTACTTACCTAGACATATTTTCGACAAAATGTTTGATTCTTAGGTATGAAGCTAGACTCATTAAAGAGGAAGACAGCCAAACTGGTCTCAGAAGAAAATAAAATTTGTGGTGCTTTGAGAAGAAACAGTTATGATTCAAGAATTTTATACCTAATCAAGTTGTTGTTATCATGGGAACGTCATTTTAAGATAAGCAGTGTTTCAGAAAATATACCCCACTTTGCACTTTTCACACACACACACACACACACACACACACACACACACACACAGATTGAAGATTTGCTCCAGGTTACCAGGAGATTAAAAACTGAATAATGAGGAGGAGTGGCAGATCTGACTGTGAGAGAGCACTGATATCGGTTAAAGATCTAGAGATGGTCCAGGACAGAATCGTCCTGTGGGAAAAACATTGATTTATTGAATGTTAAAAATGTTCCAGGCTTTAAAATGGGTTCCATAGTTGCACAGTTTGGGAAAGTTCTGCATAATGCAACCTCCTATAGATAATTCACAATACTTATGATTATATTAGTCTCTCTTAATATGTGTTTAAACAAGGATGTCAGCATAATTGTGTTTACCTCTGCATTGCTAAGCTACCCTTATGGTAAAAGAGTTCTTTTTAAAGGGCATTTATTAACATATTACAGAACAAAGTGTTTTGAGAGTCACAAATTGGAAAATGCTTGCCTAAATAATTGTAATAAGTGTACCTAAAATAGACAAAAAGGACAAAATTTATAGGGTTGCCCTTTATGAAGGAAAAGAGGGGTCAAGATGACAAAATCAAGATGATGAAAAACAAAGTAGAGAGAGAAACACACACACAGTCTTATCTTCTTCTTTTTTTTTTAAATTTTTTTTTTAACGTTTATTTATTTTTGAGACAGAGAGAGACCGAGCATGAACGGGGGAGGGTCAGAGAGAGGGAAACACAGAATCTGAAACAGGCTCCAGGCTCCGAGCTATCAGCACAGAGCCCGACGCGGGGCTCGAACTCACCGACCGCGAGATCATGACCTGAGCTGAAGTCGGCCGCCCAACCGACTGAGCCACCCAGGCGCCCCCACAGTCTTATCTTCTATTGGATGAAGTCAATGTTACTTTGTTTTTTATTTACAAATAAATAAATATATGTTTAAGAAGGGTTGTGAAAGTCAAACACTTGAAAATTTAAGTGCATTTTCTGAATTACAGATCAAGTAGGAAATAAATTGGGAGTTATTATTGCATACACATTATTGACTTAAAAAATAAGACCAGTTTAAGAAATCGTGAAACTGAATGTTATTTATATACTCAAAGTTTTGGGATAGAGCTAGGGCTACATCAAAAGCAAACTTGCCACAGGAATCTACCCCCAAAACCAAGAACACAGTGTACATGTTGCGTGTTAGCCAATTTGACAATAAATTATATTTAAAAATTATATAAAAAATTATTAAAAATTTGACAATAAATTATATTAAAAATTATAAAAAATTATTTAAAAATATATATAAAAAATTATATTATATCTCTTACTAAAGAGAAAAAGCATTCAATTAAACTTATATGTCAAGAAATTAGAAAGAGCACTTCTAGGAGTCCTAAGGAAATCAAGACAAAGGAAATAATAAATATTAAGTAAAAGATACATGAAATGTGAAACAGGAAAACTGAGGAAGTTACCAAAACAAAAGCACTTTAAAAGAATCTTACTGACCCATATGTCTGAATATGTTACAATTTCAGTTTATCCCTTACCTATTTTCTTTATAGTCTGTAGTCAAAGTCCAGAATCTCAGGTTTATTTGAGTGTGGGATAGAAGATGGAACAATTCCAAATGAAAAAGGGCATATGCAATGCATATATACACTTATATACATCTATACAAAATGTATCTATATGCATACATATGTGTATATGTATATATTTTCATACCAAAGTATGTTTCTTTATGAAAATGTGGGTATTTCTTTACAATGAGAAATTTTTGAAATGAATTTTTTGCTAAAATTTAAAATATTGCATAGTAGCAAAAGAAGTACCAATATAAAATAAAAATAAACAGTGAAAACTATGTACAGATACTAAAGAATTTCTTATGAAAAAGAACCCTGGCTCAAATGATTTATGAATTAATGTTTTAATCTTCAAGGAACAGCATTTTCTTTTAATACATATTTTTCTTAGAGCATAGAGAAAATATGAAGCAGATGTAAATTTAATATTAAAAGCAGTTAAAATGATAAAAAAGGGAAAATTGAAGAGAATCTCACATATAAACATATATGCAAAATATTTAAAATATTAGCACATACAATTTCAAACCTTTAGTTTTCAAATTATTATAAAATTTAAGTTTAATATTTTATTATGTAATAAATGTTTTGTAAATTTTATTATAAAATATAATAAGTATATTTAAACCCATTACTAAATTTTAGCAAATATCAATTATAAGCAATCTGGTCCTCTATAATCCCACTGTGCTATCTCTTTACAACCCCTGTTGAATTTCTTTAAAACCAATCCCAAACATTGGTTCATTGCATCTCTAAATGTTTCAAAAATCCCTTTTAATTAATAGAGTTTTTCTTCCTCTTTTTTTGCTTTTTCAGAAGTTTATTTGTTAAAGAATCCATAGAGCTTTCCACATTCTGTACCTTGCTGGTAGCATTCCTGTGGTATCATTTACATGCTCCTTTATTCCATGTATTTTTGTAGACTGGTGGTAAGGTATAGAGTATTTGTGTTGGGGTCCCCAAGACCACCCTCAGGTTCAATGATTCACTACACAAACTCACAGAACTCAGCATGGGGTGAAGTGTAGAGGAAACCAGATACAAGCTTGAAAGAACGATCTCTGAGTGGATTGAGATATGACTCACTTAACAAGTGACAACACACATAAGAAGCTCATTAGAAACTCAGTGTTAAAGGTTTTTATAGGAAGCTGGTCATGGGGGTACCTGCTACCTGGTTATCTTGTATTTTTCCTGACTGAACTGTGGATTCACCCATTTCTACAAAGAGGCTTGGTTTATTTATTGGGAATTGGTACTGAGGGACCACACTTTGGACATTGTGGGTGCTCATTACTATCGGGTTACTTATTGTTTCTAGGCTTTTCAGTAGACAAATCTAGAAAATATGTTTGTTCTTGGTTCGTTTTAAGATAAATACATATGACATCATGTTGATATTTCTAATTCAAGTGTCAACTTTCAGAATTTTTAACTTCCTTAATATCTACATCTCTTCTCACTTATACAAAAAACCTTTAGTTCCTAATGACACTGATGTACTTGCTTTATCCTACTATACACATAATAATTACAGAATAACAAAGCAAGAGTAGCTTACCAAAAACAGTTTAGTGTGTGTGTGTGTGTGTGTGTGTGTGTGTGTGTGTGTGTGTGTGTGTTATTTTGGTCTTCGGGATATAAATCACTAAGAAAAGTCAGTCAATTTACTATATTTTCAAGTCTCTTATATTAATTATTTTCTAGGTAGTTATGCCATGAATTCAATACAGTTAGATTTATTTGTTTCATTTAAATTTTGTTTTTGGCTGCTTGTATTTTTTAATTTAGATGTCATTTTTTACATTTATGTAAAATACATCCATTAGTACAAAGTGAAATCTTATGGAACAAGGTATATGAATTTTTTACCTTCAATGTCTATATTGTTTCTTTTATCTGACCTATAGATAATCATACAGTTTTCTCCAGTTTATTTTTCTTTTTCATTTAAAAACTCATACTAGGAATTATTCCATATGTGTATACAAAAATATTCTTCATTTGTTTTTGTAGCTACATATTTCCATTGCATGAATGTACAATAGTTCATATTCAGTCAGACACCAATTGATGAGCATTTGGGTTCTTTCCAGTTTTTGCTACTATTAATAATGCCCTAGTAAATAGCCTTATGCATGTCTTTTCATGTTTCTCCAGAATATCTTTGGGATATATTACTAGAAATGAGCTTTCTGGGGCAAAGGGTAAATACTTATATAGTTTTGTTAGATATTGCCAAATTTTTTCCATGGGGGTTGTACCATTTTGTATTACTATAAACAATATATGAGTGCCTATTTCCTCACAGCCTTGCCAACAGTTGTCAAATTTCTGAATTTTTGCCAACCTGATAGGGGAGAAATAATAATTCAGTGTAATTTTAATAGGCATTTTTCTTAATATGAATAAATTTGAACATCTTTTCATATCTTTAAGGGCCAAGCAAATTTAACTACAAAATATATTAAAAAGTATGATCTCCTATTAGCAAGTAAATGTATTCCAAATAAACAAGAGTGTTGGTTAACTAAAAACAAAGTAATATAATATAAAATACAAGTATGTTAAATTTAAATGTATTTACTCAAAATAGGCTGAAAAGCACTTGTCCATATGTCATCCAATACCCATTCCTCGGAGGTTTTATAGCTTTTAAAATTTTAATTTCTTTTTTTTAATGTTTATTTCTTTATTTTTGAGAGAGAGGACGTGTGCAAGGAGGGGAGGGGCAGAGACAGAGCGGGAGACAGAGAATCCCAAGCCGACTCGCTCTGTCAGCGTAGAGCCCGACAATGTGGGGGTTGAACCCACAAACTGTGAGATCATGACCTGAGCCAAAAGCAAGAGTCAGATGTTTAGCTGACTGAGTTACTTAGGTGACCCTAAAATTTGAATTTCTATATAATGAATTCTGCTTACATATTTACCTCCCTTACCTCCTCATCTCTTAATAAATTAAAAGGAAAAAATTCAAAATAATAATTGTCTAGCAGCACTGTAAAACTATAACGTGGGCCATCAAAGAAGTAGTAAATGTTTGGATTTCCTGGAAGATATGATACAGATCTGATTAAAATTGGAAAGGAACATATTGGTTTTAATGCTGAAATTTAAAGATAAAGAAAGAAAGGATAACTCTCTGAGAGGTTCCATTTCTTGACAGATACATATATTCCCTAAAGTCACAGAGCAATCTTTATGTTCAGAGTAGCTGAGGCCAATAGCTAGCAGAAAAAAACAGAAATTCATTATGAAAACTGTTCTTCCTTAAGGAACAACCCATTTTAGTTTAGGAGGGGAGGTGCTTATATAAGGAAGGAACATTCAAGTACCTGAAACTGTATGATGAGAAGGAGACAGACAAGAAAAGATGTCAGGAACAAGGAAAATGGGTGGGAGGTGAGGAGGTGGAAGCATTCCAGAAAATTAGAGTATCATGTGCATGGTCTCTGGGGAATGAAGTAACTAAGTGTAGTCTCTAGAGTAAAAGAAGATTTGGTAAGGTAACAGCAAAAGTTTATATTTTATTCTAAGTATGGCAAAAAATACATATAAGGATTCTATAATTATTTAAAAGTATTCTTTCTGCTGTGAAGAAAATAAGTTCCGAGGAGGAACAGAGCTTTAGTCATAAAGAAATATTTTATAATACCTTTCTCTCAGAAATGACCAGATCAAGTAGATATACAAGTTATAATTAATCATAAAATTCTGTCTTCATTTATTAATATATTATAAATCTATAACCAACTAATATAGAATTCACATTCTTTTCAAATGTCCATGGGATATTTTTAATAAATTGTCTATATGCTAAGACCTATAGTAAAATTGCATTAAATTGAAGAAAGTAGGTGGGCCATATTTTCTTATGTTTCAAAGAACAAGGAATTAAATATGAAATATCAATCTAATCCCTTGGAAATAGAAAAGAGTTTCTTCTAAGAAGTCAGCTAAAAGTACAGGCTCTTTGTAACTCAATGAGAATTTGAGCATGTGATATGAAATCCTCTGGGTTAAAGGCAGAGGCATATAAGACAAAATTCATAGCTGTATATCCATTATTATTAAATAAGAAACACTGAAATTTTTTAAGGAAACAGCTACCTATTAAACTAAAAAACAAACAGCAAAATTAATTAACAAGGAGGTAGAAGACTTAATAAAGGCAGAAAATAATTAATTGAAATCTACATAGAAAGTATAATACTCAACCCTTACCCGATGGGTAATGGCATCAAAATACATAAAGCAAAAACTATTCTACTCACACTAAGAAACTACAGATATATATATATATATATATATATATATATATATATATATATACATACTTACAGCAGAAGAATTGAACATCTATCAGATTTAAGAATCAGGTAGACCAAGAAACCAATAAATACAACTTAAATAATACAACTTATAAAATTTGTGTAACTGAGATATACAAAATGTCATAAATTATAGAGAATAGATGTTATTTATATATTATATTCTACAAGTTACTGCAAAAGTATGTCATCATATTTTTGGCCTAAAAAAGTCTAAAATTTAAAAAGTAGAACTTGGGCAAGCAATATTCTCTAATCACAAGAAAAACACACTGCTACCAGGAAATTAATAACAAAGTTACATATTTTAAACCAAGGCATTCTAGATAAGATCAACGGCTGAGCTGCAACTTTGACTCATCCCCCCAAAATAATCATGCTTCAAACATATAAAAGCGCTACACAAAATTAGACTGACAGTAAACTTTTTAGGAGCAAAAATAAGCACAGAAAGATAATGAAGTACTGCCTTTTTGTGATGTGATTTGTTTTTTAAAAAGTCAACCTAGATTTTAATATACTCTGTATATTATTTTTCTATTGCTGCCATAACAAGTTGCCACAAATTTTGTGGCTTAAACCACTATGAATTTATTATCTTACAGTTCTTGGCCCTTTCTCCATCTCTAGACCCAGCAATACTGTATCTCTGCCCTTCTTTCACATTCACTTCTTCCTCTGACCTCAGCCAGGAAAGGTTCTCTGCTTGTAAGGACTCGTTTGATTAGACTGAGCCCACCTGCATAATCCAGGATAATTTTCCCATCTCAGGGTCGTTAGCCTAAATCATCTCTGCAACATCCCTTTTTCCATGTAATTTATACTCATGAGTCTCAGGGATTGGGACATAGACATCTTTGGGAAGCCATTGTTCTGACTACAACATGCCCTGCCAAACTATCACATGAGCAGAAAGGAAATGAAATAAAAGGCATAGAAGGAAACTACTCATAATGTAGGATTCTAGCTGGACAGTATTTGTCCCCCTTTAACACTGTGCTTTGGTATTTATTGCTGCTACTGAAAAGTGTACTACCAACAAGAGGGAAGTAGAACCTGTGAAGGAGAGTATATGCAATGCTCTAGAAACACATGTTGATCGATAAAAAAAGTCTTCACTGAAATAATAATTATTATAATAACAAACATCACAATGGAAATTTGGAAGGTTGAACATTGTGACACCAACCGTATCAATATTAAAGAAGAGAAAGTGACATTTATAGAAAAAGTTTGTGTTCCAGTGTTCTAGAATATGTGAAGTCCTGTCTTTCTGAGCCACACAGTAGTTGGGGTAACAATCATTAGCCCCTTCTCTGATCATGACTTTACACAAAATCAGCCAAATAAAGTCATCAATTTTGATATAACTCGCTGCATTGATGGAGTTGGATTAGTTAGGAAATGGGGAGATGAGGTATGTGAAAGGATAACTTGAGGAATATTAAAGGTTTTCAGAATTTACTTGAGCAATACTCTGTTCGAATGGGGCAGTGCCAAACTGGAAGCGGTTTTAGGAGGCTTCTACAGACAGGAATCAGGGGAAAGACGTATAAAGAAGGTGCAGTAGCAAAGAAAGGAAATTATTGTATTGGCTATAGCTTAAAGCCCAACTGGCTATTTGTAACTGGTTGTCCTTAACATTTAAATTCCTACCCTTGAGATAGTCATAGACTTAGGGTTTGATTTGGTTAGTATAGCACAAGGGCATTACAGCCATCCCAACTAGTAGCCTTCATATTTAATTAATTTAACAGGAAATATCAGAAAAGATCACTGGGGTTGTCACGAGATTGGTGCTTGGATGATATTGTAAGATAGTGGCTGGCAAACTTTTTCTTTAAAGGGCCAGATAGGGGCACCTGGATGGATCAACTGGTTAAGTGTCCGACTCTTGATTTCAGCTCAGGTCATGATCTTACTGTCATCAAAAGGAGTCCCATGCTGGGCTCTGCACTGAGCATGGACCTACTTAAGATGCTTTTTCTCTCTCCCTCTGCCCTTCCCCACCTTGCTTGTGCATGCACTGTCTCTCAAAAATGATAGCGGGAGAGAGAGACAAGGGGATAATAAATGCCCATATAGTAAATATCGTCCATACTGTTCATACTGCCTCTGTCACACCTACTCATTCTTAGCACCAAAGCAGCCATAGACAAAGTGCCAATGTATTCATTCTCTAAATGTATTTTTTAGACCCTAATGTTAAATGTGCAAATGAATAATTGTTGCATTTGGATAGTTGAAACAGTAGGGTGGACTCTCTATGCTAAATAAATAAATCAAGACATAAATTAATAAATACATAAATGCAAGAAAAACTTGATATTACAACCTAACAAAACAATTAAACATATTTGCAGTACATGTATCACTAGAAATGCAAAAACCAAAAAGCCTTCCTAAATAAAATGCTAACAGAGTATTTTAAGTGTATTAAGAGAAAAATACTCAGTGACCAAGTAGGTCATTTCTAGAATGCAAGAGTGGGAAATATGTCAATGTAATTTATCTCTGGTAAGAGAATAAAAACCATGTAATTGTCTTAAGTGCTAAAAGGCATTATATTAACAGTTAACTCTGCTGAGCATTTTTAAAAGTTTGATAAAATGAATCCTTCTTACCAAACTAGAAAAGGAAGGATCTTTGTTTAACATAATAAAGACTATCTACCCCAATATACTACATGAGTAACACATTGAATTAAATCTCTTGAATGTCAGGGAAAAAAACAAATGGCTAAGGACAATGTTTAATGTTGTCCTTGAAGTTACAGTCAATCCAATTAGATAAGGACAGTAATGAGACATACATTTTGAAAAGGAGATACTTTTTTAGTTAACATTACTCTTTACCAAAAAATGCCAAGAAAAATAACAAAAAATATTAATATTATTAAAAGAGATCATTATAAAATAAGCACTTAAAATTCAATAGCTTTCCTACCTATCAGCAAAAGAAAACTGGAGGCTGTCATTAAAAGATTCTATTTTAGGGGGCACCTGGGTGGCTCAGTCGATTAATCATCCAACTTTGGCTCAGATCATGATTGTCCTGTTTGTGAGTTCAAGTCCTGTGTCAGGCTCTGTGCTGACACCTCAGAGCCTGGCGTTGGCTTCAAATTCTGTGTCTCCCTCTTTCTCTGCCCCTCCCCTGTTCCCACTCTGTCTCTCTCAAAATTAAGTAAACATTAAAAAAAATTAAATATTCTATTTTAAATGTAGCAAAATGATGTAACACTCAGGAGCAAACTTTTTTTTTTTTTAATACACAGGACTTCTATAAAGAAAACTAAACATTTTTATTAAAATTTTTAACAAAATGAATCAAACAGTTAACTTATGAAAGTCATCATTAAGTCATTATGCATGTTTGTTTTCTCATGCTCTAATTTTTCTGGATATTTAAAGCTTATCATAAAAAAAAACCTCTCTTGCTGGAATTTGATGAATAGCCAGCTAGTTATACAAACAAAGATTGGATGAAACTGGTATCTGGTAGAGGAAATCACTTAATAATATTCTATACCTATCCAATAAAATAGTATAAAGAAAATCAAATCCACACTATGAAATAATATTTAATAATACAGAAATAATATGGAAAAATGAAGTAATATCTTTTTACTTATATGATCAGAAAAAACAATACATTTTCATTAGAAAATGTCCTGACGGAAAAAGGAAGATTTAGTCAGGAAGTGGCACTAGAACAATTGTTTGACTATTTTTAAAAAGTGAATTTCAAAATTTTACTTCACACATCACTTTAAACAGTAAGCAACAAGTAGAAAATTAGTCCTTGTTAAAAGTAAAGGAGAAAATGCACAAAAGTTGAGTCAGCTATTTTACAAATACATAAAAATGATCAACTTGCTATTAAATGAAAATTTGAATAATGAAGGTATGTTATATTAAATTATCAAATATTTTCTCAATCACTAATATACTATGTCAGCAATTGTGTAATGAAATCGGTAAAATCAATCACTCGAGATAGCCATGTAAATTAGAGTTTTTCAATTAAAAAGCTATTTAGATGTACCAGTAGAGTTTTAAGAATATTCAAAGCTTTGAGTCAATAAATCTACTTTTGAGATATATCTAAGGCTATATTCCTAAATGCAAAAAACACATAAAGAACATATGTTTAGTTCAAAGTTATTCACAGGACACTAGAAGCAACCTAAATGTTAACTAACATCACAATACCAGAAAAATCATCATGACTTGAAATGTAAACCAATCAGAAAAAAAAAAGCACTTGAAAACATAGATCAAAACACAGTGTTGTCTCTTATCTAAATTCCATTTATAATTTTTTTCAATTTTAATAAAGAAGCATGTATTGACAAGGATTTATGCTGAAATGATAGCATATATACATAGCAAATAAGGAAGGGGAAACTGAATAGAGATGGTAAAAATGGGCACATTAGTAAGAATTTAAGTTCAATAGTTATAACGGATTAAAAAAAATCAGTGGTTTTTTTTGTTTTGTTTTGTTTTCTTTTGTTTTTATGATATAAACACAGATTTATCAAGGGAGCTTTGACAGATATATATATGTAACACTACGGTACAGGTTTCAGGGATACAAAAACACTGTAAAATATGATTCCTGCTCCAAAGAAAACACACTGTTATTGCTGAAGATGTGACTGTAACACTCAAAATAATTAGATAACAGATGATAAAATCTTATATTTTGTAGTACAGGCAATAAATGCAATTATAGAACAACAAATATATGTTAAATAGTCAAGTCATTTATTTTTAAAGGTAATTTTGAAAATTAAACTGGGAATTCTTTTTCTCAAATGTTTCCAGAATCAGTGGTTTAAATAAAATAGAATACCTATGAGGACTAGTCCTACGAGAACTTATGACTCCACGGTGTTAGAGACCAAAGCAGTTGTATCTGGTTGTCCTGCCATTTTTTGGGTGTTGCCCTCAGTCACATGTTCTTGGGTTCCCATCTAAATCCCGGAAGAATTGGTAGAAAGACCAATTTAGTTGATGAACAATGAACCCCAAATGGTCATATTTAAGAGTTAAATTTTTATTGCATTAATATTTGGTCTTCCACAATTCAATTATGCTACCCAGAAGTTTTGAAGTTAATAGAATTTTTACCATTGTAGCCAGGATTTCTTGTTTTTATCATATGTTCCAAATGTCTAGAAAAGGAGAGAGAATAATATTACAAACATGTATAAACTCAATACCTATAAACATATTTTGACACATTTTCTGCAGATATTTTTAAAAGAAAATGTTATAGACACAGTTGGAATCCCTTAATATATTTCAATTCCATTCCTTTGCCTCCTTAGAATCAACTATTATCCTTATGTTGTTGGGGTTTCTTTCCAAACATGTTTCAATACTTTCCTCCATATCTAGTATATCATATAGCCATGAACTTCCAAAAGGTTTTAAGATTTGGCTAATCAAACTCCACTAAATATGCTTTTAGAGGTTTTGTTTAAGTTATATTTGAATTTATTGCTTGATTGAAGAAGCATTAACATTTTTTCCATTTGTAATCTTTTCATTCATGAATATAATCTATTGATACATTTATTGGTCTCCTGCTATGTACTTTAAGATAATTTGGTATTCTTTTATAATTTTCACTGTAATAATTATTGATTGCTTATTACATTTAATGTTAGATCACTTTTGGGGTTTCCTCTTAATATGAAACAGCTTTTTCTTAACAACATCTTCCAGTTGGCTTGTTATGGGTTTATGGTGTAGTTTTAATGTTTTCATATTGGTTTTATAAGCAGTTACTTGGCTGAGCTTTCTTACTAGTTTAACTGGTTTGCCTGAGATTGTCTTAGATTTTGTGTTTTACTAGAAATTATACCAGTTATCACTTTTTCTTCTATTTCACTATCCACAATCTCCAGTAGAACAGTGAATGGAAGTAGTAAAAATAGGCACATTAGTAAGAATTAAAGTTCAACAGCTATCCCAGGGACTTAAAGAAAAATCAGTGGTTTAAATAGAATAGGATACCTACAAGGACTGGTATAATGACTCCATGGTGTCAGAGACCACACTGGTTTTATCGAGTTGTTCTGCCATTTTTAGGATATTGCTCGCATCCACACGTTCCAGGATGGTCATAGCTACACGTCTAGTTCAGTAGGCATAAAAGCCTGAGAGTCAAAAAATGAGATGTGCTCCTTCCCTTTAAAGATGCATCTTAAAAGTTACACACATCATTTCCCAAAATGTGTTCCAAAATGAACACAGTTATATCCATTTGCCAGAGAGGCTGGGCCATACAGGCAGCCATGGGCCCACTCTAAAAACCAGTAGTTATACTACTGCAGAAAGAGAGAACAGACATTGAAGGAATCCTTGTTAGGGGGGTTCAAAGAGACTGCTTCTAGCACTGTACCCATTTGAAGAAGTTACCTGCTACAACTAGAACTAGTTATTTTAGCCTTTTTATCGTGAATGAATGTTTCTACTACACCTATTGAGATGACCACATTTTTTACAACTTGCTACTGTGGGATATTTCATTAATAAATATAATGCTAAATATTTCTTGCATTCCTATAGTAAGCCATACGTAGCCAAAGTAAATTATTTAAAGTTGTTACTGGATTTGATTGGCATGCACTTTGTTTGCAATTTACCTTCTATTTTCTTAAGTGTATTAATCATTAATCATATTTTGTGTATTGCCCTTGGCTGGTTTTGGTGTCAGCTTATACTAATATCAAAATTAGGTTGGGTAGCTTTGGTGCTTTTAATTTGTTCTCTGAAACTCTGAGATATGCATTATGATTCCTTGATAATTTAGTAAAATTCATAGAACAATTTCATCTTGGTTCCTTTTTGAGCTAGGTGGTAAGAAGGGAGAACGTTTTTGCCAATTTAATGTCTTGTTTTCTGTTATGTGTTAAAGAATATTGGAATCTATATCTTTTCCAAAAATATTCTCCATTTATTCTAGGTTTTAAAATTTAAAATTTTTAAATTTAAAATACTAGTTTTTCTAGTATTTCCTTATGCTTTTTCTGTTTTCAATTCTACAAAAACTGTGCTGACGTTGCTTTTCCACTCTATACAACTTATTTGCACCTTCTCTCTTTTTTGTTCAATTTTATCGATATGTATTTGTTGTTCCCAAAAAATCCATTTTTTGTCTTTATTGGTAATTATGTTGTTTCTTTGTTTTCTTTGTGATTAATTCCTGGTTGTTTCTAATTTTTCCATTTTTTTTTACTCTTTATTTGGGAAGAGGAAAATTTAATTCTTGTGTAGCTTCTTAAAAAATAACCCAGTTAACTCAGTCTTTCAATTTTCTTTATTTTCTAAGATATCTAACATATCTGTATATGTTAGATAATATCTAATATCTAATAATATCTAAAATATCTATTTAAGGTGATAAATTACCCTCCCGGTACATCACACAAGTTTTTGTTTTGTTTTGAAATGGTTTTTTAATGTTTTTTCATTTTTGAGAGAGAGGGAGAGAGAGAGAGAGAAAATGGGAGCAAGACAGAGAGAGAGAGACAGAGAGAAAATGGGGGAGGGCAGAGAGAGAGACAGAATCTGAAGAAGGCTCCGCACTCTGAGCTGTCAGCACAGAGCCCAATGCGGGGTTCAAACTCAGGCCGTGAGATCATGACGTGAGCCGAAGTCGGACACTCAACCGACTAAGCCACCCTGGCGCCCCTCTAATTGCATTACATTAAGATCAGGTCATATGATTTATACGATATCACATTTTTGGAAGTTGCAGAGACTTTTTAGTAGCTTAATATATTGCCAATTTTTGTACTTTTTATTGTGCATTTAAGTAGAATGTACATTTTTTTAGGGGGCAGGGTCTATATTATGTCTACAAGGTTGAATTTTTATTTTTTATTCATTTATATTTTTAATTTTTTTTTACATTTATTTATTTTTGATAGAGAGAGAGCACAAGTGGGTGAGGGGCAGAGACAGAAGGAGACACAGAATCTGAAGCAGGCTCTAGACTCTGAGCTGTCAGCACAGAGCCCACGTGGGGCTCAAATTCATAAACCGCGAGATCATGACCTGAGCCAAAGTTGGACGCTTAACCAACTTAGCCACCCAGGCGCCCCATGAAAGGTTGAGTTTTTAGTAATACTTTCAAATTCTTCCACACTCAAATTATTTTTTATATTTATGTTATCTAACAGTTTTGTAGACAGAAATATCAAAAACTTCCACTGTAACAGTGGAGAAACCTGGTAGATACTACCTAACCACTAGTTTAACTTTTCAAAGGTGACATCACTTGTGATGAAACATATCACATCAATGTGTCTCCCGATATGATGCACTGAGAAGAACACAACATCACTCCTGTGGTATTCTTGCCAGAAAATGTATGATCTTTGGGGTGCTCAGTTGGTTAAGTGCCCGATTTCAACTCAGGTAGTGATCTCATGGTTCATGAGTTCAAGCCCCACATCAGGCTCTCCAGTGGCAGTGCAGAGCCTGCCTCAGACCCTGTATCTGTCTGTCTGTCTCTGCCTCTCTCTCTGTCTGTCTCTGCCCCTCCCCCACTCACACTCACACTCACACTTTCTCCCAAAAACAAATAAACATTAAAAATATATATATATGACCTCATGGGAAAACATCAGACAAACCCAAACTGAGGAGTATTCTACATATAAGTGATCAGTATTCTTCAACAGGCCTTTGCTTTATGTATCTTCAGATAATATTGTCAACCAAGTAAAGGATATTGACCTATATCTTTCAGATGGATAATCACTGCATAGGTTTCTTTATTTCTTGTCTATTCTGATCTATGGTAGTCGAGATCCCATCAGGAAAGAAAACCACACTATACAGAAAATCTGTTGCATAAAGGGTAGAGAGCTGAAAATTTTGAGGTAGCTTAGAGCTAATTACTGTGAGAAGCAGTTACTATCTCTAGAACTCAGGGAAGGAATGGATTTTATAGAACCAATAAGCTCAGAGCAGCTGCCCCATGAAGTGATACGTAGACTGCTAATAAAACAAATATGACAAGACTGGGTGAAATGAAAGAAGATAGAAGCAGAAGCGAAGTGACACTGATGAAGCAACAATGACAGAAGAAAGAATGGAACATCCCTTATCCCCTTCACTCTCTCTGGTGCCACCTATTGGCAGAGCTTAATGGAAACCAGTTGGAACAGCATCTAGGAAATACAGTTTGCAGAATCCCAGTAACAGTGACACAGAGAGTGTCACACGTTAAGAGCAGATTTGGTAGTGAGAGACATTAGGAAAATAACTGGCATACCATTAGTGTTTTCTTTCAAATCTGTTTCTTCCAATATTAAAATTAGAACATAAGCTATCTTCTAAGACTTGCTAATAACTTTATCATTGTTTAAGAATTTTTTATGTCATCCGCTTTGCTTTTATAGTTTGTACCATTTCGCTTTTAGTAGTGAAGTTTATTTTATTAATGTTTAATGTTATTGCTGATGTATGTTCAATACTTTTTAAACTTATTTTTCTTATCTACCATAACTTTTAACAAACCTAACTTTATTTTGTCTTTTTACCTCCTATCACATTCATCAAATACTATTTTTTCCTTTAATTTTCCTCCACTGGTCTGGAAAGTTTACCTTCTATTTCTATTCTTTAGTTGTCACCTTCCCCTCTTTTAAAATGTATACTTATTCTAACCAAGCCTGCTTATAAGTTTCTTTGCTTATTATTTTCTCATACATGTCATGTTTTTGTTCTGGAGTCAATTTCCTTCTCGTAAATGTTCTTTCTTCAAGAAAATATATGTATTACATGTATTAATAATACATGGAAATGTCTTTATTTCACATTTAATCCTGAATGACAGTTTTTCAGAGTTGCAGGTTCTAAATGAAAGTTGTTTTATTTTTCTTGGTACTTTGATGTATTGACATTTTGTATCAATTTGTCTAGGTATATATTTTGTTTTTATTTTTCCTTCTTAGGACTCATTGGGCTTCAAAACAGAAGATTCATTTTTTTACTCTCTAGAAAATTATTTAATATTAGCTATTCAAATACTCAAATTTTCTCCATCCTCTTTTCCTTTTCTGGAATGATTACTAGACATATATTCAAGCTTACCATTTTGTCCTCTGTGTGCCAACTTCTATTTCATATCCCCCATGTTTGGTTTTTATTTGTTATGCTGTGAGTGGTTTTTGCCATATGTCATATTTTCTAATTCACTAAGTTTCTTTTCAGGTGCATTTAATTTGCTGTTTAACCTTTGAATTTCAATTACTAGATTTTTATTTTCTGGAATTTCTGTTTGGCTGATTAAGATTATCCATTTGGAATCAAGGGACACCACCACAAACATAAAAAGATAATAAGGGAATATTATGACCCACTCTTCCCATAAATTTGACAATATACTTCAGATGGATAAATTATTTTAAAGACATAAATTGCCAAAGCTCACTCAAGAAGAAATAGACAAGCTGAAATCTACCATGTCTGTTAAAGACTTTAAATTTGCTGTTACAAATGTTCTAACCAAGAAAACTCCAGGCTCAGATGCTCCTCTGGCAACTTCTACAAAATAACTAATGAATAAATAATATCAATTTTTTGTATAAATTTTTTTTTGTATAAAACCCTTCCATATTATGGGGGAGGAGAAAAACACTTGCTGACTTACTTTATGAGGCCAGCAAAGTCATACAAATAGATGATGGGAAAATTGTAAACCAATGTTCCTTGTGAACAGAGACTCAGATATCCTTAACAAAATACTACCAAATTAAATCTATCAATGTACAGAAAGGACAGTACACCATGACCTAACTAACAAGACTCATCCCAAGAGTTCAAGATTGGTTAAACATTTGTAAATGAATCAATGTAATTCAGCATATTAACAGACTAAAACATGAAAAACAGATATTAATATCTCGATAGATGTGGGAAAAAATTATCAAATTCAACATTCAGATGTGATTGATTAAACCAACAAGCAAGCAAAGTGCTTTCACCAAGCTCAGAATTGAAGGGATTTTTCCTTGCTTCCTTAATCTGATAGAAAACATCTCCAAAGAATCTATAGCTAATATAAGTACTGATAAAACAGTGGATGATTGGGGCGCCTGGGTGGCTCATTCGGTTAAGCGGCCGACTTCAACTGAGGTCACGATCTCGCGGTCCGTGAGTTCGAGCCCCGCGTCAGGCTCTGGGCTGATGGCTCAGAGCCTGGAGCCTGCTTCCGATTCTGTGTCTCCCTCTCTCTCTGCCCCTCCCCCGTTCGTGCTCTGTCTCTCTCTGTCTCAAAAATAAATGAAACGTTAAAAAAAATTAAAAAAAAAAAACAAACAGTGAATGATTTCCCCCTAAGACCAGAAATACAGTGAGGATGTTCCACCTTCAATTTTCCTATTCGAAATCATACTGAAGGTCCTAGCTGACATTACAAATTGCTGGTAGGATGCAGAACAACTAGAATCCCTCATATTTTACTGGTAGAAATGCAAATTATTTACAACCTCTTTCAAGGTGTTTGGAAGTTTCTTATAAAGTGCACTAAGACGACTTCTAACTCCTAGGTATTTATCTGAGTGAAATGGCAATTTATGTTCACACCAAAATGTATATGTAAATGTTTATAGCATCTTTATTCATCGTTGCTAAAAACTGGAGAATGGATAAAAATACTGTGGCAACTCCATACATTGTAATAATATTCAGTAATAAAAAGAAGAAATGACCCCTCATACATGTAATAATATGGTTGAATCTCAGATACATGATGCTAAGTGAAAGAAGCTACATTTAAAAGGCTATATATACTATATAACTTCATTTACGTGACATTCTGGAAAAGCCAAAACTACTGGGACAGAAAACAGAATAGCTGTTATTATGGCCTGGGGTCGGAAGAAGGGGTTGGCTACAAAAAGGGGGCATGGGAAAATATTTGGGGCTTATTTTATAAATAACCCCAAATGTGCATTTGTGTATTTATATATACATATATAAATAAAATCAAAATATAAAATATAGTATAGAGATAGTGGTAGTGATTACATAACTGTGTATATATATTATATATATGCTATATATAAAATCAAGATATTTTATAGATATATTATATTTTATATCTTGATTTTAGTGATGTTGGTTACACAACTGTATATATTTGCCAAAACTTTCAGAACTAGGTACCACAAAGGGTGATTTTACTGTACATAAATTATAATTTCATTAAAAAAATTTTTGAATACTCTTCTAAAGTACAATCCTATTCAAGCTTTATGTTTTCCTCTTCTTTATGTTATCTCTTCTACCTTCTTGGGCATACTTACATTAAAATCTCTTCATATAGTGTATGATTTCTACTTCTTGAGACATTTTATCTTCAGCAGTGGTTCAGTGTTTTGTGTCATGATGTTACCTTTGGGTTTACCACCTAATGTAGTCAGTGCACATTTGGACTCCACAGTTTTTCAAAGCACAGTTTGGGGTTATGTATGCTAGCTCTTGACTTTTTCCTCCCAGGGCACCAGATACTGCCAGTTTCTTATTGCTTCCAAGTTAGCAGACTTTTTTTTTTTCCTATTTCAGTGTCCTGAGCACAGCAACCACTTCATAGCTCAGTTTCAGTACCCCAATTGCATGGTTCCATTTCTTCATCCCCTGTCCACGCAGATATTAAACCCAGGCATCAGTGTCTGGAGATGGCCTCTGGGCTTGGCTCCAGAAAGTAATTGGTGGCATTTCATATCACTTAAGGCTGCCATCTTGACTGAAAGTTTCACAGCATTATTTCCTAACATACCATTCTAATATTATTTGGTTTTGCTCACACACAAAATATGAGTTGGAACATTGAGTTAATTATTTGGGCATTTTAAAAAGCAAATTTTCATATTGATTTTAGATAATTTGTATTTTAATTACCTGTTATATGGCATCAATTTTCAACTAAGTGCTTCATGTTTTATCAAAAATTTTGTTGTTGTTGTTTTCATAGTGCCTGTATGGTTTTTTTTGACACATCAGCAATCCATTCAAGCAGATGCACGCTGAAACCAGTAAGTGTCACTGATTTAATCAGCAAACAACTAAGGCTTCTTTGTAACACAGCCTTGGAGTTCAAGAAAACCTGAAAGTAGAGATGTGTAAAGTATCCACATAATAAATGCATTCTTCATTTTTTCAGAGGATTCAGATTTGTAAATAAAACTTCCAGTTTTAACTAGATAGTGGTTTAAAAACAATGTTTACCTCCTGTTTGTTTTCCTGCTTTAAGAAAAATATATTTCCGAATTAATTTATAAAGCTGCCAAAGGATAGATAAGTTAATAATACTGTATAATAGATCACTAGATTTAGAACATCTAACTGGAAAAGCTGGAAATGAGAAGTTTAAAGTTCAAGGAGGTCTGAAATCTAACAAGCTTAATCAAAGGAAAAGATGTGAAATGTTCACAAAAAGGAGTCTGCAAAGCCACACACACAGAAAGACTCTGCCAGTGTGGGAAAAGAATGGCAACTTTTTCCTATTAAGAAAAAATAAAAATAGGTCACATTGTTGACCTTGGCCATCCTCTGGCATAGTCATGTCACAGCCATAACACAGAGCATAACATAAATGGCCAAGGGGCTCTCAACATGTGAGA
Organism: Panthera tigris; assembly: GCF_018350195.1. NCBI lineage: Eukaryota > Metazoa > Chordata > Mammalia > Carnivora > Felidae > Panthera > Panthera tigris. The sequence continues at coordinate 75,768,733 of NC_056662.1, forward strand.
ACAATTTCTGAAAAGGGGGTAGGAAATCAATTCATACTAATTTTAACTCCCTCTTGTTTCTGCAAAGGCTCATCTTGATTTCTTGGTGAACTTTAACACTCTTAGTCTCCTTGACACAGTTCAGTTTTCATTCAGTTCCCTTTGGACTACAAAAGAGATCACTGGACCATATACAGTGCAACAGATAAACATGACCTATCTTGTACTAAAACCGAGTATGTCATACTGAGCTGAAAGAAAAGAATTATATAGGGTAAATATGGTGCAGATGATATGATCATATTATAGGCAAAAATACAGTAAAATTTGCCTCTAAAAATTGCATAGCAACTTTTTTATACTCATCATCAAAAACATCACCAAGTCTAAAAGTAAACCTCACTCCAATATTACTGTCTAGTGTTGCACAATAGTTCACAAATCAACAACTCAATCAATCAATGAAAAAGCACTCATTAAATATAAACAAGTATCCAAATTTTACTGGATGCTATCGTGAAGAGAAGTGGAAGAATACATTTCACTAATATTTTCATATTTAAAAAATATTTTGATTGCTGTTAGCATGGGAAAACACAATATCTAATATACCTTTCTCATTTCATTTTCTCATTATAATAGACACACACACACACACACACACACACACACACACACGTTAAACAAACAGGAGGTAGAGAACACAAACCCTATGTTAAATCCGTGAAGAGGAAGAGTTAGGAAGAGGAATGTTAAGAACGCCTCTGTCCATAGTGATGGATGGAAAAAAATACATCCTTGAATATCTCCAAATATACCTCTAAAACTGAATGGCATGGATCATTTCAATAAAAGACTTTGATCTACCTCCTATTCTCTGACTCTAACATGAAGATATAGAGTCCATTATTACCAAAATATCAGTGAACATGCTTCAACTGTAAGAGGCATACCTTCTGAGTTCAACCATCAGTACCCCTGTTTACAGATCCATTTAGGCACTAAAGTTTTTAATATTTGTTATGGTTCTATATCTTGATAGTAGTGGTAGTTATATGGCTGTATGCATTTGCCAAACACATAGAACTAAACTTCTCAAAACGAGTGAATTTTACTGTAAATTATATGTTAACCAAAAAAGGTAAAATATATACCACATAAGAAGTGATGGGAGGTGGAGACAGTGTTGTGTAGAACATGGATATAGATATCTAAGGAAAACATTGCAAATAAGTATTGAAACAGACAAATGCTGACAAGCTAATAGTCTATGGGAAGCAGGCTTAATTCATCCTGTAGCATTTACCAAAGTAGAGTAGTCCAAACAACGTTCCTCGACATATTTACAAAGCATGCATGTTTCTTGAAAGTAAGTTGAACAGATACTGGTTTTAAAAAGAATGACTAACAAGCTTCTTTGCTATAGGATTTTTCTCCAGGTGCTTTATAGTGCATTTCCAACAAGGGAAAGCAGCACATTGTATTTCCCCAAATCATTTGACCGCTCAACATTTTTCTCCTAAGACCTGTAAAATGGCAAACAAATGGCAACCAGAGACTAATTTGACCCTCAGGAATAGACACCCTGAAATTAAAATTAGAAGAAAATCCACACTAAATAATGATCTCCTGTGCAACAGAGACTGGGCTGGAGACTGTAGATCTTGACTTTCAAATCACGGACAAATATAGGTGCAAATTTTTTCACAGCTAAAATATATAGTTAAGAGTACTAAGGATACAGACCTGTATAGTCGTGAACCACCTGTCTAGATGTCCCTGAATTCAAAAACAGATTAAAAAAATGTACATATATGTATATGTATATATGTGTGTGTGTTTATTTATTTATTATAAATATGTATTATATAAACACACAAAAAATACCGAGTCACAAGAGAAAAGTGCAATCCCCTAAAAGCTGGGAAATAACAGCATAACTGAAATCTCTTCCTACACAAAACATAAGATTACTGTGTAAAGCATTTATTTGGTATACCAAAAATTCTAAATAGATGAGTTCTATAAAGTAGAAGCAGGGAGTCATGAGAGGGCAATATTCTGAGGTGAAGTTGGACAAGCAAATGAAGCTGGCAAATTCTTTACAAAACAGACAAAGAATCAAACAATTCATAAAAGCAACAACAGAATAAAAATTAGTGTTTGCATCAGGAGAGAACAAAGTTGACCTCAGAGAAAGCCAAATCAGTAACATGAGGACAAACTCAAATGGCTCGTGCCATGTTAGAAGAAACAGATAACGAGAATACAATCCAAAACCTATTGGCAGAGCTTCCAAAACTCGTCACAATCTGGCCCCTGCCTAAATCTTCTGACTCATTTTACCACCATCTCAACCCTTCCACTTAACACATCCCACACTTCAGCCTTAAATAATTACTTACAACTCCCTGAATATGATGCTACGTTTCCATTACCCTAATTTGAGAGCATCAACTGTGGAGTGAAAATGCCAACTTGAATTTCAATTCTCCCAGTTACTAGCCTTATGATTTTGGGAAAACTTATTTAGTTTTTCTGTGCCTCAGGTACTTCATCTACTATTAGAGTTTTTCCTCCTTTTTTTCAAAGAGCTAAATTCCATTATTTCTTCAAATCTCAACCCAAGGTTTGCTGTCATTCCCTAGTCTCCTAATCGACGACGTTAGACATCTCAAAAGCATCTGAGTTTTTAAAATGAAAGCCATGTCTTTATTATTTTATCTTCTAGAATCAAAAAGAGTGGTGTGTAAAAAACTCTAGTAAGTATCTATTGAAAGTGAAAATATATGAATAAATGAGGAGATGAATAAAAACAGCTGCATAATGCTAAATTTCAGTCAGAAAGTGAAGGTGTTAGTCTAGCTTAAGATGGTAAGAATCACTAGCTAAATAGAGTTTTGGGAAGAGAAGATATTGGGCACCTTGTGACAGAACGTTTTCAGCCAGAAGCTAATGTCTTGGTAATTCCCTGATTTGGGTAGAAATTGCACTAGAAATCCTCTCTATTCCATTCCAACACTTAAATTTTGGGAGCCTCTGCTTTTTAACAGATATAGTTGTATGGAGAAAGTGAAATTTGATATTAACATTAAAGAATGGGTTGAATTTGAATGGTAAGAAAGGTCATTCCAGATTAGGGAACAACATGTACCATGACATGAATATTTCAGTTGTCTTACTTACAGTGAAAGGAAAATAACTCAGTAAAACTAAATACAAGAATCAATGAAAATTCCATACATTGCTAACAGAATTCACTATTATTTTCTTATGATTGTTCTATATTTTGACTACCTGGAGAGGAATCATAGTGTAATGGTTGAGTTCACATTTTCTGCAGCCAGACTGCCTGCATCCTAATCTCAATTCTGACACTGATTAATACACTTGGACAAAGTTTTGAAACTCTCAGTGCCTTGATTTCCTGATCTATAAAATGGATACAATGAAAGTATTGACCTTATAAAGTAGTTCTAATGATTAAATAATTTAACATGCAAATCACTTAGAATAGTGACTAGCACATTTAAGGGCTCAATAAATATTATTTAATTTGAGGCCACATGCCATTTCCCATGAAGGTTAGTTGTATGTCTTTCAACATTTAGCATAATTGAACACAGTCCTTTCTAACCCAGAATTACATTGACTCACTGCCACTTTAAGACAGGTTGTCGCAGTAACAACGCAATCTTATTTAGCGTAGCATGGTACTTAACATCATAAAAATCAAAAGAAGACTATTCCCTCTGAGAATACCTGTTTGTTCTCATTGATGCGTTCAAAAGTCCTAAGTACAGTTGCCTTAAATTTGATTGTGTTAAGCAATGAGTTTTTCTTATAAGCAATGTATCTCTGGAAAAAATGAAAAGAAGGAAGAAAGGAAAGAAGGAAGGAAGAAAGGAAGGAAGGTAGGGAGGAAGAAAAGAAAAGGAAAGAAAAGAAAAGGAAAGAAAAGAAAAGAGAAAAGAAAAGGAGGGAAGGGAGGAAAGAAGGCAAGGAGGAAGGGAGGAAAGAATTACAAGAAAAGCAAAAAGAAAAGGAAAGGGGAGTTTAGACCATGTCCCTCCCTACCCCACTTGAAAAAATGTATCAGAAACTGTTTAAACACCCTAAAAACTTCTTTCTAAATCATACTGCACATGATCCATTGATTTTGTTTGTTGCCTCGGACAGGATTCATTCAAAGAAGTAACTGAAATATTAATCTGATCTGTGATTTGGAAAATGTTTCTCAATAAAAATATTCAAAAGCCTGACAGCTTCTCAGCTCTCAGATGAATTAAGATTTAACTCTGACATGAATTGAACCTCTCTCTGGGGATGCTTCTCTTTATGGGGCTGAGATCACAGAGTTCATCCCTCTGGCACTCGTAGCTCTTTGATCTTTGCTAGGGAGGCCTGCCACCAGAGCGCAATGCGCAGCAACGTGAAGGCATGTCTCCCATATGAGGGTATGTCTTCCCTAATGAAAAGCCAGCCTGGAGGTGGGGGGGGGTTGGTTGGAGGGTAAATTTCAAAGAGGGGAAAGGTCAGCTCTTGGTCAAAGTATGAAGAGCTTATGGAAGAAAGAAAACTTCGAAAATAAAGCATTAACATAAATTACTGAACACAGGCTTTCAGGTTCTATAGAAAGAGATGAAGCAATGCAACCATGATAAAAGTTCCCTTTTAAAAAGATGTACCCGTCTTTGTCCCCTTCTTATTACTTCAGAAAATTATCAGAAATGTCGGTAGATGATTCCGTTTGAGTTTCTTAAGGAAAACTTTGCAGGCAATGAAATTTGAAAGAGATCCCACCTCTTTAAATCAGAAAGGTGATAAGGTCATGGTAAGCTTTCTGGGAAGAAAATAAAATCTGTAACCTTCCCAGGAGAATAGCCTTTACTAATTGAGGGGGAAACGGTTAAGTTGACATAACATGATGACATAAACTGCATTAGTTCAAAGAGATAGAGGCATGAGTCAGTGTCAATAATCTAGTAAATCTATGAATCTGAATAAACTAGATAATTATTTTCCCATTATTTTCACAAAGTGAAGGTTTAGGGGGAGCCTGAGACACCTGCTGTTTATATGGTTTGGAGGAATAAAAATAACCGACCAGTCTCTGTTTTCCACTGCTGTCCCACTGGGATGAGTGATAGAAGGATGAAAATCCTCAGAAAGATACAGAAACAAAAACTCAGATAAGAAGAGAGAATATGGCAAACACTTGAGAGCTTTGCAGGCAAGAAGTCAAGAGCAGTAGTTTTGGTCTCAGGACTACTTTGCTTCCTTAAAAATTATTGAAAACCCCAAAGACCATTTTATCTGTGAATTATGTATGTCAATATTTACTATTTTAGAAATTAAACCTGAAAATATTTATGTACTCATTTATTAGTTCATTTAAACAGAATAACAATAAGCTGATTCTATGTTAGCATAAGTAACACATATTTTAACCTTAATTTCTATATTTTTCCAAACAAAAAATTATTGAGAAGAATGACTTTTGCAAATCTACACTTTTGCAAATCTCTTTTAATATCTGGCTTAATAAAGACAGCTGAATTCTCTCTGCTTCTGTATTCCATCTGTTGTGATATCTTAATTTTGATTAAAAATATCAAGAAAATCTGGTCTCACACAGAAATGTACTAGGCAAAGGAAGAAGCATTTTAATAGCCTTTTCAGATAAGTGTGAGTACTCTTCTCTGATGCTACACTAATATCTGACAAGTGATAATTTCTCAAAGGTTAGCTGCAAAGTAGAATCTGAGACCATATCAACAGATGTTCTATACTTGATTACATTAAAATCCATTGGTCATTATGAAACTTTGAATGAATCATTAATCCATGTATGATTTGCAACATCATGCAATTGTCTTTTGGAAAATAATTGTTTGCTGAGTTATATAGATCTTTCATTACAAAATACATTTTTAGTAAATCACATTCATCAACATCACTACCAATCTCAGAAAAAAATACTTTATTAGGAAGCTGTCAAGCTCACAGAAGTGGCTAGGAGTCTTCCAAAAACTTAATTATTGCTTGAAATCTTAAATTTTATTATTGGCAACAAATATTGTAAGTGGTTTCCATGAAGTGATAGTTTCACTCCATTCATTATCAAGAAAATATTGCCAAATACCCACATCTACATAATTATAGTTTTTCTGTCAGTCATTTTTTTCTAATAAAAATAGTATTTCATGAAAAAAAGTAGTTCAGCTCACTTCTCAAATAATCACACTAGTGCTTTCGCTCAAGACAGTTACTGTATTTCCGTATGCAGCAAAAGTACTTTATGCATACTTCCTGTCATGTCACACAATATTAAAAAGACATGCACTCAAGGGTCAAGATTTAATACAGTAACACGTTTCGCTTCTTCATTAAGAACGTTCTATGTGAAATTGGCTTTTTTAAAAACTGTGAGTCCAGTTTGGTACTACCGCCTGGATTCACGCAAAGATGCAAAAGTTTTATCCACCGCCTTCACTTTTGCACAGCAGGCCAAATGCCAAAGCAAAGAAACAAACAAAGTAATGTCTGAGTGTTACTATGAAATATTTTTTTTTACCTCACAAACCACCTGAGAGGGTCTTGTGGACCCCCAGAGGACCACATATAATACTTTGAAAACTGATGAAATAGAGAAAAGTTGGCTAAAGCCCAAGGAATGAGCAAGTACTGTGAGGCTGTGTTAAGGAGCAGAGGGGAAGGCTCCTGACTCTGCTTTTATGCTGATCCATCAAGGAGGGAGTCTTTGGGACTATTAATGTTGGCCATAGCCAGAAGGAAGGCAAACATATGAAGTCAACCCCTTTTAAACCTATGTCTTGAGTACAAAGAGGGGGAAGTGACTAAAACTAATTGGATATAACTATATTCACAAGGAAGAATTTCAGGCCAAATTAGAACAAGAAATCTCTGGACTCTTGGTCGGAAAAAGAATGTCTTCCAAAAAAGAGTGAGATTCCAAGAAATAGACAGGATGAGGAAAAGCTAGTGATATGATAAAGATGGCTCACATGCTCCTTATCTCAAGAAAAGAAAGATGACCCCAGGCTTAAAAGAAAAATGAAAATTATACAAGAAAGTCTGATCCATATAAGAAGCAAACAGAGTGTGTTATGATTTTGAGCAATCAATGGAAGGAAAGAAGGGAGAATCTATTTAATTTGATGTTAGGAAATTTCTCTTTTGAGTTGCTCGGAAATTTTTACATTGGTTTTGTGGAGAAGAAAATATTTACATAACTATAGTAATATAGATACTGTTTACTCATTTTTAATGTATATGTAACTATATACATTTGTCTTTCGGTTAATTATATATATAATTACATATAGATGTATATGTTATTTATATTTTAGCTTGATTGTAACATACTATGTAAATACCATCGATACTGGGGATGAAAAACAGAAGAGATGTAGAAGGAACATATATCCTCAGTAATGGGGAGTCAAGAGATGCAATTAAAAGTATAGGGAAACTTTAAGTATTTAAGTCAGGTATTATTCAACATTACAAAGTTCAAGTTAAAAGATTTAGAAAATCTTACAACGATCACAAGTTGGAACATGTAGGAGAGATAGGTATTGCAAATGAAATATATTTTCTTTGATAGTGCTGACTCAAGAAATAATGTTTAAATGTGATAAATCAAGAAATTAGTATGTAAATTTTATTATTTAGACAGCCCTAATATTAAAAATTTCTGAAAAAAAATATCTGGTAACTATTATGGCACAAACACTTAATGATCAGACCAAGAGTCTATATATTCAAGATAGAGGCTGACTGGGACACACCGGCTACATTATCATCAGTTTTTAAAAAAGAATTAAGGAAGTAACAGCCAGAAGAAATAAAGATAGGAGTAAGCCAAAAGGTGGGCAAAGCTGAAGTAGGAAACTGTTGCTTTTTATTAAAAACTTTGCTGTGCTATTTTTATTTTTATTATATTACTTTGATGAAAAATAATATTAATATATAAAAAGAATATTTTATTTTTATCAGTAATTAAGACCACTTAAAAATTGTGCTGCCATTCTCTTTAAAGTCTATAAGCAATTAATGTTCAACAGAAATAAGTTTAATAAAATGCAACTGTAAACATTTCCTTGGTTTAGTAGCAGATCTGAAAAAAATTCTAATGTGTTCTTATACTCTCAAGGATGTATAAAGGAATTACTTCAAGTTTTAATTTAGGAGATAATTCATCCTTTTACTTCTTTCTCATGAGAATAGAGAAGCAGTGGAAAATATCATTATCTCTAGGGCACATTTTTTTTAAGTTATCAATGCTTTTAAATAGTAGGAGATTCTCCTTACCAAAATTAAAGATGATGTTGGGAATTTTATTTTACTTTAATGAATGGGCCCCAATGAACCATAACTTATATCTATATGGCACAATTAACTCTCCTTTCTATTCTTTAGATCACCACAGAGAACAGGGGGCCTACGATAATTACTAGAAGATGTATTTCGAGGACATTGCTTTACTTGAATTTATGAGTAGTACAATTAGTCACAGATATTGTTGGCTGCAAGAAATAAGTCCATGAATAATAGTCTCCCAAATAACATAGATGCCTGTACAAAGAATTATTTGAATGTTGGACTAATTCATTCTGAAGGTCTATGAAGTCAGTAAAGGAAATTATGTAAGAAAAAAGTTATCAAAATGTAATTACTTGCAATTTTCACACACTTCAAAACCTAGAATTTTGTAGAATTGTGTGTACATTTATAAATATGAGAAAATGGCTATATTATTGGACAGTTGTTACATTACAAGGTATAGAGGTGTAGTTGATGGAAAGTCAGGGTAAATGAACACTTGAGTTCGTTTGAAGGAGGCCCGACACAGAACGGTTTTGCAGGTAGTATCCATTTTACCAACACTTCCATCTTAAATCGAATTCCTCATTCTGTAATATAACGATATCTTTGTATAGTATTTTGGACCTCCAGAGTCAAATAACTTAGTATTTCAGGCTATACGGCTTTATTATTTTGGATGTTTCAAACATTCAAGTTGTAATTCCTTCTTTACTCATACTTTTTTATTCAATTTTGATAGGTCCTTGAGAATATAAATAAACTGTAATATTTAAACATAGTTTGGTAATATACATATTAGAAAAATAGCGGAATTGCCACATGTATGTGTATAACATAACCCTGTTGGAAATGAAAAGGAAATCTTCAAGTATTGGATTATTCAAATGCGGTAGCTTTGCGTTTGAGCACACATGTCTACAGCAGCCTAATCACAACAAAGATAAGAAGTTAATAATTCAAATCTTTGATTATCTTTAATCAAATAGGTAGAAGTTTGAGGCTATGAAAGTCACATATATATAAACATATAAGGAATATAAATATATAAAATGTCAGAAAGAATATTGCTAGAGACCTGCATGTTATTTAAAGCGCTGATTAAATCTTGTGTCATATGTTAAAATCATGAATTCTAGCAAACATCTATAGGAAGATACCAAAATCTGTCTTCAGAGCTCATATACATTTATTAGTTGCAGTAACAAGGTCACATAAATCATATATACTAAAACATTTCTTTTTGTCCTGGAGTATAAAGTATTCAAAGCAGAGTTCTTAAGGGTCTTACAACACATCAAATGAACATGTATTAAAAACTGTTTAAAACCACATTATTTCTACCTAAGAAAGCAAATTTAATGCACTAGCTTTTCCCCCATTCGTTCAATTATTTCTCCACCATTCATCTTATAAATATTTATTGAGCTCCCTGCTCTTACACTACTGAAGAGAAAGCAGAGACATAAAATATACGGCCATAATACTCTGTGATAAGTGCTCTGGGTTATTTACCAAGTTAGTCCACTCACAGGAACAAATAAGTTAATTACAAAAAGTCTTTCAATAATGTTACTTCTGAAGTAACAGGGTTTAAAAATAAAAAGTTGCGTACATTAGGCTTCATTATACTACAAAAGAACTAGCAAGTGGAAAACTCTAGAATTATTATATTTACATTAAGGAAAATTAGGCAAGATGCCTATCTTCTTAACTTTATATTCATTTAATGGACACCCATTCTTCATCTTTTCTCTTCAGTTATAGAAATTCTTGAAAGGCATTAGACAGGTTCATTTTAATAAGAGAGAGAACAATCAGACAGAAAATGACTAAATTATCCTCAGTTTAGGATTTCACTATTTTTTTTTTTATTTTTTGCCTCAGGCTTTGGGGACATTAAGGCCATGTTATAAATCCTGGCCACTGCTTTTTCTAAAGAGCAAAAATGAGAGTTTATTAGCATCTCAGTGGTTGCCTCAATAATGACAAAACAGTTGCTCATTATTGCTCATTAGTTTCATATTAGATTCATTTGCAATAGCAATACATCTTCTATTCATACTCGATTGCAAAACAACTGATATGATTTGACACCTGCTGTACAATGGAATTCATTAGATAGTAATAATACAAATAGAAATTCAGAAGCTGGACTTGTATTTGCCTCTATGATGACTCCATACAGGAAAAGGCCTCTGAAATCACCTAGACTAGAATAAGACAAATAAATATGCACAACAGATGATCAAGGTTTCAAATACCAAAGTCTCTGTTTCTCTATCTACATCAATGTTCTATATGCACAATGTTATATTTTAATGAGTGGCATAATTTCCAAAATAATGAAGCACTTCTCACTCTACAGATGAGTGAAATATAAATTGAAAGAACCATACTGAACAAGTAAGAAGCCTAACATAACTTTTTAAACCATAAGATAAACTACATTATTTTTTCATACGTTTTATATATATATTTTTTCATACATGTATGTCTTAGTCCACGGGGAAGAATCAGGTTTCAAAGTGTACCTAATCATTACTTCTGATATTCAATTATGTTTGTTTACTTGAACTCCTTGTGGCTGATGCCACATGTCACTGCATACAATAAAAGAAGAGACTTTCAGCTATTATTCTTTGGTTTAGATTCATGTCACCTAAATCATCTAAATGCAACACACAAATTCAAAATGAAATGACTGCTCCTGCTTATCAGAAATGTTTTAGAAGGGAAATCTAATGTGCTTTGCTTCAGGTAAGAGAGTCAGTTGTTAACCTTCTGTCATATAGCCATAGAAAATAAAGAAAAACTACGTTAACCAATTCGTAAAAATATGAGCATGAGAGACTTTTTTTTTGTTCCATCCCACAACCATTTTTTAAGGTATCCTCAATATTCAAGGGATTATAAGGTCATGATAGTCACACTTTTCGCAACTAGAATTTAACAACGCTTTACCGTTTCCATTAGACCATAAGCTCCAGAGAATCACAATAATGATTAAATTCCTACCACATTGCATAGGCCCAGAACATGGTGGGAACTCATTAAATATTTTTTGAATGAATGAATGAATGAGCGTTGTGAGAAATATAACAGAGGGCAACAATATCTGCCCCTTGATTGGTTATAATTCTGCTGAAGAAATAAGTCTCAAGAGTTTTTTTGCTTTGTTTTGTTTTGTTTTGGTTTGGTTTGGTTTTAATAAAATGAGTAGTTTATAATGTATGAGAATGGGTAGTGGAGACCACACTTTGGGAATACAGAAATCAATATAGGTTGAAATTGCAAGGGAATTTTTTTGTTAGACGGTTATATCTTCTTCCAAGCTGTGAAAGACAAGCTGAATTTGGATCAGTGGAAGCTGGAAAGCAAACATACTAGGACAGGGAAAAGAATTGTCCTAGATTTAGAGGTAGAAATGAGCATAGAAAATATTGATAGTGCTTACCATATATTTTTTATAGTACACTTAAAGTTTGTAAATAGACATTTTTGCATATGCAGTGCCTCTTTTCAGACATCAGAATTTTGCTGTTTCAATTGTGGAAGCATACTTTATTTTGTATCCTGAAACAAAGCTACTAGAATCACAAAATAGATGGCTTTCAAACACACCTGTAGGAAGAAAGCCAAGTCAGAGTCATGATGCTTTCTGCCCAGCAAGTAAACTCATTCCATTTAAATACAACAGCATTTAGGGGCGCCTGGGTGGCTCAGTCGGTTAAGCGGCCGACTTTGGCTCAGGTCATGATCTCACAGTCCGTGAGTTCGAGCCCCGCGTCAGGCTCTGTGCTGACAGCTCAGAGCCTGGAGCCTGTTTCAGACTCTGTGACTCCCTCTCTCTGACCCTCCCCTGTTCATGCTCTGCCTCTCCCTGTCTCAAAAATAAATAAAACGTTAAAAAAAATTTAAATACAACAGCATTTAAATATTAAGTAGAGTATAGAAAATACTCACGGTATTAGTATGTACAATATTATTTAGGTAAATGAACTCAAATTCCAACTAGTATATTATCTGAGAATATATTTAAGCAATGTTGGAATTTTCCATAACAAATATGTATAAAACAAATTTTACGATAATCAAAGCCTTAAGAAAATGTTACTCCTATGATATAATTGTTTTATAATAAAAAGCAGATTTTCCTGCCCTTCTCCATAAAAAAAAACAAACCAAACAAAAGCTACCCATAAATTCAATTTCATCATGACAAAGTACAGACTGTGTATAAATATAAGTTGTGTCACCTGAATTTCTAATACTATTTATACCTTGCATCTTTATAGTAACTAATTTGAAACCATATTTCAACATTTTTACTTATTTTTAAGTAAAAATACTTCATACCACCTGGCTAAATCTTTTTTTTATTCATAAATATCTTACAGTACTTTCTATTATTCTTTATAATATCAGCTAATGTCTAATACAGAGTTTACAGATTTTGCAAATAAAAATACAGGGTGCTAGATGAATGTGAATTTCAGATAAACAACAAATAATGTTTAACAAAAGTATAATTTAGTGTAAATATAACAATCATATTATAGTATAAATATGTCCCAAATATTGACTTGTGGCCTATGATTCAGCTATAATTCTAATCCAAGCTGAATCAAGGCAGTTTGGATTTATACCTTTTTATTTGCGCAAAGTTATATTACATAATAAATTGTTTACTTTAACTGGTTAGATCATGTTACTGATCCTTTTTGGTAGATTGGATTCTTAGGGCTATTTATCTTTGCCCTACTTAGACCAGATATATAACATTCCTAATTCTAGACGACCATCTTTCATACGTGTGAAAGGCATTCTCTCTTCATATTACTTTAAAGATTAATAACTTTTGATCCTTATTCAGAAGTCTATGTTTAATAGTCAAAGAAACATCTCTGCTCTTTTCTTCCTGTTAATTTTCAATCTCTTTCTTTCTCTTTGTCTCTCTCTTTCCCTTTCTCTTTTTTTCTTACACACACACACACACACACACACACACACACTCTCACAATTTCTGATCCACCATGTACCGAGGAGATTATTATAAACTTGTTGCAATTCAAACCACACTAATTCTTGAAGCCATAAAAATATTAAGTTACTGTGTATTATCTGAAGATGTGATATAATTTTTATGACTTGTATGATTTTTAAAAATTATTATTTAATGTTTCAATGGAAAAATGAGTGAATCTGTTTTGCTCAAGGTTTTTAAGTAAATCCTTTACCAAAAGTTTTTTATTAGAATGGTAATTGACTGTTCTCCAAATTGCAATTGTAATGATTTTGTCCAGTGAAACAAATCGATGCATTATTTTGAAATAGTGAGTGACATTTGAAATGAGGATTTTTGAACCTGAGTTTCGCAAATAGCCAAAAAATATATTGTTGGACAGTCATGTGTCATTTGTTTTGGATTTTATTACCAAATAGAAATCTTTTATTCCTTTAAAATGCTTCAGTAATAGTTGATTTTCTTTAATTTTGTCTTCTGCCAAGGTAAAGCAATATTTGAAGCAAATAATATAGATGTTTATAGCTCTTTTATAGATGTAGTTGTATTAGGTTTAATTTTAATAGAATATATAAATGAAATTTTTTTCTACCTAAACATTTATCTGGTTCTTTCATTGAATCAGGCAAATAAAATAAACATGTTGCTTTGTGAAATATCAGAAATTCCTAAGTTGATCAGGGATTGTTGAGCCATATACTAGTTCTTTGAGTCTAGTGGAAGACTATTTTATAACTGTATTAAATAAGAGCCTATAAAGTTCTTAGCAATTACAGTTAATTTTGAGATTTAAAGACTAGTTAAGTAGGTAGTATTCTAATTCCAGAAACCAATTAGTTGTCCATTTAGTCTAATTTCACAATTGAAAGGCAAAGAAATGCATAAACATTCAGGCATTAACACTCATGCAGTGAAGAAGAGACTTGCAATTTTACAGGTCATCTAGAAAATATTCATCAAGGATTATCTCATACATTACATTCTATTTGATATGACTTTATAATTAGCCAGGTCAGTCTGTAGGGATTCAGATGTAAAACTATTTTCCAGGAAACCATGCTTACACAGGGATTAAGTTAATAAAAGAAATAACATCTAAGAAGATAATAACTTACTTAAAAATTATCAAAATGGATAACTTTATTTTAAAACTATGGATTTTTGTCACAAAAATAATATAAGCTCATAGCAGAAAATTTGGAAAATACAGAAAGTGTACAGATTAAAATGAAAATAATTTCTTACTCCAACAGTATCTAGAAAGCTTGTGCTTTTTGATATATTTGTTTCTAGTCTTCTAAATCTTAATAGTTTTACAAAATTGGGATTATATTGGATGTAGTTTTTTACAATAGAATAATTAAATGTAAAAACTCAGTTGGTGAAGTAAAGACTAAATTAGAACTAAGTAAAGAAAGGTTAAGATGCAAAATGAATCTGGTGAAATGATACAAAAATATAGTAAGAAGAAAAATATAAAACACATAAAATAAAAGACATGGAAGAATAACTGAAAAGGTCAGTAATAACATTAAAAAAGATAAGGGGTCAACATTTTTGAAGAGGTGTTGGAAACACCAAAACTTAGATTATGAATCTCAATCAATCTTAGGTAAAATAAAAATTCTTAGTAACAACTATATAGGTCATAATAAACCAAAGAACAATGTGTAGAAAGAAAGATTTCAAAATTATCTGGCAGTGCGTGGTCTTTAAAAAATTGATTGTGGAGTTCCACTTCCAATAACTAGAAATGTGGAAATTTTGACCAATCTTTTTCTGAGAACAACTAGAAAAGTTGGACAAAAAGAAAAACCTTGTTTCAAACCATTAAAAGGCAACAAGCAATGAAAAATTATGGGACAAAAATACAGAATGAAAAAGAAACTCAGAGTGTTGACCCAGGCATTTGGAACTGCCTTATACTAAGAGGTTTTTTCTAGAAAAAATGATACAGCTGAGAAACTGAGCAGAGCTTTCATCAAACTTGTTAGGACATAGGAAAAAATAGGTATGTATATCTACCAAAATATGGGAGTAGAGGGGAAATGGGGCCTGGAAACTTTACTGAGCTACAAACAAAGGGTAAGTGAATCAGATAGACCATCTCTTATAGAGACTAATGCTCAGTTTTGAATAATATTGATTTTTGCTTGATTTCAGGTAATCCAGGATTGTTGTTTCTGCTAGCTTCCTAACAGAAGCAATTATGAAACATCTGGGGCAATGGTAATATTGTCCTAGATCTCAAGTTATCTTAATATCCATCACTCAACGATAAAAAGCAGATATATGAAGAAACAAAATAAACAGATTTAAACCAAGAGAAACGATGAGAGTAAACTAGTTGTACTAGGAATCAGCATAATAGAGCTTTCAGAATAGAAAAAATAAAACAAAGAATATTGAAAGTGATAATGGTAGAGAATCAACTATAGATTACAACTCTAAAATAAATCCCCACTGATATTGAGAATGCAATGCATAGCAAGAAAACAAGGGTAAACACTGATAAAGGGATAATTTGTGAACTGGAATCCAGGTAAGAAAAAAAATAACAAGAATTAAGCAGAGAAAGACAAATGATCAAAATTATACTCTATATAGGCCTCCAGCTTATTCCATTCTGACCTCACGTTTTTATTATTGCCATTTTCCTTGAGACAGTTTTTACTATAGAATAGAATGGGGGTGGGAAACTTGGGGTGGGGGGAGTAGTCAGCTTGTCCAGCCAACCCCACTCTTGGATCCTGCCATTCCAAATCAATGACGTCATCTTCTCAGGAGAACTTTACCTACTACCAGAACTTTACATACTACATCCTGAATCCTCCATTAATTTTTGCCAAAATTCACTGAATTTTTCATCTAGTCATCATTTTTGGTTAGGTATTTGGTATTATTTTATAGTTTCTATACAAAAAATATAGTAATTTCTTTTCTTTGTTCTCTTTATTGATTTTAGTAGATTTTTGAGAACAGAGTGGAGCAGAAAGACTTAGCCTACCATTCTTAAATGGAAGGCATTCTAAATTTTTCAAATTTATAGAAAATTCCATGATAAATATAGTTATTTTTACAAGTGTGTGAGTTTATATTATTATTTCCTTAGAGAAATGGAACATCTGGGACACAGGGTATGACATTGTCAAACTGTCTTTCAGAAATTTGTACCAATTTTGATGTCCACAATCACATGTGAGTGTGCCTATCTTCCTACCTTTTACCAGTTATATTATCATTCTTTTTAATCTTTACATATCAGATAAAGGAAAATTGTATACCATCGTTTTTTATTATGAATCTCTTTATTAAAATTTTTATTTATTATTTTGAGAGAAAGAGAGTGAAAGGAGGTAGGGGAGGGACAGAGAGTGGGAGAGAGAATCCAAAGCAGGCTCTACACTGTCAGCACAGAGCCTGATGTGGGACTCGGTCCCACAAACGGTGAGATCATGACCTGGGCCAAAATCAAGCGTCAGATGCTCAACCAACTGAACCACTCAGGTACGCTCGGTTGTTTTAATTTTTAATATTTGATTCTAGTGGTAAATATTATTTAATTATTATATTACTAATTTGTAATTTAGGGGGTGAAGTTCTGATTGTGTGTTTCTCCCTCTTCTCATCTTTGGTCAGTTTCCATGGAAAACAGACACTGTGATAGAACTTGTTTCACAGGAAGTTCTTTTAGGGTGAATGTCAGGGTTCTCCAGAGAAACAGAACCTGCAGGAAATATTAAAAAAATATATTTATATATGACATATACTTTTTAAAAAAATTTTTTTAATGTTTATTTATTTTTGAAAGAGAGAGTCAGAGTGTGAGTGGCAGAGGGACAGAGAGAGGGAGACACAGAATCCAAAGCACGCTCCAGGCTCCGAGCCATCAGCACAGAGCCCAATGTGGGGCTCCAACTCATGAACCGTGAGATCAAGACTCGGGCCGAAGTCAGATGCTCAACCAACTGAGCCACCCAGGTGCCCTTATATATGATATATATCTTTTATATGTTTATTATATATCATACATATTATTATTATAAGGGATTAGCCTATATGATGATGGAGGCTGAGAAATTTCATGATCTGCCATCTGCAAGCTACAGACCCCAGGAAAACTGGTAGTATCATTGTGAGACCAGAAGGGCTGATAGTATGTCCATGTCAAGGGTGGAAGACCAACATTCTTCCCAAATAGTCAAGCAGAATTAGTAAAATTCTCCCTTCCTCCACTTTTTTGTTCTCTTCAGGCTCTTAATAGGACACATTGGGGAGGTCAATCTACTTTACTCAGTCCACTGATTCAAAAGCTAATCATATCTGGAAACACCCTCACAGATTCAAAAATAATGTTTAACCTGGGCACCTTGTGTCCCAGCCAAGTTGATACATAAAACTAACCAACTTGGAAGCAACACCAGTAAGGTGTTGTGAGGGTTACTTGGAAGCAACACCAGTAAGGGGAGTGAAGGAAGTAGGTATGGGCCAAGAAATGGAATTGCCCATGGAAGTTGCCCTCATTGAGACAAAGGGGCCAGACCTTTGTATTCCCACATAAACTACCTATTTGATGAGGGCTGTCCCAAGTAGGGAGCATGATCTTGGGGGAACACAGCATCCTTTGACTGAGAAATTCCTGGAGAGGGCCTCAACTGTGAGCCAGCTTCAACCAAAGTCCAGAAACTGATGAAGTCCCTCTGTCCTCATAGAAAGATACAGACAATGTACCACAGCATCCACTACACCCAGTTCCCAAATTTTCCTTTGGTGAAACTGATCTCCTGGAATTTTAGACATGAGGTTTGTATGAAATTGACCTCAGATGACCTCTAGTTCCCAGGATGGATTGTAATTGGCCTAAACCTGTCAACAGAATCCCAACCTACTTCTTTGCTATCATATTCAGTTTAAGGATGGGCACATCAGTAAATACAATTACCTGACCATGATAGTTTATTTGAGGCTCCCAAAGGCACCACAGATGTTTGAATCAGAGCAAAGACCAAAACTGAATTTCAATCAATCTCTCTCTTTCTCTCTCTCTCTCTCTCCATATAAATAAGGAAACATGTATCCCCTCTGTGCTGCTGGCAGCTGTTGTGTGGGGTTTTTTTCTTCCTGTTGTTTTTGACTGGGGAAACTAGGCATTGGATGCAGACACTAGGATACACAGGCTTTAGTTAGTTAGCAGTAGGGGATCTGGGGTCAGGATGAAGCTGACACCTCAGAAAGAAGCAAAGATGTGGAAAAAAGCAGGGTCTGTGGCACCATTGGACTACTGGATGAAAGCAATCCTGAAGACTCTCTCTGTGAAGACTATTTCTGCACATATGTGAGCTAAATAGTTCTTACACTGTTGAAGTCAGTTTGAACTGTTTGGGGGTTTTTTGGTCACTTGTAAAGTAAAGGGTACTGAGACATCTGCCATGCAGACATCTATTCCTGTGTGTTGGTAGTATTTCTATTAAAGTGTGACCATTTCTTTCTGCATAAATAATTTTTCAGCCTGTTCGTCTAAACGCCTATAGAGTCAAATATTTCATATTTTTCCTTTGTAGTGTTCTCTGCAGTGGTGTTATCCACACTTCTTATATAATACCCTATCAGTAAAAGTATTTGAACTTAAACAGCTTACCACACAGGTTGAACCGTCAAAGTAGACTCTGGCTAATCATGGCTATTACCCAAGATATAACAAAACTTTACATAGATTCAAAGGACACAGGAACTGCCACAGAGGTAGCATTTCTTTCTAGAAAAGCACAAATCCTTTAGACACAGTTTTCAAAAACATCCGTTTCTCCTGCATAGATAACAAACACATTCTGATTGAGGAGGTGAAACATCTTTCTTAAAGAAGCCATCTCAGGAGTGCCTGGGTGGCTCAGTCGGTTAGGTGTCCGACTTCGGCTCAGGTCATGATCTTGCGGTCCGTGAGTTCGAGGCCCACGTTGGGCTCTGTGCTGACAGCTCAGAGCCTGGAGCCTGCTTCAGATTCTGTGTCTCCCTCTCTCTCCGGCCCTCCCCCGTTCATGCTCTGTCTCTCTCTGTCTCAAAAATAAAATAAACGTTAAAAAAAATTAAAAAGAAGCCATTTCAGTTTTGTGGTTCCCCAGTTTTATACTCAGAGAGAAAATGTTTATGTTACTATATCCCATTCTCCAGCAGCCAAAGTACATACAGGTTGATTTATAATAAGCACTCTAGACAGACCAGGTATAGTATTTTTTTTCAGATAGGCATTTTCCAGTATCTTTCCCCTAATAAACATCATCAATGGGTTTTATAATGGAGGCTGGCCAAATTGATCAATGTCTCTGAGTAGGTAAGGAGTTAGCTTGTTTTTTTTTTAATGTTTATTTATTTTTGAGAGAGAGAGAGAGAGAGAGAGAGAGAGCAAGTGGGGCAGGGGCAGAGAGCGAGAGGGAGACACAGAATCTGAAACAGGCCCCAGGCTCTAAGCTGTCAGCACAGAGCCTGACACGGGGCTTGAACTCTGACAGGCGAGATCATGACCTGAGCCAAAGTCAGAAGCTTAACTGACTGAGCCACCCAGGCGCCCCTAATATTTTCTGATATAATGTCTCTAAGATCTAAGTTTTGGATATATAATGTTAATGACTATTATAACTGAAAAGATACGCAGATCCAGTGGGATAGGTGCTGAATTAATTGTGCTTACTAAATTAGGATATTCACTTTAAAATTCTCATTAACTAATTATGCACAGGTTCTTTTTATTAAATTTTTACCTTCCTCCTTGTCGATCAGTCCTTGCAAAATAATCAAAATGTAGTGTAATTTTACATTTTTAACAAGTGGTTTGGTTTCAATATTCACTGAAACCCCTCATATGGAAGATTTGTAATTAGGTTAGAAAATTTTGTATCCAAGTTTTTAAAGTATGTAGATATGTGAGATTTATCAACACATATACGTCAATATCAGACACACACACACACACACACACACACATTCCACATTATGATGTAAATATTTCCATATATTTATTTTCAAAATCTTTTGGGCTTATCATGAATTTCTGTTGAAAGCTGTTAACTTTCTCACTTTTTGATAAAAAATCACTTCCATGAAGAAACTGATTATGGTATTTATTTTTTCTAGAATATATATCAATGAACCATTTCTCTTTATAAAAATCTGGAATGCTTGTCTTTTTAATAGAGAAAACCTATAGCCCATATGCAAGTTTAACAATTCTCTTAAGTACTTTGTCATGAGGTAACCAGGACAAGTGTTTGTTTGTTTGTTTGTTTTTATAGTCACTTCTCATCTCCTGTACTGAAAGAAGTATTCTATGATTTAGGAAAATACCATCAGTGGATCTGTTTAACAAGACACATAATACATTGTGTAGGCACATCCACACATCATTATACGCGTAAATAAATACATACATACATACATACATACCTGAAAGGACCACTGTCAGTCTCTCCATTTGTACCATGGAGCTTTCTCTATTTTTTTCTCTATGTACCACTGGCATTGAATGTCATCTGTGACCATGTGATATATTAACAAAGGACAGCCACCAGTGCAACCTGTTTACTAATAAAATTAATAAAGGGTCATTTCCTTCTTATTTTTAGTTTAAAACTAATATAATTAGTAGATCTACTATGTCTTCTTACAGTTCAATTGATCATTTCATTTTCACCCATATTGTTCACACATTCCATTATATGCCCATTTTATTTAATTCCTACTTTGATTTTCTGCAGTGTCAATTTGAATCATTACTGCTTTTTAATGTCATCGGACATTTTAGACTATTCCATTTTCATCTTGTTCATACAGCCCATATTTTATTGAAATTGTAAAGACTTTATCGTGGATACTTAGTAGACTTTTCCTTGTTTCCTGAAGTAAGCAGTATTTAGATATGCTTTGCTCATTGCCTGTAGATTGATGTTTTATTTATGTGAGAGAATACTTTCGTTGATTCCTCATGTTGATATTTTTTCAGCTTACTCATCCTTTAATGGGGAGCAATCAATATACCCAGGCCTACAAGTTGTAAACGGACAGTGTGAATGTGTATTCCAAATTTTCTCCTTGATGTTTCTACCTGATGTCCACTGGGATGCTGCCAAAATTCTTCTGTCCTACCTTAAGCTGGTTAACAATAGATGTGTGCAGAGCACCCCCAAATTTGTGGCTTCTAGAAAACCAGTACAACTGGTTAGTTACTTTAGTTAGTATAAAATAAAGAGTTAGTCCCTATTGACCCTTGATTAGTTCACATACTGTGACTTTCAAATACTCAATGGATAAAGGCAGTTAGTCTATTGGTCAATTTTGCTTGCCCCAGAGGAAGAATGATTGCCACTCATTTTGGCTGTAACACAGGTCTCTGTTTCTACCATAGGAATAGGGAGGAGGGGTGTGCAGGGGCTTTCTGCCATCTATCTGCCTGTCCATGCAGTAGTTTCCAAGGCCCAGGCATGAGGACCATGGTTTCCTGATCTGATCCTTCTGCATAGTTAATACTTCCAGACTAGCAATTCCACGCATCTTTTGCACTCATAGCAATCCTTACCTTCTAAAATGTTATGTTAGTTGTGTATTGTCTGCCACTACCCTCACCCCATCCACCTCAGCTACTCTACAAAGGCAGGCAATTTTCTCTGAATGTTTACCTAAAACAATGCCTGCCCCAGAATACGCCCTCAAATATTTTTAATACATTGATAACCTTACTTTTTAGTACAATTGTGATGTAACTCTATAAGTCTTTCTGTGTTTTCAGAGACATTTCAATGGATAACTCCATCAAGCAAAGCTAGCTGGCCACCATGACTTGGAGGTCAAGTATCAAGTGTACTGTTTTAGGAGTTAATCATGTGGACTTTATCCAATACATATCAATTTTAAGAAATATATAAATACCTAAAAGCCCGGGGCATCTTTTTTTTTTTTTTTTTTTTTTTTTTTTTGGTAATGTCAGAGAAGACAATTGAAGTCACTAAATTTGCATTAAGAGCAGCAACTTTTCCTGAGACAATAGCTGCCCTAGGGCAAGGGCAAAACTTCAGCCATGTTTGTTTGACAGGGATGAAAAACCTGTGATTGGCCACAGACGCTGCTCTACATATATAATCCAATGAAATTGGTTTTAGTCAGTAATATTAATGGCATTCCTTCTTTGGGTTTCTTCCAATTCTTTTCAGTTGTAAAGTTTTGCCTCTATGATGGTTCTAAGTGCCAGTCAAAAAGCCTCTTTCCAAAGCTGCTGGCTGAGAAGATACTTGAACCAGAATTGCTATTAATAAGTTTTCTAAACAGTGATTTAGCGTCATTCCTCTAATAAATCATATTAAATCATGGAAGAAATACACAGTTGTGCCTGGTGTACTTTCCTCTTGATGAATTTGCTTCTTCCTAACAATAGCACTTGAATTGCTAAGATGGTAAGAGATGTATTCCTGGAATTTCTCCTCCTGACATTCCATTTTTTGGGTCTTGTTATACACAAGGAGAGCAAAACCAGTTCAGTAAAATGCGTTGTAATAGTTGAAACCCAGGAGTTCTCATTGTTATGCCACAGGTTCAAATTCAGAGTATCATTTGCTGTTACATATGTGCTATTATCTGAGCTAAATATCACTTACTATATGAAGAACAATATCTGGGTCTGTCATTTTCCAACAACAGTTCTGACTCTCTAATGTGGCCTACGAATGGGTGTCCTATAATTCGATCCTATTCTGACACTAGCTACCCAATGTTAGCATCAGACTTCATAAGTTTAAGAGCTCAGTCCTACAAGACTGTCCTCACTTCAGGGGCACATGTGGCTCAGTCAAGCCTCCAACTTGGCTCAGGTCATGATCTCGGGGTTCGTGGGTTGAGCCCCATGTCGGGCTTTGTGCTGACAGCTCAAACCCTGGAGACTACTTTGGATTCTGTGTCTCCCTCTCTCTCTCCCCCTCCTCCTCTGGTGCTCTGTCTTTGTCTCCCTCTCAAAAATAAACATTAAAAAAAAAATACTGCCCTCACTGAATTCCTGGGTCCACAGCTAACTGCCCTACTGCATCCAGCTTGGCTAAAAATCAGGGGTTCCCACAATCTACTCCCTTCAGGTTCGATAATCACTAGAATGACTCATGGAACTTAGGCAATCACTGCACTTAGTATTACATTTATTACAAAGGATACAACTCAGGCACAGCCAAATGGATGAGGTGCAAAAGGCAAGGTAAGAGGAGGAAGGGGCAGAGTTATCATGTCTTCTCCAAGAGTGCCATCCTCCCAGTACATCAATGCATTCACCCACCCCAGACTCCTGGAATCTTGTTGTTCATGAGTGTTTTAAGGTTTTGTTACAGCAAATACTCGCCCACAAAGAGACAAGCCACATGCACTCGGGGAATCAGGAAAAGACTGTTTATTGTGCACCGGTGCCGGCCCAACAGAGTCACCTCCAAATGCTGAGCCCCAAACCTTGGCATTGGCCTCCTTTTATGGTTGGGATGGTAAGGGGTTGAGAGACAAAAGAAAAAGGGGAAGGGGCACTTATCAGTGGTGCTATACAGGCAGTTGCTGGACACAGGAGGCAAACAAGATTACAGAAGCCAAAAGCATGCCAGGGGAGTATCCAGCCCTGGACATCTGGCTGGCCCCTTTTATATTGTTTTTACTAGCTTTTCTCGCCATTTCCCCCTCTTGATTCTCAAGCTGCTGTAGCAGACTTAGAGAAAATCAGTTTGTGGGAGCCAGGGAACACTTTGCTGCCATGGAAGGTGGGGCAAAAACTGTTCTGGCTTCTTCCTGCTGGACAGGGACATGGAAGGGAGGGATGAGGCAGCTAGGATTCATCCAAAGGAGAGTAGCAACAGTTAGAATAGTCCAACTGGAGCGTCATCTGGAGTTTTATAGCTTCTAGATAAGAGGAAACAAACCTGGCTAGCCTATTAAGAATACAAGGACCAAACCAGAGGGCTATGAAAAGCCTTAGGAGAGGACCAGCTAAAAGGAGGAACCAAGATGCCCAATTCCATATGTTGCTCCATGAATCTGCTAGTTCCTGTCTTTGTTTGTTGATTCACTCCCTTAACTGTTGGACCATATCTCGGACTATCCCTGATTGGTTGACATAGAAGCAACATTTTTCATTTAGGAAGAGACATAGTCCTCTCCTTTCAGCAGTTAGCAGGTCCAACCCTCTTCTGTTTTATAAGACTACCGCTACTAGGGAGTGTCCTTGGTCTTGTAAAACCATCAGCGATTTGGTAACCTGTTCTATGTCATTTGTTAGGTCTTGGATAATTCATGATAATAAGTGGTTGAGGAGACTATTCCTCCTATTCCAGTGCCCACCCCTGCCATTATTTCCAAGGCAATCAGCCAGGGATATAACTTGAATGGCTCTTTTTGATGGAGTATATGCTGCCAAGAATACTATAAGAGACTGATTGTTGGGTATAATGTTTAGCTGAGGAATGAGGATGGCCAGGGTGCAGATGCCTGTCTAATTGGCTGGTAGACCATAATTGGGTTATAGGAAGATAACTGAGTTTCTAACTGTCAAGAGTCTGGTTGCATTTGCCAATGGTCAGATTGCCGACTGGCTCCATTCCCATTTTGTTTGTCAGACATTAGGGAGCTGTTTGGGACAAGTTGACTCCAGTTAGTACAGGTCTCACCATGTGGGCATTGGGGTCTTTAGTTAACAGGGTCACATTTGCAGTTGCTTGTGTTATTGGAGTAGCTGTGTAACTGGGGGGTCCTGTGGACAAGCAGAGCCAGCAGGCTCTGTCCAGGCTGGGATTGGCATCATTGAGGAGGAGATGTGTTGTGTTTAACATTTGGTCTAGATGGGGATCTAATATGAGTGGTCTATCTGATTTATATTTAGTCAGAGGTTGAAGGGCTAGGTCAGAGGTGACCCAACAGGCATGGGGAACCTCAGGGCAGGTTGGATCAGGCAGCCCCAATAGTGTTTTATTTTTATTTTTCCTATCCAATAAGTTTTCCCATTTCTGGTACAGAGGGTGATCCTCTTGGTATCATAACATCTGTTCGGCATGTGGGGGTACAGGGTGGCACAAGGACATGGTGGTAGTGTCGTTTTACCTCTACGGGCCAGAGGAGCAGGAATTGGCACAGGGAGAGGAGCTGGAGCAAGAGTCGGGAAGGGCACAGGGGGAGGAATGGCCTCTTTAGGAGACCTTGTGAGGTAGCAGGCAGTGCAACCCCATGCACCTGTAACATGAGTTTGTCCCTCATGAAGACAGTAGATGGGGTCCAACGGTTGGGAGCATAGAGTGGCTCTTTGTGCCTTGGGGGACAAAGGGGAGAGTGACAAGTCACACATTTGCATGGCAGGAGTGAGAAAACTCCTCTTGAACAGGTTAGGAACAGGAATATGTGTAGCAGGAAAGGAGATAGGGCAATCCCATCCTAGGGTAGGAGACGGTTATAAAGGCAGAGAACAACATGCAGAGAAGGACATCAATCATAACTCAGATCATATACATCTAAAGAGAATAAGACATCCTGACACCAGTAAGTAGAAGAAGGCTAACAAGAGTTTGTGAGTGAGGTGCCAGTCTGTGGGAGTAACTTGGGTCAGCGCTACAGCAAAGAGTATAGCAACAAGTATGGAAAGAGAAATAAGTAGGGGATGACAATGAAATCTGAGAGAGAACAATTTTTTATAATTCATTTAAGTTCCTTGGTGATTTTCCTCAAGCTTCCGGTTACAGAGAGTTCTCAGGTGTTGGCTTCAGGCTGCTTATTGTCTGCTACCTTCTTAAGGGTGGTCTGGAGAGGATTATTCCAGTTAGCGGTTACTTTCCATTTTAAATGGTTGTCAGGTGACAGGTGGGCTGCCTTTACTCGAGAATGGTGGACCCAGGCGGTTAGTCCTGCAACCTTGAGAGCTGTGGGCGTGGTTAGCACAACTAAATAAGGACCCTTCCAGGTAGGTGTAAGCGGTTCCTTTTTCGAATCTTTTATCCAAACCTGGTCCCCAGGTTTGTGGGGGTGCACAGTTACTCCTAGGGAAACAGGTATCCTGTCTGTCACCCATCTAAGTATCTCAAATACAGTTTTCCCTAGACCTTGTAGTTGTTTTTGTATTTCTAAATTACCTAGCTCTGTCAGGTCCCCCTTGCATTTGACTAGTGGAGGGGGCCTTCTGTACAGGATCTCGAATGGGGAGAATCCTATTTTTGCCTGGGGTGTACAGCATATTTGGAGAAGAGCTAGGGGTAGTATATCTGGCCAGGACAAGTTAGTTTCCTAACATAGTTTGCCATGGCTGATTTAAAGGTCCTGTTCAAACACCACTTTCCCTGAACTCTGGGGCCAGTAGACTGCATGTAAGTTCCATTGGATACCTAGGGCTTTGGCTACTTACTGCACCACCTCAGCCACAAAAGGTGGGCAGTTGTCTGAGCCTATGATTAACAGCATTTCATGTCTGGGAATGGTATCCCTTAGCAAATCCTTGGTTACTTCTCCTGCCTTTTTGGTGCATGTGGGATAGGCTTCAATCCAGCTTGAAAACATGCAGATGAATACCAAAAGATATTTGTATCTTTTACTGGGTCTTATTTTGGTAGAATCGACCTCTAAATCATCAAAGGGTGGCTAACCACAGCGTTGGATTTCCGTGGGCCCAGTGGGGCCTTGTTTGGCATTATTTTGAGCACAGAGGAGGCAGCATTGAGAGACGGAGGCACAGACGGAGGGGAGTCGAGCAATTACATAGTAATGGCTTAATAAGATATCAAGGGCAGTTTTTCCTAGGTGGGTGAACTCCTGCTGTTGGAGGACCACCTGGTGGGCTAGCTGCTCAGATGTGTAGACTTTTTGGTCTGTAAGTACTCACCATTCTTCTTTTGTCTGGCCTCCTTTTTCCTGTTGTGCCCATTTTGTTTCTTGGATTGTGTACTTTGGGGAAGTTGGCAGTTCCAGGACCAGCATGATTTTTGAGGGTGTTGTTTGTTTTCCCACTGCTTGTTTAGCTGCAACGGTAGCTCATCGGTTACCTTCTGACACTGAGTCCTTTCCTCTTTGGTGTCCCTTGCAGTGGATGACTGCTACCTCCCTCAGTTCCCAGACTGCTGTTAATAGTTTTAGGATTTCTTCCTGATTTTTTTATTTCTTTTCCTCCTGTGGTCAAAAGTCCTCTCTCCTTGTATAGAGAGAGTCCCATGTACATGTAGAGTGGCAAAGGCATAGCCGGAATCAGTGTATATGTTGGCCCGTTTGTTTTTACTGAGTTCTAGTGCTCTTATTAGGGCCCACAGTTCTGCTCTTTGGGCTGGCCATCCTTGTGGAAGGGATTTTGCTTCTATGACCTCAAAATCAGAGACTGCTGCATAACCAGCGTATCTTTTGCCTTTGTTCAAGAAGCTGCTGCCTTGGTTGTACAGGACAAGGTCAGGATTTTGTAAGGGCCTGTCTGATAGGTTGGGTTGGCTAGAAAAGACTTCATCAAGTACCTCTAGACAGTCATGCTCTGGGGGCCCCACTGCTGCGGGCAAGAAGGTGGCAGGGTTTAGAGTTTTTACAGCTTCCAATCTATTCATGGGTTCTCACATAGCAGTCCCTGATATTGTATCATCTGAGCATGCATTAGCCAGTGTTGCCCTCTGGCATCCATCAAGGTAATAACAGAATGGGGAACCTTAATATTTAGATTTTGCCCCAATGTGAGTTTGTCTGATTCCTTGATTAAAAGTGTGGTAGTTGCTGAGGCAACTGAGTGGCTCAGTTGGTTAAGCGTCTGACTTCGGCTCAGGTCATGATCTCAGGGTTCGTGAGTTTGAGCCCCATGTCAGGTTCTGTGCTGACAGCTCAGAGCCTGGAGCCCACTTCAGATTCTGTGTCTCCCTCTGTCTACCTCTTGGCCGCTTGCACTCTGTCTCTTGCATTGTCTCAAAAATAAAAACAAACATTAAAAAAAAAAAGTGTCGTAGTGCTAGGGCCCTCAGACAGGGTGACTGTCCTGCCGCAACTGAATCAGTCTGCTTTGAAAGCTATGCCACTGGTCTTTGCCAAGCTCCAAATTCCTGGGTGAGAACACCCAGGGTCACTCCATTCTTCTCAAGTATGAACAGGTTGACATCTCGTGATACATCCAGGAGTCCCAAGCCTGGTGCCTCCGTGAATTTTGTTTTCATAATTCCGAATGCCGTTTCTTGATTAGGACCCCAGGAAAGGGGTGTTCTCTCTTCACCCAGGAAAGGGGTGCCTTGTATTGAGCTCTGGCCAACTCTGAGAACCCTGGGATCCATATTTGAGAGAATTCTGCTGCTCCCAGAGCTCTTGGACCTGCTAGCGGGTAGTGGAAACCAGAATGGCACAGACTGCCTGTTTCCTTTTGGCTCCCAGCATCATTTGCCTTGGGTAAGTTTGAAGCCCAAATATTTAACTTCCTGTTGGCAAATCTGTGCCTTTTTCTTTGACACCTGGTATCCTGCCTCTGCTAGTAGCCCGAGTAGGGCCCTGGTTCCCTCCAAAAACTGGGTCCACGTGGGAATGGCCAACAGAAGCTCATCCATATATTGAAGGAGGATACATCCTAGGTCCCATCTCGGAAACCTGGATAAATCAGATGCCAGCGTGTCCCACTAAATAAGGTTGGTGAATTGTTTTAATCCTTGCGGGGAGTCTAGTCCAAGTGAATTGTTCCTCTGTGGAAGGTTTGTCCCATTCAAAAGCAAATAGGGGTTGGCTATTAGGCACTAGCTGGAGATAGAAGAAGGTGTCTTTTAAATACTAGGGATTTGAACCATCCTGCTTCCGAAGGTATGAGCCCTAGTAGAGTATATAGGTTAGGGAATGCTGAATGCAGTGTGATGACTGGGGAGTATTCCTTGGGGACTGGCGTCATTTTAGAAGTCCCCATTTGAGTAGACTGTCCAAGTGTGTCTGGATCCCTAGGTGTGCCTCCCGTGGGACCATATATTGGTGTATTTTGACAGGTTGGGATCCAGACTTTAGGTCAATTAGTATTGGGGTGGGTTTTTTTGCCAGACCGGGGTGGAGGGGCGGTTTCCTTCCTTCCACCCAAACTGAAGGGAATTCAGCTTCTATCTTGGGGGGACAACAGTTGGCTCACCAGGAGGGGAAGTATATAATCTCTTTTCCTCTTCCCATGGAATCGTCAGGAACAAAATCATGGGTTGGGCCTTTTTGTTTAGGCATAATTGCATCTGTCCATCTGAGGCGAAGGCTATTTCTGTGCTCAACTTGGCTCGGAGGTCTCTACCTAACAGAGAGACCGGGCAGTTGGGGAGATACAGGAATTCATGAACTACTTGGCGACCTCCCACCCTGCCAGCACTGTTGGGGACCCCAAAATGGCCTTTGGGTTTGACCCCTGTGGCTCCTGCGATGGTGACTTCTCAACCCGACAGAGGTGCCACTTCGTGTGTCACGACAGAGTGTTCGGCCACAATGCTGACCATGCAAAATTTGTTTGGCCCCTCATCTTCAGTTTGACCATGGGCTCATGGGGGCCTAGCTGGATGGAGCGCAGACTTCCCTAAGCAGAGTCTGCTCCTGCCAGTTCGATCAGGTCAGCCTCAGGTGGTCCTGGTTGGTAGCAGCTGGGTGGAGTGGAAGTTTTTGGTTTTCCCTTTTTGGCGGTTGGGGTGTTCATTTTTCCAGTGTCCAAATTCCTTGCAGTAGGCACATCGATCCCATCCCAGTGGTGCCCTTCTTTTTTGTTCTTGCATCCCTTGTGGTTTCCATGAGGGGCCTTTCCGGAGGTGGTGTTCGCCCCAAGACCATGGCCAGGAGAGCTGCCTTTTGTTTCATTTTTTGGTCTGCCTCCTTCCTGGCAACTGGATCCTGGTTTACAAAAACCTTGTTGGTGATTTCCAATAATTCGGTGGCATTTTTTCCAGCGAATCCTTCCAATTTTTGGAGCTTGTCTAATGTCACTTTGGGCCTGTCCCACAAAGGCAGCATGGACCATGTGCTGATTTTTGGGGGCTTAAATGGAGTGTAAATTCTGAAGGCTTCACAATCTTTCACAGAAATCAGCTGGACTCTCTTCTGACTTTTGTAGGACCTCAGATACCTTTGCCATGTTGGTGGGCTTTTTGGCCTCTGCTTTCACCCCCCTAGAGGAAAATGAGTCAACATCTTTGTAATCTGGCCCTTCCCACCTCTATGTTGGGGTTCCAGTGGGAATCCTCTTCAGACATAATTTCCCATACTCGAGCCTCAACGTCTAGATTCCCATCTGGTGCCTGTGTCTGGAGCCATTTTCTGTCTTCGGTGACAATTTGTCAGTGCTCTTCCATGTTGAAGAGGGTAAGAAGAAGTTGCTTACAGTCGACCCAGGCAGGATGGTGAGTCTGAATTATGGATTCTAGGAGATCTATCATTGCCTGTGACTTCTCAGAGTAGGGCGGTATGTGGTGTTTCCAGTTGAGGAGGTCAGTAGTGGAGAATGGTTGGTAGTAGGAAACTGATCCGCTCTCTTGTACAGTCCCATCGAGGCCTATTCCCTGGGGATCCCTAGTCTCCCATAGTGGCATCTGCATTGCCATTAGGGACCTCAGACCTCTAGCTGTGGACCTAAGGCATCTTCCAACTGGTTCATGTGTCCCTGGTTGGGGCAGGCTGGCTGTTGGCAGAGGTGAGACCGATGGAAGTGGACTATTAGGCAGTTAAGGCCTCTCTCGATTGATGGGTCGCTGGGGCATATGGTGGCAGAAATGGAGGGACTTCTTTTGAATTTTCTTGGAGGATGGGGGTAAATTTTTTCTGTTGTGAAGTCTTCTTGGCCTGAGCCACTAACACTCTGCATTGTCCCTTACTATTAACACAGAACCAGACCCAAGGAGGCTTGACTCAGGCTCCTTCCAGACATGGATCAGTGTATGGGAATTGATCTGGGTGGCTAGGGTCTCCACTAACTACTTTATAAACAGCTTGGACTATGGGGACACCTTGGGTGCCCTTAGGGGGCCAGTCTATACCAAACATGGGCCATTCTAATTCACAGAGGATGGATGCATAACTTCCCGGGGATCAATTTGACCGCAGAGTCACCTGAAAATCTCTTTTTAAAATTCTTAATCATGTATTCCAAAATAGTTGGTTTTGAGGAATTTCCCCCCATCCTGGTATCCTAGATAGATCCCTCCCAATGTACGATGTCACAGGACAAACACGAGGGAAGAGTTTGCTTCAACCAACTGGCTGCTCCCCTCTCAGGGATTTAGATGCCTCTTAGCATTGGCAGGTCAGTATAAACCCCTGACTTGGATCAGGCCTCTGCGGACCTGATTCTGCCTTGAGCCCTATGAGGTCATCATGGAATCCCAGGGTAGGGCCCACTCAGGCCCCTCAGCAGAGACAGTGGAGCACGGGCACTCACACACACATTCAGACAGATTGCAGACTTCTACCCAGGACTTCCCTGTCTTATGTGGTGACTGTGTTGCCCAGGAGGTGATCAAGCTCCATTTCTGCCTCTAGGGTGGGCCTGAACTCTCTCCTGGGTCCCCGGGGACACTTAGCCCATCGGATGTCCCATCCTGGTAGAATTTTCTGATTCCCCCTGGAGTCCCTCTGAGCGCAGCGGGGACCAACTATTGCCTGGCCCAGGGAGGGTTGGGGTCCAGGGAAATCACCAGCGGTGGCGTGCCTTCTTTTCTGTCGCGGGGGCCTGTGAAGAGTGGCCTCTCCGCTGGTCTCTGACAACGGTGGTTCAAGGGGCCAGTGCGGGTGGTCGACTGACTTTCCTGGCCAATGCACCTAATGTTACAGCAAATACTTGTGTGGCTTGTCTCTTCCTGGGTGCTGAGTATTTGCTATAACAGTTTATTCCTTAGACATGTTAAATTAAATCATAGATCACATCGTCAGTGAATGAACTCTTTTTTGTTGTTGTTGTTTTTGTTTTTCTTTAATGTTTATTTATTTTTGAGACAGCACGAGCAGAGGAGGAGTAAAGAGAGAGGGAGACAGGATCCAAAGTGGGCTCTACACTGACAGCAGAGAACCTGATATAGGGCTCGAACCCACAAACCATAAGATCACAACTGAGCAGAAGTTGGAGGCTCAACCAACTGAGACAGCCTGGTGCCCCAGTGGATGAACTCATTTCCATCCACCTTCCCCTCTCCAGAGGTTGGGGGAAGGGATTGAAAAACCAACCCTCTAACACGTATAGCTAGTCTCTCCCTTGAAACTATCTAAGAAGCTACCCTGAGTCACCCCATTGGTATAAACTCATAGTAGAAAGGGGCTCATTATATGAATAACAAAAGACATTCCTGTCACTCAGGAGATTCTGAGGGTTTGGGGGAGCTCTGTGCCAGGAGCCACAGACAAAAACCAAATATATTTTTTTACTATTCAAGCCTGAGTAAATCATATTTACTAGACAAAGACATCTTGCATGTTATACACATGTAATACTAAATATTTTAGCTACCATTGTGTAGCCAGGTATTTATAATTAAAAAAACAAAAACAACTAATCTTCCAGTGTGTTTTAAAGTTGCAAAAACTTTGTTAAACATTCTGGTATCTGAAAATTCAAACTATGTGATGATTTATTAATTATAACTAAGAGGAAATCAGTTTATAGAGAAGAATAATCTTTAAAAAAAGTGAAAAATTTTAGTGTTAGATGTATTCTATTTTTTATTTACTTTTATTTTATTTATTTTATTTTTTTTAAGTTTATTTATTCAGAGAGCAAGCAGAGGAGGGGCAGAGAGAAGGAGAGAGCGAATCCCAAGCAAGCTCTGCAGGGTCAGCACAGAGCCTGACATGGGGCTTGAACTCACAAAACTGTGAGATCATGACCTGAACCAGAAACAAGAGTTGGACACTTAACTGACTGAGCTACTCTGATGCCCCTATTTTCTATTTTTTTAAATAAATCCTTTCAATTACAGTTTTAGATGAATAAAGTTAAACCAAAAAAATCACGAAGCAAAGAAAAAAACAAAAACAAAAACAAAAATGAAAACTACTGGCATTTCTGTTCTTTAAATGCCAAAATATTTTAATGGTAAAATATGAAAATAATGTATAATAAAAAGATATTTCAATGGTAAACCCAATAATTTAATTTTTTAATTACCTAATTACCTAAAAATGTTGAATATATAATTCTCTTCTTACATTTTTGAAATAAGTAAAAGTTGTGAAGAGTTTTGTAAAAAGAGACAGGTGTGGTACAAACTGATTAAATTTTTCATATTTTTATATTAGACTGTAATGTTTTTTCATTCTATTCTATTTTTATACATGCTATAGGTTAATCTTTTATAATACTTTCAGGCAATATCACCTAGACAATCATGACAGTTTTTCTATTTTCCAGCAGCGATTTAATATCAGCTATTCTTAGCACAGATAATTCCTTTCTAATTAGTTCATTTTATCAGTTTTTAAATTGATACATATACCATAAGTTGGTGCACAAACTTGGGAACATACTACGTTGTAATTTGTTCTATGTAGTATCCCTTACTTAAAGAGATAAACCATCCAGTGGCACCTGGGTGGCTCAGTCGGTTAAGTACCCAACTCTTGGTTTCTGCTCAGGTCATGATCTCACAGTGTGTGAGTTTGAGCCCCGCATCAGGCTCTGTGCTGACAGTGTGGAGCCTGCTTGAGATTCTCTCTGTCCCTCCTCTGCTTGCTTGCTTTCTCTCAAAATAGATAAGTAAACTTAAAAACAATCTTTTTAAAAGGAGAGAAACCATCCAATCTATACAATGTGCATTAGACAACAATATTTTAATTATCAATACTACACAGTCAAGGATAATTTCAACCAACACAATGTCCTTTCTGCTACATTTAAATACCTTGCTCAAATCCTATTGTAAGCTTTTCTTTGATTATGGGTCCTTTGTCTACTTCCTTTGCTTTTTCTAGTATTAATTTTGTGAGATCTTGAGTTACATTGTCTAACTCTACCACTTAAAAGTCTTTGATCTTTGGGCAAGTTGCTTAAACTTTCTGTGCCTCTCAGTCTCCTCATTTGCAAAATTGAAAGTATAGTGGTATTTGCCTTGTAGCTTTGTAAGGATAAAATATGTTATTGCATGTGAATGATAAAAGTTCTAGAACATAATAGGTGTTCAACAAACATCAATTATTGTTGATAGTATTTTAATCATATTTTTATAGAGCTTATAATTTACAAATTCTCCATTGTGTTTTAATTTTGAAATAAAGATTTGTATCTAAACTGCAATCTTTTTAAAAGTTCTAAATTGCTGCATTTGTATATATGCCATATCTTCTCGACACTAATGGAGAATATGAACTAGAGAGCTTTGAAAATTTTGCTCCTGTTTCTTGGAATGACTGTTTTCTTTCCCCTCAGAGGATATTAGCTGTACCTCCTCATGGTAGTTTTTCTCCCCACAACTACAAAATATTTCCATTTGCCTAGTGATTTTTCTGTTTGTTTAAATTACAGAGTAAGATACTATGTTCAGTTGGAGGAGTTAATATGAAATCAGCTGGTATATAGGTTTCATTACTACCTTTTAAATCCAGTCAAGGGGGACAAGGAAATATTTTCATTTCTTGTAGCTTTATTTTGCTAGATCTGGGAGTCCCGAGTGGCTGTTGTGAGAAGTGCCAGAGCTTCTGAGGAAGCAGTCACATGATAGAAAATTCTCTGCTTGGGGCACCTGGGTGGCTCAGTTGGCTAAGCATCCTACTTCGGTTAAGGTCATGATCTCGCAGTTCATGGGTTCAAGCCCTGCATCTGTGCTAACAGCTCAGAGTCTGGAGCCTGCTTCAGATTCTGTGTCTCCCTCTCTCTCTGCCCCTCCCCGACTCACGCTCTGTCTCTCCGCCTCTCAAAAAATAAATCAGCGTTAAAAAATTTTTTTATTTAATTCTCTGCCTGATAACAGGTTTTCTTTTCCACAGTTGGTAAACAAACCAGTTTAGCTGGGCACCCATCCCTGCCTTCTCCACCTGGGCACGATGAATCTCACTTCTGACATTGCCCGCTCCGCCAGTTGATGCCCTGTTATTTGCCCTCCCCTGACTCCCAGGTCCCAATTCCCAGCTTCTATTCTGAACCTGGATTATAAAGAGGAGGTATTAGGCAATTCTCTTTACTTATTACAGACATGGGCTCTTTTTTTTGTCATAAGTGCCTAATCATGGACTAATGATTATGGCTCTCAATCTGATCCCAATGTGCACTAGATTTTGTAGGGACAATCCTCTACATTGGGGCCTCTTAATGGCCTTTTTTCTTGTTATACAATACTTAATATTATTTTTTCATTTCTCCCACTATTTACATTGCTTTAATCAATTCTTTGAAACTTAGGGAAAGAGTTTGTTACATATACGTGTTCATATTAGTATCCTGAAATGCAAAGTTCTTATTTTTCCTTTTTTTATGGGAGATCCTTGCTTTCTCAAAGCACTGCTATTAGTATATAATGAATCCAGATTTGAAGTATGTGATTAAATATGCAATACATCTCCTTGAAAGAGAAGCCAGTTACCTTAATTTTTGTTAATTATAGTAAAGTCATTCTCTTGGATTTGTTGTTGAATTTCTGTTAAACAAATAAATAAGCTAGATCACATGAATTTTTTAAGCTTCCCCTTGATAATTATATGAAAATGCCCATAGTATGTGCTGCATCATAACAGATAGAGACAGCAAATATGTAGAAGATAATGTCACTTGAGTATTAGAAAATGCAGTTTTAAAAAAGGTACTTTAAAATCATTATATTCGGTCTATCCCATTGCTATTACAGTGCTTTTCACACAGTATTGGAAATGAATCTTTAAATACCTTTCCTACTAGATAAATAAACTAAATGATCGGCAGGCAAAAACCATCTTTCTGAAATTGGTATCTATAATGCCAAGCACAATATCAGCCCTCAAAAATCTGTGTGGAAGGGCACCTGGGTGGCTCAGTCAGTTGAGCATCTGATTTGATTTCGGCTCAGGTCATGATCCCAGGGTCATGGGATTGAGCCCTGAGTCGGGCTCCATGCTGAGCATGGAGGCTCTCTCTCCCTCTTCCTCTGCCTACCCCCAAATAAAATAAAATAAAATAAAATAAAATAAAATGTGTTAAATTAATTACTGAATACCATGACTATGTGAAACGTTAGGACAATGAAGAGAAAATGTTAATGCTGCTTCACAAAACTGGCAATGCTAAGAATATCAGTAAGGATTAGTACTTTAAGTGTGGAGGTAATACATGCTTTAAGAGTAATTACTAAATATCTCTGAGTTTGTTTTTTAGGAATTTCACAGCAATCTTGCAAATGTCAACATTATGTAATGTTGACATTAGTTAAAACTTAGCCATGACTCCTATTCGTACTAGGTTTTCATAGCTAATGTGACATAGAGAAATGAGACAATTATCCAGGAAATTGGGGTGTGTGTGGAAATAGAAAGCTTTGACCTAAATGGCATTGAGTGTATAATTTAGTCTGTATTGATTTTCAAATACCACAGAAAAAGAAGTATATTCCAGTTATTTGGGAATCATTCAGGCTTCCTGCCCTGTGGTTCTAGTGTAGACTCAACCTTTAAACAGAGGCTTCTCAATCTTGACAGCAGAGCAGCATAACCTATGTGAATTTGTTCATGAAGGCGAACTTCTGAGGAGGACCAGGGCATCTAACTATTCCTCAGAAGTATACTAATTCCCTGATTGCTTAAATAGAGGGGCGCTTGGCTGGCTCAATCGTAGGAGTGGGAGACTCTTGGTCTTGGGATCATGAGTTCGAGCCCTACGTGGGATATTGAGGTTACTTAAATACATAAAAGTTAAAAAAAAAGAATAAACAGATACTATTTCAAGAAATGGGGAATCGACTACATTATACAGAATTACAGTTACAGAACAACTAAAAGAACTAGAAAAACCATGCACTTGCAACTTTTCAAACAATTCAAACTTCTAAAAGGAAAAGAAGGAAAATATACACACAAAACAAGGAAACACAGACCATTAGAGATGGATTTAAAAAATTCAAATTTTTTCAAAAAGCATAAATAGGGTGACATAACCAAGAGGCAACATATTGAAATATGTTGAAGGTCTATTTGGAGAAAATATTAAAACACTACTTAGGGAGATTGTTTGAAATAGTAAAATACTGTATGCCAGTTAAGTGGCAATCACAGAGATCTGGCCAAATAAAGTCTGATATTTCCATATCATTAAATGCTATCTAACCATTAAAAATTAGAAAGGTGCTTTTTAATTTGTACTGATATGGAACAATTGCCAAAATATACAGTTGAATGACAAAACTGAGGTACATATTATGTGTAAAGGATGCTACTATTTACGTAAAAAGCAGAAAAGTAAATGTAAGTATAAGTAAATATATATATATATACACATATGTATATGTAAATATATGTATGTATTGTATATATGTATTATATGTATATAAGTGTTCTATGTAAATATATATATATATATATATATATGTAAAAAACATTATAAGTAGATTGTATATATTATGTGCTTAATATGAAAGATGTCTCTGGAAAGGTGCATAAGAAATAGTGGTTGCTTCTGGGGAGTAGAGTTGAGGGTAAGAGAAAGACCACTTTTTATTGTATAATTTTTTGTATAACTGAACATTTTTTTCAATGTGCATGAATTATCTTTTAAGTTTTTAAAAGTAATAAATAAGGTAAAATCTTGGAAGCCATTCTGATACTGCAAGTATCAGATCTAAGTGGTTTATACTAGACCAATGGCTCTTAACTCTCAGTATCAGAATGGCTTCCAAGATTTTACCTAAGGCACTGTATAGCAGAGGTTCTCAAACTTAGTGCGATGCATGGATTCCTTTGACAGTCAAAGAGAGCCTTTGGACCCATTTTGCATAATTTTTTCTTTTTTTTTTTTGATAAATAAAACAAAATACATAGGATCATAAAGAAAGTAAAATCTGTTAAAATTAGTGATCAGAATAGTTTTAAAAACCAGACCTGTCAGAGGGCCAGACTTTTCTAATAGTGATGAACATAAATGATACTTTGAGGTATCTACAACAGCTGTATTATGATATGAGAACTCCTCCATTTTTGGGGGTGGAAAAATCATAGGTAATGCAAATATTACATGGTTTGTTGTGTAACTGCAGAAAATAGTAATTCCAGTTAAAAGTGGTGAAAATAAAGATGTGATATCTTCCCCTTTTTTCTAGGTTCACAAACCATTCCTAAAGTCTATCCAGAAATTCGCAGAGAGTGTATGGGCTCCAAATTAAGAACCTTTTCTTTAAAAGAATCCCCTAGCCTTAAATTCTTTCATAGTCAAAATAAAAAAAAAATTAATATAGATGTTTGTCACATGGGTTTCAGATGAATAGCTAATATGTTACTGTAGAATTTTTCTTAATGCTAGCTTGTAAATATGCTTGGGATATTAATTTTCTGTAAGATACCACAGTGAACAAGTTAGAGATATTATGACAATTTTGTTTCAGTTTGTACTAACTTATGAAGCGAAAAATATATCCATCAGTTACCAGTGAATCTCTTCCATATAGACATCTGCTAATACTGATTCAAGCCTCTTTTTTTTTTTTGTAATTGAATTTCCTCTCTTTTCTTCACCCCACCCAAAAATCAATGAGTTATAGTTTTTAACATTTTCTTTACTTTTCCTTATGCCCAAGACTCAGCCGGTAGCATCTCCCACACCTAAGTCCTGCCACAATATAACAAATAGCCACTGAAACCCATGTCTTCATTTGACTCTCTAGAGCATCACGTTTTTTACCCTGAGGTATCTGATTGGAAGAAATTGCTCAAAATCTAATGCCCCTGACTTTTAAACAATCATTGTTTCTTCCTTTTGTATCTACCATAAAGCTGTTAATACTTTGAACCCTCTTTAAGTTGCAAAATGTCCACTTGAAAATCTTAATCAGTCAGAAAGTTGGTAAATTATACCTTCATGCTATCCATATTGAGTACCCATTACTCCTGGACATAGCACATTAACTGACTCATTAGCTATTTCAAACCATATGGACTTAGGTTTGGGTGGGTCATTTTGATAATATCCTGAGGTGAGTTTCCTAATTATTGCAATTATGTGATCTCAATCATGAGGCCAGGCTCATGAAATAGTGTCAGTGCCTTTAGAATGAGTGTCAGTGCACCCAGACAGTGACTGAGATGAGCAACATGCTCTTTGGTTGTTCTAAGTCCCCTGATACCCAAAAAGTAATTACTTGAAAAGTTCTGAGAAAATGTCAGAAACAGCCTGAGAACTGAGTCAGCCTGGAATGTTACAGTGCTTGGCAATCATGAGTAGATTGTTCAACGTTGAAAGTCAGAAAACGTTAATGCCTCAGTACTGATGTTCCAACGTTATGTTTCCAATGTAAATCCTTTGTAGTATTTTAAGCAACGATTAAAAGTGGGGGTCGGGGGGGGGGCAGTGGGGAAGGAGTGAGAGGAGTGAGAAAAGAGCTAGTGTAAAAATTGTGGTGTCTGTGAGAAACTCTGGGTTGGTATCTATCACAAAGCAAATACAAGTCAGAAGTTCACGTACTGGAGGTGGCAGGCATAGAAAGAGATATTTTTAAACATAACTTAAAGTTTCTTTTATTGTGGTAAATATACATCATAATTAGCATTTTAACCATTTTAAAGCATACAGTTTTGTGGCATTAAGTGCATTCACATTGTTATGCACCCATCACTGCCATCGTCTCTGGAATTTTTTTCAGTTGGCAAAACTGAAAGTCTATACGCATTACACAGCAACTCCCCATTTCCTCCTCCCCACCCCCTAGCAACTGCCATTCTACTTTCTGTCTCTATGACTTTGACTCCCCTAGGTACCTCA
Source organism: Panthera tigris (assembly GCF_018350195.1). Lineage (NCBI taxonomy): Eukaryota > Metazoa > Chordata > Mammalia > Carnivora > Felidae > Panthera > Panthera tigris. Next base: position 75,808,941 of record NC_056662.1, read on the forward strand.
TATAAGTGGAATCCTACAATATTTGTCCTTTTGTGATCAGCTTATCAACACAAGGTTGATAACAAGTTTCTTCCATGTTACAGCATGCATCAAAATGTCTGTCCTTTTTCAGCCTGAATAATAGTTTGTCTATGCATTTATCTGTCGACGGGCACATGAGTTTCTCCCTCTTTGTAGCTCTTGTAAATAATGCTGCTATGAGCATGGGTGTACAAATCCTTTTCAAAGGACTTTTCAAGTCCTTACTTTTGATTCTGAAAGGTTATTTTTAAAAAGCAAAATAGTGGGGCAGGTTGGTGGCTCTGTTGGTTGAGTGTCTGACTTCGGCTCAGGTCATAATCTTGAGGTTCGTGAGTTTGAGTCCCATATGGGGCTCTGTGCTGACAGCTCAGAGCCTGGAGCCTGCTTCGGATTCTGTGTCTCCCTCTCTCTCTGCCCCTCTCCTGCTTGCACTCTGTCTCTCTCTCCCTCAAAAAAAAAAAAAAATTACAAAAATTTTTTTAAAAAGAGCAAAATAGTAAATGTGTATTTTTGAAGCCGACCTCTGCACAGACACCTAGAAGTTACCGACTACAAATTAAAATTATAATGTCTGCAATTAAAAGGATCAATTTGAAAATGAAACAGATGAAATCCCCAAAGTGTGCCACTTCCTTCTATTTTTCTGGCTTCTTACGTAATGGCCAAAGATAAACATTAGAAGTAAAACCTTTTTGTTTCTAGAACTCTAAAATACATAGGAAAATACAATCAGAGCTGCCAGGGTGAGTCAGCTGGGGACAATATCTGGACCCCATTACAAAATCAGTATAGAAGCTTTGGAGGAGAGGGTCATGCACAGGTTGATATAAACAACCAAACTGTTGAAATATGGAGATTTACTAGAAAAAGAAAAGAAGTCAGTAATCTCAGAATTGAATACTAATGATGGAAAGATACCTATCTGGTAAGAAATACTTTCATCTTTCAGGAAAAGTTTAGAGATGGGTAGACAGAAGAACCGCTTCTAAAATAAACTGGAATTTTCCATTTTAGGCTGGAATTACTGTCTTTGTCAATGGATCTCAGGTTTGTGAAGAACCATTCACACTTAAGAACAGCTTAAGGGTTCAGGACAGACATTTTCCAATTTAAAGGTTGAAATAATAGGCTTAGAAGTAGGATATATCAGGAATTAATAGAAGTGCGTGTGTGTGTGTGTGTGTGTGTGTGTGTGTTGTCATTCTGTTAGAAGAATTAAGTTAAAGCACTTGATATAGAGTATAATCTCAGTTGGTAGTGGGAGTCTAAATTCAGTGGATTTATGATGTTCAACAATGAGTCAAATGGGAAGACACTCCCAGTGGCTTTAACACTTTTAAGTTTATTTTTGGTGGGAAAGGGAATAATGGCTTTCTTGATATTTTGCTTTTGAATTGTTTGGCCTTCTAAGCTTGGGCCCATCCAACTTTATTCCTAGCCAATCTATCCACAGATCCCACTGCAGCAAATCTGTTACCTCTGGTATAAGCCAAATACCCTAAAGACATTTGATTTCAAGGTGTTGATGCTTTCATAAAGACCTGACTCCTAGAATACTAAGCTCTTAAGGTCTCACACAGTATTCAAGTAATAATGCATGGTGAGGGTGCTGAATTTAGTTGGTTAATGAGACAACAATTGAAAAGGATCAGTATTGAAAAGGATCACATTGAAAAAGATCAATAATTTTTGGAGCTAAGGGTTATCTAAAGATTCAAATATAAAGGAAAAACCTTTTGCTAGAAACCAAATGTAAATGTGGGTGATGGTCCTTGCATTGGTAAGGCTTCCTTATGGGCAAAGGATACTTCATATGGCCACTCTTTAGTTAAGCCATTCTTGGCCTTAATCCCATGTTACACTGAACATTGTATGCCCTACAGCAGAATGGTTGAGAGTGTGAGATCTGCAGCTAGACTTCTGGATTCAAATTTTGTCACTGCTGCCTCCAAACTGTGTGAGTTTAGGCAAGTAACTAAACTGCTCAGAGCCTCAGTTCATCCGCTGTAAAAAAGGACAATAAGATACATGTATCATTTCATTTTTAACTATTTTTTTAAATGTGTATTTATTTTTGAGAGAGAGAGAGAGAGAGAGAGAGAGAGAAAGTAAGTGAGTGGGGAAGGAACAGAGAGAGGGAGACACAGAACCTGAAGCAGGCTCCAGACTGAGCTGTCAGCACAGAGCCTGTCGTGGAGCTCAAACTCAGGAGCCATGAGATCATGACCTGAGCTGAAGTCGGACACTAAACTGACTGAGTCACCCAGGTGCCCCTCCTTTTTTAACTATTAAGTGAGTTAATACCTTAAAAGTATTTAGAGCAAATTGATAGCTCAATATGTGATGAGCCATTACTATTTCTAGCACTGGGGTTTCCTTCTTTCATTTGAATAAACTAAGAATTTGAAGGCCAATTTTAGAGAAAGCCCAAACTAAAGAACCAGACAAAAGGGGAAAATCATAGTCTAATTTTTTAAAATTCAATACTTGCTATATTTCAACCATTTCTAACGTAAATGTCTTGTATCTACCTTTGTGTTCATCGCTCAGGGTTATTCTGTGAATTCTGCTTCCCTGTAAGTCATGGTTTCTCTTACTGCCTAACTTAGACCTGATGGACAGCCAAGAACTGTGGCATGAACTTTTTTTTTCAAGGATAGAATGAATTCTCTGGCTGGATTAAAGATGCCCTTCTATTTTGGATTGTTTTATCCTAGTGTTTTTCAGTTTACCAGAGAAAGGATGCCAACTGGGTGGCTTTTATAGAAAAGGTAAACTTTTGCTCAGGGACACTCAAAAACCTTTTGCCTGACCTTTGCAGATCACTGGCTCCAGCATTAGCCTTTGCAAGTTGTGCCTCCTTTATCTAACTTTTGTTCCCATATCTTAATCTCTTTTCATCTAATTTATAAGTTGTACAAAGCATTCATCAGTTTGTAATGGTCCCTGTGATTTCAGTATAGATGGCTACTCCTCATGCATTAAATAGTGCTCTATAAAACTATGTGTAAATGGAATAAAATGTGACTCTACTGGGGGATTTTAATACTTCAACTATTGCAAGTCTTCCCTTTTCCAGTGTACTCTGTCTCACTTGTTCCATTACATCATGGAGATGTGCAAAGTGAAAATTGCCTGGTACATTTTCCCTTTTGAAAGAGTAATGGAAAATCTTTGAATTGCTGAGATTATTGGAATGTCTATTACCTAAGGGCAGGTGTTGTCAGTGAGACCAGTGGTTTGTGTGTGAGCGAGAAAGGGAGGGGAGAGTGGGACGGGTTAGTATCTGATTTATGTAATTAATTTCTATAGCATAAAATAATCCTATATATTTAGCTAAGGAATGTTGATATGACTCCTGAAGGCTAGGGATCCACAATACTCTTCCTATGAATATAAAACCATGACAAGTAGCAGGTTCCATAAATAACGTGGAGGTCATGAGTGAAGCTTGTCGGTACTGGCATATGTAGCATTTTAGAGAAGTGAGTAATGCTCTGTCTTATTTTTAGAATGCACTGACTTTAACGCAATAAAAGACTATTTAATTATTTTTCTTATAGGCTGATAGCAAAAGAGAAAATTTTGTTGACTGCTGAAGAAACACGAATCTGCAAATTTTAGTCGGTTTTAGGTAGCCTATGGGTATATAGTTGTAAACTTTTTTGAACAAAGTAATAATCAGTTAAATAATTGTACCATTTTGTGCAAATTAAGGGTGGCTTTCCCTTTCTTTTTGCCTTTCTAATTGTTTATCACCTTAATTCTTTAATACTAAAAACTTAAGGGCACCAATCCGAGATGCCCAGTGACTCAGCAGGATGAGAAAAATCTTCATTGGAGTCCAGTGAAAATCCAAGGTATGATATAAAGATAAAATGCCTCTCTATCCAATCCCATGAACTTAAATAAGATCCCACAGTATTCAAATTACATCCAAGGAAAGAAAACAGAAATAGGCAGTGGTGGTGAGAAGGCTTCTATGGAGGGAGAGCAACAGCTATGACTGATAGTAAAACCTCTAAAATGCCTGAATATAAATCCAAAACAGTGTTTTAAACAACACAATGGAGGCTTCAGAGTAAAGGAAAACAGTCAATTATAGAGCTAGTCAGCTATATAAATAAAAAATTACTTTTTGTGCATCTGAGTCAATGTGTATAAATATTGACCCCGGTACAGACAGAAATATTGACAGAACTTTGTTATAAGTGTTTCAGGTAGAAAAAGACTACTGGCTCCTTCTCTGAGATTTATAGAAGTGTAAGTATCCAACACAGGAGGGTGACCGAAAGAGAGGATAATAGGAACGGCTACACTGATAAAGAGGGAAAAAAAGTCTCTCCTCTGAACAGAAATTTGTGTGTATTTCCATGAATATGGCCAATGTTTTTAAATAGAAGTTTTAAGAGGAATTGAGTATGGCTAAATTTTAGCAAAATGTGACCAACACTACAGTATTTGTCCACGTGGTGGAAGAGGGACATACCATGGCCAAGGCTTTCAAATGAAGAACTGCCTAGTAAGAACGACAGTTACTGTTGTTAAATAGACCTCAAACAATTCCATATTCTAGGTCTTTAATCTAGATGGGAGATACCTGAATACTGAGCCTGGACTCACCAGCTATTTTTAGAATTCAGAGCAGGGGAAATTGTTTTTCATCTTGAAATTTTATTGATCCTGATTTAGTGCTTTGTACACCAGGGCTCCCAGAAAGAGGTGACACTTAAGAGTGACAAGTAATAACATCATTTCCTGGTCTCGTCCATAGTTCCTATTTACTACAACACTATATCATCAGTTAGAAATATCTATATCTATATCTATATCTATATCTATATCTATATCTATATCTATAATCTATATCTATATCTATATCTGTATCATCTATATCTACATCTATCTATATAGATCTATAAAGAGAAGCTGTTTTTTCCAAAGAGTAATCCAATACAATAGGTTCTGGGTTTTTGAAATTCTTGACAGTTATATTAAAACACTTAACAACTTGATCTCTCTTGAAAAATAATTGTACATCTTCTAGAAGATGAGATACCTCATTGCAGTTTAGTCATCCAGTAATTCCAAAAGAGCCAGCTGAGAAGTCTATTCAAAAATTCCCTTAAAATCCTAAAGAGCTCTATGGAAGCTGATGAGCTATTTTCTATTCCTGTTAAAAACCAAATACAGGAGAAAAATATAAGGCAAACCTCCAGGCATGAAGTGATCACCAGAATTTGCATCTCCAATTTTCTTCCACTTCAATGTCTCTTACCTGTCTGGTCCACTTACACCATTCTTCTCTGTCTTAGGCCATTTTCCTCACAGTTCCCATTGGGCTTAAACTCTCAGAGGTCTCTGATTTTCTACTCTAACATTGTTAGATGGGACCATTTTTTACTTTGTATCAATTCAAGTAGAAACTGACTTTTACAAAGGAACTTTGTAAAATTTAAGAGGAAAGTGGTGTTTTTTAAAAATATTTTTAAATTTATTTTTGAGAGGCAGAGACAGAGAGCTAGCTGGGGAGGGGCAGAGAGAGAAGGAGACACAGAATCGGAAGCAGGCTCCAGGCTCTAAGTTAACCAGTACAGAGCCTGACACGGGGCTCGAACCCATGAACCATGAGATCATGACCTGAGCCAAAGTTGGATGCTTAACTGACTGAGCCACCCAGGTGCCCCAAGAGGAAAGGGTTTTTACATTGACCAAATGTAGACTTGATTAAAAGCAAGTAGTATGGCTGGCAGAGCTTGTGAGATCTTGCCCTATTTTCTTGTCTTTCACAATCTTTTCTCATGACCAGATTAAATTATTTGGATTGCTAGGCTAAGGCACACATAGGCTATTCCCTTATAATATTGAGGTTCTTAGGAATTTTTATTTGTTTGTTGATTTTGTATCATAATGGTCATTTTGGTTCTGAGTTCTGTTGAGCTCCTGGTCTACAGTTATCTTTAACTGTTGACTGTTCTCTTTTACAGTTATCTGACTTTTCCTTGAGTATTAGGATAAAGAAGGCCCATCCTTATCTGGCCTCTAACACTGCTTTTCGAGTTCTGAAAGAATCATCTCACACAGCATTTATGATTGTTGTTTGCCTGAGTTTATGACTTTGCCTGAGTTTATGAGTTCTAGAGTCATTGCTCTGGTCTTCTAGTCCAAACATGGGAATGGTCAAATCTTCAGATGATTCTAGTAGTTAAGCTGAGAGTCACCCACAGCTTGCAAATCATCCCAGCAGGAAAAAGCCATTCTCTCTGTGCCCCTTCCAAGCTCCTGACACACAGAATGTACGAGCATGATAAGGTAGCTGTGGTTTTATGCCACTAAGTTTGGAGTGTTTGTCCAAATGGTGACTCCAAATGGTGACTAAAACAACTAGGGATATAAATTTTGGAGTTCATAACCCATATATTGCATTTAAAGCCTTGGAATGAAAAAAGATCAATGTCTGTGCCCTGAGTAGAGACTGAGCAGAGACAGACTGACCAAAGTAAATTTAGAAGGAATAGCTACTGGACTAAAAGAGCACCAGAAGACCAAAGAAGATAATTGGGATTGGAAGTGATGCTTTTTTGGTAATGAGACCAAGAATATGACTGTCAGTTTCTTCCCTTCCCTCAGTGTGACTGGCTTCAGCAGAGTAGAGGAAAGAAAAATCATTTAAGTTGTGAGGTCAAATAAAGAAAACTTTAAATACATTTTGAAATATTTGAAATAATTACTTAGACTTCAGATCATTAAAGCTCACCATCAGTATTTTTCTTCTAATGTAACTTCCATAACTAATGTTCAATCTAAATGATAGCCAGGTGCTTCCAAATTTCTCAAGATCTAGAAAAAATGAACTCAAGTCCCTTTCCTAAAATTTGAATAGGTTTTCTCCATAAAAACACTTTATGTTATATTCTCATGGCTACGTTGGACTGTTGTTTCTTCATGTGCCATCTCTAATTTGAGTCCCACCTGCTCAGATATGGAACATGGACTCTATAATTTATACACTCATTCATACACATTAAAAAAAAATGGAAGGAACGTTGGAGAGGAGTTAAGATCATAGCAACCCAAATAACTTTGAGTGGAACAGTAGATATCAGTCTTGATTAGTCCTTTGTCTATCCTACAACCAAGGTCTCAACAATGACCTTTTACCCCACCCAGCCTCCAGTTTCATGCTATGTCTCTGGATGACCTCTCTTCCACCTTTGTCTTGTTTCCTTTTCTTTACTTCTGGAAAACCCTAAGAGTTCCGCATTATTTCCCAATTCTACAGAGCGATTTTCCCTTTTAGGTGTTCAGCAAACGAAATTCCCTTTCATAGGATGTGGTGTAGTTATGAATAGATAGAAACTCTGTTTTTACTTTTGCCTCATTTTTAGTATCCCCCCTCCCCCCAGGTTTTTAGTTACTTTACTTAGCAAGTTTTTCTGGTGTATGTTCTGACTTCTGCATATTTGAAAATATCGCTATTTTTGCCTTCACGCATAAGGATAACTTGACTGTTTTAGCATTCTGAAGTCACAGTCATTTTATTTACAACTCTGTGGTTGACACTCTTTCCTTCTTTCACTTAGTGTCACAGAGAAAAATCTTTGAGACGGATCTCATTTTGCAAGTAAGTAGATTTTTGCTCGGATAAATTTTGAATGTTTTCCCTCATCATTGAAGTTTATTATCTATCATTTCTTTTGAAATTGAAAGAAATTTTATGTTTATCTTCTACATTATTATTACATATTATCTTCAGTTCCATAGGTAAAATCTCTTCTTTGATTGTATTGTATTTATGAATAAAAAAATTAGAATGGTTTTCTGTTTATTGTAGTAATTTTATTTAAAAAAATTTTTAGTGTTTATTTATTTTTGAAAGAGAGAGAAAGAGTGTGAGCAGGGGAAGAACAGACAGAGGGAGTCACAGAATCCAAAGCAGGCTCCAGGCTCTGAGATATCAGCACATAGCCTGATGGGGAGCTTGCACCCATGAACCGGGAGATCATGACCTGAGCCGAAGTTGGATGCTTAATTGACTGAGCCACTCAGGTGCTCCTGTAATAATTTTATTTTTAAAAGAAGGTAGTTTTGATTTTTCAAAGAAGGAATGGAGTCTAAATTGTAGGATCTTTCCTTAAGTACAGTATTTTTTCTCAATTTGGTCATCTACAGAGGGCTACCTATGCTTTTCTCATCTTGTTTTATGGACAAATAGAAATGGATATAGTTTCTGTTAAACTGATATGATTTCCTACTAGAATCTTTCCTGTATGGCTCTAGTGATAAACAGAAAAATTTACAATATAACAGTGTAACTCTGATGTCTTCACAAATCTCAAGGTTTCTCGAAAAATTCTTTCCTCTATCCTAGAAATAAAGTGATTCAAGCTCTGAGTGCAGATAACGTAGTTGTTTCCCAAATAACTTCTGAGGATTCCAGGTAAGTGTTTACAAATTTTAATAATCACTTGCTATCTATCACTATGGATCATTTAGAGAATAATTGCTCGGTAGCTACTGTGATCTTAACATGTAGACAGGATCATGTCATTCCCTTGTTTAAATTCTTCAATAGCTCCTCATTTCACTTAGGAAAAAGACAAACCTTTAGACTCACCAATTGTAGCATTATTTAATCTCCAGGATCATCCTTTGCTATCATCTCTCACAGGTGTCCTTTCGGGGCCTTAAAAACACCAAGTTCCTTCCTACCTCAGGACTTTGCAGATATCCTTTTCTCCACAAAGTGTTCTTCCTTCCCTTTTCTGACTCCTAATGACCTTCACCCCTCAAGTCTCTCTCTTTTTTTTAGTTTATTTATTTATTTTGAGAGAGAGAGAGAGAGAGCTAGAGAGAGTGAGAGGAGTGAGCAGGGGAGGGGCAGAGAGAGAGAGGAGAAAGAGAATCCTAAGCAGGCTCTGTGCTGTCAACCCAGAACTCGATGTGAGGCTGGATATCACAAACCATGAGCCAAAATCAAGAGGCGGACGCTTAAGCAACTGAGCCACCCAGGCACCCCACTCAGGTCTTATTTTAAGTGTCATTCTCTCAGAGGTTTTCCATGACCCTGTCTGCCAGTTGGAATGAGCTCCTCCTGTTACAGCTTCTAACAGAATCCTATACGTTTTCTCAGCGATTATTTAATTCCTGTCCCCTCCAAAGGGGTATGACTTTTTAAAAATTGTTTTTAATGTTTATTTATTTTTGAGAGACAGAGAAAGAGAGAGAGAGAGAGAGCACAAGCAGGGGAGGGGCAGAAAAAGAGGAGGATGCAGAATCCGAGGCCGGCTCCAGGCTCTGAGCTGTCAGGACAGAGCCTGACATGTGGCTCGAATACATGAGCCGTGAGATCATGAGCTGAGCTGAGGTTGGATGCTTAACCGACTGAGCCACCCAGGCTCCCTGTCTATGACTTTTAAGAAGGCAATGATTCTGTCTTTTGGTATAATCTGTCTCCAGAGCCAAGCTGAAGTAATATTCGAGTAAGTGAATGAATCTGCATTGCTGTTTCTGGTTTCTCCATGGGGGTTTCTGCGCATTTCATTTCACCCTCTGTTTTGTTCTGTGAATTTGTCTTCGTCTTAGAGCATGAACACCATCTCTCATCTTTGTTTTTTATTCCCCAGGTCAGTGCTAAAGGAAAGCTGACAACAGGTTGCAGGTTTGCTGTTTACATATATATATATATATATGTATATATATATGTATATATATATATGTATATATATATATATATAAACCTTGCTGTATATATAGATACAGCAAAGTTTATATATATAAATGAAGTTTATATACATATATAAACTTCATTTATTCATTCAAAATATTGACCAAGCACTTATACTCCAAGCACTATTATAAATGTTTGGTGACTCTCCCTGGGTGTGGGGAGCAAGCTGCAATGTTGCCAGCTCACTGCTCATGAGGCCTTGCAGTACCAGTGATATGGTCAAAATGTTATGGTCCACATAGGAGAGGTTGTGCTCCTGATGATTCAATGCATGGATTTCACTCTTAACCCTAATACCTTCACATTTCAGAAGCTGGTAGTATTAATTGGCCAGCGTTTTGTCTATCGCATTTTGGTACATGGCTCCTTTAACAGAGGATGTTTGACATCGATACTCCATACTGTCCTTCAATATAATTCCACCTACATAACTTGTTTAAAAATGTCTATTTATTTATTTATTTATTTAGTGAGAGACAGAGAAAGCGAGTTAGCAAAAATGGGGGAGGGGCAGAGAGAGAGGGAGAGAGAGAATCCTAAGCAGGCTCCACAGCACAGAGCCCGACACAGGGCTGGATCTCATGAACTGTGACATCACGACCTGAGCCAAAATCAAGAGTAGGACACTTAACTGACTGAGCCACCCACGTGCCCCTCTACCTGTATAACTTTTAACAGAAATGCCTCCAAGTTCCTTGCATATGGCCAGTATTCATTTTTACTTTCTGGTGCTAATGTGGAATTGTTTTTTCCTCTTTCCCCTTTAAAAATATTATGTTAGGCATTGCAATCAGAATTTTAGAGCAGAGAGATAAAAGTCTGCTTTTGTTATTATCTTGCCCAGAAGCTTCCAATGATTTCTTCACCAGACTATGGTCTCCATATACTCTCTTGTCTGCTATTTACCCGTTTATTTTTGTTATGAGTAGGAACTGATTCCCAGGAAATTATTATGTGTATTAAAAAACTCAAGAGTATCCATATAGCGTGAAATATCCTGTAATAGATTGTCCAGATAGCTTCAGAGGAAGATTTCATGATGCTAGTAACATTTGCATTTCATAGTTGATCAAATACCCTTGTGAAATGAACGAGCAGTGTCATGAGTACGTCACACTGTTGATTCACTCCAATATATTGGGATTTGAATGTTCATCACCCCTATCAAATCAATTCAGCATTACTAACTTCACTTCTAGGGAATGGGATTTTTGTAGGCTTCTTCTCCATAATTCGGCAGAAGAGAAGAGAGAAAGCTCCATGAGGTATAAAAGAGTACTAGAATTCTTCCATTTTTATAAGTGCATTCAAGTAGCATCAGATGAAACCCAACAACATATGTGTGAAAATATGAAACACTAAGGTATGGATAACACTCAGGTGTAAAATGAGATTACTGCATAAGAAACACTATCCTAAAAATACATCTGTTCTTTTGAACTGAATCGTTGGAGGATAATCTTGGAAAGAAGAACTTCCAACAGTAGTTATGGCTGTTATCCATTAGAATGACTTCATTAGAAGAATATCCTCTTAAACATCCTTGACTTTTTCTCCTATGTGCCAGAGACAGCTAAATAAAGCATGGTCTTTTCCAGAAGTGAGACTCACATGACATATCATTAATGTATTCCAATTGTCTCCTGAAGTGGTTCCAGTTATGATTTTTTTCCTCACCTAATATAGATCATAAACAAAAAGTAGAGTATAAGTAAGATTACATTTCATTTTCCATCAAGAAAAGGGAGTATATTTGATATAATAATATTATTTTGGACCCTTCATATTCAAAATGAGAATTTATATCCCTTTAAAATATGAAGTGCCTATTTTCTACTGGGTACCTATTTATCTTCCCTTAGAAATTTTTTAAAAAAACAAATGTGATAAGGGAGTCAGTATATCATTAATTTCATCTTATAGAGATAACATGCATAGATTTTTCTTTGTTACAGTAGGTAAAACATGTCATAAGTCTAAAATAAAATATTAATCTACTCCTACCATTTCAATTTCACATCTGGACATAACCCAAAGCTCTCAGTATCAGGATAGTGCCTATCCTCCCTATCCTTTCTATGTTCATGCCAATAAAATTAATACAAACTTTATATACATATATATGTGAAAATATATGTGAAATGTGTCAAAATATCTAAGACAATGTACGAAATGAACTAAATCTATTATAAAATTACTATAATCAAAAGAATATAGTATGGGCTGAGGAACAGACCTTTTCCAGACACACTTGTCTACTCTGGGCAGACTAACATAATAAGCGTTTAGGGTTAGCCTCCTGCTTTGTGCAGGATTCTTGCATGGAGAGTCGTAACAATGAGGCTTTTCTTTCCAGGAAGCAACTTTATTCATGCCGGCATGGCTCAGTTGGATTCTGTACCGGAAGAACTGAGCCCCAATCACCACATGGTGTAGTTTTTTATATATTTTCTATTTCTTTGTCTCCCATATATGGAAACACACAAGCATGCAGTCTGATTAAGTGGTCTCATGTTACAAGGTCGTGAGGGATGTTATCACGTATGCATATAGCCAGGTTGCATTGAAGTTTGTTTTATTTTCTCTCCTAGGGAGGGGACACTACCACAGCTTGAGTTGCCAAGGATTCTCCATTGTCTATAGCAGTGCTGTCCAGCAGAACTTTCTTTTTTTTTTTTTTTTAATTTTTTTTTTTGATGTTTATTTTTGAAAGAGACTGAGAGAGAGAGAGAGAGAGAGAGAGAGAGAGAGAGAGAGAAAGAGAGAACAAGTGGGCAAGGGGCAGAGAGAGAGGGAGATACAGAATCTGAGGCAGGCTCCAGGTTCTGAGCTGTCAGCATAGAGCTCAATGCAGGGCTTGAACTTTGAACTCGCTAACCTTGAGATCATGACTTGAGCCAAAGTCAGATGTTTAACCAACTGAGCCACTCAGGTCCACTCAGGTTCACCCCGCCAAACTTTCAATGACAGTGGAAATATTCTGTAACTTGTTCTGTCAAGTAGGGTAGCCACTAGCTGCTACCTGTGGCCATTCAGCACTTGAAACATGGCTCATTAAACTGAGGTCCTGAGTTTTTAATTGTGCTTGAATTGTGCTTAAAGTCAACCTGAGTTCAAAGCCTATAGGGTTTAAGAATAAAAACTGAAAGACGGCAGTGCTGCAAGTGTGTGAAAGGCAAGCCTAAGAGCATGGCTTACATCACACGTGGGAAAACTGTCCTCGTCTCTCCATTGAATACATCATCAACTCTATTCTTATTGAAAGCACAGCTTTTTCTTGAAAACCAGTCAGCCAGTTGCCCTTCCTCCTTTTCCAGCTCATGTTTTTGATTATTGCAGGCATGTTAGTTGGAAAGAAAGAGGATGTGAAGTGTGGATATAGTCTTATGATTAATTAACCTTTTATGATGCTTGCATTAGACGAATGGACAGGGTAGGACTAATGTCATTTTGGCTAGCCATACTAGGTTCTACCATATTCAATTGTTTGGGAGATAATTTGATACATATTTACTTCCAATTGTTTGGCAGTAGGGCTCTGCTAATTAATATCTCTGGACACAATTTTATGAAGCCTGTTGACATACCAACAGATGACATTTTAAATTAATTTTTTCTATCCTTGTCTTTCATTTATATGGACAATCAAGAATTATGTTTTGGGGACAATACATTCATGCTTTGTAATGGTCTTATATGCAAAGAATACAAAGGACATAGATATTTGGTCTGATTGTATATCTGAGAGCTTTGAGATTCCATTTATCTGAATACTAACATTTTCAAAATTTCTATGTCAGTAACTGCTTAGCTCTCCAGGGATTTTGCGTTTATGAGTGCAAATGGCCTCCTGATTTTTACAAAACAAAAACTAGCTCTTCTTTGGCAGGCAAAATGTTTCCAGTGAAGTGATCTCCTTTTCTCACATTAAATAACAAAGATTGGATTTTTCTAAATGTTTTGTCTATGCAACATCTTTAACACTTTAATTGATATGAAATGATCTTGGCCTTGTAAAGTATGCTCACTGAATGGCTAGGTTTTTCTTTTTTCTATGAACCAGTACAAGCATTTCACAGCACCTGGTTCTTTGAAAAACAGAACCCAAGCAGTACCTACAATGTTGGCACACTGCCAAGAAAGTCCGTGTGTGTGTGTGTGTGTGTGTGTGTGTGTGTGTGTGTGAGAGAGAGAGAGAGAGCGAGAGAGAGAGTACGCGTGCACGTGTGTGTGTGATGAATCACTCATAGTCTGTAAGATCTATCAAAATAGCCTTGTTTGAAAACCTTGTTTTCCCTATTTTTTCTTCTTCTGATGACTCATACTTTGTGCTTCATGTCTAGATTCTCTTTTCTTTCTTGTTTCTCATCATGTTCATTCAGAAGACGCTCTTTCACTAGTTCCAAAATTTGTATTTCTATATTCTGTCAGTTTTCATCTTGAAACATACACACAGCAATATGCTCTGAATCATAAAATTCTGCATTAAAACCCAACACTTAAGAAAACCCCACATATTCTCAATACAGGTTTACCTGCACTTCTGTTCCCATTTTTTTTAACCACAAATTTATCAACATTTTAAATATATTGTCACTTGAAACTATTTCATCTGTTAGGAAGATTTTGGCTGCAAGAAACATAAAAACCAATGCTAAGAAGCTTCAGAAATATGGACACTTAAACACTTTATTGAGGAATATGGAAAGTATGGTGGCTTCAAGGTTAGTTGAATGAGTGATTCAAGGAAGGTCTCAAGGACTCAGGTTCTTCTCATCTTTCTCCTCAGCCATTGTTTTCTTGTAAGTCAGTTTTATTGAGGCAAAATTTACATATAATAAAATTCATAAATCTTACATGTACAATTAGATGAGTTGTGACAAATGTATACTCATGTAATCACTACTACAATCAAGAAATTAAGCATTTCTATCATTCCAAAAATTCCACTAGCCCCTTTGCAATCAATCCACCCCTTCAAACTAATCCCTGGGCATTTCAGTGGAATTATACAATATGTACTCTTTTGTGTCTTTTTTTCTTTACATAGCATCATGCTTTTGAGATCCAGCCAGGTTGTTGCATATATCAGTCATTTGTTCTTCTTTATTGCTGAGTGATATTCCAATGTGTAGAAGATATATTATATTCCACAATCTACTTGATGTGAATTTGAGCTGTTTTCAGTTTCTGGCTATTACATAAGAAGCTCTGTAAGCATCTACATAAAAGTCTTTGTGTAGACATAGGTTGACATTCCTCTTACGTAAATAACCAGGAACGTGCATGCTGGCTCATATGCTAATTATACATTTAATATTATAAGAAACTGACAAACTTTTCTGAAGTGGCTGTACCACTTCGGATCCCCACCAGCAAAGAAAGAGAATTCCTGTTACTCCACATACCTACCAAAACTTGATATTTTAACAGGGCTTTTTGAAGAGCAAATTTTTTAATTTTGATGAAGTTAATTTATCAAGTTTTTTTTTAGGCTTTCAGCTTTTTGGGTACATTCTAATTATACAAACTCAAAGATCACAAAGATTTATGGAATCCAAAATCATAAGGAATTTCTCTTAGGTTTTCTCCCAAAAGTTTTATAGTTTTAGTTCCTGCATTTAGATTTAGGTCTATGATCAATTTTAAGTCAAGTTTTATATGAGGAGTGAGTTAAGTGTTGAATTTCTTTTCTTTCTTTTATTCTTCCTTTCTTTTTTTGGATATATAAATAAGTATTTTAACCTCATTTGTTGAAAGTTCTGCAATTTTTGGTGTTCGATTTATACTTTTACCCTCATGTTCACAAGATGACTGCAGAAATTCTAGGCATCACATTCAGAATGATATCCAGAAGAGAGCATCTCTTTATAGAAGTGCCCAGAAAACTTTTCTTTGTCTCCACCTACACTTCATATATACATACTATCTAAACCAATCACTGGAAAGGGGAATGGTAATATCATGATTCATTTATTATTTAACAAGAAAATAGTGTGTTTTCTATTTGCATTCTAGGGACTTGGAATATAGTAGTGACTCAAATAGTCAAAAATGTTGCCTGTTCTCATGGAGCATACAATGTACCAAGGAATACTCTTTGTTTATTTTCAAAATAAATTACCTGTATAATATGTTGTTGTACAGTAGTAACTACTAGGAGGAAAAAAGGAAAAGGGGCTATGAAGTATCACGGGTAAGTTGAAATTTGAGATAGGGTGGTTTAAAAAAGGACTCCCTGAGTTGACTTTTGGATAAAGTCCTGAATAAAGTGATAGAGTAGGCGATACAGATACAGATTGAAGAGTAGTCCAGGAAAAAGGTAAAGTGCAAAGGTCTTGAGAAGGTCAAGGAGGCCACAATGGTTGGAGGGAGTAGTAGGAAATGGGGTAGTTACAGAAAATGTAGATCCTTGCAGACAAGTCATTCTCACCCAGAGGCAATTTTGACAACATTTATAAAATTTGGTTGACAGTTTTGGTCATCATAACTTGGTGGGAAGGAACTGCTAGGGGGGCCAGGGATGCTGCTATATATCCTACAGTGCTAAATATCCTAAGTATCTATAGGAGACAGACTCCCTCTGGGCCCTCCTCCCCCTCTCAGCAAGGAATCATCTGGCTCAAATGTCAATACTGCCAAGGTTGAAGTAAGGTCATAGTAAGGACTGGCTTTTCCTGAATGACTTAGAATAAAACTAAAGTGTTTTTACCAAAGAATGATCTAATTTAATTTCTTAAAAAGATCACTTAGTTGTTTGTTGTGAATAGACTGAAGGGGTCGACGGGTAGAAAATAGGACAGCATTTAGGAGGGTACCACAATTACCTAAGAAAGACATGATGGTTTGGACCAGGATGGTGGCAGTAGGGGTGGTGAGAAGTGATGGATTCTGGATATGTTTTGGAGGTTGAGCTAACAGGATTTGCCAACTACCATAGACTAAATGTTTGTGTCCCCCTAAAATTCATATGTTGAAACCTAATTCCCAATGTGATGGTGGAGATGCGGCCTATGGGGGGTCATTAGGTCATAACCTCCCCAGCCTTCAGAACTATGAGAAATAAATTTCTGTTGTTTATGAGCCCCCCAGCCTGTGGTATTTTGTTATAGCGGCCTGAGCAGAAAAAGACACAAATACACTAGATATATAGGTGTGAAGAGAAGAGCCATGTATGACTCCTCAGGAGTAATTGGTTGTGCCTGGTGCTGGAGCTGCATCTTCCCAAAGAAATTAACCCGGGGAAGTGGGTAGAAACCTGAACAAATTTGGAATGGGAGAAAGAATGCCCATGTTTGGATAGGCAACCAAGAGCATCAGTTACATATATACATTATGGAAATAAGAATGGACACTGTTGGGTTAGTGAATGACGACCTTAAAGGATGCAATTATTCTACATATAGACTACTGAATTTCTTTAAAAAGGCTTTTTATCCACAGCACCAAGTGCTTTTTAAGAAATGTTTTCTCATGCCATCTTTCACTTGGTGACAAATGTAGGAAGTCCTAAAATCTTATTCCATCAAAGTCATTCAAGGACTTTGGTTTTTCTTTCAGTTTACATTCCAAGTTAGTACTGATTTCCTAAATAGGATGTTGATATATTGTTTAATAATGGCTTTTGGAGCATTTCTTTTGTCTACCCTAAGATATTAGAAGCTCACCCTAAAATATTCGAAGCTCACTATGAGTCATTATTATGTGTTAGAAAACCACTTAATACATTTCTGTCACTAAATTATCATAATAATCTTATAGCTAATAACCTGCTGAACATCCTTTCTTGGACCAAACTCTACTCAGGCTCCCCCAAACTCTTTTTCAACTGGGCATGGCTTTTGACTTCCATGTTCTGTCTACATTGTCCAATTTTAGTGAGAACCCCACTAAGTCAGTTTAGGCCAGTCCCCCATCTACCACAATGGAACACCCTCCACGTCTAACGCAGTTCCTCATCCTTCACCATCCCCCGGATCAGTTCTGATCACCCAGGCCTGTCTGTCTTCAGCAAGAATTCTGTTAGCTCAGTTTAGCCAGAATACTCCTTTTATCCCTGACATTTCCTCTTAATAATTTTTCATCCACTGAACCCCCCCCCCCCCGACTATAAATTCCCACTTTCCTTTGTTGTCTTTGACATTGAATGCACCTCTTTCTCCTATTGTAATAGTTTGGAGTAAAGTTTTCTTTATCATTTTAACACGTGTCATTATAAATTTTTATTTAACATACCTTATGACCTAAATTTGGTTATTTCCAGTTCACAGGCAGAAAGAAATTAAGAGAAAGAAGAAAAGAAAGTTTGGCAAAAGAAAGTTTGGTAAAGTCTATCCAACCACTAAATAGGTCTTGAGACAGTATGCCTCTGAGAACCGAAACGCTGTCATAGGCCTTCTGATTTACACCACGCTTCTTGCTCCAGAGGGCCTGGCTAGTGTGACCAGTTACGGGGTAAGAGCTCAGGAAAGGCTCGCCGACTGGTCTGGAAGCTCTAGGTACAGAGCTCGTG
Source organism: Panthera tigris (assembly GCF_018350195.1). Classification (NCBI taxonomy): domain Eukaryota; kingdom Metazoa; phylum Chordata; class Mammalia; order Carnivora; family Felidae; genus Panthera; species Panthera tigris. Next base: position 75,827,204 of record NC_056662.1, read on the forward strand.
GTATGCGAGACGTAAAATTCCTCCTACACAAATGCACCAAAGTGATCTGATGGCTCATCCTCCAGACTGGCGGGCCAGGGTGTGGCAGTAACAGCCCCCTTTTCCGATTTAGACCCACCGCTCGCTCTTCCCCTGGTCTTCCATGGAGCGAGGGCAGGCCGCTGGCACGCAGGCGCAGGCTGCGGGCGTCGGAGGCTTCGCGGGCCCCTAGGCCTGAGTCCGGCCCGGAGCCAGAAGGCGCCGGGCTCGTCCCGCGCAGCCGGCCCAGGTGCGGGACGTTAGCCTGGGCCCTTCCGAGGGCCGGCTCCAGCCCGGCCCGCCTCCCCGCGGGATTGGTGGCCCGCGGCCCCGCCCGGCCCCAAAAGCAGGCGGGAGGGGCCGCGCGCGGCCTGGCGGCGGGGGAAGCCTGGGGCCGGGCGAGCGCTCTCTCTCTCTCTCCCGGTACTGGGCGTCGGGCGGAGCGGTACTTCAGCGTCGGGCTCTCCGCCTGCCCTGCCGCCCCGCGGGCCGCGGAAGAAGCTTCTGTCGGAGCGAGCGCCGGGGCCTCTGGGCTCGGGCGGGTCCCTGCTGCCGCGGTTGGTTGCTCACTTTCCCCTAACTTGGAGCGAGAACCGGCGCCCCCTTCATCTCGCCTTTGCCCAGAGCTTGGGCCGGAGGAGCTAGACCCGGGAGGGGGTCGGGTTCGCTTTTCGGCGGTGCGGAGAGAGCCTGGGGGCAGGAAGGGAGTCTCCAGACGCCCGCGGGCTTCGCGGAGGTTCGGGGCCCGCCAAGGGGCCCGCCGAGGGTCTAGGCAGGCGGGTGGTGGGCCGCGCTATGCCGGCGCCCCCCCCCCCTTCCCCCCAGTCCTGGCGCATGTTCAGGCCTCTGGGCACCGGTTTGTCCCCAGCAACTCGTGTTGAGCGCTTTTCATCGTAGCCCTGTAAGGAGCCCCAGAGCAGAGGGACACCCTTGTGGGGTCGGGGGTGGGGGTGGAACTGGCCTGGAGAGGAGGCCGCCGCTTGCTCGCTGTAACCGCGCCCAGGATGTGCATTTCACTGTCACATTTCAGGTCTCAAGTTCTGATACCACGGACTTCCCTCCCGCCCCCCAAATGTGTTTATCCTGTTTATACGTATTTAGAATTTAGGTCCGGCTGAAAAGTTGTTCTTTGAACACTTTAGGTTTTAACTCAGCAAACATGTATTGGACACCAGTATATATAAAGTATCGGTCAAGGGGAACCCCCACAAAGCTGCTTTAGGCATAGTTCACCATCTAAATTCCCCGCTTCCCTTGTGTTCCTGTAAGGAGGACAGGTGAATACTATCCTTAAAGGTTTCTCCTGTGTTCCTTGGCGCTGAGACCTTGATGCTAAGTAAAAGATAGCAGGGCATTGGATTAAAGTGAAGAAGGGAAACCTTATTAACAGGAACAAACTTTCTCATTCAAAACATGGAAAGATTATACAACGAAAACTTTAGCTTTCATTTCAAAGTACTCACCACTCTTCAAAATTTTTTTGGAAATACTTAGAGGATTGCAATTACCTTCACATTTAAATTAGTTTCTGGCAGATATGCTGTGGGTTTTTTATCTCCTTATGCAATTTTTTTCTTCCAACTAAAAATCTTTCATTGTGAAAATCACAAACCTGTGTACAAATGTAATTGATTAATCTCTAAGGCAGAGCAATTTTCACTTTGGTGAGGGTGGGGAAGACACAGGGTAGAGGGAAACAAGCTGAAAGTGTAGTGTGCCAGCAATGAAACTGCTCTGTGACTTTGTGCTCTGAGAAGTTATATGTCCATGAAAATTCTAGACTTATTTTACAAATATTTCCTGAGTACCTATTCTGTGTCCCTGATGTCACTTGCTGTGCTTGGTGATGATATATGTTGCTATTGTCACTTTTTCCTAATCCGAAACTGTATTCTTTCCTAGTGACCCAAGACGTTGTCTTTCATACTTACATTCTTGAAGGAGTATTTACATGTATATGAAATTTATTTTCTCTTTGTCATTGGGAATTATAAACTCACGTCTTAAGGTATATTCTGCCCGGTATAATAGACTTCCCTAAATGAATTTTGGAAATTTTAAGTGAAGTTCAACAGGTTTGTTTGCTTGTTTTTTAATATCAGTACTTCTTAGATTTCAATATTGTATGTGAAATTCCGACTTGAATGTAGTATGTGGGCCTTCCCAAGTCCAGTTGACTTCAGAATCCTAATTTTGAGGCACCTGGGAAAGTGCCCCATAGAAGGTATCTTGAGAAATGAATTTTACCTGGACTTCTTGTTGTTTTTATTTTTAATTACTTGTCTCAACCTTTCTGCCAACAGAAGTGATGCCTCCAAGAAGAAATGAGAAATACAGACTTCCTGTTCCACTTCCAGAAGGCACCATTCTGGATGATATGGAAGGAAAACAATGGGTGCTGGGCAAGATGATTGGCTCTGGAGGATTTGGATTGATATATTTAGGTAAAGTATAACTATAAGTTACCAAATATTCCTACATATGTGACTGGAACTGTGATTACTTACTGTTTTGAACATTGAAACTTTGAAATACAATAGAATTCATAAATATACCTTTTTAAGTAAATGAGGATCATTAACATTTACTAGCATGTCTGGTTTAAGATACGGCTGACCCCACTACTTGCCATTCGTGTTCTGATAATCTTAGAAGTCCTTTCAGAGCATAATTACAAAGTCCACCAGGCAATTGTTAATGTTCTTTTTTGAGAGTGTGTTTTCCTGGAAATTTTGCATTTTGTAGCTCAGAAACCACAGCTGTATAAATCCAAACTGTGAATCTTAATCATTAATATTTAAGTAATACAGGGTTGTGGTCATTTCTTAACTAGGCTTCACTAGAGAATTGAGTCTTAATACCTCACGGCATCTGTTGTGTGGAATCAATTAACTTCTGTCCCGTGCATCTAGATGGTACTTGTTATTTGCCATCCTTGATAAATGAGAAAATAGACCCTCAAATCTATGTTTTTGTTCTTTGGTACAGATAAGGAATCCTAGTTGAGTATATCTTTACACTACATTTAAAAATTTTAAATTATGCTGAACTTAAAAGGATCATTCAGGGCTACCTTAAATCTGTAGTTTAATGATCAGGACTATCCATTACATGACTGGATTTAATGAATAACATAAATATTAGTGATTAAAAAAAATTACTCTCAATCCTAAATGGATTGACTCATTACATCTGTTTTTATAGGAGTTTAAGAAACTGGTAAAAGACCTACACTGGGGAATCTTGGATTCCTTATTAAACATTTCAGACAGTAGGGAAGGAAAAACTTTTCCTCTACTCTCCTAGGTTCGAGAGCTGGGTTATGAAATAAACTGACAACAGGAGAAAAGGTATACAAATTTACTAATTTTTAATGTTATGTACATGAGGATATCACAGTAAAAAAGTGAATACCCCACAAAGCAGTGATATTTGAGAACTTATATAGTGTCTTTTTTTTTAATGTTTATTTTTTATTTTTGAGAGCTGAGACAGAGAGAGTGCACAAGTTGGGGGGGGGGGGACAGAGAGAGAGGGAAACACAGAATCTGAAGCAGCCTCCAGGCTTTGAGCTGTCAGCACAGAGCCCAACGTGGGGCTCAGACCCACAAACCATGAGATTATGGCCTGAGCCAGAGTTTGACGCTTAATGGACTGAGCCACCCAGGTGCCCTGAGAGCTGATATACTGTCTTAATAGGAGAAAGGGAAAGGGGATGGAGCTCACTTAAAGGAGAGTAAATGATTTTTAGGAAAGATGAATGGGCCCTTAGGAGAATAGATGGGGGATATGATAGTTTGTGACAAAGTTTGTCTGAGATTGGCATCAATTTCTAATCTCCTGTGGTAAGAGTCAGTCTTCTCTGGTTGATGAAACTTCCCTGGAGGGAATTTATAACAATTGAGTCTTTTTTGGAGGCTCAGTCTTTATGCAAATAAAGGGAATTCAGAGAAAGCCTCTCCCTGCATTTGCTCTTTTATCAGGTGCTGTTAGCCCAAAATAATCCTTCTGCCAAAGAGGCATATTTTAGGGTCACACATTTTGCTATCCTTCACAAACATGTTTCGTAGATCATGATGGATAAAGCTCTTTTTCTGATAGAATTAAGATTATAATTTTGAACAAGTGAATGTTATTCAATAAAAAAAAAAAACCCAAAACAAAAAACCCCTGCTTATTAATCATCTTAGTGCCTACTCTAGTTGGAAACATAAGACCAATACACAAAAATGCATGGGTTAGGGGCACCTGGGTGGCCCAGTTGGTTGAGCGTCAACTCTTGATTCGGCTCAGGTCATGATCCCAGGGTCTTAGGATCAAGCCCAGGTGGGGCTTTGCACTGAGCATGGAGACTGCTTAAGATTCTTTCTCCCTCTGCCCCTCTCCCCCACTCGTTCTCTCTCTCTTTCTCTCTCTCTTTCTCTCTCTCTTTCTCTCTCTCTTTCTCTCTCTCTTTCTCTCTCTCTCTCTCTCTCTCTCTCTTTCTCTCTCTCTTTCTCTCTCTCTTTCTCTCTCTCTTTCTCTCTAAAGTACAAATAGGTAAATAAATAAAGCATTGGGTTAAATAGAGAACATTTTCCTCATTTAAAGGGTGTGAACTTTCTTGAAAAATGCTATGATTCTAAGTACTAGGTTGAGTGACATAGGCAGCTCTGTTAAATAGAAAGATAAGGCAAGCTGTTTAGGTAATTTAAAATTTTCTAAGAGCCACATTAAAAAACGTAAAAAAGAAACAGGTGAAATTTATTTCAATGATATATATTATTTAATCCAGTATATCTAAAATGTTATTATTCCAACATGTTATCAAATTAAAGAAAATTATTTTTAGTTAAAGTCTTTAAAATCCAGGATGTATTGAGTCACTTTCAGGAGCTCAGTAGCTACATACAGCTAGTGCTACCATATTGAATGGTACTGGTAAAGGCCATTAGAGTATACTTAGAGTCAGCAGAGTAGAATTCCCTGTAGAAGTGTTGATTGAGATTTTGAATTAGTGGATTCTCTTGTATAGCAAAGAGCTAACTAAGATCTCTAATATAGTGTCTTGACTCAAAGTCAGAGAGAGGGAGTTGAATAAATTTCTGATGTCACTGAGCTATATAGCCCTGGATTCCATGGCTTATCAGTTATACTGTTAGCTTTCTGATATTTGGATTATTTGAGTAATTTCAAAGAAATACTTTGAAATACTTTGATTGTAATGATCTTATTCCCTTTCTTTTTTTATTGTAAATATATATGTTAATATGTATTTAATTGTAAGTGCATTTTAAAAACTAAGTATACACATATACACACATTCACTACTTGTGTGGTTCCTGTTGTGAAAAAGAAACTTGCTGAGGCGTGTGATTTATTTGTCTGTATTCAAGTCTTTGCTTCTTTCAGTCTGTGTCACATGTTTTAGTTTTTCTCATTACCAAACTAATACTTGTTTTACAACAATTTTTAAGGTTTCATATGTTACGCAGTACCCTCTACTATCTGAATGTTAGAACCCGGATCCTGGGAACATTAGCAAGTGCACAGCACTGAGGAAGGACTTTGAAGAAATATGTAGCTATTTTGAGGAAGAGGCTCATACTTCAGAAAATATAACAGAGCTGTGTGTTCCCAATGTTGTCATTGTTCCATCAAAAGTGGTACTTGTAAATGTAGGATCAGCTCTTTAATGAGATGCCATCAGCAATCACTTTGTTCAGGTTAGTTTGTACTGAATCATTTCAAAGCTGTCTAAGCAAATTCGTATCAAATTGTATCATATTTTGCATTTTGCCATGTTCTTCATCATTTCCTGTATATAAATGAAGAAATTCAGATTTTCCTTAGTAACACCTTTATGTCCAGCTACATTCTTTTCAGGTAGTACTCCTTCCAGATACACTGTTTCGGCAGACGCTTCATCAGCATTTGTTGCCTAAGGCTGAGAAGAAACTAGCCGCTGTGTCTAACTCCTTGTGCATGTACGGCTGTCCTCTAGCTTTGAGATCAATAGCCAAGGCCTTTCAGTAATTATCAACCTAGAGTAAAGGGGAAGGAGCAGAGAAGTTTGGTATTTACTCATGACTTGGAGAAATACTGTGCCTGTAGCATTAATAGAAATAGTTATAAGAGGGAAAAGAAAAGTCTGAATACAAGAACAAAGACAAGGTTCTTTGTGTATGAAAAGAGGAGGAGGAAAAGGAACAAAGAAAGCTGTTTTACGGAATGGGAAAAATTGCTATAATTTTAGTATCAAATACGTGAAAAAGTTTCTGAAAATCGAGGGAAGGAGAGAGAACTGAGAGTTTGAATTCTGATTTAATGCTAGGTGCAACACAGAACCAAGCAAACTAAGGGAGAATTGCATAAGTAAAGGCATGGGTTTTGGTGTTAGGCAAATCTGGGTAGAATTCTGACCTGAATGAGTCATTTAGAAACTGAATGACTCTTCCTTAGTCACAAGACTTTCTTCCTATTCTGCATCGTTGAGATAATAGTAATTATGAGGATTAAATGGAGTAATGTTTTTAAAAACTTTGGAACTTGGTGAGCACTTAAATGTTTCTTATTTGTTTGTTTGTTTATTTATTTATTTAGAAACTCCCATCCTCAGTGATTAGCTGAATCTCAGGTTCAGTGTCTGGTACCACAGGGGATTGGGATGGTGACAGAGACATCCATTGGACTGGTATTCCATTTATCTTGCCATGGATTATGATAGATTTAGCTACTGATGTGGTAAAACTAAGAATATAGAGAATGCCATTGGAAGACTGACTTTTACTTACTGACCTGAATATTTTTTACCCCTAAAATTTACAATAGTAGCCATGATGACTTAGTAAAAAGTTCTCATTTAAGTTGTATCTCGTGTACCTCAGATATGGAGGATACTGGGTTTCAGAAATTAGGCCAAGTATCCAGAAAAACAGAGCTATATGTAGTAAACTTAAGCCCAATTCCTTTGAAGGCTTATATGAGTAAAAATAGCAATGGTTTATCTGTAGAAGTTTTAGTTTTTTTGAAGTTGGGCGTAGTGATGACCATTTAGCATCTTGGGAATACCAAGCACAGAATAGACGTTCAACAGGTATTTTCCTAACAGAACGAGGCTGAGGTTGGGATACGCAACCTACACAAGCCAGTCTTCTTTATTCTCTTCCATAATTACAGATATCACCCTTAATTCCAGTCTATAATCTGACAGAAGTACTCTTAGTCACAAGAAAAGCTGAGACAAGTTGATTATCACAACATCATCTAGCAGAATCTATGTATGTTTTATTGAAAAATCAAAAGCATTATGTTTTAGGAAGAAGAACACATTATTATAACTAAAATTAAACTCTGGTGAAGCCTTACGATTGAATCACTTGTCCATGAATAAATGTATAGATTTCATCTAAGTGATGGTCATACCTTTTTTGGGACATGCTTTCAGATTAGCTCTACTTTGCTTTAGAAACATAGAAGAAATGTTTTTTCAGGGGAATGAGGAAGAGGGTAGCCTAAGTAGGATTCTTAGAAATTATCAAAGCTTACCTCACTTACTGATAAGGAAACAGACTTCTATTTTTGAAAGAATAGAAAAGATGATTTATGCATGTGTCATTTTTACTTACTTTACATTTTTGTCCACGGTAATGGGTTAATTTTTAAGGTATATAGAATAACGTTCAGAAGAGCCAATGATAATTCTGGCAACAGAATGGCATTATTGGAATACATATGGCTTCATTATGTATTGCTGTATTAAATGCCATTTTGGCAGTGTCTTATAGAGAAGGCTTTGGGGTAAGCAGTTACTCTTATCTGACACAATGCAACATTACAGTGCCACTGTGACTGTAACTAGGAAATTTTGAAAATGATACTGTGGGAGTGAGAAGAAGGAAATAAACATGAAATCGGGAAAACTAGTACTAGAAACTAGTATATATAGTAAATTAGTTCCCAGATGAAGGTGTGGAGAGAGAGACAAGAGGAAGGGATCACTTGGGATTCTGTGAATTTAATGCACTTGTTAGACCTATACACCAGAAATAAAAGTCTATAGAAGATATATTTTAATTTTGTGTTTGTTGTCCATAGGCTATTAATTTTGAGTTTTTATAGAAAGAGGAGTGTTCGTGTACCTATCAGCTTAAGAAATCTAAGTATTTACAGAAGTTTGGGTTCTTTGTATAAAAAGGGAGAGTTCTTCTAAGGCTTAACCTTTGCTTGTCTTTTTCATTTTGTTGAGTGTCTGATCTTCTTTTTAACATGTATTATGGTTCTTCATTTTCAACATTTTTACTGTCAAATTTCTTTTGCCTTCAGGGAAGATTTACAAACTACTCCATTCTTCATTGATTTATATATTATGTTTCTTCCACTGCACCTGTTACTGTCTTGTAACTGTTTACAGTGGTCAAGGTTTTAAAATTTGAAACCTATTGCTATAGGGAAATTTCTTCTTCATGAAATGAGCTCACCTCTATTGCCACACAATAAAAGAATTCTCAGCTTTTGAGAGCTTCTGGCTTCCTTATGAAATATGGATAAACTTTGCTTCTGAAGTGTTTTGGTTTTTTTTTTTTTCTTTTTCCTTTCGATATGGAAGAAGAGGAATAAAGAGTAGGTATGGTCTTTCTTTTCAGACACAGGAATATCCATGTTTATGAAATAAAGGAGAGGAAAATTAAACTCTGAAGCTCTAAATATGAGAATTCACTTGAAAATAGTTTTTTGGAGGATGAAAACTTGTCCACCATTCACATTTAATGTTACAGAGGAATTTATGGATCTTATACTGCTCACATACTTGGTTTTGCAATTAGTGCTTCTTCAGAATGTTTGTCCCTTAAAAGTCCAATGCGTGGAGTTTATACACTATACCGTATTCTACATGGAAGAGTATTGTAGGAGAAAAGGCAGAAAACTCAGTAAGTATGTCAAGACAATTGTTGAATGCTTCCACTGTTCCTTTTAAAAGGATGAACTTCAGTCAGGTAGACTTTTCTTTAACGTCTCCAATCAAGTAATACTTGAGGAAAATGATTCTGTAGAAAGACATCCATTGAAGGCCAGAAACATCTACAGATGCAGTGTGATCCCAAGCAATGAAGCATGTGGCCCTTCATTGGCATTATATGATAACAGGAGGATCTTCTGGCAGAAGAGCTGACTTTTGCTGCGTTCTGCATGCTGCCCCTCCAAACCCATCTTTGATTGGCACCTATGCCCTATTGAAACTGGCATCACACCTTCTGAATGGGCCCAGTGCCAGGCTAGCAGATGGGTATGGGCAAAAGCATGCCAGAAACCCAGTATGTGCATCAAGTTTAAGTATTAGGGGCCCAAACTCTCATCCAGGGATATGAAAATTGCAGTCTGTTGAGAGCTTTTTGTGCTTAAGGTTAAAGGACATGCCATTTCTACTCCAGCTTAGAGGTTGATTAATTTTGAAAGTCAAACAGGAGCTCCCGTGGCTGTGTCAGGCAAAATTCTATCTTTGGTGAATGAGAATTACTACTTCATGTAGGGAAGAGAAAGTATTGTAATGAAGTTTCCAATGAGAGTTACTCTCCTGCAAGTGCCTCCAGCACTTAAGCAGCATGCATTCAGTGGAGATGAATATTTCCATTCTCCAGCAGAGCCAGGTGCAATCAAAGCCAGATCTTCAACCTGCTGCAGTAAAGAACCCTACATTTAGAAAGGGCAGGCAAAGTTTGGAAGAACTCCTTGGTGGCAGCTCTCACCATGAGCTGATGGAGCTTCACGAAAGCGTATAAAGGAGATGAAGGAAAAACTCCACAAACAAAAACCCTTCAGGATACTTCACCCTCCAAACCGAAAGAAAAAGTTTAGTCCTTTATCCTCAATGCAGGAATTGTTCTGAATTTTATATCAATAAAAACTTAGTTTACCAAAATGTTAGAATCAACTTAATGCATAAGTAACAAAGTTTTCTATTCTAACATTTATTTCATTGCATGTCTATCATGTATATAAACTTCACTTCTTGAATAATGGATTTTGCATAAAATTGAGTTCTAAATATCATATTCCTTATGATCGTCTCACACCAACTACAGAACTGGGCAGAAAAAGGGGAGGGCATCATTCCTTATGACCACTTTAATCGTATCCCTCTAAATGCTCTTAAATTTACAGGAATGCCTATAAGGCCAGCTGTGGCCAAGAGAAGCTTTTCCTAATCGCCTTATAGCCACTGCTTTTTCTTTTCCACTGTGTAAACTTTATCTATGGAACAGATTCCATGAGACCGTTGTGAATACTTCAACGTATTCAAAACATATAACTGCCACAAATTAAACTACTAAAACTAAAGCTGGTGCATTGTAACTGCCAAGTAAAGCTGGCACGTCCCTCTGTCAGACTGCGGGAGAGTATGCCATACAGCCCTCAGAAAACACAATTCATCCAGAAGCACTCTTGTCACTTGCTCTGATATTAAAACAGAGAAAGTGACATTAATTAAAGAAGTGACATGAGCCAACAAAGGCAATGAAATTCTAAGCTTTGGCTCATGTGCAGACCTTATTCCAACTTACTCTGCTTAGGTATTGTGGCCATTTCTGGAGTCATGTGGCCACTTTCCCCCCTTCCTCCTCTCACCTCCCTATTCTGGAACATTGTTTTCAGGCAACTAAAATTTTATCTCCAAGGTTGGACCAGCCAGTTGGTGCGCTGGTAGTTGGTGCAAGGTTTCCCCAAAGAGTAGTGTGATGGCATGTGATGCCTTGACTGCACTCTGTAAGTGCATGAGAAGAACAGCTAGAGGCAGAGGAGAGCTGGTCTAACAGAAAGGCAAGCAACAGCTTACACAGAGCAGAGTACCTCGATTTGGTGGACCGGCAGCTAGGGGAGTCTGTCGTAGCTTGGGTCGTGAAAACCAATGGCAGCCGGTGGCCCTTAGCGAAAATCCGAACATGAGGAAGAGGCAAGCGAGCAGGGGAGCACCCACAACTTTCCCGTCTTTGTTTCCATGGTGTGTTCTTTCAGTGTTTATCTCGTGTCTTCCTATGATGACTATGCGTGTACTCTTTCATTCACCTCCCCCACAGCGCTACATGAGAAACTCCTTGTGGGCATTCTCTCAGGGTGCTTAAGCAAGGCCTTGCCTATGACGGTGTTTCAAAAACGATAGGCTAGATGAACTCCAGAGCTAGTCTGTTACGGAAAAATAATTTTCCCAACTGCTAGGTTATCTGAGATGAAATTTTGTGCTCTGTGTACTGTATCATGTGGTGTGTGTGTGTGTGTGTGTGTGTGTGTGTGTGTATGGCTCTGTACTTTTAGGGATGTTATTCTGTGTATTCTAGGGGAGACAAGTATCTGTTCATTTTCTTTTCAAGTATATTTTTAAACTATAAGAAACTATGTACTTCATAGATCTTAGGATTTATTGGGAAAAGTCTACTTTGCTAATGCATTGTGCAGGGAGTTAAAAAAAAACTGGACACCACATTAAGCCTAAACAGTTTTGTATCTAGCAGAAAACAATTATGCGTAGCACTTGATTGAATTCATCCAGGAGTACCTAATAGCAGACCTAACAGCAAGTATAAACTTTTGTGGAGGGAATGCATGGATGTTGTTTGTTGTTAAATGGATTGATTTGTAGGCATGTAACATGCATAAGAAATCTGCTTTTCAAAGAATATAAACACAACTTTAACAGAAAATAAATTATTGGAATTTCTTTTAACTCAAGTGAATGAAAGGTTTGATTAAGAGTTTTGTACATAGTCAGAAGCTTTTGTTATGGTTTCTGGGCATTGGGAGTTTTATATTTGAGCTCAGGAATTTTCTGTCTGTGTAATTAGTCATGAGGTTTAATGTACATTTTTCATATCAGGCAGACAATGGCTTCAAAGAGACAGCAATGCTGCAAAGGAGCAAGAAAAGAAGGCCAAAGTTGACACACACAGAGGCAAAACAGTGTAAGAAAAATCAACACGTTTTGCAAAATCAATCATTGAAAATGTGTCAGTGTTCAGGAGACTGTCTTTAATTTGCAATCCAAGTGAAAAAGAGTATTTAAATATGAGAGGCAGTATTATTGAGCCCAGCATGCCTGCTACCACTTGTTTGACTAGCTCAGAATAGAACACTGAGAGGCAAGGGCTCAAAGTTAAATGAACATTTATACATTTTAAAATCAAATGAAGGATTCAGACTATATTCATGAATTAATTTTTTTTTTCAGAACCCTAAATTTAATCAGCTGGAATTACTTTTAAAGTGTCATCCTATTTAACTTTTGGGAATGATGAATTTGCCTTTTAATAGGGATGCCGTATTTTATCATGAAGATGAAACAAACTGTCTTTTGTTAATTATTCCCCAGAGACACTGGCCATTTTTCTCATCTAGGCTCAACATGGAGTAACAGCAGCTTTCCCCAAATTTATTTCAAGCAAGAGCAATTGGAAGCTACAACATGTATGAAAAAGAGGCTCATGGAGAGCATAGCTTCCATTGTATATGTTCTGAGTGCCACCTGATGAAATTCTTAGAGGTGATGCTCCCAAAGCCTCACCCAGGAGGCCGTGAACACAGAACACAGAAAAGCAGAAAAGAACGAAAGAGCGAATCTACACTAAAGAGTAGCAGATGAGTCATACGTGTCCGCGGCATCCAGTAACTGCTACGGATAGTTGTTGAAATCTTTGTTAGGAAATCATTATCAACATCAACTTCTACTAAAATCTTCCACTTAAGTGCGTGCCTAGCTCTGTGTTGAATGCTTTACGTGCATTATTTCATTTCGTTCTCTCAATAAACTAATAAGGAAGATGTCGAGGCTTAGGGCGGTGAAGGAATTTGCTTGTGTGCCGCAGTTTGTATAATTGTCCCAATCTACAGCTGAACTCAGGTCTCTTGGCTCTACTGATTGATGTCCTTTGTCAAAGAACACTTTGAATTTAACGCTAGCCAGGGAAGATAGTTGCAAATGACATGCTCGTGACATGCTCATTTCTAAAATAACTGTGAAATATCTAATTGATAGTATTGGCAGCTCATTTAAGAAATCTGTTAGTGATAATGCTGATAACGGTGTCATTTTCCTTCAGATTGAGAACCTGGTGTGTCAAGCATCAGTGATATGTTTTTAATATTAAGTTCACAAAATCTGTGGAGGAACATCTGATATTTATAGTAAATCTAATGCTAAGAACTGGAAAAATGCATTAAAAAAGTACTATACTTGGGTCAAACAATATTTTTATGAAAAAAAAAATGTGAGAGCAGTCAACCAATAGCGCATACAAACTGGTAAGAAAGAGTTGGTGGATTTTTTGCTTTTTGAAAAATGAATAATTTTATGCAGTTGTTTTGATTCTAAACAGCAGCAGGAAGATCAAAAGAAGCCTCTTTCAAACCCTATGATACAATTTGAATAGGCATCCTGTAAAAACAGATAATTTAGCAAATATTGGATTGTTCTTGACCGTGTCTTTTTATTCATTGGGTAGTAAAGATACACTAATATTTAGAAAACTAGGTCTTTTGAGAGTAAAACAAAACAAAAAATACTTAGATTAGTAGAATCTTGATAAAGAGTTTATTGTCATACAGAATTTGTTCAAGTACCCAAATACTTAATCTTTAATAGAAGTATAATTTGTGCAAGATTATTCAGTACCTTCAAGATATTTTTACATAATAGTAGTGATTTATTACAAATTTATAAATGATTTTATGAAAAAAATTGTAACATTTCATGCAGAGGCAAATGCTTAGGTGTTTTTAGTGGAGAAGAGATATTTAATAGGTATTGCAATGCTAGTTTTTATGCTAGGTTACTTTTTTCTTTGGAGTATATACATAGCAAGGGAAAGAATGAACAAAATACAACATTACATTAGACTATTTGTTTTTGATCACTTATAGTGATATAGGATTATTAATTTCAATTTCTGGAAAGTGTGAAGAAAAGCTATTCATTATACTTGATCTTGTTTCTATTAAAAGATCATGTGTTCCAATTCTAGCATAGATCTCCAGTGTCAAATGTGTATTACAGTTGAGAGTGGATATTATGTACACTTTCTTACAAAGTGTTAGGAAGATGGCAGAGAAGAAATAGTAAGACCCATTAAAAAACATCCCCAAACAATACATGTCAAGATAAGTGAGAAAAAAGCAAAAGAAAGCTGCATATCTAACGAGCAAATATTGCCATGTGATGAAAAAGAGAAGAAAAAAATTGTATAGACTCTATAGTATCAGAATTTCTACTCCAGCAAAAAACTTTTGAACAAGTGTAACTGTTCTGAAATTTAGTGTAACGTAAATTGAATGAATTATGGAATCATTGTAAAAATAGAGGTTTTTATTGGAAGAAGGACATTTAAGTTCTTTCTGACCCCGAAAATCTGTGAGATCCAAAAAGATGGTAAGAGATATTGAAACATAGAGGTTTTATGGAAAGAATTGATACAACTGAGCAAAAATTAGTTGTACTATTAATGAATGAGCAAAGCAAATCTGTGTCAGAGAACAGTGACCTAAAAGAGATCATCAAGAAGAAAAAAATAATAGTTCTCTTACCTGTGTGTGTAATATATCTTTGGATAATAAGAATATCACACAAGAAGGTAAAGACCTTTTCAAAATAGAGACCATTATTAAAGAGAAAGATTTCCCTTTGAAACCTAATTTCAGCATGAATTTTAGAAAGTGTTTTAAAAAGTGAGGGCAAGGTTAAAGCTCTTACATAGTAGGTTTTTAAACAAAATACAAAATTTACAATACCATTTTAGGAAATGAGGTCAAGAACTATATTAGCCCTTAATTCATAGGCTGAAAATACAAAGACTTCATGATAGCTAAAAGAAATATGACTATCATTCCAGTATACTATCCAGCCAAATTAAATGTCTCTTAAGAGATAGGAGGGAACATTTGAGGTCTTAGGAAATCTGAAATCATTTTATAACAGATTACCACAAAGATAAAGGACACTTGAAAATATATAATTGAAAGAGACTTATAAGAGATAAATGAATTAAAAAATTAAGAGAAGATTTGATGATAACAATGTACAACCAGTTCAGTAAAAATCATTATGAACATAGAATTTTGTATTGCAATCCATATTTCTAAGGTAGATTTATAAACCATGGTTAGGAATTATAGAGTTGAAAGTTAAAGAAAGTTAAATTATATGTTAATCCTTCAAGCAAGCTTAAAATGTACTTAGTTAATGATGAAAATATCTGAATTAGAATGTAGCAGTGTTGGGTGTTTGAGAAACAGGTAAATGGATTGAAAAATAGCCTATTATAAAATGAAGTTAAATATGAAGTATGTATCACTACCGCTAAGGAATGGGCAAAGAAGCACAAAGAAGAATAACAATGATATAAATTTACTGAGTGTTGGATCGTAATACAATTGCCACTTATTATATTTGATAAAAATAGTCTGAAATCCTTTGTGGAATATCATTGACAAAAATCCCTTATCAGTTGTCAAAAGAGAAGTACTTAATGAAAAGATCAAGGTTTTCCATGCGCATGTAAATAGTAAAATAAAGCAGGGTTTTTTGTTGTTGTTATATTTTACATTCTATAGTAAAACCATTAAAAGAGCTAAACAAAGACATTACAGAATGGCAGAAATTTAATAAAGCCAAGTGAAAATGTAATGATAGAATGTAATATGACCAGAATGCTACTGTTGATTTTTATGCTTAAAGAAAAGAAAATTTAGCAGATACTTAATAAGAAATTATTACAAATGTAGTTACGACTGGAGGTGTTATAAGCAAACTCAGAACGGGACAAATCTGTTACCAATAGGTCTTCACAGTTTTCTAATGGAACCTGGCATACAGGTGAAATGGGTAGGGGCTCTGGTCCCTCCACTCATGTTTCAACCTGCGCATTTTCACTTTGATCTTCCATGTATCAAGCTTTGTTTTTATTTAAAGCAATTTTTTTAATGTTTATTTATTTTTGAGAGCCAGAGAGAGACAGACAGACAGAACACGACTGGGGGAGGGGCAGAAACAGCCAGAGACCCAGAATCTGAAGCAGGCTCCAGTCTCTGGGCTGTCAGCACATGGCCCAATGTAGGGCTCAAATTCACGAGTCATGAGATCATGACCTGAGCCGGAGTTGGACGCTTGACCAACTGAGCCATCCAGGTGCCCCCTGTGTATCGAGCTTTTGAGGAACATTCTATCACTAAAAGAGTTTGAAGATAACTGTGCTATAACATTTAATAAGCTACAAAGTTGAATATGCAATTAATAATTTTTATTTGGAGGGGATTTAACACCTTTAGAGAGAATATGCTTTTGTTTACCAACTGTACAGGAACTCATTTTAAAAATTAAGTATGTGGTGATTTAGTATATATTAAAAAAAACAAACAATTTGGGGGCACCTGGGTGGCTCAGTCGGTTGAGTTTCCAACTTCAGCTCAGGTCATGATCTCATGGTTCATGAGTTCAAGTCCCATATTGGTCTCACTGTTGCTGCTTGTCAGACAGTGCAGAGCTTGCTTCGGATCTTCTGTCTCCCTCTCTCTCTGCCCCTTCTCTGCTTGTGTTCTCTTTATTCTCTCAAAAAAAAAAAAAAGAAAACAAACAAATAAAAAAAAGGAAAAAAAAAACAAAAAAAAACCAGAATTTTTATATGTTATAGTCTTGGAATTCACTGCTGGATGTAAATACTAAGATCAACTTGCTTGTTCTGTTTTTGTCTTTAGCCCTAACATTCTGTCTCCAGTTTCTACATATTCCAATTGTGTTTATTTGAAGGCCACCTTCCCTTGAGGCCTACTATTGCTATCCTTTTTGCATTTTCTGCCAAAGTTATACATTGTATATTTGTTTTCAAAATTATTTTTGCCTTTTTATCATTAAGCATATTTTACTTTATATTACAATTGTATATTATATCTTTTTAAAATTTTTTTAAGTGTATTAGAGAACAAGTGCATGTGCATGCATGAGTTGGGGGTGGTGGAGAGAGAGAGGGCAAGAAAGAATCCCAAGCAGGCTCCATGCTATCAGCACAGAGCCTGATGTGGGGCTCGAACCCATGAACTGTGAGATCGTGACCTGAGCTGAAATCAAGAGTTGGACATTTAACCAACTGAGCCACCCAGGCACCCCTATATTTTATCTTTTTGTTAATATTATTTTTAAATTCACATAGAGAAAAATTGACTTTTTGTCTGTGTATATCTCTGTGGATTTTATCATACCACGACAGTTAGGGTACAAAAGAGATTCATCATCCCTAAAATCTTCCTCATACTATCGCTGTGTAGTTACACCCTTTCCTTAGTTCTAGGTGGTGGCAACCACTGATTTGTTCTCTGTCACTACAATTTTGTCTTTTTAAAAAAAAAAAAAATTTAACGTTTTTTGAGACAGGGAAAGACAGCATGAACGGGGGAGGGTCAGAGAGAGAGGGAGACACAGAATCTGAAACAGGCTCCAGGCTCTGAGCTGTCAGCACAGAGCCTGACGCGGGGCTCGAACTCACGGACTGTGAGATCATGACCTGAGCCGAAGTTGGATGCTTAACTGACTGAGCCACCCAGGCGCCCCCAATTTTGTCTTTTTAAGAATGTACAGAATTCCTATCCATGCGATCATACAGCATGTACCTTTTGAGACTGGATTTGTTTCATGTAGCATAGTACCTTCAAAATTCATCCAAGTTGTACATAGCCATAGTTCATTTCTTTTTATTGCCGAGTAGTATTATATGGTATGGATGTACCACAATTTGTTTATTCTGCTATTGAAGGACATATGGATAGTGTGATTCCTTCAACTTTGTTCTCTTTCAAAATTATTTTATCTCTTCTAGTTCCTACCTTTCTGTATAGATTTTTAAATCAAGTTGCCTGTATTTACAAAAAAAAAAAAAAGGCAAAAGAAAGAAACTTTGCTGAGATTTTGGTTGGTATTGGATTAAATCTATAGATAAATTTGGAGAGAATTGTCATTTTTACTAAGTCTTTCAATCCACAAATACATTGTTTCTCCATTTCTTTAGGTATTTGATTTCTTTCATCAGCATTTTGTAGTTTTTAGCATAATTGGCCTTGTACATGTACTGTTACTTAAGTATACATGAAGGTTTTTATATTTTTGGTGCTATTGAAAATGTCATTGCTTTTGTAATTTTGGTTTCAAATTTACATTATTAGCATATAGAAATATATTTGATTTTTGCATGATGACCTTATGTTCCATGATCTTGGAAAACTTATTTATTCTAGGATTTTTTTTTCTGATTCTTTGGGATTTTCTATATGGATAATCCTGTCTTCTGTAAAAAGGGACCACTTTATTTCTTCTTTTCCAATCTGTATGTCTTTTATTTTTTTCCTTGACTCCTTGCACTGGCCATGACTTCTAGTACTTTATTGAATAGGATTGGTGATAATGGATATCGTTGACTTGATCCAAATTTTAGGGAGAAAGCTTTCAGCCTCTCATCATTTAGTATCATGTTAACAATAAGATAGGTATTTTGTAAATAGTCTTTATAAAGTTGAGGGAGCTCTCTCCTAGTATACTGAAAGTTTTTTTTTTTTATCAGGAATAGGTATTAAATTTGTCAAATGCTTTTTCTGCTTCAATTGTTATGATTGTGTGGTTTTTCTCATTTAGACTTCATATGGTGGATGACAGTAGTTTTGTTTTTCATCAGAGTCATATGGGCTGTTGGTCTGTAGTTTCCTTTTTCTTCTCTTTTTTCCTACTAATTTAGTCTAGTTTTGATATCAGGGTAATGCTGGCTTCATAAAATGAGTTGTGAGTTAATCTCTCCTTTTCTGCTTCCTGGAAATGAGTAGGAGAGTTGGTATTATTTCTTTTGTAAATGTTTTGTGGAACTCTACAGTGAAGTCACTGGGCCTAGAGATACTTTTTACCAGGAGCTTTTTTTTTTTTTTTTTTTTTTTTTAACTTCATTTTACTTTCATTAGTAGTTTTAGGACTAATTTGGTTGTTTCATCTTAGATAATTTTTAGTAATTTGTGATTTTTAAGGAACTGGTCCGTTGTATCTAAATTGTTCAAATCTGTATGTATAAAGTTGTTCATAATTGTACTTATTTTGAGACAGAAGCGTGCAAGTAGGGGAGAAGGGCAGAGGGAGAGAGAGAGAATCTTAAGCATACTCCATGCTCAGTATAGAGCCCAATGTGGAGCTTGATCCCACAAACCTGAGATCATGGTTGAGCTGAAATCAAGAGTCAGATGTTCAACTGACTAAATAACCCAGGTGCCCCCATATTTATTATACTTTGAATGTCAGCAGGTTCTATAGTGATGTTCCCTGTTTCATTCCTGATATAGATAATTTTTATCTTTTTCTTGCTAGTTGCTCTGGGTAGGATTTCCAGTACTATGTTGAGTAAAATTGGTGAGAGTGAGTATCCTTGTCTTGTTCCTGATCTTAAAGGAAAAGCTTTTAAGCTTTTCACAGGTCAGTATGATGTTCAGTATCAGCTTCTCATAATTGGCCTTAATTATGTTGAGGTATGTTCTTTCTATACCCGAATTTTTGAGAGGCTTTCATGGTGAAAGGATGTTGAATTTGTCAGATGCTTTTTTTTTAAATCTACTGACATGATCTTATGACTTTTGTCCTTCATTTTGTTAATGTGGTGGGTGGATTTCATTGATTGATTTGCATATGTTGAACCATCCTTGCATTTCAAAAATCCTACTTCATCATGATATATGAACCTTTAATGTACTGCTGAATTCATTTTGCCAATATTTTGTTGAGTACTTTTGTGTATATGTTCATCAGGGATATTGGCCTATAATTTTTTTTCTTGGACTGTCCTTGTCTGGCTTGATCTTTACTATTGTCTTCCTAGTCTCTATTTCATTTATTTCCACTCTGATCTTTGTTATTTCCTTCTTTCTACTAACTTTGAGATTTGTTCTTTTTCTGGGGTCTTAGTGTGTAAAGTTACATTGTTATTTTAGATTTTTCTTTTTTCTTAGTGTAGAAGTTTATTGTTACACACTTTCCTCTTAGAACTGCTTTTGCTGCATTCCATAAGTATTGATATGTGGTATTTTCATTTTCATTTGTTTCAAGTATTTTTTTTATTGGAAAGTGTACTTTACTCATTTATTTTTTGAAATTTTTATAGTTGACACACAAAGTGAGATTAATTTCAGGTGTACAACGCAGTGATTCAGCTTCTTTATAGGATATTCTACACTCACCACGAGTGTAGCTACCATCTGTCACCATACAATACTATTACAATACCATTGACTATATTCACTATGCTGTGCCTTTTATTCTCATGACTTAATCATTCCATAACTGGAAGCCTGTATTTCCCACTCCCCTTCACCCATTTTGCCCATCCTTCCACCCCCATTCCCTCTGGCAACCATCACTCTGTTCTCTGTATTTATAGGTCTGATTCTACCTTATTTTTGCTTGTTTGTTTGTTTTATTCCACACATGAGTGAAATTATATGGTATTTGTCTTTCTCAGTCTGAGTTATTTCACTTAGCTAATACCCTCTAGGTCCATCCATGTAGTTGCAAATGGCACAATCTTATCCTTTTTTACGGCTATGTAACATACATATGTGTGTGTGTGTATGTGTGTGTGTATACATCATATCTTCCTTATCCATTCAACTATTGATGGGCACTTAGACTGCTGCCATATCTTGGCTATTGTAAATAATGCTATAGTAAACATAGAGGTGAGTATATCTTTTTGAATTAGTGTTTTCATTTTCTTTGGGTAAATACCTGTAGTGGAATTATTGGATCATGTGGTATTTCCATCTTTAATTGTTTGAAGAACCCCCATACTATTTTCCACAGTGGCTGTACCAATTTACATTCCCACCAACAGTGTGTGAAAGTTCCTTTTCCTCTACATCTTCACCAACATTTGTTATTTCTTGTTTGTTATTTCTTGTTATTTCATGATTAGTGATGTTGAGCATCTTTTCATGTGTCTGCTGGACAACTGTATGTCTTCTTGGAAAAATGTCTGTTTAGATCCTCTGCCCATTTTCAAAATTTATTTGAGAAAGAGAGCAGGAGAGGGGCAGAGAGAGAGACAGAAGATCTGAAGTGGCTCTGTGCTGACAACAGACAGCCCAATGCAGGGCTTGAACTCACGAGCCATGAGATCATGACCTGAACTAAAGTTAGGCTTTAACTGACTAAGCCACCCAGTTGTCCTCCCCTTCCCATTAAAAAAAAATAATAATGTTTATTAATTTTTTGAGAGAGAGAGACAGAGTGTGAGTGGGGGAGGGGCAGAGAGAGAGGGAGACACAGAATCTGAAGCAGGCTCTGAGCTGTCAGCACAGAGCCCAATGAGGGGCTCAAACTCATGACCCTGAGATCATGACCTGAGCTAAAATCAAGAGTAGGATACTTAACTGACTGAGCCACCGGGGCGTAAACAAGTGCTATGTATTTTCTAAATTCCATTGTGATTTCTTCTTTGGCCTAGGATCTAGCCATTATGGTCACATAATGTAGCCTTAATAATTCTTATTCTTTGATATTCAAGGAAACCTTTCTGGGTAAAATTATGGGCAATTAAAAAATGTTTTGTTTTTGAAAAGAATGTATGTTATTTAATTGTTTTGTTATTTTATGTGGCCTTTAGATAAAAACTGTTAATTGTATTATTCTAATTTATTTTGGTCTGCTTGCCTATACATTATGGATTGTTTTAAAATATTCCATGATTTTTACACTTTCTCATTTTTTTTCTTATAATTCTGGTGGTTTTGATTTCTCTATTATGAAGTACATTATCAGATGTTTTCAAGTTCATGAATTTAGTCATTCCATTGAATTAATTTTTTCTATTGAATCATTTTTTTAATGATTAAGTGGTACTAACTTTATATCTAGTAATTCTTTTGTCCTCAGATTTCTATAATTTTGAAAATACGTATTCCGGCCTTTTTTTCAGCCCATTTTAGCTAGTTTATTTATCTTTTCATTTTCTCTGCATCACTAGGTTTTAGTTATGTCTCATAAATAGTATGCATTTATCTATTTTTCTGACAATCTTACAGTTTCTTTTCTTACTGGTGAAGTTAGTCTATTCAAATTTATTATGATTATGGCATGTTTTTTCACATCTAAGATGTCTCTGATTATAAGATACATCATTATTTTATGTACATATGTTGAGTCTCCATTAGATGCTTAAAAGTTCATAATTATCTGTCTCTTCAATCATTCTTTTTGTGTTTATATAAGACCTGCTTTATATCTAATGCCTAATACTTCCCATTAAACTAGAACACAGTACCTTTAAAATAGTCTTACATGTGGAACTCATAGAGTACTCAGTTGGTACAGTCCTATCTTAACATTTTTTGACTACTATCAAGTTTAGGTACCACTTTTCTGTTTTTGACTGGTTAATTAGTTTTTCTACATGCACAAATCATTGTAAATGACAATTAACTGTAACATGTAACATTGCCAGCAATGTAGAAGACTCAACGGAAGTGAAGACAGACATCGGGGCTAGGTTTGTACCTGTATAGGCAGTGACAACTGTCCACTGCTGTGTGGTCAACAGCAACTGTAAGATGTCTTCAGTTATAAGATGCATTCAAATTTCAGAGATAATATAATATGAAAAAATGTGTGGCTAAAAATTGATATAAAATTGGTATTTATTTCTTTCATCAGATTTTATGTTTTCTCTGCCTTTTAAAAAAACTGTTCTTTTCCTAGCTTCTATTTTTTTCTATTTTTGCCTATCTTCCTATTTTTAGGTCTTTTTAAAATTCTTTTTTCCCTTATAGATTTTGAAGTTATTAATTTTATTTCTATTATTGTAGAGGTTGCCTATAAACTTTCAGTACACTCTCTTGATATAATAAACTATGAAGCTAATCATTGTCTCCCTGTTTCTCTTGAATAAATACATGGCATTACGACCCTGTGACTCTAGTCATCATGTTCCTGTTTTGTTCGTTATTTTTGTTCATGTTTTTAGTGCACCTTATTCTAGATTGATAATTATTTTCTCCCAGCATATGAATATATGATATTATACGAATAATGATATTATTCGATGTCTTCCTACTGCCTTGTTGCTGTTAAGTCTGCTGTCACTTCATCTGTCTTTTGTATGCAATCTAATCTTTTCTATCGAGTTGTTTGTTAGAACTTTGTCTTTAATGTTCTGCAGTTTTGACTATGGTGGACGGAGTGCAGATTTATTATCTTGTAGACTTGCAATTCTTAAATCAGAGGATTCATGACTTTTATCGGTATTTGAAAGTTATCAGATATTATTTATTCAGAAGTGCCTGGCCTCTGTTCTCTCTATTCTCTATTTCTGGAGCTTTTTAGAAAATTGTGTTACTGTCACATATTTCCTTGATGCTTCATAATCTCTTCTTCATATCTTATATCTCTATTTCCTGTGTGGGAAATTCTAGATTATTTTCTCAGATCTAATCCTCAGGTCACTGTTCTCTTTCTAGGTCTCTCTGACCTACCATTTTGGCTATTCATTAAGTTTTAAATATTAATGATTATATATGTATTTCATGTATTATTATATAGAAAAGTGCACACAACAACATATGCATACAGTTTATCAGGAAAATATATCTAATAGCAAGACACTCACAATCCCCATCCAGGTCGAGCTTATAATATATCATAAAATAACCAGCACTCTAGAACCTCTAACATGTCTTCCCTCCCTTGTATTAGTAACAACACTAGTCTACACTATTTATGGTTTCAATTATACTGTTTTTTATTATAGTGTACGTGTGTATCCCTAAACAAATATAATTTGTTTGTGGGTTTTAAATTTATATAAATATAATCATAAGTATGCATTCTGTTTTATGTTTTTTTCTACTTACCATTATGTCTAAGATATATCTATATTACTACAGTATATGTATTTCACTCATTTTTTTTTGCTACGATGTGTTTCATGCTATGACTATAGTACAGTGTGTTACACATTCTAATGAAGATAGATGTGCAGGTAGTTTCCAGTATTTGACTATTCCAAATTCAAACTTCCTCCCAGATTTCATCTTGGAGTTCAAATGTCTTCCTTGTTCTTGGTCACTGGCTCTTATAGCTCTCTAATGCTTTCTGAATTACAATCAATTTCATTTTTTCATAAAACATTTTGCATTGTTTTTTATGCTACTGATACTTTGTGTCTGTTATCATTTCAAGCAGATAATTGAGCTATATGGGAGGTCTGAGTTTCTTGGGATTTATGCCTTTTGTTTATTTTCTTTACTATTTTGTAGTGTTGGATCATTTCCTCATCTGTAGCCATGCTTTATCGCTGGAGGTCATGGGAGTCCAGTGTGTCCCTTGAAGATTTGTTTCTTTTGCTTCTGCAAGGTGCTCTGGGTTACCATTTGACTTCAAGTCCCCTGTACCATACAGTTGTGTGAATTTGAGCCTCAAATTCCTGAAGGCAACTTTGGCAGAATAAATTATCAGGAAAGACTGTACTTTGTCTCACACTCATGGTCTAGGCCAATTCTTTCCCTCTCCTTCCTCTACCTCCTTCCCTCCCTTCCTTTCTCCCCACTTTCTCCCCTTCCCCCATCTCCCTATTTCTTTTGCTCTTTTTTTTTTTAATGTTTCACACTAATACAAGACATAGCACTTTAAAAATTCTGACTTTATGTGGCCATCTTAACTTCAAATGTCTGCCTCTTGCAGACCCAGGAACTTGTCTTTTTCCCAAGAGAGCTTTAACACTAATGTCCTTGTTTATCCAGAGTGGGCAGCCTTTCTACCTAGCCTAGAACATTAAGGCTCCCTGTGGTTTTTAGATTTCTCTTTATTTTTGACTTCCTTATTGTTTATTTATTTCACCAGATGAACTCTTCATTTATAAGAAAGTTTGATTATTACATTCGGCATCCTGTTTATTTTATACAAGGTTTTTGGTTTATCTAGTGTGCTACTTTATTGACATTTTTTATCAGACTTCATCATATTTTAGTTTTTCTAGTTGCCTTCTGTGTAAACCTGGTTGCCAATGTCAGAAACTCAAATGTATTAAACAAAGGGGATTTTTTTTAACTCTTATCACTAAGAAGTATAGGGCTTTTTCTGGCTTCAGGTATGGATAGTATAGGGCTTAAGCAATGTCCACAGAGCCCTTTCTCGCTTCCTACCTTAACCTCACTTTTATCAGTGTTGGATTTGACTTTTCAGACTTTATTTTCAGTTTAACTGAGGAAAGTAATTTCTAGGGTTTGGTATCCTTACATCTGATGGTCTACTTGTATTACATTGCATTTTAATGTCAAATCTTAGGGAGTAACTTTTTACCTAGTTGGGGCATGTTGCTCTTTCTGAACTGGTTGCCGTGGCCAGTGGGTTTGTATATCCCAATTAGCCAGGCTTGGTCATGTGCCCAACTCTGAGACGTAAGGGCGGGAGTACTGTGTGAAGTAATCCTACTAGATCCACATGGGTAGTGGGAGGTTTGGTTCCTCAAGGGAAAAACCAGATAGACTTCCTAGTGAATAGAAAAAAGTGCTAGGAGGGCAAATATTCTATATGTGCAAGATGCATTTTTAGCAGCTCATCAGAGCTCTCATCAGAAATTTATTTTTGTTAAGTTTATTTATTTATTTTGAGAGAGAGGGGGGGAAAAAGAGCAAAAGCAGGGGAAGGGCAAAGAGAGGGGGAGAGAGAGAAAAGCCCAACCAGGCTCCTCACTGTCAGTGCAGAGCCCCATGCAGGGCTCAAACCCATGAACCCTGAGATCATGACCTGAGCCAAAAACCAAGTGTTGGGCGCTTAACTGACTGAGCCACCTAGGTGCCCCTTTAAAAAATATTTTTAAGTTTATTTATTTATCTCATCAGAAATTTAAATGGAGGTGTGAGACTGCTATACTGTCAACACTGTCACTGTCGATGATTGAGCATTCTTTTCAAACCCTAATAGATTAATCAGCAGTAATCTACCAAGCAAGAGCCCTTTTCCTCCATCATCAAGTCCTACCAATTTCGCTTTCCTAAATCTCTGAAATCTATGTACCATTGATAGTCTAGTCCAAGCTGTAGTCCTCTTTTCTGTGATCAATCAAAATTAAATCCTTACTGATGGGTCCAGTGTCTACTCTGGTTCCCCTTCAGTCTGTTCTCCACGCTGTAGTGTAGTGATATGCTCAGAATGCATGTCTAATTATGTGTTTTCTATCCTCCACTTATACCTCAAGTTTTTAAAACCTTTCATTAAGCAGAAGTTATTAACCAGATTTGCATCTGGCCCAACATCACTTCTCAAACTGTCCTGGCTGAATAATTCCCTTTGTATAGATTCAGTTATACATCCTCTTATTACTCTCTACCTCCCCCTTTTACATTTGTTATACTTACAGTTTTGCACTTGTGCTTGAGTATTTGATGAATGTCCGATTTCTCCATTAGACTATAAAAGCACATACCATGTCTGTTTTCCATTATCTTTTAATTTTTTAATTACAAATTTTTAATCTTTTAATACCAGCTAGAATGTGGGTTAGCTTATAATAGAAAATAAATATTTGTTTCATTCATTAATTGATGGATTACCAAAAAGAGACCTCCATGGTAACTAGGACAATTTATTTGTTCAACATCCATCTCCAAGAGCTTTCTAGTCCATTGATTTTGGATTTAGGCCTTCCAATATAATCTGACTTGGAAGTTTATGGAGAATATTATGTAGCTATCAGATGACAAGTGTGGGATGTTTCGAATATAGGTCAACATATAGTTATGTTCCTGTGAATAATGTGAAAGGAAGATGCAGACTTTAAGTGGTAGGGCTATACTGACTGAAATCAGCAAGGAGTAGCCCATTGCACCTTTCCCAGAGCCAGTGTTGTACCAAGTGGACCGGGATTAGGACAGGGCTATTTCTCCCCAGGCTTGGGCACCGCGCTAGTAAAAATAGCCGCCGTAGGGTGGGAAGAAAGGCTTTTCTTATTTCTTCTATAACAGGACTGGACCCCTTCTTCTGTACATACTCTCTTTTGTTTTTTCTTGCTTTAGATATGGATAATCCATTCCTCTTGCATGGGTGAAAGTGGAACGAATTTACGTACATCAAGGCGAAAAGAGAGTTTTACTTGATCTAGACAAGTTTAGTTTTTTTTGTTACTGTAAAGGTCTGGGTTCATAATTTGTATCCAGGATCAACTAACATTGAAGTAATAGTTTCTTCAAATGGTTGGTAACATTTCTGATGTTAAAAATTTTGGAGAGTGGTTTAAAAAATGTGCATAAGTTGACTCTACTGTAGAGTAGAATTGACATATTTTAGTAAATTTGTGTGTTTTTTTTGTTTTGTTTTTTGTTTTTTTTTTTTTTTGCATCTATCATGTGAAATAAAAGAAAGTCCATGGAGTAGGAGAAATTTTAGAAGTAGTCATAAGAGGACAGTGTTTGATAAACATACTGAAAATTTACCTGAAGAATTTGATCTTATTCTCCATTTGTTAGGTGCTGATATCTAATCATATTGAATACTAGCTTCACCATCTTTCCTTTCACTTTCCTTTAAACATAATACTGACACTTAACACAATGCCTTGCAAATCCTAGCCTCATGGTAAAGAAGTACTGGTTAGTTGAATGAATGAAGGAATGCATGGATGAAGAGTGAATGGATGAATGGCAAGTTTCGAGACTTTTACAGCACAAATAAATATACAAGTCAACTTACCAAGATTTGAAAAACATAATTTTTTAAATAATTTAGATAACGGAGATGAAAGGATCGATTGGATCTAAAAATTTGAACAGTGGAATTTTCAGAAGTTGAATTGCTATATCTAACTTTTTTTTTTTTTTTTTTTTTTGAGACAGAGAGAGACAGAGCATGAATGGGGGAGGGGCAGAGAGAGAGGGAGACACAGAATCGGAAGCAGGCATCCAGGCTCTGAGCCATCAGCCCAGAGCCCGACGCGAGGCTCGAACTCACAGACCGCGAGATCGGGACCTGGGCTGAAGTCGGCCGCTTAACCGACTGAGCCACCCAGGCGCCCCGAATTGCTATATCTAAAATACAAATGGCAAATAATAAGATAAAATGAAATTGAAGTGCATATAATTATGAGATACACATTCTTTAATGTAGGAATGATGGATTGCCAGGGTCAGAAGATGATTTTTAAAAGAGTTTATTCTCATTATCACTTGATTTATTTTAGAATTTTGCCACATAGAACTTGTTCTGAACTTTTTAGTTAAGATGCATATGTTTTTCTTTCTGAATTATCATAGATTTTAATTTAGTAACATTGAATCAGTGGATTTTAATATGTATCATTTACTGGGTTTAATGCTGTATATCTAGAAAATATTTTCCCCTACATTTGGATCTGTGTGATTAATATCTGTTGTTTTCCATGATTGAATATTTGAATATGGTTTATGGCAAAGTGTGGGCTCTGGCGTCAGACAGATTTGAGTTTCAATCCCCAATCTGATACTTCTCAGCAAATTATTCAACTTTTGAACCTTAGTCGGATCTTGTGTAACATGGAGATAATACCTACCATAAGAAGTTCTTGGGAGGATGCAATAAGTGAATATATGTGAAGTGCTTAGCTCAGTGTCTGCTATATAGTAGGTGTTCATTAATTGTGAACAGCCAATTCTCACCACCCCTCTTGTGTTTTGTTCTCAGCTTTCCCCACAAATAAACCAGATAAAGATGCAAGACATGTAATAAAAGTGGTGAGCATTGCTCTTAAATTTGTATTTCACTTTTTTCTTTTCTGCTTTTTTCCTGGTATCTTTGTAAAACTGTTTCTTAGCTTTTCTAATTTTACTTATCGATAAATATAGTATTATGGTATATTTTCACATTCTTAAAATGTAAAGATTGGAGAACTTTGTTCTTTTGTGTTGACATTTATCATCTTTGTATCCTATCTAGCTATCTCTCCTCTTATTTCTTCCCTTCTTTCCTCTCTACTCTAGATGGTAAGGTCCTTAAAGGCGAGGATGAGGTTTTATTTCTGTTTGTATCCCCTATGCCTAACACAGTGGATGAAATGTAGTAGACACTTAATAAAGGTATCATGTATGAATGAACCCCAGGGTGGTTTACAGTATATCTACCCTGATGTCCATGTTGGTAGATGCTGAATATCTTTGTATGTGTGTATATCCAATTGTCAGTATTTTTAGTAGGTTCTTTCCATAAGAAGACTACTTTCATGTGTAGGATTGTATAGACAGCATTACAGGTGTTAAATTTAAACATGAGATTCTCCAAGTTTAGTGCTTTCTGAGCTTTTTTATGGAAATTTGATGCCTCTATTTTATAGTAAATTATTCAAGCACTATTATATATTACCAATGTGTACTCATATTTTCACAGTTGAAATACCAAATCTATCTTTAAGATTTTTTTCCTAATAAAATTAATTGTTCTTATCTTTTATAGGAATATCAGGAAAATGGCCCATTATTTTCAGAACTTAAATTTTATCAAAGAGCTGCAAAAAAAGACTATAGTAAGTAAATTTAGCAAAGCAAGCTACTTCTGTATAGTTTGCTAAAGTGAGTGTTAATATATTTCTCTTTTCTGGCCTTCTGGAAAGTTCTTTTCAATCACGAATTTTATTGTAAAATGATACAATTAGTTATTATATAAAAATAAGGTAGATGGTATATAAATGTTGATATTACATACATAATGAGTTATACATTTCAAATCAAAGTTGTTTCCACTACTTTACATACAATATTAGGTTGTTGGTCTAAGCTACTAAGTGTTCTTTAAGTGTAAAAGATAGTAGAATGAAATCATAATTTTTAATAGAAAACGATGTGGAGTCAAAGGTAATAAAGAAAATATATTAAAATGGGCAGCAGATATATAAACAAAAGAAATGGCCATAGAATGGATTAGTGTAAGGTGTATGGAAATGATTAAATATTGAAATAATTTAGAACATAAGCTAAAAGTGTTAGAAACTTGAATGTTGGAAAATCAATTGGAGCTGGAAATCACATGTGAGAACCACCAGTTAGAGGAATTTAATGAGAAATGAATGTGAGCAGAGTTGAGGAATAAGTGAAACATTTTATAAATACAGTAGAATATAGATGGACAAAGTAAAACTTAACAGAAGTTGATATGAATAAAAGTGATATAGTCAAGATCCTCTACATTATGCTTAAGAAAAAGAATAATGAGTCTAGACTCAATAATTAACTTTGTTTTCCTTAATAAAACCTAAATGTTATGAAAGTAGTCTTTACTAACTGCTTAAACTATGTCAGGGTGACAAATAGAATCCATTAAACATTGATTATTTATCGTAGAGCTGTCTTACACATTAAACATATATGGTAGAAAAGTGGAAAATAAACTACCTGATGATTTCAGTGGATTTGACTTTTTTAGACTAATTTAGTCAAAAAAGTTTCTGTATAACAATTTCATAGTAAATGATTTTTCTGCCCAACTTCTGTTTTTTCAACCACCATGGCTTTAGATTTTTAAGTAATGGAAAAGAAAAAGCCATCTCTCTACTGATTCTTTGGTAGTTAACATATGTTATATTTTATTTTATTTTAATTTTTTGAGCATATGTTATGTTTTGGAATTTAACATATAAGGGAATGAATTTTTTTCATGAATAGAAAGATTTGAGTATATGATAGCAATGCATTTTATGACCATGACTACTTCTGTTTTGGTTATAATTGATTTAATTTAAAATTTCTGTATATGTTTTTATGTTAATTATGGTGACAGAGAATTTAAAAGCCACTGGATAGATA
Organism: Panthera tigris; assembly: GCF_018350195.1. Taxonomy (NCBI): domain Eukaryota; kingdom Metazoa; phylum Chordata; class Mammalia; order Carnivora; family Felidae; genus Panthera; species Panthera tigris. The sequence continues at coordinate 75,858,014 of NC_056662.1, forward strand.
GATATTAGATTCTTTAAAACATTTTCCAGGAAGTCTAATTTCTACTTAGGTTAGCTAGATAAGTTTTAGGATCTATGTAAAAGTGAGAAATAACATTTCTAAAATTAAATAACTTTTTTCCTGTTAAATTTGTCTTTGTAGTCAAAAACTGGATAGAACTCAAACAACTTGATTATTTAGGAATTCCTATGTTTTATGGATCCGGTATTACTGAATTCAAGGGAAGAAGGTAAAATGCAATTATTATAATCAAGTGTTGTTCTATGACTGTTTCTTACGTGGTCTAATACCTGTTGCTATGTAACTAATTACCCAATTCATAGTGATTTATAACAACAGACTAATATCATCTTAGTTTCCATGATCAGTTTCTATAACTGGGTTACCAGCTCGGGACTTGTGAGGATGTAGTTAGCTGCCTGCTGGGTTACAGTCATCTCCCTACTTGACTGGGGAAGGATCTCTTTTCAAGGTCACTGCTGTAGCTATTGGCAAGCCTCACTTTCCCATCATGTAGGTCTCTCCATAGGCTGCCTCAATGTTATAAAGACATGGTGGCTGGCTTTCCCTAGAGGAAGTAATAGGAACAGAGAGAGAGAGAGAGAGGGAGAAAGAGAGCATGTGCGCACGCACACACACACACACACACACACACACACACACACACAGACACGAGCATGCATCCAAGAAGAAAGCCAAAGCCTTTTTATAATTGAAACTGTTTTATCAAAATTTTATTTAACTTCTAGTTAGTTAATATAGAGGGTAATATTAGTTTCAGGAGTAGAATGTAGGGATTCATCACTTACATACAATACCCAGTGCAAATCGTAACAAGTGCCCTCCTTAATCTCCATCACCCATTTAGTCCATCCCTCACCCATGCCTCTCCAACAACCCTCAGTTTGTTCCTTATAGTTAAGAGTCTTCTGGTTTGCTCCCTTTTCTTTTTTCCCCCTTCCCCTATGTTCATCTGTTTTGTCTCTTAAATTCCACATGTGAGTGAAATCATATGGTATTTGTCTTTCTTTGACTGACTTGTTTCAAATCTTATAGTAATATCACATCATTTCCACTGTAGTCTCTTTGCTAGAGGCAAGTCACTAAGTCTACTCCATATGTAAGAGGAGATTCAATTAAACTTCATCTCTTGAGAAGAGGCACAAGAAAAAAATTGTGGAAATATTTTTAAAATCACCACATATGGCTAGTCATCACATATAAATAACTGAGTAGTGATTTTTAAAGAAGAAAAAAATTCGGGGCACCTGGGTGGCTCAATTGATTAAGCATCCGACTTTAGCTCAGGTCATGATCTTGTGGTTTGTGAGTTGGAGCCCCGTATCCGGCTCTGTGCTGACAGCTCGGAACCTGGAGCCTGCTTCAGTCTATGTCTTCTTCTCTCTCTCTGCCCCTCCCCTGTTCACATTCTGTCTCTATCTCTCAAAAATAAACATTAAAAAAATTAAAAAAGAAAAAAAATTCTATTTGTTAGGTATCCCATTTGGTCCTTTCAATAGCCTTTAAAATAGTGATGTTTTCTTTCCTAAGTGAGAAAATAGCCTCAGTGTTCAGTGCTTTGTTCAAATGGTCTTCAAATGCTATCACTAAAAAATGAACAAACAGTAATCTGGAAACAAAGTAAAGGGTTGCTAATAGAGGACTGAGTGACTGAGTAGATTATGGTATATCTATATCATGTACTGTTATGCAGGCCATTAAAGGAATCAATTACAGCTATACCAGTTGAGGGGTGCATAGGTGGCTTGGTGATTAAGCGTCCGACTCTTGATTTTGGCTCAGGTCATGACCTGAGTTCATGGGATCGAGCACTGTGTTGGGCTTCATGCTGTGAGCATGCAGAGCCCACTTGGGATTCTCTCTCTCTGCCTCTCCCCATCCCTTCCCACCCCGAAAAAACAGACATTAAAAAGAGAGCTAATGCAGTTGATTTGGAAGGATTTCATTGAGCTATTAATGAAAAAAAGTATGATGCAGAAAAGTGCATATAATAAGATCACATTTTTGTAAAACAAGGACAAAAATTCCTCTATGTCTGTGTTCATGTATGTATACATAGATCAATAAAGAATAGGGGCTGGTGTGGATCTGTCAAGAGAAGACAAGAAGGGGTGGAGGTGCCAAACAGAAAGGAAGTACATTTTTTAAAAAAGTCATATTTGTATGTGTATGGAGAAAGTAATTATGATTTATAAGCTCAAGAAGCAAATATAAATAAAAATTTCTGTCCAAACAAATAATTTGTTCAAGGTCACACAGTGAGAAGGTGATGGAGTCAAAATGAATCAAACTCAGGACTCTTTAATTTAGAAAGAGTATTCTCTTTTCATGGTCTAAGAGTGAGTATGAATGTTTCAGCACAACATTCTCTTCTACTAGAAAACTAACTGCAAAGTAAATACTGACTAGTATTTTTCTGTAAAAGAACAGCAAGATTATTAACGTACACTCATCTTTAATGGTTCAGGTTGCAGTATTCTTCGTTGTTAGGTTGAGGGTATTTTTCCTTGTTTCAAATTCATAAATAGGCAGTTTCAAGCATTGCTATCTTAAGATCTCTTTTTGACGTCTCCTTCTTATAGTTACAGATTTATGGTAATGGAAAGACTAGGAATAGATTTACAGAAGATCTCAGACCAGAATGGTACTTTTAAAAAGTCAACTGTCCTGCAGCTAGGTATCCGAATGGTAAGAAGGAATGACTTATTTCACATGCCTCATTTTCAGATTATTTACTTGTTACAATACACAAATCGTTGCCCTTTGTGGAATTATCAGAGAATGAAGGATTATTGCCCTAGAAATGTCAGTTATTTAGAGTAGAGGCTATTTTGGTGAAATTGATAACAGTGGGCTCTGTAAGTGACAGAATGTGCTGTGTTTGGCACTACAAACTCAATTAGGCATTGGTTCTACAGTCTGATTTTTTTTTTCCCCTCACAGCTTTGTTTTACATATCAGAACAAGCTTGCATTGCTATAAGAATAACCTCTCTTTTGTCAGTTGTATTTATAACAATGCAAACTATGGCAAAATATATTATTTTCCATACTAAACATGTGACAGTATGGGGCGCTGTGCAGTTTTTATTATGAGTTTGGGATGGTGGCAGTAATTAGTATGGCAATGAATAATATATACTTTGCCAAATAAGAAGCAATGAAATCTTAATAGCACCCATGCACACATTTTGTTTATATCACATATTTGTCTTATCTTGTTTGTGTTGGGTTTGCCCAAGCTCCATTTTATTTTTTCCATTTTAAATAGAATGAAACTAGTCATGCCAGGTTGGGATGTGGCAAATAGAACTCGCTAATTTTCCCGTTCATCCATTCATCCGTTTAGCCAGCTAGCAAATGTTTATTGAGCACTGGGTGAAGGTAATATGCAAGGCTCAAGGGCTTTAAAGATGAAGCTCAGGTTTTTTTCCTATTACTGTCCAGAGGGAGAATGCCTTTCTCTGAGCTCATGGACACGGTGTTTTGTTCTGGGGTCTCCAAAACTTGATTTATAATCATTGCTTGGGTGAGGAATTCCTGAGTGGGCTTCATGATTATCGTACAGCATATCTCGGATTTTTTCCTCCTTGCACAGTGTGATTTGGCCACCAGGCTGTTGGGAACATAGGCATCGGCATTGTTGAATCTCGGTCCCCTTTCATCAGAAGTTTAATTAAAACACTTGATATTTGAGGATCATGTTCAACTTTTTTTCCAGGATAAGTGACCAGTTCATGTGATATTTGAGAATAGGCAAACACATAATTGTATAATATGTCACTTTGTTATTGTTAATGAGAAAAAATACATGTTATTCTATATTCAAAATGTTCAAGTTGATCATGAGTTTGAAATAGACATTAGTATAACCTTATATATTTCTTTTCATAGTTGGATGTTCTGGAATATATACATGAAAATGAATATGTTCATGGTGATATAAAAGCAGCAAATCTACTATTAGGTTATAGAAATCCAGATCGGGTAAGTACAGTATTAAGCTTTTGCTTTCAGTAAGGATCCTCAGAGTATCATACTGAGACATTCAAAAATCAAACTCCTAACCCAAGAGAGTTTATAAATGAGGATTAACATGATGAATGTTGTGATTTATCTTACCTTGCTTATCTCATTTAATGCACTAAACTGATAAGTAATTAGGATGAGGACACTGAGACTCAGAGGGGTTAATTTGTTAATGGACATATAGTAAAATGGCTGAAATTTGACCTTCAGAGTGAATATAAAGAACTATCAAAATTCAGTGGGAGAAGGGATGGATTTGTGCAGAGAAAAAAATAAATAAATAAAAGTCATATTAGCTCCCCTTTCACTGTATAAACACTTAAGTCTTAAACAGAGCAGCGTTTCCAGTGGAACTTTCTCTAATGATGGAAATATTCTATATGATACTGTCCAGTATGGTAGCCATGAGCCACATGTGGCTATCCAGCACCTGAAACATGGGTAGTGTACCATCAAATGCTGATGAGGATGGAGAGTGTCAGGAACTCCCATTCATTGCTGCTGGAAATGCAAAATGATATGGCCACTGTGGCAGACAGTTTGGCGTTTTCTTTAAAAGCTGAACATATTCGTAACATATGATCTGCAATTACACTGCTTGGTATTTACCCAAAGGAGTTGAAAACTTATATCCACACAAAAACCTACACACACATGTTTATAGCAGCTTTATTCATAGTTGCCAAAACTTGAAGCAATGAAGATGTCCTTTAATAGGTGAATGGATAAATAAACTGTGGTATATCCAAATAAGGCAATATTACTCAATGTTAAAAGAAGTGAGCAGTCAAGACATGAAAAGACATGGAGGAACCTTAAATGCATTTTACTAAGTGAAAATCTATATAATTCCAACTTTACAAGGTTTTGGACAAGGAGAAACTATGGAGACACTAAAAAGATCAGTGATTGCTAGGGCTTAGAGGGAAGGGAGTGATGAATAGGCAGAGCACAGAAGATTTTTAGGGAAGTGAAACTGTTCTGTAAGATACTACAATGGTGGGTGTATGTTGCTACACATTTGTCAAAACTCATAGAATGTTCAACACCAAAAGTGAGCCCTATTGCAAACTATAGACTTTTGGTTATAATGATGTGTTGCTGTGTAAGGAATGTAAGTTCATCCATTGTAACAGATATAATACTCTGGTATGGGATGGAGACTGTCTGGGGGGAGAGGCAGTGGGTATATGAGAACTCACTGTACTTTCCACTCAGTTTTACCTGAATTGCTCTAAATTTGCCAAAATTGAATATAAATTAACTGCTTTAAAAAAAAGAATCTCTAAAAAATGTGGCTAGTGTGACTGAGGAACTGAATTTTAAATTTAACTTAATTATTAACTAATTTTTTATTTTACCTTGCTTTCTCTCCCCCACCCCCAGCTTTCTTGAGGTAGGATTGTCACAAAAATGCATATGTTTAGGTTGTACAACATGATTTTTTAAAGGTGTACAAAATGATGATGTATATGTTGTGAAGTGATTGCCATCATCAATTTAATTAATGCATTCGTTTCATATAGCTACTTTTTTGTTTGCTTTTGTGGTAAGACCACTTAAGATCTACTCTTGGCAAATTTGAAGTACATAGCATTATTAACTGTTGTCTCCATGCTGTATGTTAGAGCCCTAGAACTTATTCATCTTTTTTGACCAACACCTCCCTATTTCCTCCACACACCCCCCACCACCACCCCCAGCCCTTGGCAACCACTTTTCTACTTGCTGGTTCAGTAAGTTTTACCGTTTTACATGCCACGTATAAGTGAGATAATACAGTCTTTCTGTGTCTGACTTAATGTCCTCCAGGTTCATCCATGGTGTCACAAATGGCATATTTCCTTTTATGGCTGAATAATTCTGTTGCATATGTATACCACATTTTCTTCATTCATCCATCCATCCATCAGTGAACACTAAGGTTATTTACATATTTTGGCTGTTGTGAAAAATGCTGCAGTAACACGAGAGTGCACATATCTCCTTAAGATAATGATTTATTTTCCTTTTGGTATATACCCAGAAGTTGGATTGCTGGATCATATGATAGTTGCATTCAGAGGAACTGCTTGACTATTTTGCATAAAGAGTATACAGTACACAAGGGTTCCCTTTTCTTCACACCCTCCCCACTGGTTATCACTGGTTATCACTGGATAACACTGGTTATCTCTTGTCTTTTTCATAACAGCCATCTTAACAGGTATTGAGTGATGTCTCATTGTGGTTTTGGTGTTCATTTCCCTGATGATAATATTGGGCACCTTTTCTTATACCTGTTGGGCATGTATATGCCTTCTTTGGAAAAATGTCTGTGCAGGTCCTTTGTATATTTTTCAGTTGGCTTATTTTCTTGCTAGTGAGTTGTATGAGTTCTTGTATATTTTGGATATTAACCCTTTATCATATCTATGGTTTGCAAATATTTTCTCCAGTTTGGTAGTTTCCCTTTTTATTTTGTTGGTGACTTCTTTTGCTGTGTGGAATGTTTTTGGTTTGAGGTAGTTCTACTTGTTTATTTTTGTCTTCATTGCCTATGCTTTTGGTGTCAGTTGAAAGAATCATTGCCGTGACCCATGTTCATGGATCGCAAGAACTAATATTGTTAAAATGTCCATACTACCCAACACAATCTACAGATTCACTGCAATCCCTATCAAAATTCCAATGGCATTTTTCATAGAAACAGAAAAGAGAATCCTAAGGTTCGTATGGGACCACAAAAGACCGTGAATAGCCAAAGCAATCTTGAGAACAAAGTTGGAAGCATCATACTTCCTGATTTCAAATATATGACAATGTTATAGTATAAAAACAGTATACTATTGGCATAAAAACAGTGGACCAAAACATAGAGCTCAGAAATAAACTCACACAGATACAATGAACTAGTCTTTGACAAGGGTACCAGTAATATACAATGGGGAAGGGATAGTCTCTTTAATAAATAATGGTGGGCAACTGGACAGCTACACGCAAAAGAATGAAACTGGACTCTTATCTTATACCACACATAAAAATTAACTCAGAATGGATTAAAGACTTAAATGTAAGGCCTGAAACCATAAAACCAGAAGAAAACACAGGAAAATAGCTTAAATTAATTTAAATTTCAATAACTACGTGTGGCTGGTAGCCACTGAATCAGACAAAAGAGATTTAAGATTTTTTAAATTGACTCTATAAAAAATTTAAAAAGTCATAGTTGAATATTTACCTGAACTCTGAGGAGGAGGAAAAATTTTTTTAAATAATGGTACTAAAGAACAAATCCTAGAAAATATTGAGAGATTTCCAACTTTAAGATGTCTACGTTTAAAAAGTTGAAAAAATGAAAGAAATGACAAAATGGAAAGTAGAATTATGACAGATATTTGAGGAGATGTATCAAACTCAAAAAAATTAATAAGAAAAACACTAAATATTTTCTTAAAACAATTACTAAAAGGAATTAACAGAACAGAGAAGAAATACAGCTGTCAGAAATGGATAAACAATAGTTCACCATCACTAAAAAGAAGAGAGATGCAGTGGTAACATTTTCAAAGAACGTATCAGATTGGAAAAGCCTGAAATAATAATCTGATGATATCGAGCTGATGAAGTGCAGGCACTTGTAGACCACCAGTGGGAATGTAAATTAAATGGGAGTAGAAGAAGAAATTAAGTTAATGGAAGGGCAATTTGGCAATGTATATTAAAATCCTGTAAACGCCTGCATACTTTTTTAAGGTTAGGTTTTGTGAAGTATAATTTACAAACAGTAAAATTCACCCTTTTAACTGTACAGCTTGATGTGTTTTGACACATGTATATCATATAACCACCACTGCAATCATGATACAGAATGTTCCTATCATCCTCACACTTTCTGTCATTCCCCTGCTTAGTTCCCTTCTCTCACTCCCCTAACCCCTGGTGGTGATTTCTGCCCCCATAGTTTTTGTGTGTTTAAGGAATGTCATATAAAAATGGAATTATAGGATATATACCCTTGTGTCTGGCTTCCTTCACCGAGCATGACGTTTGGGAGATTTACCTGGGCTGTAGTTGTTAGTAGTTGATTCTTCTTTAATGATAGGTAGTATTCCATGGAAAACTACCACAGGGTATCTGTTTACCTGTTGGAGATTTGCGTCTTTTCCAGTTTGGGGGCAGTTATTAGTAAAGTTGCTATAAGCATTCACATTAAGTTATGTAGGTATATGTTTTAACAACTTCTGGGTAAATAACTAGGAGTGGGATTTCTGGATTATATGGAAGTATATGTTTAATTTAAAAGAAGCAGCCAAACTGTCTTCCAGAGTGGTTGTACCATTGTTACACATTCCCACCAGTGACGTGTAGTTCTCCACATCTTGCCACCACTTGGTTTCATTAGTTTTTAAAATTTTAGCCATTATGGTAAATGTGGTGTCATATCTAGTAGTCTTAATGTGCGTCAGTTATGTAATGACTGATGATACGGAGCGTCTTTCATGTATATATTTGCCACTCTTTTATCTTCTTTGGTGAATTATATGCTCCCATTTTTAAATCAGATTTGTCTTAAGAGAGCTTTATTTTTTAAGGATAGGAACATTTTGTCAGATACTTGTTTGCAGATGCTTTCGACATCTGTAGCTTATCTTTTCATTTTCTTATCAGTGTCTTTCAGAAAGCAGTTGTTTTTAATTATAATGAGGCCCAGTTTATGATTTTTTTTCTTTTTATGATTTGTGCTACTTCTGTCCTAAGCTAGGATCATAAAATGTTTTCTCATAAGTTTTCTTCAAGGGGTTTTATACAACTCTTATATTTAAATTCCTGATCTGTTTCAAGTTTGTATTTGGTGCCAGGTAAGGATCAAGGCTCTTTTCTAGGGGGAGGGTGGATATACATATGGGACATGCATATGTATGTGTACATACATACATATGATGTTGAAGTGAATCCCAGTGAATTGCTTTCAGCTCCTCTGTCAAAATTATTGATCATCTATGAATGGGTCTATTTCTGGATTCTCTGTTACAGTATCATACAGTCATTATCACAGTTTATGGTCTGGAAAGTAGGAGGAGTCTTCCAACTCTGTTCTTTTCTTCAAAATTATTTTGACTTTTCTGGCTACTTTGCAATTCCTTTTGTAATATTTTAGAATCAGTCAATTTTGGGACAGAATTGTCAATTTCTGTCCCAAAACCTGCAAGGATTTTGATTGAGATTGTGAGTTTTTATAGCTAGTACATTTCTTGCTTTTATAGCTAGTAATATTACTTGTTCAACTTTGTCTGATATTAATATAACCACACCCCTTTCTTTTGATTAATGTTTACATTATATAGCTTCTCCCTTCTTTTAATCTAATCAATCTCTAATTTCTTCGAGACAGTATGTTCATTTTGAGGCTATTTTTTAAGCTTTGCTAAAATGAGTCTATAGTAGCCTTTACTTCTGTGGCTAGTTTATTCCTGGTTCTATGCTGTGAAGTTCTGTGATTTCTAATGGAATTCCGTGTGAGGACTTAACTCTGGTTGGTCAGAACTCAACTCCCAGCTCTTTGTGAACCCTGGGAGTTATTCTTCTCCCTACTCCTATTGGTCGTTGGCTCCACCTTTTATACTACAGGTAAGGAGATCCTTAGGCAGATTTTTCTGGAACTTCCTCCCCTCCTTTCCCTGCCCCTACCCCTACCCCTACCCCTACCCCTACCCCCATGTAGCTCCCTCTTCTCTTATTCTAAACTCCTCTCTGCAATTTCAGGCTCTTTGGGAGCCTCGCTGGATTCAATGACTGTGTCGTCAGGATTGCTGTACTGCCGTTAGGATTTCCCTTCCTGTTCTTGAGTTTGGAATTGTCACCAGGCAGAAAGCTGGGGCATCTGTGGGACTCAACTCATCTTTTTTTCCCTCATTTTCTCAAGGATCTCAGTCATATGCTGCCTATTTAATATCCAAAACATTTGTATCTTTCATTTTATGCAGTTTCCCTCAGGCAGTGGCAGTGTAAATCCAGTCACTGTATTCCTTTTTTGCCAAAAGCAAAAAGGGCTAGTTTTATTTTTTTTATTATTTTTTTAATATGAAATTTGTTATCAAATTGGTTTCCATACAACACCCAGTGCTCATCCCAACAGGTGCCCTCCTCAATGCCCATCACTCCACCCCCCCCTCCCTCCCACCCCACCCCCCAACCCTCAGTTTATTCTCAGTTTTTAAGAGTCTCTTATGGTTTGGCTCTCTCCCTTTCTAACTTTTTTTTTCCTTCCCCTCCCCCATGGTCTTCTGTTAAGTTTCTCAGGATCCACATAAGAGTGACAACATATGGTATCTGTCTTTCTCTGTATGACTTATTTCACTTAGCATAACATGCTCCAGTTCCATCCACATTGCTACAAAAGGCCATATTTCATTCTTTCTCATTACCCAGTAGTATTCCATTGTGTATATAAACCACAATTTCTTATCCATTCATCAGTTGATGGACATTTAGGCTCTTTGCATAATTTGGCTATTGTTGAAAGTACTGCTATAAACACTGGAGTACAGGTGCCCCTATGCATCAGCACTCCTGTATCCCTTGGGTAAATTCCTAGCAGTGCTATTGCTGGGTCATAGGGTAGATCTATTTTTAATTTTTTGAGGAACCTCCACACTGTTTTCCAGAGTGGCTGCACCAGTTTGCATTCTCACCAACAATGCAAGAGGGTTCCCGTTTCTCCACATCTTCTCCAGCATCTATAGTCTCCTAATTTGTTCATTTTAGCCATTCTGACTGGCGTGAGGTGATACCTGAGTGTGGTTTTGATTTGTATTTCCCTGATGAGGAGTGACGTTGAGCATCTTTTCATGTGCCTGTTGGCCATCTGGATGTCTTCTTTAGAGAAGTTCTATTCATGTTAATAGAAGTTCTTCTACTCATGTTTTCTGCCCATTTCTTCACTGGATTATTTGTTTTTCGGGTGTGGAATTTGGTGAGTTCTTTATAGATTTTGGATACTAGAAAAAGGGCTAGTTTTAAATAATTTGTGTGTGTGTACGTGAAATGTCTGCTCATGTCTTTTGCCTGTTTCTCTCTCTTTTTTTTTGTTTTTTTATTCCCTCTCTTTTGAAGAGTTCTTTAAATATATAAGCCCATCATCTATTACAGATTTTACAAATATGTTCTTTCAATTTGCCTTCTGTCCTTTGATTATATTTGTGATGTTTTATTGCCACATAGAAGGTGAAACTTTATTTTTAATGCGATCAAATTATTAATTTTTTATTTACTATGGGTATTCAAGCATGATTAAAAACGTTGCTCCACAGAGAGATTTTATATGAATTTAATTGTATATTTTCATTTTTTATATTTAAATCTCTTATTAATTTAGAGTTTATTCTTTTACATGGAAGAAGTGTTGACTCAGTGTTGTCATTTTCTAAATGATTTTCTAGTTTTTCCAATGCTATTTTATTTAATTAATTAATTTATTTATTTATTTTGCTTCAGGGCACCTGGGTGGCTCAGATGGTTGACTGTCTGACTTGATTTCGACTCAGGTCATGATCTCACGGTTCTTGAGTTTGCGCCCCGCATTGGGCTCTGTGCTGGCAGTGTGGGTACTGCTTGGGATTCTCTCTTTCTCCCTCTCTCTCTGCCTCTCTCCTGCTTGCGCTCTCTCTTGCTCTCAAAACAAACTTGAAAAAAATTTTTTTTGCCTTCAGTGATATTAGATGCCACCTTTATCATAAACTTCCATATGTACTTGAGTTCATTTCTGTACTTTCTACTGAATCCTTCTGGTTTGTATAATTATGTTTAATTATAATACTAGTGCATTAATATCTGAGGCTTTATAACATAATTTAATATCTGATGAGGCTTTGTGCCTTGTAGCTTTCTTTTTCAGTATTACTCTAGATATTTATAGTTTCTATATTATTTTGTTTAGCTTCATTTAAAAAATACATGTTGGCTGGGGTGCCTGAGTGTCTCAGTCGGTTAACGGTCTGACTTTGGCTCAGGTCATGATCTCGTGGTTCGTGAGTTCGAGCCCTGCGTCAGGTTCTGGGCTGACAGCTCGGAGCCGGGAACCTGCTTCAGATTCTCTTCAGAGTGCCTGCGGCTTGCACTCTGTCTCTTGCATTGTCTCAAAAATAAATAAACGTTAAAAAAAATACATGTTGGCATTTTTATTGGCATTTTGTTAAATTTTTAAATTAACTTGGGGAAGACCTGACGTCTTTATGATGTATAGATGCTTTTCAACAGCAAGGAATGATTTTGTATTTCATCAGTATTACATTTATTATCTCTTGAGTATTTTTTTTTTAATTTTTTTAATGTTTATTTATTTTTGAGAGAGAGAGAGAGAGAGAGAGAGAGACAGTGTGAGTGGGGGAGGCGCAGAGAAAGAGGGAGACACAGAATCCGAAGCAGGCTCCAGGCTCCAAGCTTCCAGCACAGAGCCTGATGTGGGGCTCACACTCACAAACTGCGAGATCATGACCTGAGCTGAAGTTGGAAGCTTAACCGACTGAGCCACCCAGGCGCCCCTCTTGAGTATTTTAATTTTTCCTCATATTAAGTTTTTTATATTTCTTGCTACCCTTATTCTTAAAGATTAAACCACTTTTGTTGGTATTGTCACTGCTGTTTTACTCTACTATTTTATCTTCTAAGTGATTATTGTTTGTGTATATGTGCATTGTTGATTTCTTTTTTTTTTTTAATTTTTGTTTTAACATTTATTTATTTTTGAGACAGAGAGAGACAGAGCATGAATGGGGGAGGGGCAGAGAGAGAGGGAGACACAGAATCCGAAGCAGGCTCCAGGCTCTGAGCCAACAGCCCAGAGCCCGACGCGGGGCTCGAACTCACAGACCGCGAGATCGTGACCTGAGCTGAAGTCGGACGCTCAACCGACTGAGCCACCCAGATGCCCCTGTTGATTTCTATATATTCACTTTATATCCTATTAATTTATTGACTTTGAGGTAGTTTTAGTAATGATTATCTAGGGTTTTCTTAGGAAGCATTTCAGACACAAGTAGATATAGTTGTCTTTCGGTTCTTGTATCTCTGATTTCTTTTGTCTAATTAATTGTATTGCTAGTATATCCAGTATGTAGTAAATAGTAGTGAAAATAGTGATTATCCTGTTTCTTCCTGATCTTAATGGAAATGCCTGAAGTTTACTCCATTAAATATGATGCTGGCTTTAGGACTAAGGTGTGCCTACGTATATGTATGTGAGTGTGTACATGTGTGTGTCCTTATAGTCATATCAAGGAAATCACCATCAATTCCTATGTTCTCGAGTGGATTTTTTCATTTTATGGGATGGGTATTGAATTTCATCAAAGATTTACTTAGTGTGTATGGAAATAATTACACATTTTTCTCAGATCAGTTAATATGGTGTGATATATCACTGTGCTTCTAATATTGAATCAACCTTACTTTCCAGGAATAAATCCCACTTTGTTATAGTACATTATTTACTTAATATGGTGTTGAGGTATGTTCACTAATATTTTATGTAGTATTTTCATATAGGTATTTGTAAGTGATGTTGATCTGTAATTTTCTATTTTTGTACTATTTTTTTTTATCAGATTTAGGTATCAGCATTATACTTCATAAAAAGAATTTGTAAGTTTTACTTCATTTCCTATATTCTAGAACCATTTCTATTAAATTGGCACCAATTGGTTTTTGAATATGAAATCATCTGGTTCTGCTGTTTTTCTATGAGGCAGTTCCTTGTAATGTAGCTACCTCTTCCTATGGAACTGTTTAAGCTTTTTATCTCTACATGGGTCAATTGTGATAGTTATCCATTTTGTCTAGTTTTCCAAATGTATTTATTTTTTTTTCCAAATGTATTTCTATGGTGTTACGCATTGTAGTTAGTCTCTTCTGAATTTTAAATTTATTCTACTTCAATGGTTGTTTCCCTCTGGTTATTTTTTATTATTTCTTTCTTCCTTTTTTCTGCCTTAATAAAGGTGTTTCTTTTTCAACTCACTTGGATTCTGATTTGATTACTGAGAAATATTTTCCTTTTTCTATCTCATTAATTTCTGATTTTGCCTTTATTATGTCATTTCTTATCATCTTTTTATTTCACCCTTTTCTTTTTTTACTTGGTCTTCAGTTTCAGATCTATTTCATTTATTTTCATTAAAAATTGTTTTATTTCTCTAAGTGTTTGAAGCCATGATTTTTCCTCTGGTCACAGCTTTATGTTGTACTCATCAATTTTAATATGTTTTTTATTATCTTTATCTTTTAGAAGATTTGTATTGCTTCTTCACCAAAAAGTTGTGCAGCAGCAGGTTTTTAAATTTTCATGTAGAAGGACCTTTTTAAAACTTTTGTTAATAAATTCTAGACTTGTAACAAGATGATCAGGATATTGTTTACTCTGATAATTTTACTCTTTGGAATGCCCTGAAGCCTTTATTGGTGACTTAGAAGAAGGTCAGCTTTTGTCAGTATTCCACGTCTGTTTGAGAAAAAGGTAGTCTGTATTCTTATAGTGTATAGTTTAATATCTGTCCAAAAGTTCTATCTTATTGACTATATTATTTATGTCATCTATACCTTTACTTAGTTTTTGTTCACTTGATTTGTTTTGACCAAGAGTGGTATTTAAAAATCTTCTGTTATTAGTGTGTTTCTATGTGGCCTCAAGGGCCAGAATCAAGTTCTGTAGTTTTTATTTAATAAAGATCATTGCTGTGCTACTTGGTAAATATTCATTATCTATATTTGCTCTGTTTCATATGTGTTTTCTCTGATCTTATTCTTTAAGGTTTCTTTGGGTGGGAGGACTATTTATGAAAGCTCATATTTTTGTTGTAGTGATTGGCCTTGGTATCTATACCTTTTAAAGATGCTTTTGGCTCACTTTATCCATATTTAACCTTTTGTTGCTACTATGATAGTCTTTTATGGTAGTTTTACTTCACCTACTACTAATTCACTATTGTTTATTTTACTTTCCTCTTTCCCTCAATGTTGTTTTCTTGGTTTTTAGTCCTACTACTTTACCTTGTCAGAACATGGGTCACTTGTATATTCTTCATTTATCACCAGCCTTGTTTTGGTCTTAGATATAATTAAGTATATTAAATGCTCATCTCTCTGTCCTTTTACCAGAGTTACCTACTCATCTTTAGATTGGATGAAACTAATGCTTTAGTAACTTGATTGCTCAAGAAGTGCCCAAGGGTACAAAATACCCTTGCGTGTGTTACACTTTTTCAATAACATTGATCCCTGAGGGATAGCTTGAATGGATTTAAAATATTTAGTTCACGTGTTTTTCCTTGAATCTCTTGAAAATGCTAATCCGTTGTTGCCTTGTTTTGCATGTTGCTTTTAAGAATCTGCTGCTAGTTTAATTCTCTTACCAGTATATGTTATTTGTTCTTTTTCCCTTGCTACCTTTAGGATTTTTATTTCTTTACTAATAATGTCTAATGGTGTTACCAGGATATGTTTAGAGTAGATCATCTTGTATTGGTTTTCCCAGATGTCTGGTGGGCCCTTTTGATATATAGATTCTTTTATTTTCAGAACGTTTTCTTGGATTATAGTTTTAAATATTAATTCACCCTTCATGTATATTTTGAGTTAAAATTATGGCGAAAAGAACTTTGAGCAATAAGCTGTTTAATGGAGAGAAAAAACTACTGGAAAAAGAGATTCAATAGCAGAGAGGGAAGACATTGTTGAATGATTTGGCAACAGAAAAAGCCAAAAATGTTGACATTTATACAACCTTTGTCAAAGCAGTAGAGTTGTAAGGATTGAGATAAACTTAGGAAATAGAGGTGTTGAGTAGAAACAGCCATTTTAGTTAAGATGGAAAGAAAGGGTCCTGATAAGGATGATAGTCAAAATAAAGTTCTGGGTAGTCCATTGGGGGCAAACTTGATGTTCTGAGCTGTTTTCATTTTACTGTGTTTTTTAAAAAAAAATCTCTTCAAATACTATTCAGACATGGATCAAACAGTGTTTTTCCTTAAAATCAGACAGGTAACCTCACTGAGAGTTGAATTAGCTCATTGTAGATTATTTTATTCTTCTTTTTCCCTATGTCTTCATTGCATATTGTCCATTTCTTCATAACTCATCTGATACTTTCCAAATTTGGTATTATGAAGACTCCCAAAGTGTACACCATTTACCTTCTTTCTTTTGTCATCTTTATCATTTTTTGTTGAAAATTATGTTATATTGTTTTTTTTTTTTATCTTTCTTTTGCATTTATTTTGAGAGACAGAGATAGAGCACAAGTTGGGGAGGGGCAGAGAGAGAAGGAGACACAGAATCTGAAGCAGGCTCCAGGCTCTGAGCTGTCAGCACAGAGCCCGACACGGGGCCTGAACTCAAGAACTGCGAGATCATGACCTGAGCCGAAGTTGGACTTTTAACCAATTGAGCCACCCAGCAGCCCCTGTTATATTCTTTAAATAACATTATGTTTCTAAATCTATACTTCCCTGATAGATAAGTAGGCAACATCCTCTTAGACTACTTAAGTTTCCTAACTTCTGTTTAGAAAGCTCACTGACTTTGAAGTATGATATGGCGTTGTACAACTGATTACTGGCAATGAGGCTTATGGGTGTCATTATGATATTTAGAGAATGAATGTGCCTTTCTTATTTCATTGCTTAAAATGGCATTACCAGAAATGACATCAAGTGGTGGTTTTACCATGGAGTACCACCCACTTGGCTGTATCTGACAGTGTCATTAGTGAAAAAAGGTGAGGCACATTAGTTAAAATCAGGGTTTGTGCACATCTTTTTATATCTTTCTATTTCAGAGGTGCAGTTGCTGTCCCACCTGTAAAAGGCCACTTTGTTGATTAGAAGGACATCATTTTTTTAAAGTTTTTATTTCAACTCCAGTTAGTTAAAATGCAGTGCAATATTAGTTTCAGGTATAAACAATATGCAATACACCGTGCTCATCATGACAAATGCCTTCCTCAATCCCCATCACCCTTATGACCCCCCCCCACCTCCCCTCTGGTAACCATCAGTTTGTTTTCTAGACTTAAGAGTCTGTTTCTTGTTTTCTCTCTCTATTTTTACCTTCGTTCATTTGTTTTGTGTCTTAAATTCCACATATGAGTGAAATCATATGGTATTTTTCTTTCTCTGACTGACTTAATTCACTTAGATAATATTCTCTAGCTCCATCCATGTCATTGTAAGTTGTAAAATTTCATTCTTTTTTATGGCTGAGTAATACTCCATTTGTGTGTGTGTGTGTGTGTGTGTGTGTGTGTGTGTATGTTGTATATATGTGTGTATCTTTAAAACATTTTTAATGTTTATTTATTTTTGAGAGAGAGAGAGAGAGAGGGAGGGAGGGGCAGAGAGCGAGGGAGACACAGAATCCAAAGCAGGCTCCAGGCTTTGAGCTGTCAGCACAGAGCCCCATGTGGGGCTCAGACCCACATGCAAGATCATGACCTGAGCCAAAGTCAGACACTTAACCAACTGAGCCATCCAGGCACTCTTTACCACGTCTTTATCCATTCATCAGTCAGTGGACACTTGCCTTGTTTCCATAATTTGACTATTGTAGATGCTGCTGCTATAAACATTGGGGTGCATGTATCCCATTGAATTGGCATATTTGTATTCTTTGGGTAAATACCTAGTAGTGCGATTCCTGGATCGTAGGGTAGTTCTATTTGTATCTTTTTGAGGAACTTTCATACTGTTTTCCAGAGTGGCTGCACCAGTTTGTATTCCCACCAATAGTGCAAAAGTATTCCCCTTTCTCTATATCCTTACCAACACCTGTTGTTTCTTGTGTTGTTGATTTTAGTCATTCTTGTGTTGTTGATTTTAGGTGTGAGGGGATATCTCACTGTCATTTTGATTTGCATTTCCGCATTTCCCTGATGATCAGTGATGTTGAGCATCTTTTAATGGAAGCACATCATTTTTTCATGCACCAGCTTATAACCCTGCTTTTACATGAAGTCTTTCTTGATGATTCTGGTTTATACTGATTCCCAATTTCCTTTAGCTTCTAATGTTTTTTTTTAAACACATGAGCCCTCAAGTCTTAGTTGTTTCATATTGTCTTATGAACTATAATGGACTCCTTGAGACATGTAGATATGTATACTTCCCTTCTCTTGTATTTCTCACAGCATCTAGGTTAGTGTTGCTTTTGTAATTACCCCTCAGGAAATACTTTATTGACCTCTCAGGACGAAAGGATAGTCTTGATGCAATGCCTGTCATCTCTCTTAGTGCCCAGAGCACCCTGACTCTTCAGGGCCTCCACCCCACCACACTCCATGTGTCTCTGTCCCAAAGCTGCCTGGTAAGTGAAAGAGAAAGGCCCTCACAGGTGGAGAAAACAGTTCTGCGTGTCAGCATCTGGAGTATGGCTTAGGAAACCTGTGATTTTTAAAAACACTTGCTTGACTACTGGGAGTTGTGTTGGACCGAAAGTCAGGAGATGAGGTTTCAGACTCAGCCCTAACATTGAGCAGGCTTGCAGCCTTCGGCAAATGATTTAACCTGTGAGGATGTTAGCTCTCCAATCTATAAAATGTAAGCCTTTGACTGAGTGATATTAAAATTTCCTTCTAGCTCTAAAATTCTGTGATTCTCTGAAAACATGTTTCCAAATGCTTAATGCTCATTGCAGAAGGTAATGTTTCTTACAATGTTTCCAAAGCGTCCACTTATTGTTGCATAGCTAAGAAAGTTAAAAAGCTCAAATTTAGAAAAACAAAACAAAACAAAACAAAACAAAACAAAAAAACCTTAATGATCTGGGAGCGGGAATTGTAGTACCTGACCTGTATCTGGTGGCAAAATGCTCACTTTCATCCATAGGGTAGGGTCATAAGCCTCATTAAAGTTGCTTGTTCACTGTTTGCTAGAGGGAATTCTAACATAATCCATTTATCAGTTACAGTTTCTTGTAAGATGGAGTGCAAATGTGTGTTTGTAAGAATTTTTCATGGTATATGCACATAATATGGTACCATTTTTAGAGGCAGCATTTCCTTTGTTGAACATTTATAAAATTTAGTCCTGGTGATATACTTCTGTGTTTCATTATCTTTGGAGTGGTATTGTATGTCTTAGCTTGATGATACCATAATATTACCAGATGGTACAGCTGGTAAGGCTACTTTAAAGTATTTTGGTATCACGTGGATAGGATTATACTGTAGATTAAATAACGTGGTGTTTATAGTCACTTGTAACGTGCAATAGCATGCACGTCATTTTCTTTCTTCCTAGTGAGGTTCTGCTCTACATTTTTAGTTGAGCAAAGGGACTTTGAAATTTATTCCTATGATTTTAGTTACTTGAACTTTTAAAATTTTATGAGTTTTATGTTAATGGAATTGTTTGTAAAATACACACTTTCACTGAATTTTTTTTGTCTCAACATAATTTGTCATCTGAATATGTTTTTAAGATTTAATACCGTGTGTGTATCTCTACTCATGGATTAGTTTTACAAACTTACTATTTGGAGATTTTTTCAGTATGATTTGTCAAATAAAAATAAAGTCAGTTCCAAATTTTATTTCAATCTAACATTCTTTAATGTTTAATGCTGCTATGTTTTACTACATTCTGATTAAATTACTTTAAAATCATTGAAGTAATCAAATGTATTTTAGCTCTGTTATCTGATACTGAATAGTGTTCCTATTATCAAAATTTATTCTTAACATGTGTATATTAAGATGTCTGATTTTAAATCAGATTAGATCCATATAAAAAGAAATAATTCATACTCAAAATACTATGCAAATGACAGTAATATGAATATATACTACTGGAGTGTTATTGAAAGGTGGTGATGAATGGAAAATATTGAAGAAAACAGCATAATAATTATAATTTAGAAGCCATGGTCTCCATATTTAAAATTAATATTTTGTGAAGCTTATTTCCCAGTGCTGGGACTCTGAGACAAGTGAGAACCTGTTAAGTAGATAATTGTGCCTTTAGGAGGATACAGTTTTTTTAACCTTTTGTTTTGAAAAATTTGAAACATACTGAATAATAGAGAACTCCAGATACCCATCACTTTGATTTAAAAATTAACATTCTGAAATTTTATTTTATCTATTTTTTGGCTGAAAGGTTTTAAAGCAATTACAGATACCATGTCATCTTATCTCTAAATACTTATGTATGCATTTTCAAAAAACGAGGACAATTCACTGTATTATCACCATGCTATTACTTAACAAAATTAACATCATTCCTTCATGTCAGGTATGATTTTATACGTTCTATTTTCTTTCTCCTTTCTCCTAAAATTCATTAGAAAATGGGAATATAAGCAATTTTTATTCTAATTGTACTTAAACACTTTTTTCCTTTTTACAAAATTACTTATTGTAGTAGACTTCTGTGCTCTAATTTTCCTTTCTATAAATTGAGTGATGTAGATCATGAGATCTCTTGGACCCCTTTTAGCTCTCATAGCCTCTTACTTCCTGGACAGGACTGGTTGTAAGCTACAAATCTCACTTAGGAAACTACTGGTACAGAACCACGTGAGCGTATTTCTCTCAGTTAAATGTCCATCAGGAGAGCAAGTTTCTAGTCTTGTATACAAGAAAACAGAGATTATGTTTTATTCACTGATGTGTATCCAGCAGCTGGCACAGAGCATGGCATATAATAAGCACTCAATAAATAAATGATGACTGAACAGTGAGTAATTGAATAGGTTAATGCATAAATGAATTGATTAATTAGTCATTCGATGTTCAGGAGTAACAGGCAAAGCCAACCAAGTAGAGCTGGATAGAGTACAGTAACATATAGCAACTAAATTCCTACTGGGAGAAATCTATCCAGTGTCAAGAGATCATTAGTACTTTATATTGCCATTATCAGTGTTTTCTTAGAGATAGAGCTCTGCCAGCATATCCATGAAGAGAAACTGAGAAATAGGGGCTGCTCTGGATTAAATTGTGTCCTCTCAAAAGATGTTGAAGTCCCAACCCCCAGCATCTGTGCATGTGACCTTATTTGGAAATAGGGTCTTTTTGAGTTACCAAGAGGTCATTAGAGAAGGCCCTAATCCAGTATGGTTGATATTACAAATGGGGAAACTTGGACACAGAGAGAAACCAGACATGAAGAGATGAAAGACAGTGTGAAGAAATAGGAAGAATGCCTCCTCTAAACCTTGGAGCACCTGAGATCGCTTGAAGCTAGGCGAGAGGCATAGAACAGATTATCCCTCACATCCCTCAGAAGGGATCAACCCTGCAAACGCCTTGATGGCAGACATGTAGCCTCGAAAACTATGAGATGATATATTTCTGTTATTGTTTAAGCCACTCAGTTTGTGGTACCTTGTTATAGCAGTAGCCCTGCAAAACTAATACAGGAACATAGACAAATCTTTGGGTGGAAGTTGATATAAGAACATTTCCAAACAATTTTAATAAAAAATTCAGGCACCAGGATAGGGGGGAAAAAACGGAAAGAGGAAAAAGTTAAGAACAGAGGGGAAAGAGAAGTACCCTAGGGTACTTTTGTTTTGCCTAGGGCCACTCCAGGCTGGGCCAAATCACTTAGTGTTTCTAACATAATTTATTCTTATACATGGGATCTCAGGCAGTTAATTCTTGACCATGTGTGGTGGAATCTTCATGATAATAGACTGCTTGTTTTATCTGGAACTAAATGTCTTTGTTTAGAGGCACCTGGGTGGCTCAGTCAGTTGAGCATCCGACTCTTGATTTCAACTCAGGTCATTATCCCAGGGTCATGGGTTCAAGCCCTACACTGGGCTCCCACACTGAGCATGGAGTCTGCTTAAGATTTTCTCTTTCTCTCTCTCTCCTGCTCCCATCTCCCCTGCTTCTTAAAAAAAAAAAAAAAAAAAAAAAAGAACCTTTAGAAAAATAAATAAATGTCCTTGTTCAGAAGATACTAAAAAAGGGTGGTTTACCTTTTCCTAATCCCAGGCAAAAAGGTTTTATTAGAAAAAGATGGCAACTATTTGCATAACTTTCAATACAGATTCAGTGTAGAAATAGTTGAGGGTTTGAGGATATGAGCTCTAGAATCAGATTCTCTGGCTTTGAGTTCTGGCCCTGCCTCTTACTAGCTCTGTTTTCTTTGCCATATTATTTTACCTGCCTGTGCTGTTTCCACATCTAAAGCTAATAAGAGAACTTCCTTCAAAGAGGTATTTTAATAATCAAATGATTTAAAATGTGAAAGGCTTAGGCAAATATCAGGCACATAATAAGCACTCAGTAAATAATAGCTAGAAAATAATTTTATTATTTTTATACTTATGCTGAAAGAATACCGTATCTTATTTTGCTCTCCAAGAATTCTTTAGATTTATGAAAAAAGATATAATGATGTTCTGGTTAAATATTAAGAAGATGGTAATTAATTGGATGTAATAAGTGTAGTTCTCCCCAGGTGTGTAGTTTAATGATAGATGTCCTTCAAGTTGTATGGAACAGAACACCCAGGGTCTATTTTCTATGTAAGGGAAAAGATTTTACATTTACGAGTGTGTATGCACTGTAAATATAGGATGGCCCATTTAACAAATTACCTATCCCCAAGAATATGGTTCCCAAGAGAGTTAATGCTGTTGAAAAATTAGTGTTTTCCTATAATCAATACAAGCTTATTGAGTGCCTACTGAGTCCCATTGGTCATATTATTTCTATTTCTGAAGGCCAGATGCATACTTGACCAAAGAATATTTGAGCATCCTGATTCACAAAAGGCTATATATAGGGGTTTTATTTTGTTTTGTTTTGTTTTTAGTTATTATGGGAAGATGGCCTTTTTGAATTCTGAATCAACTCATTAAGCTGCATAAGTTGGATGGGTTAAGATGTACCCCTGTTTAGAGGCTATTAAAAAACTGGAACCCCAAGGGACTGTGCATGTAAGAATGGCGTTGGTGTCGGCAACCTCAAATACTGCCTTTGAAATCATTGGAATTTACAGTTAAAGTAGAACAGGTGGCTATTTTGAATGTTGGATAGCTGTGTTTTATGTAGATACAGCTTCCATGTGGTGAACCTGTTTATAATATTATAGCAATGACAGTTAAATTATATCAGCTAACGTTTTGGAGTATCTACTATTTACAGTATACCAAGCACTGAGAATGCTTACTGACATGCTGAAAACTCTTAAGTTCAGACTTGATTTAGACAAAAAGGAAAACCATAAATTGGATGCAATTCAGATTCTCCTCTTCCATTGCCTATTTATTTTGTTAAAGGACAGACACAAATTATGTGCTTTGATAGCACGTTGGAAATTAGAAAGAAAGGGTATTGTACGTTCTTTCATACAATTCTTGAGAACTTGTGTCAGAAGGACAAATTGGAAAGAGACTGTAATTGGAAAGGTTTTCTTTTGTGGGTGAAAGGCATTTTTAGTAAAGAAGCAATTGCTAGCATATGAACTATTGAGGGAATTTCCCCCAAAGTCTGGAAAGCATATTAAGTCACAGCCCTATTTGATCAAATAGGCTTTCACATAATGCTTAGGGGAAAAAAAAAAACTAAGCTGGAATAGAAAAACAGGTCATGGGTTCAAAATGCTAATATCATTTAGAATACTGCTAAGTGCCTCTCAGGATTTTGTTATGATGCTTGAATTTATAGTTCCATTTAAAGGAACCATAGACTTGAGCCTGACGGAGCAGTAGATGCCATAAAGAGATGATGATAAGAGGCATAGCTCGTCTGCCATCTCTTCATATGTTAACCTCATGGATGTGTCTTTAAGTCTCTCACTCTCAGTGAATGTTACATATAAAGAAAACAGGATAAAATTCCAGATTTGAAGTAGAGTAGGTAGTTATGAGATCTAAGAGGGAAAAACCTCCAACATAGAAGGCACATTTTTTTTTAAGAATAATCGCATGTTGCAGCCATCAGAAAACAGAAGCTTCAGACTTTTTACAGCTCAGATAAGGTCAGACTATAGTTTTGAAAAATACATTTCATGCTGATTCTAATAAGCATCACATTTGAAAAGTAAGTCGGAACCTTTTAAAAGTTGCATTATTTCGTCTAGACTGTAGTGGTGATGCAACATTACTGGCAAAAACAAGAAGAAAAAGAAAAACAAAAAGAGAAGCTGAAAAACAAAGTACTGGACAATAAGAGAATAAAAAGCACGGGTTTATATCAAAACATAGTAGCATCTATGAGGTTACACGTCGGTTTTTAACAGACATGAGTGATGTTTGTGAACAGAGCCATGTTGCTTACACATTGCATGCTTCATTCCTGCTTTGGCATGCAGAGATTTTCATTAGTTCATAAGCACTTAGTTTACTGCAAAGATTTTCACACTATTGTATCTTGTTGATAGAATAGGGAAATATTATACCCTATTCAAATAAGATAAATGCTGGCTTTTTAAAAAATGTGTTTAAAGTTGCTGACTAAGACTATGTTCTTGCTAGAGTTTTAAGAGTGTTTTTTTTTTAAGTTTCCACTTTAAAAAGTCATGAATAGTAACTATCTCTCTCCATAGTGTAATTTCCAACGAGAGCTTAAGAGACACATTTCTTGATACGGCAAGGTGTGCCAGTTAAAAAGATTTAATTGTATAAAATAGCGTGAAAAATGATAAGACACGAGATTGTATAACAAAAATTTAAGTTCTTGAAAAGTGAATTCCATCTTGGGGACTAAATGTATATCTCTAATGTATACTGAAAATGCAAAGTGGAGGTAAAGTAGTAACGTGGTTTAATGGGTGGTCACATGCCACTGAGCAGTGATATTTGCTCACAATTGTGTCTTGCTTCTTGCTTCTCTCTCAGCTCCATAATCTCTTGCACCCCTTCTCCAGCTGACATCTTTCCTGTCCATCACATCAAGTGTTGAGAAATGCTTCCATTTGAGCCAGTGTGGCTGCTTAGGATTCCCAGTTGCTTGGGCAGCAGAAAGGTGCCAGATTTGACTCTTGTTGGGAAAGAGGTTCTTTACTTTTTTCATCAACTATGAGCATGTCCCTCAAATTTGCATAAACTGAAAGAATCAGGAACTGGTTGGGTGAGGTTGTTAGCCACCAATCAACCAGTTTATTTTTGGTACAAAAATGAATAAATCATTTTTTTTTCCAAACTTCTTCTTCCTCCTCTGCATTCTTTATTCATCGAATCCTCCCTGACCAGCCAACCATACCATTCTTAGAGTTGTCGTTGATCCACTTATCCAGTAACTGTGGTTCTCCGTGGTCTCCCTTCTTTTGTACACCAGTGCCCTAGTCCACCCTCCCATCACCCTTTGCCCGGACTATTGTTATATTCTCCCAAACGAATTCTCTGCTTCCCTTTCCTCATCATGGTGCTGCCAGTACTGATAATATTATTCCTTGCCAGAAGCCTTTGGTGACTTGTATTTGTATACTAAAATTGTGTTCTAGCTTCTTAGCACGGTTTTGGAAGCTTTCTGTAAACTGATGATAACCAGTTTTTTTTTCTGGCTTTTGTTGTATTTCCAGTAGCCTCTGCACTCCCAACATGCATTGACCCATACTCTGGTTTTCCTTCTTGTGTTACTTCTTTTCCCTATCTCCATTTGTGGAAAGCTTAGATATTTGTCAAGACCCAACACAAATGTTTCTTTCTCTGAGTCTTTCAATTAGAAATAACTTCCCCTTGCTCCAAAGTGTTGCTAACTTTGGGGTACCTGGGTGGCTCAGTCAGGCGTCCAGCTTCAGCTCAGGTCATGATCTCATGGTTCATGAGTTTGAGCCCCACATCAGATTCTGTGCTGACAGCTCAGAGCCTAGAGCCTGCTTTGGATTCTGTATCTCCCTGTCTCTCTGCCCCTTCCCAACTCGCACATGCATACGTGCGCGTGCTCTCTCTCAAAAATAAACATTAAAAAAATAATAAAGTGCTACTAAATTTAAATCTGTTACACTTTTTCTCAAAGTAATGTTACCTTTAGACCTGTAGGTAGACTTCTGTCATCTCTCCTTTGTATGAGATATATGGAAAAAACTCTACCTCTGTATGAGATATATGGAAAAAACTCTACTTCTGATCAGACTGATTTAGGTTCATTTTCAACTTTGCCAGTTATTGTAAGTTTGTTGTGTACAGAATACCTACCTTTACTCATTCTGTTTTCACATCTTCAAGACATCTTAAAATAATCTCCTTTTAGGGTCATGAGGGTTAAATGATTTGACTTCTCTAAAGCACTCAATAAATATGCATTCAATACATATGCACTCATTTTTGTTTTTCTTTGTTTTTTTGTAAACATACGATTCTCAATAGTTTATCATGCTTGGCACTCAGATGTCTATTGAAAAGAATTTACTCCAATTTTTCCAATTATTAACATCAAGAAAAATTAATAAAAAATTATTTAAGCCTGTGCAGAAGGCCTTAAGAGTAGGTACTGTCACAGATGCAAAAGTATATGTATGCAACAATGTCCTGGCCACTTACTTCTCCCCTTGGAGCTTACAGCTGGTAAATGTGGCACCAAGGCTTAAATACAAGAAAAGCTAAATAATTCTGTACACTTTTAAATAGTAAATCCATGTGGACACAAATGAAAACCCAGTAAGTTGCTTTGTGGTTAAAGGAATGTACATACCAGGATTCAGGTGTGAGTGGTGAACCCAGGAATTGTGAAGTGTGGAGCCAGGTGTGTGGTAGGAGGCAGAGAAGAGCACTTTGGGCACCTTAGAGGGGTACCTGATTGAAGATGAAGGCCCTTCCCATGCAATTCACTGCAAAGAAGAGTTATGACAGGGTGTTCTGTAATCATCAGTTCTACCTATCCATTTGGAGAATTAAAGTGGTATAAGACCCTCACCACATCAGGAAACAAAGGAGATGGGATGTAAATGATTGACTAAGTGCAGAACTTGAGAATGTGGTATGGGTGCAGATCTGGTTAGGTTAAAGGGGAAGATGATGTTTCAGATAGTCTTGGTTAGTACAGGAAAGTTGCATTTTTTATGGACATCAAAGTCTAACTTGCTTTTCATCTTTATTTGCCTAGTGCTTTTAATGAAAGCTATGACTTACCATCTGTGCCAAATCCAGTTTTCAGAGGGGCCACTGCTGAGACAGAATTAGGATTGCAAGGCCTTTATTGGAGAAGCAAGTATATTACCCATGCGAGGGAAAAAGAGAAAAAGCAAGATTGGACAAAGAAAGCTTTGAGAGTGGGATGTTCATGTGACCCCCACAAGAGGAAAGGGGGGCAGGAAGGATTGGGCCGGGAGAGCTCAGACTGTGATACAGCTCTGACAGGCAGCACCAGACCAGAGAGTACCCATTAGAAGAACCCCTGGGTAGAAATGGCTACATGGTATCCCAACTGTGCTCCTTGTGTGGTGGGTGCTGCCTAGGGAGAGCATGCCATTGGCTCACGCGCTGTAACAGTTCCCAGTGGACCTGCCAGTTGAGGTTGTCTGCTTATTGCCTTCTTCACAGGCGAAAGGTCCCTTCTTTCTGGGTTGGGACTGGACCTCAGTGGCTACCACGCTACCTTTTCAGTAGTAAAATATTAAAGTCAAAAGTCCAGGTAAACCTTTTCAGATTAGGTGGGTTTTGTTTTTTGGGTTTTTTTTGTTTTGTTTTTTGGAGGTGGGGAGATTAGGGAGCCTGAAAAACTCACTAAAACAATAAAACTTTTGTAGAAGCTGGATTTGGTGTGGGTAATTTGCATTATCTGGGTGTAACACATTATTTTTTTATCTGTTAAATGTGCATAATGACACATTTTCCTTACCTACCTCATGAAGTTGAAAACAACAACAACCCATAATACATATCTATGAAAGGTGAGAAGAAAATGACTACCATGTGGAAATAAAGTACAATGTAATAGAAAGATCTATGGAATTAGAATAAAGGGGAAGCAGGCAGGACTCTCCTTTTATTTGTGGAGAAAAGAAAAACGATTACTAAATTCAGAAAAATCACATAAAAAGAAAATCATTTAAAATGCATTAGGGAGCTAGATATTTACATTTTGCTATGCCTAGTATGCTTACAATGCAAATAATCATTTCCTACCTGATCTTGGTACTCTTGAGTTTCCTACTACAGACTTGTCTAAAACTAGGGATATTGTACATACTTAAAGTGAAAATATTAACTAGTTGTTATTTTTTATTTCATAGAAAAAAAGAAGAGATAATATTTAAAAAGTTAACTGGAAAGCAAGTTTTATTTTAGATTAGGGGTTGGCAAACTTTTTCTGTAAAGAACCAGATAGTAAATATTTTAGGCTTTTATGAGCTCTGTGGGCCACATATGGGTCTCTGTTGCATATTCTTTTTCTTTCTTTCTTTTCTTTTTTTTTTATAATCCTATAAAAATGTAAAAATCATTCTTAGCTCAAGGACACATAAAAATAGGACTTAGACTGCAAACCTTATTGTGGATTAAGTTTTGCTCAAACTTATTTTTAACTTCAGCAAAATTTCAGAAATAGATAGAACCTCAAATTCTAAACTATATTAAAAAAGGAGAATGGACTTTGATGTCATAGAGGCATGGGATTGAATCCTGCGTCTGTCCATTACTGGTTCTGACTTGGGCAGGTTACTTGCTGGGGTGCTTAGCTTCCTGGCTGGGAGGTGGCCTTGATTTAATGAGATAATTTGTGAAAGATACTTTGCCCAATGATCATCACATAATTAGAACCTCAACAAATTTTCTTCCTTCTCTCCCTTTCTTATCTTCTTTGACAATATTTCCCAGTTCTTTCTTTCTTGAATTGCTTTAACAGAATTCTAGACTGTGTATTTCTAATATAATATCTTCATAGAAACTCTCACTTTGACCTAATTTGTATAAAATTAATTTATCAACATTTTTATTACTTGGGACAAATTATTGACTTTATTTACACCAAAATCTATACCCACTAAATGCAGTCACTCCTAAATTTCTTCAGTACTGTATCAAGATCTATAATGTTGATAGATAGTAGTGATAAAACTTTTATGGGAATTTTATTTATTTATTTATTTATTTTTAATTTTTGTTTAGTGTTTGTTTATTTTTGAGACCGAGACAGGGCATGAGCAGGGGAGGGGCAGAGAGAGAGGGAGACACAGAATCAGAAGCAGGCTCCAGGCTCTGAGCTGTCAGCACAGAGCCCGACGCGGGGCTCGAACTCACGGACCGTAAGATCATGACCTGAGCCGCAGTCGGACGTTTAACTGACTAAGCCACCCAGGCGCCCCATATGGGAATTTTAGAGAATTTATCCAATACTCATAGAATATAAATATTTTAAGCCATATGCCACATTATTAGATAAAAAAACAAACTAAAAAAACAGGGGTTATATAGGCTGGTGAAGATCGTTAGTTGTTTGTTTTACCATTTTGTTCAATAGCCTTCTATGATTATTTGAATCCTGCCCACAACTCTCTATTAAGACCACTGGTTATGCACCCACAATTGGAGCACCAAGTATATAAAGCATAAGTTAACAAATTAAAGACTCCACCTATAGACAACAATACAGTGATATGGGGTTCCAATACATTCTCAACAACGGATACATCATCCAGATGAAAATCAATGAGGAAACATTGGGCTTAAACTGCATGTTAGATCAGATGGACTAACAGACATATACAAATCATTCCAACCAACTGCAGCAGAATATACATTCTTCTCAAACACACATGGAACATTTTCTAGAGCAGATCATTTGTTAGGCCACAGGACAAGTTAATAAATTTAAGAAGATTGAAATATCAAGCATCGTTTCCAACCACAACATTATGAAACTTGAAATCAATTATAAGAGGAAAACTGGAAACTTCCCTTATGTGTGGAGATTAAACAACATGTTCCTGAACTACCATTAGTGAAAGGGACAGACATCAAAGGAACTACCAAATCAAAAGGGACAACAAGGGCACCTGGCTGGCTCAGTTGGTAGAGCATGTCAGTCTTGATCTCAGGGTTGTGAGTTTGAGCCCCACATCGGGTATAGAGATTACTTAAATAAATAAATATTTTTTAAAAAGGCACATCAAAGAATATCTCCAGACAAATGAAAATGGAAAGACACATACCCAAACTTATAGGATGCAAGAAAAGAAGTTCCAAAAAGTAACTTTATAGTGATAAATGCCTACATTAAGAAAAAAGAAAGATCTTAAACAACCTAGCTTTACATCTAAAGGAATGAGAAAAAGAAGAACAAACACAAAGTTTGTAAGCACGAAGTTAGTTGAAAGAAGAAAATAATAAACTCCAGAGCCAAAATTCATGAAATAGAGACCAAAAAGAATAGAAAAGATCAAGGAAACAGCTGGCTTTTAAAAAGATAGAAAATATTGGCAAACTTTTAGCTAGACTAAAAAAAAAAGAGACCCATATCAATGAAGTCAGGGATGAAAGAAGAGAGATTATAACTGATAAACTCTAGGGGCTCCTGGGTGGCTTAGTTGGTTAAGTGTTTGACTCTTGAGTTCAGCTCAGGTCATGATTTAAAGATTCATGAGTTTGAGCCCTCATTGGGCTCTGCACTGGCAGCACAAATCCTGCTTGGGATTCTCTACCTCTCTCTTTCTCTCTCTCTCTCTGCCCCTCCCCTGCTCTCTCTCTCTCTCAAAATAAATAAACATTTTTTTATTAAAAAAAAAATGCTAAGAATCTTAAGAAACTACTATGGACAATTATATAGCAACACACTAGATAAGTTAGAAGAAATGGATATATTTCTAGAAACATGCAACCTACCAAGATCGAATCACAGAAAAATAGAAAATCTGAACAGACCTATTACTAGTAAGGAACAAGGAAAAGTCCAGGACCAGATGGCTTCCCTGGTGAATTCTACCAAACATTTAAAGAAGAATTCATATGAATTGTTTTCAAACTCTTCCCCCAAAATAGAAGAAGGACACACTTCCAAACTCATTTTAAGAAGCCAGCATTTCCGTGGTACCAAGGCCAGGTAAGGATGCTATAGGAAAAGAAAATTACAGTCCAATATCCCTGATGACCATAGATGCAAAAATACTAAGCAAAATACTAGCAATCCAATTTCAACAGTATGTTAAAGGGTTAATACACCACGATCAAGTGGGACTTATTCCTGGGATGCAAGGATGGTTCAAATAAACAAATCAATCAGTGTGATACATCACATTAACAAAATGAGTGCTAAGAATCATACGATCATGTAAGTAGATGCAGAAAAAAAAAAGCATTTGACAAATTCAACATCTTTTCATGATTAAAAAGTCTCTAAAAATTAGGCCTAGAAGGAACGTACCTCAACATAAAAAAGGCCAGTTATGACAAGCCCATAGACAACATCATAATTGATGGTGAAAAGCTGAAAGCTCTTCCTCTAAGATTAGGAAAATGACAAGAATGCCCACTCTCACCATTTTTATTCAATATAGTACTGGAAGTCCTACTCAGAGCAATTTGTCAAGAAAAAGAAATAAAGTCATCCAAATAGGAAAGGAAGTAAAATTGTCTCTGGGGATGACATGATCTTATATACAGAAAACCCTAAAGATTCCACCAAAAAACCATTAGAAGTAATAATGGTAATAATGAAGTAATAAAGAATTTCAGTAAAGTTGCAGGATACAAAGTCAGTATAGAAAAATCAGTTGCATTTCTATATACTAACAATGAGCTATTGAAAAGAGAAATTAAAATAATCCCATTTAAAATCACATCAAAAAGAATAAAATATTTAGGAATAAATTTAACCAAGAACATGAAAGATCTATATACTGAAAACCATAAAATACTGATGAAAGAAATTGAAGAAGGCACAAATAAATAGAAAGACATTCCATGCTGATGGGTTGAAAGAATTAAAATTGTAAAAATGTACATACTGTCCAGAACAGTCAACAGATTCAACTTAGTCTCTATCAAAGTTCCAATGGCTTTTTTCACAGAAATAGAAAAACAATTCTAAAAATTGTTTGGAACCACAAAAGACCCTGAGTTGCCATAGCAATCCTGAGAAGGAAGAATGGTGTTGGAGGCATCACACTTCCTGATCTCAAACTGGATTACAGTGTTCTAGTAATCAAAACAATATGGTGTTAGCATGAGAACAGAAACATAGATCAATGCAACAGAATAGAAATCCCAGAAATAAACTCATGCATATACGGTCAATTAATCTTTGACAAGGAGCCAAGAATATACATAGGAAAAGGATATTTTTTTTAATGGTGCTGGGAAAATTTAACAGCTACATGGAAAAGAATGAAACTGGACCCATATCTTACACCACACACAAAAATTAACTCCAAATGGATTAAAGACTTGAACATAAGACTTGAAACCATAAAACTTCTAGAAGAAAACATAGGGAAAACTTGACATTGGTCTTGCCAGTGATTTTTGGATTTAACGCCAAAAGCAAAAGCAACTAATGCAAAAATAAACAAGTGAGACTGCATCAAACTAAAAATCCTCTTCATATTAAAGGAAACCATCAACACGATGAATAGGCAATTATGGAATGGGAGAAAACATGTACAAACCACATGTCCAGTGAGGATATATCCAAAATATGCAAATGAACTCATATAACTCAATAGCAAAAACAAAGCAACCCAGTTGAAAAGTGAGCAAAGGATATGTATAGGCATTTTCCAAAGAAGACATCCAAATGGCCACCGGGTATATAAAATTGTACTCAGCATCACTAAATCATCAGACAAATGCAAATCAAAACCACAATGTGATATCAACTCACACTTGTTAGGCTATTATCAAAAATACCAGATAACAAATACTGGCAAGGATATGGAAAAAAGGGAACCCTTGTGCACTGTTGGTGGGAATGTAAACTACCACAGCCACTGTGGAAAATAATACAGAGATTCCTCAAGAAATTAAACTACCATATCATCCAGTAATCCACTTCTGGGTATGTATCCGAAGGAAGTGAAATCATTGTCTCCGAGACTTACCTTTACTGTCATGTTCACTGCAGCATTATCTAAAGAATTACTATATTCTGAGCCAAATGGTTAGCATATGTTTTCTTTACTATATTGTTTGCTTCTTGTCTTTATATTAAACGTAGACCCCACACTGCCCTTTAGACTTTGAGTAAGCCAACAGTCTTGAGACCCATAGCTCAGTGATGATCGAGAAGGCCTTAGTGTTCCCCCTCAGCTTGACTAAATTTTAGACCATTTTCTTCTGGATTATAGGCCCCTGTCCTCCCTCTTCTTAAAGCATTTACCTAAGAACACTTAAAATTGTAAGTTCTTTCTCTGCATCTTTGAGATATAAATCTCCTCCCAGCCTCTTGCCAGTGTTGCAACCAGGAATGTCTTTCTCAAGGACCTGGGAGCCATCCCTTTAAAATGTAGTCATTAAGAAGGATTGTGCCCTTATCCCCTTGTCTCTGATGAAGGGGCGGAGCCTACACACCAGTTAACAAACGGACAACCTACTCATGCTGACCAGCCTTCTCTCTTAACCTCCTCCAGTTATTTCACTAGCTCACCCTCAGGACTTAAAAACTTGCCCACGTTTTGTTTCAGTGGAGTTGAATTCAAGCCCTACCCAACTGCTGCAGTCTCTCTCCCTTATTCAGTAGCCTTCTTTGTCTGTTTGACTTGATCAGTACAACTTCCCTTTGACAGTGATTGAGAGTGAAAACTCTGGGGTCAGACTCTGACTCCATTTTACTACACAAATCACATAATCTCACCAGGCTTCAGTTTTTATTTGAAAAAAAAAAATGGAGATAATGGTACCTACCTACAGGATTTCTGTGAGGATGGCATGGGTCAGTGAATATAAAGCTCTTAGCATGCTGCCTGGTGCATATTAGGCACAATGAATTTTAGGTCTGATGTTTTGTGTTTTTTTTTGACTAATGACTATATGAAAAGCCTCTTGATATGTCTTTTATATATATATATATATAGTATATATATATATACTATATATATAGTATATATATATATAGTATAGTGTGTATATATATATATAATATATATAATATATATATTATATATATACACACATAGTAAATTACTCTAGTGTATTTAAAAGGTTTCCTTTAGCTGAATTACCAGTATGTATATTTTCAGGGTATCTACTTTGCAAAGTGAAGTCTGTTTAGTTCTTGAACTAAAATGAGTGCATCATAAATAGTGAAAGCAGTTATATATCTAATCCTGGAGTCTAGTTATTTAGGGCAGAGGGATAGGGTTACTTCTGAGGCCATGTTGAGAAATGGTGTCTGTGGGCGAGAGAGACAAAACTGAAATATCATGTTTTCAGACACTCTAGCAAGCTATATTCTCCAACAAATGAAGAAAACTGTGTGCTGCTTATATTTTTAAGGTCAAATTATCTCCTTCTTAGGCTATCATAAAACCAAAAACTTAGACTAAAATTTAATGCTAAATTTTCTTTTAATGGGTATTATATTTTAAAAATGCAAGTTGTATTGCAGTACTCTGTTGTCTTAAAGCTCTATCATGAAATGTTGCCTCAGTCCCTAAATTTTAAAGAAATACATGTGAAACAGTACATTTAAAACTTTTAAACTGCTTTTGGGCACCTAGGTGGCTCAGTTGGTTGAGTGTTGGACTCCTGATTTTGGCTCAGGTCATGATTTCATGGTTCGTGGGTTCAAGCCCCACGTCAGGCTGTGTACAGACAGCATGGAGCCTGGTTGGGATTCTCTCTCTTCCTCCCTCTCTGCCCTTCCCAGGTCACACACACACACTTTCTCTCTCAAAACAACATAAAAACTTAAAAAAATTTGTTTAAACTACCTTCTTTTTGTGGGGGGAGCATGGTGACATAGTTGGGAACTCCTATATTCTGACTACATATCAGGATAAATGTCTAGTCATTTCAGTTTCCTATTCAGTGCATGTTATATCTGGAAAACTACTTCTCCCCCTTCTTTCTCTCTCCAAAAGTAATCTGAGAAAAATTCGCTTGAATTGCCATCTGACTTTTAACAATCTATATTCTGTTTGGAGAACTTGCTTGCAATTCTGACTGACTTACAAAGATAACAGTGATGATATGGATCGGTCTGAAAGGCCAAAAGTACTGCATTGATGTTCCCTTCTTAAATACAGACAACATGGTGGGTTTTTTGTTTTTTTGTTTTTTTTTCTTTAAGAGTCATTACCTCTTATGGTCTGTTCACTATTTCCATACTTCCTGGTAATGGAGATTCCGATAACATTAGGTTTATATTTTTAGATTGTTAGCTCTCCTCTCATCTCCCTGCTTGAACCACTTTTATGATTCAGGGAGGGGTTGTAAGAAAAGGCAGATCCCATAAGCTGTATGAATACAGATTTAAAAAAATTGTAGTTTATGATATCTAGATGCTCACCTGGAGGGAAGGGAATTTAGGAGTAAAATAAAAAGGACTAAAATTTAAGTCAACTCAGAAACAAGATATGTCTATGATGAAGTAAGGATTTAAGCTGGAAAGTTAGTTGTTATGGCCCCCAGTTGTATATATTTTATCCTCAGGCACCATTTGGTTTAATAAAATGTAGATCTGAGGCTGTTCTTAACCTATCAGTTTCTTAAGACTTAATTATAAAGGTTATATTTTCAGAGGACAAAAGCATTATTCATTTCTCTGTTCATGTCTTCCAGGTTTATCTTGCAGATTATGGACTTTGCTACAGATATTGTCCCAATGGGAACCACAAACAGTATCAAGAAAATCCTAGAAAAGGCCATAATGGGACAATAGAGTTTACCAGCGTGGATGCCCACAAGGGAGTAGGTAGGTTTCTTTTTTTCTCTTTTTCTTAATTTTATTTCAGGAGAATGATTAAAGAGTAATAAGGCCCATAAAATGACCTTTGCATAGTCAGTTTGAAGAGTGAGAACACTGACAAGATTTTTATCAAAAGTAGTGAATTCTGTATGCCAGGGAGTATTTCTTCTAACAAGGGGAGGAGGTAGAGATCGTGACAAGTGAGAAGGGCACAACAGAGTGTCAAGTAAGCAAAACTTGATGGATTTGGGGCAGGAAATTACTAGTTTGTATGGGTTAAACTTGTAGGTCGGCAACTGAATGTGTATGCTGTCGTTAATAATCACAGATTTGGTAAAGGTGCACATGGGAAGAATTATTCTTGTTTTTCTCCATGCCCTTATCAGAGCTTTAGAAGATATCATCTTTCCACAATAAGGAAATCTTTTCTGAAACTATAAAGTGTTAACTTGTGGAAATCTCTCCTAGTCGCCTTTCATATATCTTACTTATTTAAACTCACTTTGATGGTATTGGAAACACATTTGCAGGTAAATTACATACATAGTCCTTTTATTGGATATTGATTGTACTGCCTTGCATTCCAAGGCAGACTTAATTCAACAATTCCCTAATTAGTTAAAGTCATAACCTATGTCTTGTATTCATTTACCATTAATTAAACCTTAGCTGTTTATTACACTGCAGTCCAAATCCAATAGCCGACCCAGAGAGCCATGGAAAAGGAAGTAGGAGGTCAATATTGAAAATATATGGTGCAGAGTCCCACCGATGGTTGCTTTGTTCACAATCAATATGGTCAATGCAACTGTACTTTCTTAGTTGCTCTGTCAGCAAGACAAAAAGTCAATTCTAATGTTATGCTAGTAAAAAAAATGGTGAATATTGAAAAAGTTTGGCTTTCAAAATTATATTCTTTGTAAACCTTATTTATAAAAGTATTTTAAAATATGCTAAACCATACAAATAATTTACAAGCAGCTTTGAAAGGACCACATTTCACTCAGAGGCGATTAGACATTTGCACTTGTTAATGGATGTTGAACTGTTACCCTAAACTGATACTTTCTGATGAGTTTTAGTTGGTGCAAACAACTGTATATTATTGCCTTTTCTATTAAAAGGACCATTGGCCATGTAATGTAGAAGGTCTTGATCATTTTCCAGAGCAGTTAAAACCCACACTAGTGTGAGGTAGGCCAATGAAAAAAGTGAAACAAGTGTGTCAGTTGTATACCTTCTTTCCGAGAAGCATCATAGGTTAAATTTTCTGAAATGGAAATTAGCGTTTTTATATTCCTGATCAGAGTAACAGAAATCACTACATTTTTTCCCCAATAATAGGATAGTTAGAAAAGTAGTGATCACTCGGAAACAGTAATATTGTATAATTTTTCACCATTTACATTGTTAATGAATCAATGAGCATTTAAAGACGTGAATGGGACATGGCTTTAATTAAATTAAGAAATGTAAGAGTCAAATGCTTATTGATATATATTTTTTTCAATTTAAAGTTCTTGCACTCTGAATGAATTTTGTTCCTTATTTTTGCTAGATGTATTGGTATGAAAGAATTTGCAGAAACCTGGAGGTACTTTTTTCATAGTGGTGTAACTGGAAATTCATCACACAGATTCTTAAGCATTGGTCTAGTGATCTTAATGATATTAACTTATGGTTGGGCCACTTACTTCTAAAACTGACTGCTCTAATACTGATCCTGCCTGATTTCGGCTATCAAAATCACTAAGAAACCATAGTGATTGCAGAAGGGGAAGTAGAGTTGTTACATGTTGGTTTAGTTAGTGTGTGGACTGTGGTAATTCTGAACGTCCTCAACAGTCATCCCCTAGTTTAGGGCAGTGTTTTCATTGTGCCGTCTTCATGAATGACTCAAATAATTTTTTTTTTATTCTGTAGTCCATTTAAGTTTTTCGTCCCTAAATAATAAAACGTGTTGATGAATTGGGCAGATTTCCGCATGCTATGTCTCTGGGGAGAAGACTGAACTGAGAAGGATGGTAGAAAGATGGTATTACCTTCCTAGGAGGGTAGTCAGGGAAGTGCCTATACGACATGTTTTTGGTATTTGCTAAGAAGTTAGATGCTAGGGTGAATAATTCATTTTTATCATGGGTTTCACCAGATTCATACAAAAAATAGATTCCCTTCATGCATTTAAAATAGAATTTACACTAAACTTCTAGGAATATCTATATCTGCACAGGTAGACATATAGATACAGTTAACCCTTAAACAACATGAGGATTAGGGGTGCCAATGCCCCATGCGGTCAAAAATCCACGCATAAATTTTGACCCCCATAACTTAACCACTAATAGCCTACTGAATAACCAGAAGCCTTACCGGATAATATAGTTGATTAATATGTTTTTTATGTTATATGTATTGCATACTGCATTCTTACAATAAAGTAAGCTAGAGAAAGAAAACGTTACTAAGAAAATTGTAAGGAAGAGAAAATGCATTTACAGTGCTATACTGTAAAAAAGTCTGCATTTAAGTAGACCCATACAATTCAAATCTGTGTTGTCCACTATATACACATATATACATACATATATGCACGTGTACCCACATATATACATAGATACATATAAGTATGCATTTTTGCTGAAGTTTTAGTGTGCAGTTTTAGCCTGGCATAAGAAGCGAAGGGTTTGATATCCTCAAATGTTTGAAAGCTATTCATTCCTAACGTTTTGCATTTAATTTTCCAAAATAAAACATTTTACTTTAGGATTTTATTAGGAATGAGATAATCATTTAGTCATACGTAGAAACCAGAATAAACAGGGCCATAAATCCTGTAGGTAAATGCGAAAGGTCAGATTCATAAATATTCATGTGTTTACTTTTCAGTACAGTCACTATGTAGTTTAATCTCAGAAAAAAATCTTTTCTCTACCAGTCCAGCCGTGAGATCAAATAAATACTGAGAAAGATAATGCAAAGGAAAACATAAAGAGCAAAACAAGTTATCTCTAGGAAGTAGAACCTCTGGTTGCAAAGCATTTGCTGTATGTCAGGTGTATCTGTGTCTGGTCAGGCCCAGGGAAATATACACGCTTCCGTGTAAAACTGGCTTCTGAATTAGCCGCTTAACAGAGTCTGTTAACGTGATCAGACTATCTGGTCTTACCTACTTTTTCTAGTGGATACTTGGAAACCAGAGCTAACTCTCATTTTTCTGTGGATTAGTTGGGTTTTTCTAATGCAAGCGCTTGTATAAGGTGCCAATCAGCAGTTTCACCTAAGCATTTTCTAGTTCAACTTTATGTAAAAAGAAAGGCAGCTTGTATTATTACAAACCAAAAGCTATGAATAGAGGATACAGGGATGGATGGATAGATGGATGAGCATTTCCAGGACTGTCCTACATCTCTGTATATCTGTATGCTTTTTAAAAATTGGAGTTACTCTTCTAAACTCGGTTCTCTTCTATGGCCTAAAGGTATTTTCTGGGTGGCTGAAATGCTTCATTTAGTGTAAAATTAGAATAATATACATTGGGTTTATCTGTCTCTTCTATTATTAATTTTTTATTCTTCATAAACACTAACATGTATAAACATTGACATATTTTGGGCTTGTTGCCTGATAATTAAAGAGAATTATATCTGTGTCAAATATAGTGTTTTAAAATTTCTTACATTCTTAGTAATGTTAAAAAGCAATATTTGGATCAATGTGTGGTATGGATTTTTGTAGATTTTTCTACTCACTGAGGCATGCAGTCAATACCTAATTTCTCCAGAGATATACTGCATTTAACATATTGAGTTTTTTTAAATACTTCAGACCTCTACATTGAGTGTATAATACCTGTTTTAATTTGACATCATTGGTGACCATAAAATATGATATCTAAATTGCATTTTAAATGTCCATTTGTTTGTGTAATATATTCAGTATCAAGGAAAGAGACATAGACTTTTTTTATTTTTGCCAGTTGCTACGGTGTATGAAATCCAAGTCTTGTGTTATTTCTTGCACAGTTTCCTTTCACCCTAATCTAGCACTCCAGCTTACAAAATGTATGTGAAATAAACTGCGAGTGTATTTTCATGTTACCAAACTTGAGGAAATGATACAGTTTATACAATATTTATCTCCTTAAACAATGATTCGATTATTATCATAATTTTTCAATTATGATATTAAGGTAAACTATCAAGCTTGGATCCTGTTAGTAGTCAGAAAAACATACCATTGATTTCGATTTTTAGGTAACTGTGACTGCTATAAATAGTATTTGGTTGATATATAAATAAAAAATAAGACACTATTCCTTCTACATGGCATACCCCAATTTTAACATTTAGGCATGACTTTTAAAGTCTTAACGTAGGTCTTAATCTATTTTTTTGGGTTAATAGTACACATTGGCCAAATGTAAGATACCTTTGAGGAATTTAAGAAACAAAACAAACAAGTAAAGAAGAGGGGGGAAGAAACAGAAAGGGAGGCAAACCAAGAAAACAACTCTTAACTACAGAGAACATACTGATGAATGTTACCAGAGGGGAGGTGGGTGGCGGGATGAGTAAAATAAAAATAAAAATAAAAATAAAAAAGCTTTGCTCTGTTGAATAACGTTTCCTATGCCTCACAGAGTAGTGTTTCATGGACAACTTTTTAAAAAAAATTTTTTTTGATGTTTTTATTTTTTGGAGGGAGAGAGAGAGACTGAGTGCGAGTGGGGGAGGGGCAGAGAGAGAGGAAGACACAGAATCCCAATCAGCTCCAGGCTCTGAGCTGACAGCAGAGAACCAGATACAAGGTGCTGGAACTCAGGAACCACAAGGTCACGACCGGAGCCGAAGTCAGGCGCTAACCAACTGAGCCGCCCATACGCCCCTTCATTAAAAACTTTTTTAAAGTTAATGAAAAATAAGAGAGACCGGAGTTGAATATTTTATTTGAAATGTGACACATTGCATTCTGCTTTCCTAATACCCTTTTTTGAAATTAAAATAAATTAAAATAAATTGTGGCCACCATAAAATTTTTTAGCTCTTTATGCATCTAAATTGACAAAATGTAATAACATAGACAACTAGCTGGGGGAAAAAAAGAAAGCTCTAAATTTGTTCTGCAGATAGGCACCATTTGATACATCAGGTGAACATCTCATTCAGATGTTTTCTCCTTTCTTATGTCATCTCTGAGCATAGAAACTAGTGTTTTGGGCGTTTAAACCCTGTCTGCTTAAGGCAGAAGTTTTCAAGTTCACTTTATTATTTCCTACCTAATCTTATTTTTCTTCATACTTCATACTTCATGTTACTCTGTATAAAAAATAAAACTAAACAGAAAATACTTTCATCAAATAATCGATATATTTTGGGATGAACACTTAAACTTTCTTTTGCCCTCGGTTCCTGTTTCATCCTGTTTGGTGAGTTGACCCTAGATAATTTTACTCCAGTTTGTCTTTAGAATAAGGACCAGTTCTCTAAGTGAACTTCTCTCATTCTCATACCAGCTCGGAGGACCAGGACCATCGAAACACTTTTAGAAAGTAATATTTTAACTAGAGACCCTTCTTCATCAGAATGAAGTAGTTTGAAAGGAATTGTTTCACGAAGGGATAGTTGCATGGAAACTTTTTTTAGTGTGGCAGCTTAGACCTCAGAACCTGCTGTTTGTTTATTCCTTGACAAACAGCTGTCTTTGTCTCAATATGTCCTTTGGTATTTTAAGTTAAAATGCCTGCTTCAAATAATCCCCCAACTATAGAAGTAGTTAAGGTAATGTGGTCTGAATGGTGTTAAATGAAAGATGTAATGTAATTGTTAGATTGAGTGTGGGTTTTGGGTTCGGGAAGATTTGGATTTCAATGCAGAGCTCTCTCAATTTTTGCTTTGTGATACAAGAAAAGTTATTTAACCTCTCTGAGCATCTATTTTCTTTAAAAAAAAAAAGTTTATTTATTGCGTGAGACAGAGGGGTGAAGCATGGGAGCGCAGGAGCATGAGACAGAGAGAGAGAGAGAGAGAGAGAGAGAGAGAGAGAGAGAGAATCCCAGGCAGGTTCCGTAGTGTTCACGCAGACCCCGAGACGGGGCTTGATCTCAAGAACGTCGAGATTCTTGGTTTTCTGCTGAGGTCATGATCTCGAGGTTCTTGAGATCAAGCCCCGTCTCAGGCTCTGCCTGGATACCACGGAGCCTGCTTGGGATTCTCTGTCTCTCTCTGTCTCTACCCCTCCCAGGCTGGCACATTAGCAGATCCATAATCATATTAACTATTTTTATTTTCATTATGCATTCTAGTGTCCACTCTTTCTGGAATCTGCTTTTTCATGAAATGGCATTCAAGCCACACCTGTGCTTTTTTTAAATTGCTGTTACTCTTGGCAGTACTTCATAATTTAGAAATGTTAAACAATTGAGAATACAACAGGCTTTCAATAAAGAGTCATTTGCATTGCTCCATAGTAATAAGCTAAATAAAAACTAGATGCTAAATTTTATTTTAAAACTAACAAGAGAGGGGCCCCTGGGTGGCTCAGTCAGTTGGGCAGCCTTGATTTGATCAAGTGACTCTTGATTTTGGCTCAGGTCGTGCTCTCACTGTTGGTCATGAGTTCAAGGTCCACATGGGGCTTTTGCACTCACAGTGTGGCCCCTGCTTCAGACCCTCTGTCTCCCTCTTTCTGCCTCTACCTCACTCACACCCTCTCTCCCTCTCTCTCCCTCCCTCTCTCTCTTTCAAAAACAAATAAATGTTTTAAAAAATTATAAAATAAAACTAAGAGAGTGTAGAAGAAAAATATTAATAACTGAATCTTGCCACATTTCTGAGCAGTAGCTCAGAATAAGTAAAAGTTTGATTTTTTAGGAAATCTACATGAAAATATACTGTTAATGATTACATTAATTATCAAATTCAACTGAAGAACTTTATTATAATAAATTATACAGAGATACAAATTCTACAGAAACAAAATAGTTCATAATATATTTTAACTTTCAAATTATAAAAATATTTTTATAGTTAGATATTAATATTTATTTTCAGATATAATAAATTCTTATTTTTTTATTTTATGCATTTTAATTTTTTCCAGATAAACAGGAAATAGACTATCCAACTATCCAATTATATTGTATGGTACATATACAAAACTCCATTTCCTGGGATTGGATTGGATTATTAATATTATTATTATCTAGAATTATTATACTTTTGTAATATCATCTCTATTTTGATGATGCATTTTAATGTCAATTAAAGCTATATGATCATTCTGTTAATTATACCCACACATATGCTAATATTGTCATCTAGAATATTTATTTTTAATTAATTTAACATGCTTTTTCTGTATAGTAGGTGGCAGAAGACCTAATCATTAGGTCTTAGAGGTGAACTTCATTAAAACACATAGAACTTTGTAATTTGTTTCTCTGGGAGGGAATATCAGAGAGAGTTATCTTTTTAATGGTGCGAAAGAGTGACTATAGGATTTTTTTTTAATATTACATGTATTTTAGTGGAAATAGTAGTAAAACATTTACCTAACTAAAATTATCAATGCATATGTGCAATAAAACAAAATAAAGGTTGAAAA
Source organism: Panthera tigris (assembly GCF_018350195.1). NCBI lineage: Eukaryota > Metazoa > Chordata > Mammalia > Carnivora > Felidae > Panthera > Panthera tigris. The sequence goes on from NC_056662.1 coordinate 75,901,433, forward strand.
ATTTGATCATGTATTTTAATTATAATAGTGAAGTAAAAGTTAACTCTCACAGGGCTATTTCAATGGAAGACCAGTTTATGAAAAATTGACTTCAGAAATCTAAATGATTTGTCATTACTTACAACTTCATATCAATTCACCCCTCAGTTGAAGGGTGGGAAAGTGATGGGAAGGTTCATTCCATTTTAATTCTAATCATTTTTCCTCCAGGGGCCTCTTGTGTGTAGCCTATGTTGTCCAAACAGGTGCCAGAATATATATTTTCTTTGAAAATTATTTTTTGAAAATTAGAGGATGTGAATTTAAAGTGGTGGTAATTGGGAATTGCCATAATGGAAAAGGGACTTGTGAACACATCTGTATAAATGGAGCCATTCCATTATTAGTGGGAGATTTATTAGTGAAGAAATCAGTACCAACCAGCGTGGTAGAGATTGTGTTTTTCTTTGAATAGGAGAGCCAAGTCTTGCATTAGGACATTGTTGAAGCTTGTGAAGAAAGTAAACAGTACCCATGGGACTGTAGCATTCTGCTCAATTGGAGGGCCTTTAATAATCCAGTACTCTAATAGCAGTTAAGATTGAGTATGTGTAAGAGTTAATCTTGTCTTCTGCTTTTATTATAACCTGTGTATGGTAACCAAAAGTAGTTATGATGTGCTAGCAGCATTCTTCTTAGTAGGTGACTTTTTAAATTAAAAACTAAGTTTCCTGAGTGACTTTTCAGAGTTTATTTAATGAAAGATAATAAAATAGGATACCTGTTTACAGCAGGTTTAACAGCCACATACTGCACTTAGGAGATTTTATTTCCCTACACAGATGAACGTTCAAGTAATGGCAGAAATGTAAATACCAGCCCATTGTTTTATGACAATTTGAAATGGTTATAAAAAAAAATGAGATCATTTTGTGGGATCTCATTAATGTGTTAATCATTATTTCAGTAGTATTTGTTATATATTTTTTTACTTATATTAGATTTCATTGTCCATCTTTTGAAATAGGTATTTTAAAAAATATATAAAATTATGATAAAATCAGTCTACAGAATTTAATAGTTTGATATAAATGATACTTACAGTGGCCTGAAATGTTCTTCTGTATTTTTTGATGAAAAGCCATCTTATTGTAAATTCTGAAAGCCTCTGTTTGACTTCAAAAATCTGTATCCAACCACCTCTGCCTCTACCCCATGCACACCATTGCCTCACCTTTATATTTCTGTTCAGGATATTTGGCCAGAATTTTAGCTTGGCACTGCTTATATATCTAAAAATATTTGTAAAATTTTAGAACCAGATACCTAAAAGCAGGAGGCATTTTTTACCCTGTACTTTCATTTAATTGAAAAATCTTACGACAGACCTGTTTTTTAATACTGCACACTAGATGGCAGTTTTGTCATATTCTTCCAACATCAAATGCTCCCAGTGTGAGTGGAACAGGAAAGGCCATCAGTGTTTAGTCTGCACTCAAAGGGTCTCTGCATGACCAACGCAGACCCCATGGACTTCCTGGAACATATGTTAGCAATTTAGCTGCAGACATTTATTTCTTTGTTTTACTGCTTGGCTCTTTGAGAAAGTGTTGGTGCCAGGTTATGGGTTGTCTGGATCATGTCAGAGGCCATGGAGATCAAGTTCATGTGACAGGCCAGACTAAGGAAGGATGAAGTTGGAGGAGGTGAGGAAACTGACCCTTACTTTCAACAGCAACAAGTCACTGCCTGTCTGTGGACTGGGGCCAAAAGCCTGGGCGTTTAAGTTTTAGTCCAGCTGAATAAACAAAACACATTTGCCCATTTGGCTTTTTCGTATTTCATCAGTGGTAGTTCATTCGACAATTTCTCTCTGTCTCAAAACTTGCTTGTCCCTCATGTTTCTTTCTCAATGCTTCCTCCTCTAGCCCTGTCCAGACGAAGTGACCTCGAAACCCTCGGCTACTGCCTGCTGCGGTGGTTATGTGGGAGACTGCCCTGGGAGCGGAGCCTGCGGGACCCTGTGGCTGTTCAGACTGCTAAAACAAAGTACACATTTTCAAGTATTCCATCACGTACAGCGGCAGGTCTGAAGGGATACATTAAAGGGAGTAAATATCCCAGAGAAGATTGCCATTCTCGTAGTCTGAGAACCAAGGCAAATTTCTGAAATTTGAAAACTATTTTTTGAAAAACCAAACACCCTACAGACATAAAATCAATTAAGAAGACACCTATGAAATCGCATGTATGTGAGTTGTCATGCAAAACATAAAGTGAAGTGTTTGTTCTTTTACATGTTTTCCAAAGCTTAGATTCTAGGTGGTAGTCTTTTCAAGGAAGAGTATTTTCAAATTAGCATTGTACATGTATAAGGAGGCAGTCTGAGTTCGGTGGGGTTGATATTAACTGGGCGAAGCAACAACGAGAAATGGGACAAATTGGGCTTGTATTTTTCAAGTGAGCAATATACCTCTTTCTTAATTCTGTATCTTGGAGGGAAGTTTTGTTTCTTAAGGAAGAAACAAACAAAACTTTTATATAAGGTATTTATATAAGAGATAATCTTGCAACCACATAAACACTTTTAATATTCCTCATTCAATTCTTCTCATCTAGAATCTGTTAGCAGAGAACCAGGTCAGATTGAGAACAGAGCATGTTACTATTTTACTAATTTCTCACTGATAAGGCTTAACAGAAAGCAATTGCATGCAGCACAGAATAGCCAGTTTTTCATTATATACTAGGATCTGCTCAACAGTAGTTATCCACACGTGTAATATTGTGATTGGAAAAGGCAGCTATGTTTTAAGTAGGGTGAGTCCCAACGGAAGTTTACAGAAGGGGTAAATCAGTCTGATTTGAAATCAGTCTTCAAATTCAGCGTGGTGTCAGTGCCTGATAGGATATAGCCTGCAGATGCAAAGTAATGCAGGTTACATTTGTAAGTACGGATATATTATATGAAATATTTCTCTGCCTGGAATCTTGACCATCCTAGTCCCTTACCCCAAACGAACACATTCATATAAGTCAATATTAGAACTATCTAATCAGTTTTTTACTGCAGTGATTAAAGTGTCCATATTAACCAACACTTTTCAATGTATGGGTCAAGTCAAAGCACAGTAATGGGCATGTATAAGCAATCTGGATATCCAGTTTTTAACCTCAGTTTACCTGATTTGAATAATGTACTATATTTAAAAGGCTCACATTTTAATTTTAGTGATTATGTGTATTTTTTCTTTTAAGAAAACTTATGAATATGATTTGTTGTAATCTTTTAAGAATATACATATGTAGTTGAATTCATTGTGGATATCTAAAGAATATGCCTATGTGTGTATATTCAAATACAAAAATAGTGTATCATGTAAAATAATAAAATATAATGTTAATAAACATAACCTCTATTTCCATTTTGGGGATCCTTATGTATATTAATATCTTCATTTTTATTTAATTACTAATATAAATCTACAAGCCAGTGAAGCTGATACATAATGAAGTTTATAATTAAGATAAGCTACAGACATTTTTAAACTTCTGATATTATATAATCATAATTCATTCAACTGCTAAGAAGGCATACTCTGAATTTCCTTGTAAGGGCATGCTTGCATATACAGTCATAATACTTTATCTCCCTATGCCTTTTATCTACCTGACATAGGGTAATATTAGATCAGTGAATTTATTGTTGCAATTCTGCCTGGGCCTGAGTTTGTCAATCAGACGTTCATGTCAGTAATTTTAGTTGCATGTTTATATTACTGGTGGATGAAGCAACTTAAAAGAATTGTACTTGTTCAGTCTAAAACACTGGGAAGAGTTAGAAAAATGACTTTTCTTGTTGGTTTTGTTTGGTTATTTAATGTTAACCTCTCGAATCATAGGATAGCATATATTGCTCCCACTGGGGAACGGTATACATAAATAATTAAATAATTTGCCCCTCCCCAGTGGTAAGTACCTGAGGAAAAATCTCCTGAAAATCCAGATTGAATTTTCCTATGTATTTTTTCTTGTTTTTAAGAAAAAATCATGATGGATATCCCTACTTTTGTATTACAAACTTCGAATGCAAGCATTTATAGTATAAATCTACATTTAGTTCCTAGGTGATTGATATAAAATTGGTCAGTGAGAATGGAGGGATCCCCTCCACCTCCACTTACCCTCTTATCCATAACAGGTGGGTGAAAAAAATATTGAAAGTCACAACATGGGTGACCCACTAACACAGAATTTGAATTTTGTTTTCTAATCAAAACAACAAATCGCAGGATTGCAAACAAATTCATTGTGTATTACTCTACTTCATTTTAGTCTGTTGGATGAGCTTCCTGAGTCAGTGCTTCAATGGGCTCCTTCCGGAAGCAGTTGCTGTAAGTCAAATGATAACTTCTACCTTCTCCTATGTGATTTACACGTCACCACATTTGTCACTCTTGTTTTACAGCTTTTGCTTAACCCACACTCTCCCACTGCCACATGGGTCGGAGAAAACCCTACACAGGGTTACAGATAAGTTGCTACGGAAGAGAATGTTTACGTCTTCTTTGACATTAGAACACAAGAATGCTACAAGAAAATATTTAGGCAGTGTTCTAGGCTTTGTTGACTGATTTTTTTTTTTTTTTTTTTGGCAGGGGAGGGGGTATCATATACAGGTTTAATAGTCAACTGTATCTAGTATTTTTAGAGTTGACGTTCTGTTTTTGTTCCTCTTTATATTGTTCAAAGAAGATAAAGTTGATCTAAGGAAAGAGCACCTTCAATCATTAATTTAAAAAAACAAATCATTGGGGTGCCTAGGTGGCACAGTTGGTTAAGCATCTGATTGGATCTCGGCTCAGGTCATGATCTTGCTGAGTTCGAGCTCCACACGGGGCTCTGTGCTGATGGTGCAGAGCCTGCTTGGGATTCTGCCTCTCCTTCTCTCTGCCCCTCCTCCTCTTGTACTCTCTCGCTTTCTCTCTCTCAAAATAAATAAACTTAAAAAAATAAAATAAAAATAAAATAAAATAACCAAATCATTGAACACTTGCATCGCTGAACCCTTCAGGGTTTGCGCTCTGAACAGCCTGCAAAAAAAAATTTTGGATTAGCAAAGGCATATAACCTTGGGATTTGAAGGTACATTTCATTAAATGGTTTTCTCTTTTGAGTTAGTATGGATTGTTTTGGAATTCTTTAAATTGACAGTATTATCAGTAAAAATAGTCAATTCAGAATTACCCAAGTGCCTGTCGTTTGCATATGCATGCATGGCACCAATTTAGCAAATGAGTTCGATTGTCTTAGAGAAAAGAGTCCCTTCTATTGTCAGCCTCACTTTTTCTCAGAGACAGATAAGCAGAAAGAACCTTGTTCTCTCTCTATATTGGGTAATCTCAACGTTAGCTTTTAGCTGACTTATGAAAGTAAATGTGTACGCTGACCCTCTAGATAAGGTCAAATAGCATCAGTTTCCATCTGAGAGTTTAAAAGTAGAGTTAAATCATCTTAAACTTATATTTATAGCCCTTCTTTGACAAGAAACCAAAATGTTCATTTCCATGGGAAACTAAAGAAGAACAAAGCAGTTCTGCTTTTCCACCTCTATTCCCCAAGTCCTAAGCCTGCCCCAGTGTTGTGCCTCCTGCTTCCCACTTTCTGTGGTCCCTCTTCTGATGGAGGCGCCATAGGGGGAGTATTCTCCTGGGGGTCAGGGGATGGACTGAAGGCTTTTCCTTTCTGTAACTGCACTGAGTGATGTGGTTCAAATGCCAATATTCTTTCTTGGCTAATATGCTTATTGACATTTTGACCAAGTTATACCGTTTATGTTTTACTCAATAAGACAGCAAAAAAGAGAGATGGGATATGTCAAAAAAAATTTTTTTCACTGTGTATCTCCTTTACCTTTTCTGCCCCTCCTGCACAAAAAGCAACTAACTGTTCTGGAATAGAAAAGAAAGCCCAGATGCCCTGGGTCCCACAAGATAAATGCCTGTGGACCTGTGTATACTCGAGACACTTCTATTACTGGAGATCAGAAGATTTGGATGATAATGAGAAATGACAGGAGTGCCCGGTCCCCCATTTTCAGTACAAACCATTTATTTGAGACCATCCTATTATTTTATAAAATGCAGATTTCTGTTTCTAAAGCATAAAACTTTGAAACTTTACTATTAACTGAAGATTCCTTAGTTGGTCGTGCTGAGGAGTGGGTATTGCAAGCATGACAATTAATCCGATTTATAAAAGGTTTATTTTAAGGCAGCTTATGAAATAAAACCACCACAGAGGTTGAAACACGCATGTCTAGTTCAGTGTAATAATAATAGTTTGAAAAGTTTGTATTTCTTGAAATGATAGTAATGATACTTAATATTTCATTAGCTTAAAAGCAGATGATTCAAGAATATCACCATTTCATACTACCCAAAGCATTTTGTTTTATAGCTCCAGAAATATGCTAGTAAATTAAAAAGTATACTTAATATAATAAATCTAGATCTTGGAAGGCTCACATTTAAAGCAGTAATACATCACAATAGTCTAAGCTTCAGGTTGATAATAATGAATTTATAAGAGGGCGGTTCTTTCTCTCCTTTTCCTACCTCACCGATGCCTCATTTTTCCAAGCCCCAGACCCATGAAGGCTTTGCCGCACAGCTGCTGTCCATTGGTGCAGTGCCAGAATCTTCCATTGCCTTCTAACGGTGACCTGTGAAAACTTCTCCCCGATTATTCAGCTCTCTCCTCCATTTGGGATATTTTGGTTAATAGAGTTATAATAATATATGCCAAACCTGGCTTACCAATCTTGAAAGGGCCAAAGAACAACAGAATATTTACATTAAAATAACAGTGAATGTAATTTAATCTCATTTTCTTTTTAATCGTCCCTTCAGCAATCAAACCTCCCCAATGGGCTTCTGGAAACATGAGTTATAACTACTTGCCAGCTAATAGAGATCTGTTTGATCAAATGTTAGAGAACAGAATTTGATATATCTTAGACATTAGGGGAAAAAGTAGGTTGCATTATAATTGCCTAAGTATCAACAGAAAGGGAAGGAAGAAAAGAGAAGAAAAGAAAAGAAAAGAAAAGAAAAAAGAAAAACCCAAAAAACAAAACCAAAAAAACCTGGAGCTAAGAGTTCTCATTTTCGCCACAGTAGCCTTATATTCCTAGAAAATGGCTATGGACAATATGGCATAAAATGGTCACTCCGACTTTCATAGCGGACGGAACAGGATGGTGACTGTTCCTTTTGGAATTCTTCCCCATAGGGAGATAAACCCAGGGTCCGCGGTTCCCCACTGGAATGGAGGTGGGCCTGGAGGGGAAAGGAAGGATTAGGAAGTCACTCCTGCCAACCCACAAAGCTTCCCAGATTTTCCCTGCCATGGGAATATAAACAACTTAGTAAGAGGTACTTGTGTCTGTGTCAGTAATAAGTTTTTGAAGGGGAAAAGCTTGTAAAAAGTGGAGTATCTAAACATCTCTGTGAACAAATGAAAACATGCCAGATTTTAAACAGTATATGGTATGATCACTTAACTTGTGTCTGGATTTTAGATTGAATCTCCATCTGAAACAAAAATGCAAACTACATTTGTTTTAAGGCAGCTATATTTGTAACTTTGGGTTACTAATTCTGCTTCTATTTAGAAGTTTGTAGTTCATAGTTTCTGGCAGGGGGAAGGGGGTTACTATAGTTCTAGGGAAGAGATTACATTAGAAAAAGATTAGGGATGCCTGGGTGGCTCAGTCCGTTCAGCATCTGACTCTGGGTTTTGGCTTCAGTCATGATCTCACAGTTTGTGAGTTCGAGCCCCACACTGGGCTCCACACTGACAGCAGGGAGTCTGCTTGGGATTCCCTCTGTCCCCCTCTCTCTGCCCCTTTCCCACTTGCACTCTCTCTTTCTCAAAATAAACAAACAAACTTGAAAAGAAAAAGTAGCAACATTTTCCCCTTCTGCTCTAGATCAGAAAGGCTATATAATGAATGCACTAGTGAATGCACTAGGCTAGCTAGGTGTGGAGGACTCCAGGGAGGTTCGATGAATTCTAAAATTAGTCATGGCTGAAAACCTAGAATTCAAGCTCATTTCTAAATGTACTTTAAAAAAATTTTTTACGTTTATTTATTATTGAGAGACAGAGGGACGTAGAGCATGAGCAGGGGAGGGGCAGAGAGAGGGGGAGACACAGAATCTGAAGCAGGCTCCAGGCTCTGAGCTGTCAGCACAGAGCCCGACTCCGCGCTTGAACTCACAAACCGTGAGATCATGACCTGAGCCGAAGTCGGACGCTCAACTGACTGAGCCACCCAGGCATCCCTCTAAATGTACTTTTATAATCTCAAAATCAAAGCCTGAATTAAAACTTGCAGTGATTTTTCTTTTCCATTGAAGTAAGGAGGTTTATAATAAGTAACACTTGTTTTTAACTGAATTTTTAAAACTTCAACATGAAGTATGAAGCATGTCTGGTCTATTATATTATTCATGTAGTTCTTAGTAGTTGCACTTCATAAATCAAACTCACTAACTATAATTTTAAAATTTGCTTCCTTTGATAAGATTAGTGAAATGTAAACATATCAACAAAGATGTGTAAAAAAATTACCAGTTTCTCCCATCTTGTCAAATCTCTAAGTCACTATATTTCAGTCATTTTTGGATATCATTTGAAAAGTGCTTTGCATCGAATTGTTTATTCTTAGTTTCTTCAGGATGTGTGTTGTGTGCACGTGTAAGAGAGAATAGAGAGATTTTGATGATATTGGAGTCTTGACAATTCTTGCCAATTATGAATAACATGTAAAAAAAATTTACACTTCACAGGTGAAATAGCCCAGTATTTGGTATGTGCTCATAATTTAGCATATGATGAAAAGCCAAACTATCAAATGCTCAAGAAAATTCTGAACCCAGGTGGAACACCTTTAGGACCACTGGAATTTTCCACTAAAGGAGAGAGTGTGAATGTGGATACTCCAAACAATCAAAAAGTAAGTAACGTAGTCCCTGGGATCCTACGATTACCTTCTGTGAGGCTTTTCTACCAAATGAAGTTGTTTTGGGTCTCAGAGGGAGTCTGACAACCCACTTTCTTGCTTATTACATTTAATTCCTATTTCTCCTAACTGAGCTCCAGGAAATTTTGTTGCAAGTTCTTTTGACCTATTGTCTCTTAGAGAAAAACAGTAGGATCCATGGCCTATTTAGGGTACTATTAAAGAAATAAAGCAGTCGCTGAGGTCACAGAGACACGACCAGGGTAAGATTAAAGGGTAATCTGACTTTATTCAGGACAACCTTTATTCGTTGCTTTTCTTCAGATTTCTTTGGTTATTGCCCTCTGCTTTTGTTTGCCAGTTTGGCCATAATTCCATAATTTGGGGGTGATAATGATGATATTCTTAGGTTTAACCAGACTACTCGTATGCACTGATGTATCAATCTACAAAAATAACCTTTTAAAAAGTTTTAAGTTACCCTTTTCTCCTATACTCTGTTATCTTCCAACTGACTTAAAAAAAGACAGAGAGAACTTGAAACAATACACAAGAATTAGGATTTAAAACATTTTTTACAGGGTGGGGAAAACCTGAGATTCCTGTGAGCAGTGCTACTGGACAGGCAACTAAATGTCCAGTCCTTCCTGGACACGATCCACATGCAAAACCTGTAGGGAGGGCTTTTTCTCCCCGATGCATGTGCAATAAGGTAGGGTCAGGATGCCATTCATTTTTAATATTTCTTATGAACTTTGGATCATCACAAGTGTTCCTGAGCCAAGAATGCAGGATGCAAACTAACGTGACTGATAGGCCGCTAGATGGATGGTGAGTCAAGTATCAGTGCACAGATGGTTCTGATTTGCTGAATTTTGTAGCTGCTGCAACTGAAGACATAAAATATCCTTCTAGTCATAAATTAGCTCTTTGGAAGCAAAACCTTGGCACCAGAGCTTTACAACCTTCAATTAGTAGGGAAAGAAGTATTTGAATGACTGTGGTATTGACATCTGTAGGCCTGCATAGTAATCATTCCTAATAGAAGAGAATATCTGTTTGAGGAGGTTTTGCATGGCTAATTAACTACCAGTGAGAATATGTAATTTTTTCATGATCTCCTGATTGTCACCTTTCTCTCATGATACAATTACATTTTATTGTAGCAAATGCCTCACAAACCAATTGTCAGCACTATTTACGTATTGCAGAAGGCAGAACAAAAGTTCATGTTTAATAAAAAGCCAGTGGATTTTGATCTTGGTAATTACTGAGACTTATTTTAACAGTTTTATTGACTTTTGTGTTTTTATCACTTTTGCAACAAAACAAAGAGCCATTTCCTTAACGTAGTATCTCCCTTGCAATAATGGTCACCACTTAATCTACACTAATTTAAGTAGATTTTTTTCCTTTTCTGTAGTTTTTCAGTTTCATAAACTTAATTGAAATATAAAAGAAGCCATTTTAAAAACTGATAGTTATATCCTCTGATGTAAAATTCTAATTATTATCCACCAGAATTTTTCAGTTTCATCAAATTCAAAGGATGTTTGTTGTGAAACCACTTTTATATGCAGAGAATAGAACATAAAACATTTTTTCCAATGAGCCTCAATCAAAAATATTTTATTCTTCCCTTTTGATTAGAGCACTTTGATTATGAGTAAAAAGCAAACACTAAGAATAATATGCATTCTTAAGACCTTAGTTAATTTCTAACAATATGACCACCCCCGATATAAAGACAGCAAGAGGTTTTGGGGATGTAGTTCACAGCCGGTCAATAGTTATTGAATAAAGACTTTATTTCTGTAGTATTTTAAGTGCACATATATATGTTATAATCATAATATAAAAATAGGTTCACCATGTGGTGAATCAGTATTTTTAAAGTTTACAGATTTTGTAATGTTGCAAATACTAAACTTGAAAATGTTGAAAAGCAAAATATGACAATATAAACTGTGCTGTACTCAGTTTCCCTGAATGATAAAAGTATAGGCTAGTTTCCACAATTGATTGCTTCCATAACAAAAATCATTTTGGGTCCAGAATGAGTATCAACCACATGGCCCCAGATTTCTCTTTTTAGTCCCAGACAGAATCTCCTTATTAGTAACTAAAAACATTTTTTGTTACTTCATACATGGATTACTCTAGTTATTTAACAGAATATTGAATGAATCCTGGACTTACACTCTTTGGACAAAGATACTGAAAAAGAAGTCAGTGGACCAGAAAACATATACCGTTAGGTAAATAAAATATTTCTATCATTCAGTATTCAAAGGAAAGTTATGAATGCTTATTTTTTTAAAATGTTATTTCCCTCAGCAGAAATGGTTGTACCTTTTAAATTTAGTATTCCTAACAAAAATATGCTTTGGTTAGGTATTAGAAAATAGCACATCACCGTTAAGAATCTTGGCAAACTTACAGCATCTTTTTGCAAAAGAAAAAGGAGGTATTTTTCCAATACTAGGTTTTTACAAGGCATCATAAACTGTTCCCTGTAAACAGAGCCGCCTTCTTACACAAGTCCTCCAATACTGTTACTGGAGTTAAATTGGAAATGAATTTTTGTCAAGACAGTAGAGACATTGATATTTTTTTTTTCTGAAAGGCAAATCTTTTGGGGCATTTGCCTCAATCAAAATGATGTTCTGTATAGCTGAAATCACTCTTTAGTAGCTCCGATGGCTCCTGAGGTAACACTGTCAAATTAGAAGAATCTATCATCAGGCCACCACAGTCTATTTATACCATCCACTGGGATTTAATGTCCAGAATTCACTGAAGGAAACCATATTTCAGTAAGAATGCTTATTGAGGTGAGCTAAAGCTCTAGAATTCCCAGATGAGAATGTTAAAGCCACGTTGGAAAACCAGCATTATTGAAGGCCCCCGTTCAACCCTCTGAATAAGCTGTTTCTTCCACAGCCAGTAGAGGATCCTTTTACCAGCTTATCATAGCTCTCTCCTTGTTATGATGCTTGAATCCATACTGTAATACCACAGACACCCATCCTTCCTCAGTGCTCTCCCTAGGCAGAGGAGTAACTGTAGGGCAGAATGAAAATGTTCAAGCTGTCTTACGTTTCAGACAAGTAAGAGTTTGTCCCTTCATTTACTCTAAATCTGAGGTTAGCAGCAAATCCAGGGATGAATATATATATTATTATTCGTGGTAGTAATCTTTGTGTTGACCTTGAAAGTTCATAAAATTATTTCTTGAGCTTTAATTCTCAAAATAATTCTATTTATATTTATACTGTGTGAGAAAAGTAGAATATAAATTCTCATTTGTGAGCACATTTTTGGCTCACTAGATTTCAGGAGGCCAAAGTATTCCTGATTTCTTGGAACACTGAAGTGCCAATGGAAAATTAAATAAAAAATACCTGATCTGAATAGCCTCTCTCTTGAAGATGACACCTATTTGGGTAGTATTTTATTTGATTTCGTGTGATGCCCAGAGTGCTTTCTATATTCACTCTTACATCTTTGAGAAAACGTTTTACCTCTGTTCACAATTAAGAGTCAAACTTATCCCACTTCACTCTTACCATTTTAAAAGTTCCCCTAGAAATAGCAAATTTCCATAAACTGGGTATCATCTTGTTTATTAGCTAGAAATGCTTATGGCAGCACAACCTGCCCATCCAGCCAACTGACGGCAGATCCAGGAGGCACCATCTCTTCCAGAAAGCCTCACAGAGGACTGAATATATTAGATCAGATTTTGTTTGTACATCAGAGGCTCCCAGGCCAGAAACTCTTATACCTAAAGTGAGGCATTAAAAACCTCAGTATCTCAACTAATCCCTTATATCATAAAACACATTTTCACAGTGATTGGCAAGCCAGTCTTTCATTAGAACGCACCGGTGTACAACAGCTTTGGGAAACCCTTTGTTTCGCACCAGTGGTATGGTGAGCATTTATCACTAAGATGACTTCAGTGGGAGTGTGACTCAGAAGGTGGTTACCCATGAATTTTCCCAGTAGTTTGGGAGACTTGAGTGGTGAAAATAAAGAAACCCTGAGTGATTAGGGAACAATGCCAATTGTCAGGGTACTGAAAAGCAATGGCTTTGCTACCCTTTGAGAAGCCGGGATCCGGGAGGAGGGGCGAATAAAGAATGGTGTTGTGACAGCTTAGACCTCGCCACAAAACACCAGCATATTTTAAAGGGAAGGAATGAACACACTTGGCAATAGAAGCTAAAAATTGAGAGACTACAAATTAAGCCTCTGCTTGCCTAGCCAACGTAATTCATTCTCTGTTTTGGCACTGGCTACTCCATTATTTCCCCTTGTGCTGTTCCTATCTTCTGCCCCCTCTTTAACCCATGAAGAAAAGGTGACGGCACTTTCAGCTGCTGTAAACATGAAGCTACTGACCAAATACTTCACATAAGGATCTTCACTGTGGCTCTTAATCTTCCAGCTGAATTGTGGGATCTGCCCTTCGATTTCCGTGTCTACTTCAAGGTTATTAAGAGTCAGTCATCCCCCAGATAACACCACGGTGTGAAAAAGAACCTGAGAGACAGCAGGCTTGTTGTAGAACTTAACCTTTGATACTGGTGCACAGTACCAGGTGGCACGAACTGTTACTCATCTACTCAAAGGTTAAATTACCTCTATAAGAAAGTAAGCAACATTATAAGCTCCTTTTCTACGTTCACATTCATTAGGCTCACTTCAATGATAGAAAACGAAGATTCTAATTAATAAGAGTTTAAACTAAAAAGATGTACTGGATCCACTCCCAGCAAAGGTTAATAATGAATTCATGTGCAGTTTTAGAATGTGACAGTCTTCTGTAAAAATGCCGTTTTCAATAAGCAAGTTATCTGTAGAGATAATTTCTAAAGAGCGTATAACAGTGACACTAATTTTAATTGGTCTTGTACTATTGATGAGAAAGGGTCTGGATCTTGCCAACTGCTATATTCTTTCTATAACATCCATTTGTTGGTTTCCTCTTTAATTCTTCCTTTTTTTTTTCAAAGCTTGGCAAGTTTAGAATTTTCAAGAATCTGGACATAGAAGCATCTTTGTTTTACAAGTGTCAAAAGTTTTCATTATACATTATTACTCTCAATCAACAGGTTGTTTCTCAAAAGGCTGCAACAAAGCAAGTCAATCAGATGCAAAATAGGTTAATAGAAAAAAACATGCGTGGTGAGAGAAGTGCTGAGTCCTGTTCAACCTGGAGAAAAGTGCAAACGGAGGAGCCGCTGACTAGATTGCTTAACAGTGAAACAGCTCAGGTGAGAGGCTTTTTGTTGTGTTTTTTTTTTTTTTTTTTTTTTTTTTCCTTAACGTTACATTAGAATATGCCGTTTGGGAATAAAGACCTTTTATTTTCTCCTGGGGGCCAAGGTTGTATGGTTTTGTTAAATGAGAAGGGGCAGAAAATATCCTATCCAGTGGATAAAATCAAAGCAGCCGACACCAATCATCACAGAAACAGAATGACAGTGAGCACATTTGCGTACAGATCTGATTTCTTTACCCTGAGAACGTAATGAAGTGCACTTAAATTTTTTATGCCATCTTTGATCCATTAGGGACTCTTAGCATATTCCATACTCTTACATGGGTTCCTCCACTCTCGCCCTTATAATCAAATGTGAGTGAAGAGTTTCCCTGTTGATACGGTTGTATTGTAAAATGATGTATTTTTTACGTTATTCGATCATTTGGTTGAGTAGTGACTTACCTTTAGCAGAGGACTCATTCAAGCAACAGCAAAAGTCTTTCCTAATCGAACCTTTTTCTGAGAAGAAGGAGAAGCATACAATCAATGTATTTATATCCTCAATGAAAAAATATTTATTTTCCAAAATGACCAACGTTTTATATGATTTATACACCATCATTTTCCTCAAATAATTTGAGGTAGTTTAAAATGTGAAACAGGATATTTTAATGCCCCCACCTTCTATCTCCCAAACCCTCTCCCCTCAAAATTGGTTTATCAGGCATTGAGACGTTAATCACTAAACTGAGCACTGAATTTGGCTCTGAACCTCTTGGCAGCCAAGGTGAAAATTAGACACAGACAAGTTGGGCATTTCTTACCCAACCAACAAGCATACACGTTTATCCAGAGAATGTTTTTACAGTACTAATAAGAATCCTTTGAACTTATAGTTCCCATTTGTAAAATTACAAATATTGCTTGATGACAAAATTTTGAGATTCTTGTGTGTTCTTTTTCAACCTGTACTATGCACCAGAATCACTTTGTGTATGGAGATAGGAAGGGACTATAAAAAAAAAAAACCTGATGCCCAGGTTCCAAGCCAAGAAATTGATTCATTGTAACTAGTGTGGGCATTTGTGATATGTGTGTGCAGATTTTATCACTCCAGAAAGCTCTTTGTTCCTTTTCTCAGTCAGTCCCTTTCCCCCAAACAACCACTGTTCTGATATTCTGATTTTCACACTAGGTTAGTTTTGCCTCTTCTAGAATGTCACGTACCATGTTAGTCATACAGAATGCACTCTTTTGTGTCTGTCTTCTTTCACTCAGCATATTTGTTTGTTAGTTTGTTTTTGAAACTCATCCATATTGTTACACGTATCACTAATTTGTTCTTGTTGAGCAGAACTCCATTGTGTAGTACACCATAGGCCATATATCCATTCTCCCAGGACACCTGGGCTGCCCCTGGCTCTAGCCATCATAACTAATAGTTACTATGAACATTGTGACACAAGTCCTTCTATGGTTACATTTCATTTGTCCTGAGAAGTGGAATTGCTGGTTCACAGGGCAGATGTATGTTCACCTCTATAAAAAGCTGACAAGTGCTTCCATTTTGTACTCCCACCAGTAATCCCAGATCCTCCCCAGCATTTGGTGGTGTTGGTCTTTTTAATTTTGGGCATTCCAACATTTATGTATTAGTATTTCTGTTGAGTCCGATTATCAATGACCTGTTAATTAATAACTGTGGGCACCATTTTCATGTGCTGACTCCCCATTCATATGTCTTCTTTTGTAAAATGTCTTGATCCATTTTTATTTGGATGATAGTCTCTTTATTACTGAGTTGTAGGAATTCTTTATACATCTGTATTGTGGATATGTTCTCCTAGTGTGCAGCCTCCCTATTCATTTATTTGTCTTTAATGAGCAAAAACTGTTTGTTATTTTTATTTGAAGTTCAATTTATCAATGTTTTCTGTAAAGAAACCTGGGAAAACTTTGCCTATCTTAGGGTCACAGTTTGCTAAATATTTTTTTAAAAGCCTTCTAGTTTTGGCTTTCATTTTTGAGTCCATGAGCTCATTCTTGTGTGTATAAGGGGTTGAGGTTCTTGTTTTCCATCAGAGCCAGCTGTCACAGCACCATTTGTTAAAAAGATTTCCTTTTCCTAATTAAATTTCCTTGGAGTCTTTTTCAAAAGTCAGCTGACAGTGTAAATTGTGGTCTATTTCTGAACTCTCTCTTGTCTTCTAATCAGTCTATCTGTCCTTATACCAAAACCACAGTACATCAATTACTGCAGCTTTACAACCAGTTCTGAAATTAGGTAGTACAAGTCCTTCAACCCTTTTCTTCAAGAATGCTTTGGGTCCTGTTCCTCTCCATAAAATTTAAGAACTGGTTTGTCAATTTCCACTAAAAAGCAAAATGGAATTTTGATTGTGATTCCACTAAATCTAAAGATCAGTTTAGGGGCAACTGAAATCCCAACAACACATTTGAGTCTTCCAATGCATGAACCCGATACTTGTCTCCATTTATGTAGATTTTTAATTTCTCTAAGTGTTTTGTAGTTTTTGGTGTAGGTATCGTATACATCTTCCATTAAAATTATCTCTAAATATCTTGTTTTTTAATTCTATTGTAAATATCATTTTGTATATTGACCTTGTGTCTTGAGATCTTTCTAAAGTCACTTTTTAATTCTCGTTTTTTGGTAGATTCTTAGGATTTTATACACAGTCAGTAATGTTTGTGAATAGAGTTTTGCTTCTTTTCCAACATGTATGCCTTTCATAGCTTTTTTTCATGCTTTGTTATACCTTCTATGACCTCTAATACTACACTGAGCATGGGCATCCTTGCTTTGTTCCTGTTCTTTGGCGGAAAACATTCATTCTTTATACATTAAGTATGATGTTAGCTGTAGGTTTTTCCTAAATGCCCTCTTATCAGGCTGAGGAAATTTCATTGTAGTTGTTGAAAAAAATTAAGTCATGAGTGTATATTAAGTCCTTTTTGGGGATCTACTGAAATGATCATATGATTTTTCTCCTTTACTAGTGCAATGAATTGCATTGATTTTTGAGTGTTAAATCAACCTTTTTCTCTGGGATAAACCACATTTAGTCATGATGCGTTGTCATACTGAATTCAATTTGGTATTATTCCATTAAGGGTTTTTATATCTACATTGATGAGGGATATTGATCTGTAATTTTTTTTTCTTATAATATCCTTGTGTGGTTTTGTTTTCAGGTCATTATGCAAATTGGACGTGTCTATTTTCAGAAACTGTTTTAGCAAGATTTATCTTTCATAAATGTTTCCTAGAATTTAGCAAGAAAATCATCTGGGCCTAGAATTTTATTGTAGGAAAATCTTTAATTATGAATTTACTCTCTATAACATATAATGATCATTAGATTTTCTTTTTCTTCTTGTGTCAGCTTTGGTAATATGTATCTTCCAAGGAATTTTTTTCTTTCTTTTTTTTTTTTTTTACAGTCTAGCTAGATGCTTATCACTTTTATTGATCTTTTCAAAGAACCAATTTTTGGATTTGTTGAATTATCTACTGCTGAGATTTTTTTTTTCTCTTTTACTAATTACCATTCTTTATCATTTCCTTATACTTATTTTGGGTACTCTTTTTTTTAAGCTTCATAAGGTAAATGCTTAAATCATTACTTTTAAGCCTTTCTTTCTAAAATATATAAAGCTATAAAGAATTTTAAGCAGTGTTTTAGATGTATTCCACAAATCTTGATATATTGTGTTTCATTGTTGTTCAGTTAAACGTATTTTCTAATTTCCCTTCACTTAGTCTTTGACCCCATGGATTTTAGAATCATGATTTTTTAATTCCTAAATATTTTTGAGATTTTATTGCTATGTTTTTGTTATTGACTTCTAATTTATCAGAGCATATTCTTGCAATCCTTTAAAATACACTGAAACTTGTTTTATGGTCAAAAAGAAGACTTAGTTTGATGAATGTTCCTCATGTGCTTGGAACGAATATATATTCTGAATTTGGAATTTACTATTCTATAAATGTTGATTAGGTTAAATTGATAGTGTTGTTCAGTCCTTCTATATCTTTACTGTTTTGCTTTATTTTGTCCTCCTGTTTAATCAATCAATGACAAGGTATGTTAAATCTTCAACTGTAATTGTGGAGTTGTCTATATTTCCTTTAGTTTTATAAGTTCTTGCTTCATGAATTTTCATGCTGTTAATAGGGACATACAGATACAGAACTGTTACGTCTTCTTGGTGAAATATTGTTTATCATTTTAAACATCTTTCTTACATGTGTCAATATTCTTTTGTCTTGAATTTTACTTTAATTTTAACAATTCCAGCCTTCCTATGATTAGTTTGCATGGTGTGTCCTTTTCCATCCTTTTGTTTAATGTTTGTGTTTTGTGTCTTTGTGTCTGTGAGTGCTTTTGTAAATAACAGTTTACGTCTTGCTTTTTTGCATGACCTCACAAACCTTCCTTTTAATCTGTCCCATTTCCATTTAATGTAATTATCGTAGTTCAATTTAATCTACAATCTCACTATTTGGTTTCTTTCTGCTCCATTTATTCTTTGTCACTTTTAACCTCCCTCCTGCTTTCTTTTGGAGTAAGTGGGAATTTGTCTCTCATATCTTCAATTTGTAAACTCTGCTTCTCTGGGCTGTTTTGTTTTTGTTGTAGTGGTTACTTTAGTACAGCAAGATATGGCTTATGGGCCAAAGTCAGCGGGTCACCTATTTTAAGTAGTTATATTTAAATATACTTATATGGTTGTATTGTTAATAGTTAAAGTTAAATAGTTATATTGCAACATAGCCGTACTCATTCGTTTACATATTCTCTTACATGTTGTCTATGGGTATTTCCATGCTACAGTGGCAGAGCTGAGTATTTAGAACACAGACTGTGTGGCCCCCAAATCCTAAAATATTTACTATCTGCCCTTGAAAGAAAAAGTTTGCAAACCCCTGCTCTAAAACCACTCTAATTAAAGTTTACTTTAATAATATAAAAACTCTAATTAAACTAATACCCAGAATATTGTAACTATAATAAAAATTGAGACATATTACATTCTTTTTTTCATATTAAGTCTTCAAAATCTGGTGTGTTTTACACTAACTGCACACCTCAATTTAGACTAGCCATATTCCAAGTATTCAAGTCATATGTGGTCGGTGGCTACCATATTAACATAGCTCTAGAAATTATAATATACATCTTTCACCTGTATAATAATCTACCTTGATTTAATAAACGACTTCATATATAATGTAAGAATCTTGCAAAAATACATTTCCATCCTTTGTGCTACTGTTGTCATACTTTTTTTCCACATATATAATTAATTCCATAATGCGGTTACTATTGTGCTTTAAAAAATCAGTTTTGGGTCGCCTGGGTGGCCCAGTCAGTTAAGCATCCGACTTTGGCTCAGGTTGTGAACTCACAGTTCATGGGTTCGAGCTCCACATTGGGCTCTGTGCTGACAGCTCAGAGCCTGGAGTCTGCTTCAGATCCTGTGTCTCCCTCTCTCTCTGCTCCTTCCCTGCTCATGCTCTGTCTCTGTCTCTCAAAAATGAATAAACGTTAAATTATTTTTTTAAAAATTACTTTTATTTCAAAGAAATTGAGAGGGGGAAAAAAAAGTCTCTTATTTATCGCTGTTGGAATTCTTCAGCCCTCCCATAGATCTGAGTTTACAGTTGGTTCATTTCCCATCTTCGCAGAGAATTTCCTTTACCATTGTAGTGGAAAGTTCCTGGAGACTAATTCTCTCACTTCTTGTCTGAAAATATCTTTATTTCACTTTTACTTTTTTTGTTTGTTTGTTTTTATTTTGTTTTTTGGTGTGGGAGAGCTGGAACTATATTTTACCTCTGAATTTATTTTTTTAACATTTCATTTTAAAATAATTGCACACTCAGAAATTGCAATAGAGGGCTCCCATGTACCCTTCCTTCAGCTCCCATGTACCCTTTACCCAGCTTCCTCCAATGACATCATCTTATAACAATAGTATAATTTTCAAAACCAGGAACTAACTTTGGCATACTACTATAAAATACATACCTTATTTGGTCATCAGTTTTTACATGCACTCATATGTGTATGTTGCTGTTAAATTGTATTACATGTATGGACTAATCACAAAAATTACTGTACGGAACTGTTCTAGGAAGAAACTCCCTCACATAGAAACTTCCGTGTATTGCTTTATATGGACACCCTCCCCTTTATCCTAAACCCTGGAAAGCACTGATTTGTTCCATATCACTATAATTGATTATCTTGAGCATGTTGTACAAATCAAATTCTTTACTATGTAACTTGTTGAGATGGGCTTTGTTTCATTCACCATAATGCCCTAGATAGAGATCCATCTGAGTTTGCATGTATCAATATAGTTCATTCCTTTTTACTGATAAGGAATGTTCTGAAGTATGGACGTAGTGTTGAAGAACATGTGAGTTGTTTATTCTTCACCATTTAGTGTGATGTTAGCTGTATATTTTTGGTAGGTGTTATCAGGTTGATGAGGCTCACCTCTATTTCTAGTGTACTAAGAGTTATTATGAATGGGTATTAAATTTTATCAAGTGCTTTTTCTGTATCAATTAATATGATCATATGATTTTTCAGCTTTACACTGTTGCCATGGTGGATGACATTGATTAGTGTTTGAATATTGAACTAGTCTTACATTTCTTTAATGTTTGTTTATTTTTGAGAGAGAGAGAGACAGAGCAAGAGCAGGGAAGGGGCAGAGAGAGAGGGAAACACAGAATCTGAAGTGGGCTCCAGGCTCCGCGTTGTCAGCACAGAGCCCAACGTGGGGCTTGAATTCACAAACTGTGAGATCATGACCTGAGCCAAAGTCGGATGCTCAACTGAGCCACTCAGGCACCCCTCTAGTCTTACATGGTATAGAATTCTTTTCATATGTTGCTAGGTTCAATTTGCTAGTATTTTGTTGAGAACTTTTACATCTGTTAATGAGGACTACTGGTGTGTAGCTTTCTTTTTATTCTACTGTCTTTATCCGGTGTTGGTATCACGGCAGTGCTGGCCTCATAAAATGAGTTTTATAACTCAAATAAGTCTTCCTCCTTTTAATTTCTGGAACAGAATTAGTAGAATTTGTGTTGTTTCTTTTTAAAATGTTTTAGAGGGGCGCCTGGGTGGCTCAGTCAGTTAAGCTTCCGGCTTTGGCTCAGGACATGATCTCACCGCTCATGAGTTCAAGCCCCACATGGGGCTCTGTGCTGACAGCTCAGAGCCTGGAGCCTGTTTCAGATTCTGTCTCTCACTTTCTCTGCTCCTCCCGTGCTCACACTCTCTCTCTCAATAATAAACATTTAAAAAAATTTTAAAGTAAATATTTTAGAGAATTCTCCAGTGAAACCATCTGGGCCTAGAGATTTCTCCTTTTCACTATGGATTCAATTTCAAGAGTAGTCAAAGTTCTCTGCAAGCAGCCAAATAGTTAAATATTTAGGTTTTATAGGTCACATGCTTAACAATTCAGCTGTACACCATAGTACAAAAGCATCATATACAATATGTAAACAAATGAGTCTAGCTGAGTTCCAACAAAATTTTATGGCACTGAAGTTTGAATTCCATAAAATTTTCCAATCAGAAAATGTTTGTTCCAACCATTTAAAAATTTAAAATTAATTCTTAGTTGGTAACTCTACAAAACAGGCTGGATTTAGACTGGGCAGATTTTCCTATTCTTTGTTTCAACTTGATTTTTGGTTTATTTTCCTTTTTCTAGTTTAGGTAGAAGGTTAGACTATTGTTTGAGCCCTTTCATTTTTTCTAATGTAGATATTTAATGCTATAAATGTCCTATTAAGTATTGGTTTAACTGTATCCCATAAATCCTTATGTAATGTACTTTTCTTGTACCTATAATTTTATTTATTTATTATTTATTTACATTTGTTTATTTCTGAGAGACAGAGACAGAGCATGAGCAGGGTAGGGGCAGTAAGAGAGGGAGACATAGAATCAGAAGCAGGCTCCAGGCTCTGAGCTGTCAGCACAGAGCCCAACGCAGGGTTCAAACTCAGGAACTGTGAGATCATGATCTGAGCAGAAGTTGGTTGCTTAACCGACTGCGCCACCCAGGTGCCCCTAATTTTACTTATTTTTTAACGTTGATTTGTTTTTCAGAGAGAGAGAGCAAGTTGGGGAGGGGCAGAGAGAGGGGGAAATAGAGGATCTGAGAGCAGAGAGGCTGATGTGGGGCTCAAACCCACGAGCTGCAAGATCATGACTTGGGCTAAAGTTGGATGCTTAACCAACTGAGCCACCCAGGCACCTCAGTATTTTTAATTTTGTACTTTTTCATGAGACTTCTTTTGATGCCTTGGCTATTAGGAGTGTGTTAATTTCTAAGTGAAGATTTTTTCCATTTTCTTTGTTACTGATTTCTAATTTATATTATTGTCTGAGAACATATTTTGTATCATTTCAAATTTGTTAAGGTTTATTTTTTGACCCAGGGTATGGTCTTAATGAGAGATTAAAGAGACCATGCATTCTACTGTTTTGAGGTGTAGTGCTCTATAAATATTATCAGATCCCATTGGTTTGTGGTATTATTGATTTTTTTTTTTTTTCTATAGCTTGGCTAGTTAGCTCTCTTGTAGTTCTATTAATTCCTGAGAACAGGGTTTTCTAATTAGAAGGATGTGAGGTATACTTTTTTTTTTTTTTAATGCATGATAGTGATGGGTCAGTTGGGCTCCTATCCACAACATTTGAGGCCAAAGAGACATAGAGGGTTGCTGCTTTTTGCTAATGTTTGCTTAATGCAGGCTGGGCATGGTCCTTAGGGCTCTACTGCACAATGTCCACAGTGTCTGTTGCAGAGGAAGAGAGGCACTACTTATGTTGTGTGAGTGCAGGGAAGGACAGTCTACAAGGCTCTACCCTTTGGTCTCCAGAGTATCTGGGAGAGAGGGAAGAAGAAGTCAGTGCTCAGTAGTACAGGCTGGGCATTGACAGGGCTCTGTCTCATAATTTCCATAACGCCAGTGGAGAGGGTACTGCTTTGTTAGTGTGGGGTTGGTCTTTTGACAGGGCTCCACTTTAGTCTCCTCAGTGCTTGGTGGGGAAGGGTAGGTGTGCTCCCTGGTTAACGCATGGTGGTGACACCTGACAGGACTCTACCCCAGTTTCCACAACCCCTAGTGGGAAGTGGGAAGGGTACAGCTTCTTTCATGGTGTTCACCTAAAGTACAGCAGGTTTAGGAGACAAGTGTCCTGAACCGTATACTTGCCCTCCTGCTGATCCACTGTTTAAAGACAACAGGCTTTTCCTGGACTTTTTTGTGTGCACAGTGTTGTTTTCCAATTGTAGATTGCATTGTGGCCCAGGCTGGGATAAATAGGCACCAAAAAAAAAAAGGTGGTTGGGATGAGACTTGGGGCTGGGTCATTCTGTGTGTTCTAAGGTCCTTATCCAGTCTGCCTTCTATTCTATAACTTTCAGAATGTTGTATTAATTTTTGTCTAAAATCTTTAGTAGTAATTAGAAGGAATAAAGTAGAATGTACTTACTGTCTTGGCTGGGACTAGATGCCCTCACCTTCATTGTGAAGGCCTCACCTGACATGAGATTTTTCGTTCTGAATTTAAAAATGTTTCTTGTCATCGTGTGTTTTTTTCCGATGAGAAGTTAGCAGTTATTCTTATCATTGACCCTATATATAATGTGTCCCTTCTGGCTTTTAATATTTGCTTTTTATCTTTGGTTTTCTAGAGATAGTTGTCTTTATGTTTATTCTGCTTTGGGCTCATTGAGCTTTTTTCATCTGTGGGTTGGTAATTGTCATCACTGGAAGTTTCAGCTAGGATTTGTTTCATGCCTCAGTCCCTCTTCTCTGAGATCCAAATACATGCAGTTAGAATTGTCTACCTTCTCTCTCAGGCCTTTTCGGAGGCTCTGTTCGTTTTTCAAATTAGTCTTTTATTTTGCTGTGCTTCATTCTGGTCCTTTGCCTGGTCTCTACCTATTTAACCAGTGGATGTTTAACTTCATTTATTGTATTTTTCCATTCTAGAAGCATTTTATTCCTTTTCTCTGCTGAGTCTCTCAATCTGTTCACTAATTATGTTTAACTTTATATTTAATTCCTTGAACATAGTTATGTAGTGGTTTTATTGTCCCTGTTTGATAATTTTACCATCTGGGTCACATCTATTTCTCTTCTTCTCCTAGTTATGGGTCACAGTTTCCTGTTCCTTGTGTGTCGTAAAAGTTTTATTATTCGTTGAATATCGTGGCTGCTAGTCAGTTCTTGAAACTCCACATTTTATTGTATTCCTTTAGAGAGTACTGACTTTTGTCCTGGCAGACAAATGATTTATTGGTGGCTCAACTTGATTAGTCATGTCTTCACTTCATTTAGGCTTTTTGAAGGCTGGACTAAGGTAAAGATCATCTGAAACTGTAGCCTTTATCAATCTGGGTGTTTTCCTCTCCTCCAGAATCACAGCCTTGTTTTCTCTGTGTGATAAGTTCCTTCATATATTTTGTCCAACTCTATTGTTTTGTATTCATTTCATGGGCTTTTCATAGCAGGAGGGGAGATCTGATGCCCATTATTCATGGCTAGAACTAAAAAGGGTATTGGTATTTTTCATAGCTTCCTAATTGACTCTGACATGCATTCATGGCTAATAACTTGCTCAGAATTCAAGGTTTCTCAGCAGCACCACTCTGGGCTTACTGAGCTGGCTGTCCTGTACACTGTAAGCCATCTCTGGCCTTTATCTAGTAGATGCCAGTAGTACTTCCTCCCAGTTGTAGTACCCAGAATGTCTCCCGAAATTGTTAAATGTCCTATGGAGCACAAGTGTCCCAGGTTCAGAAACACTATACTGACTAGGATTATTGTATGCCTTAAGCCTCTGCTACTAAAAGTCTGCTGTGCCAACCAGCTGCACTGGCATCACCTGGAGCTTCTTAGAAACACAGAATCTAAGTCTTATCTTAGACTTTCTGAATGAAACGTGTATTTTTCATGTTTGTTATTTTTGAGAGAGAGAGAGAGAGAGTAAGACAGAGGATCCAAAGCAGACTCTGCACTGACAGAAGAGGCCAGTGTGGGGTTCAAAACTCACAAATCGCAAGATCATGACCTGAACCAAAGTTGAGGCTTAACCACCTGAGCCACCCAGGCTCCCCTGAGATCTGTATTTTAACAAGATCCCAAAATGATTTGTACGCTTTTTCTAATGTTTGAAATACTATGCCATAGACCAGAAAGCTTTTTCGTAAAGAGCCAGATGGTAAATATTTTGGGTTTACAGCCTAGCCTTTGTCAGAAACAATTCAACTCTGCCATTGCAGTATAAAAGC
Organism: Panthera tigris; assembly: GCF_018350195.1. Classification (NCBI taxonomy): domain Eukaryota; kingdom Metazoa; phylum Chordata; class Mammalia; order Carnivora; family Felidae; genus Panthera; species Panthera tigris. Next base: position 75,927,076 of record NC_056662.1, read on the forward strand.
AGCCATACACAGTAAAATACAAATGAGTGTGGCTGTGTTCCAATCAATCTTTATTCACAAAACAGGCAACTCACAACATTTTACAACCTATGCCATAGACTATCTTGCCCAAGCAGATCTCTCAGTAAGCCGAAGACAACTGGTGGTTAAATCCTTAGATGAGGGCCTTCCCATTTGATATCAGTTGTTGCTTAAAGAGAGACTAGGTACACAGACTTCTCTAGTGTGTAACCAACCTTGAAATTTTAGTAGCTTGACTTCTGTTCTTACCTGGATGGGGATATCGTCTACTTCTACATGTAAGTTATTATATGTAAATGCTACTTGTTAGCTAACTAGTGGCTCTCCTTCTTTAAAAATCTAAAATTTGATGGCGTATTTCTTTTTCTTTGTGGGAGAACAACGCTTTAGGGGACCACAGGAGTAATTATTTTGCCTTTAGCAAATAAAGCTGACAAATTTTTTTTTTAAAGTAGGCTCCACACCCATGTGGGGCATGAATTCATGCCCCTGAGATCAAAAGTCACGTGCTGTACACCCTGGGCCAGCTAGGCACCTCTAAAGCTGAGAAAACTTTAGGACAATTGGGATAGTGTGTCTTTATTAGCTCTCAGGCAGTAAAGAGTAGCTTAAAGTTAGTTATTTGACTTTCAATGATTTCTTCTAAGTAGAAAAGTTAAAGGGCCTTCCTTCAAGACCTCTATTTTGTTTTGTATACCTTATGTAGAAGGTAATTACTTCTTGCCTTCTAAAACTGCATCCTGAAAGTGACTTTTAGGGGGGTAAAAAAGGCTCTTTGAAGAATGGTGGTTTAGAGGTCAAGAAAGTAGCTACTGTGAAGAATGATGGTATTACATCAGATGGTTGAAGATTGAAATATTTTGCCTTGTTTTTTAATTTTTTCCTTCTAAGTTACTTGATAAATAGTACAAGGACAGGGCAGGGCAGGTCACCAAAGTGAAGCAGAAACAGAACAACTCGTAACCAGTTAAGACTAAAGCAGGAAACTGATTAAGAGCTCTGGCTAACAGGAATGGTGTAAGAAATTCCTGGAACTTGCATATATCAATAATATTCAGTCTACAGTGGTTGGTATGTTCCCAGAGCTTTCTATGAGACATGCCACAATATCCACCCTGGGGCAATTTCCTCTGGTTGTGAACAGCCAATTCCTTTATCCAATATATGGCATGTAGGTCAGGTAAAGGGTTCCATGTCATGATAAAGGTTGGGAATGACTATTTTTATTTTTTATTGTAGTAAAAAGCAAGTAACATTAAACTTAACCGTGTAGTTTAGTAGTGCCAAGTATATTCACACTGTTGTGCAAAAGATCTCTAGAACTTTTACATCTTGCAAAATTGAAACTTTAGACCCACTACACCAACTACCCTCTACCTTGGCAACTACCTTTCTGTTTCTGTTATTTTGACTTCTTTAGATATTTCTTGTTAGTGGAATCATAGATGTCCTTTTGTGACTGGCCTAATTTGCTCTTCAGAACGTCCTCAAGGATTGATCCATATTGTAGCATGTGGCAGGCTTTCCTTTTTTTAAGGCTGCATAATATTCCATTATATGTATATATTCTTTATTCATCTGCCCATAGGAATCTGGGTGCTTCTGCCTCTTGGCTAATAATGCTATGATGAACATGGGTGTACATATATCTCTTCAAGACACTTGAGTTCTCAATATATACCCGGAAGTAGGATTGCTGGATTATATGGTAATTCTACTTTTAATGTTTTGAGGAACTTCTGTGCTGTTTCCCATAATGGCTACACCATTTTACAGTCCTCTGAACAGTACACAAGGGTTCCAATTTCTCTGTATCTTCACCATTTGTTATTTTCTGTTCTTTCGATAATGGCCTTAAAGGGTAAGATGATATCTCATTATAGTTTGATTTGCATTTCTCTTGCAATTGGTGATGTTGAGCATCTTTTCATATGCTTTCAGAGAACTGTCTATTCAAGTCTTTATGTATTCTGGATACAAATCCTTTATCAGATAAATGATTTGCAGAATTTTCTCCCAGTCTGTGAGTTGTCTTTGAATTTTTTAAATGATGTCCTTCAATTATGTAAACTTTTATTTGCTTTTGTAAGTTTGATATTATAGAGAACACTTTACCTGACCCTAGATCACAGATTTTCTCCTGTTTTTTTTTTCCTTAAAGTTTTAAATTCCAGCTATATTTACAGTTACAATTTGGTTCTGGTCAATTTTTGTACAAAATGAAGTAGGTCTAAATTTATATTTTTACAAGGATGTCCAGTTGTCTCTGCACCTTTGTTGAAGATTACCTGTCCCCACTGAATTGCCTTCGTACATTTGTTGGAAACCAATTCCTCATGTATTTGAGAGTTTTCTTCTGGACTTTCAATTCTATTCCACTGATCTGTATGCCTGTCCCTATGCCAGGACCATACTGTCTTGATTAGTCTAGCTTTGTGATTAGTTTTCAAATTGTGAAGTATGTTTTTCCACTTTGTTCTTGACTGTCAAGGTTGTTTTAGCTATTCTGGGTCCACTGCATTTCCAAAGCCTGATTGGATTTTGACTGGGACAGTGTTGAATCTATAGATCAGTTTGGGGGAAAATTGTTTTTTTTGTTTGGCTAAACAATAATTGCCCTATGTAATCACCGCTCCTTGTGGGAGTTCTAGGCTCTGAATTCACATATATCAGGCCCTCCGTGAGACAGGCTCATTCCAGAAACTGAATTCTAGTAACAGCTGATTCTTCTTAGAAATAGGTATTTTGCTTCTTGCTTTATGGAATTTCACAAATACCTGATTTTCTCTGAGTGTATTCAGAGGTTTATTTATAATGATATCCTCCTTCATACCTCCACGGGTGGACAGCTTGACGCTGCTTTCCAAACAGTGTGTTCTAAGTCCCCACCAAAGAACAAGGGTCATGTTGATCTTCTTGAGTCTTTGGCAACATCCTCTGACAAATTTTGTCGTATGCTCCTAGGCATTCCAGTTTAACACTGCAAAACTGTAATCTGTGGAGACTTTTTCCTTTTTGGCTAGGAAATGAGCATCTTTTCTTGGATCAACGTTCAGGACAAATAAGGATTTTAACCAACTTTCTTCTTAAGGTCTGTTATTGGGAGATGTCATTCTCTGGCATCCAGGCAGGAGGCTGCTGGACAGAGGCTGCTCTGTGGACGTGCAGCACTGCCACCAACATCTCGCTCTGCTGCCACGGCTGCCTCAGAATCACTAATTATTAATAACCAAAAAGCTTTCTAATCGTGACTCTCTTGCCCACATAAGATTTGTCTTGCCAAGAAAATTCAGGTTTCATATTTCGTTGTATTTTTAGAGGACAAATTATAAGATGGCCTATTGCCTGATTTGAAAGAACCAATCAGTTTAACTAGATTTGGGTTGGTTAATGGGATAAGTACTTCATAAAAAACTTCTCAGGAAGAATATGCAAAAAATTTGTTCGTTTTGTGTAACATGTTTTATTTAGAACTCTTAGAGTACACAGTATAAGGATAACTCAAACCTAACACAATATATATACTTTTCCATAGGAAAGCACAAAGAGAAGACAAAAGTACTGTGAGTCTCAAATTCTGAATGAAAGAAACCGTTCTCCACAAAAACCCAGCTCTATACAGTTCCCAAATTCACTTTACAAACCATATCAAGATTTTATCAGTCCGTATATACTCGACAATTCAAGATCTTCATCTTGGTATACATATACTTCTCCAACCGGAATGGAGGTCAGAGACTCTACTCTCAGTGAAGAGACAGTTACCGACGTGTATTATTACGGCTTTATTGTTCTTTTTCTTTTGATTTTAGTAGGTCTTACTTTATACTTTCTCTGAAGATATCAAATAAAATCCTTTTGATAATTCTTAAGGTTGCCAGTTCTTCACAGAAATGTTACATTCTTATTTTAGGATTTCCTCCCAGACATTTTCAAGGTAATTGGCTTGTAAAAAGAGAATACAATTTAACAAAGTCAGTTTGTGGACATTCTAAAAATTAAGATTGCTTTATTGTAGAAAACAGTGTCATGATACAGTTTGAAAAATAACTTTTTTTGATCAAAGGAGCAATTTAAAAAACAAAATGTCATTGACAGGGACAATTTTACCCTTTTTGTTTCTTACCACATAGAATAACAGAAGTAACAAAAAGTTTTGGATAAGCTGATATACTATATGCTTATCTATCTTCCAAAGCACACTATTAAAAGCTAGGCATATTTTATGAAATTTGATTAATGATTTCCTTACCTTACTACAATATGGGCATTCACCAAATATGATGTTAAAACTCTGTCTACTAGTCAACAGTCCTCTCAACCACTGAAGATTTTAAAAAGAGAAGAAAAAGGGAGCAATGTCAGCATGATTACACATTACAGATACTCTAAATTCATTTCCTTTATGATTACATATATTTTTATTCCAAAAGATTTACCTTCTTAATTTTCTTTTACAAAAAGTAAGGGGAACATTTCCTGGCCAATACCAGACTAGTAGTATGCTGAATAATAAGGGGAGACCACCACGAATTTCGGGATCTATACCACTGGTTTATAGCCAAATTATGGGCCCCTTTATGCATTTTCTCAACATCCAAAATAGACACAAAAATAATGTACACAAGTCAATGGGGTTCACAGACTTGACCTGAAGTCATTAATTACAAATTAAGAACTCTTGCTGTAAAAGATACCGTAAGCTCGTGAAAATTTAGGTCTCAATTCTGGTCTTAATCACCAATAGTGGGTTAATTCTCAATCCACTAATTATAAGCACGAGGCAGTCCATTTTTAAAAATTAAATGAATATTCATTATTATAAAAGAAAGCACATGTTCCCTTAAGAGTATCTCTATAATTAGACCTGGTATTTTGTGAGTTTATAGAAGGTGAATTGACATCTCTAAGTTCTCCATTCTTAAAGTGCAGGTAACACCAACTGCTTGCTACCTCTAATCACAAAAACAAGAGGTGATATTCAAGAAGACTGAACGCACTATACAACTGAAGGTGTTTCATATATACATGCATATATAATCGTGTCAACTGTGCCCTAAGATGAATGCTATAGAGATCAAATGACTATACACAGGAACGAAAGCAGACTTCACAGAGAGTAAATAATAAATAAAATGTCACGGAGAGTGCTGTGACATATCCAGATCACAAAACGCATTTTTCTCAATATCAAAAGTAAGATTATTACATTTATTCTATACTTAAATATACTTTGAAAAGTAACGGACACTCATTAGTGCCAGTTCCCTTTCACCTTATTGCTACCACTACTACTCCCACTTGGATGAGTGACAGTTTGCACTGCGGTCACATGAGATTTTCACTGAAAGATTCCAATGTAGCATCAATTTGATCTGTTATGCATCAGTAAGCAGCCCATGAATATATTCTGGATACATTTTCTCCCTTCCTAGGATACTACTTTAGGACATTTATTCACTCATTAGTGACCAGGATGAAGAAATGAAAGCACACGGGCATCTGGAAATGGACTGGTAAAGAAGCTAATGGAAAAAAGAGATTGCTATTCACTTCAACAGATTTTGGATTCTGTATATTTCAACATGCAGACTTGCTAGGTCATGGTAGCCAAAATAGTCTTAACAGCGTTATTTTTATTGTTTACCTCATATAAGCATATTTGATGGAAAGGCTGTGCACATTGGGGATTATCACACACTTGATCAGGAATGGCACCATCAAGTTGATATGAATAACAAATGCCACAATCCATAGAAAAATCCTTCAAAAGAAGAAATATTTATAAGCACAAGTGTTTAAAACACACAAGGTAATATAAGAAAGAATAATATGGGATAGACAAGATCAAATTTTCATACAAAGTTTTCATAAAGGTAACTATAGCATTATTTACAGAAAATACAGTTACATCAGTACTTAACCCTTTAAGAAAAGCGATTTGTAAGAGTGCTTCCTTTTGCATCCAGTAAGTGATACACACAGATATACTAAAAAACAGGTTCTATTTGGGGCTTAAGTAAATTTCCCACATTGTACATCAATATTATGCCAATGTAATATATAAAGATACTAACTGACATTAGCTAATGATTACTAAACTTCAAAATTCTTTAACTAAAGGAAGAAGACAAAAACATTCCCACCACTTTAATAGTCTACAACCTCTGCAACTTTATCAAAACTCAATCCCAAGTTTATCATTTTTGCAACACAGTGACATCTATTCATTTTCAAAAACTGTACTGCCATCCTTCACAAAATCTAATTAAAACTTTATTTCAATCATCCATAAGCAGATAGTATTAGAATATCCAAACATCTCATTAGCTACTTTGGACCTTTCCCCCTATTTTTAATAATAAAGATGTCTGTCATTAATCACTTCATTGCTACAAAGACCATGACAAAAGTATACTTAAACCACTAATCAAAGGTTAACAAATTCTTTGATGCTACTGTTGCTTGCAGTTCAGAAGTCTGTTACAATATTCTTCCAATTCCCTCCCTTTCAGCCTCATTTTTCTCTGGTGTCTAAAAGAAGAACATTTAACTTTCATTATGCTATGCTGTTTGGAATATCAAAGCACTCATAAAACTTACAGATTTTTCCAGGTTAGTGCGAGCTGGAAAATCTATTTCTAAAACATCTTTCAAATTTTGTAACAGACTATTTTCTGGATCCCTAAAAGCATGAAAAAAAATTGTTATTAAATTTGCAAAATAATAGAAAAATAAATATTGTGTTACAAAAAATACCTACCACAAATGTATGTTCCTGCTCAGCTTAATTCCAAGAGGTTTTACCACTTCAGAGATTAAAAAAAAAAAAAAAAAACGTTTAAAAATGTAGTGTCTGCAGCTCTCGCTTTGTAAAGCCACATTTAGCACAGAATTTTTTTTTTTAACTGAGATATAATGGGTATATAATATTGTATTGCTTTTAGGTGTACAACATCATGATTTGGTATGTGTGTGTATTGCAAAATGATCACTATAAATTCAGTTAATACCTATTACCACATGTAGTTACAAATTATTTTCTGATGAAAACTTCTAAGATCTCTTAGCAACTCTGAAATATACTCTCTTGTTAAAACACAGAATTTGCTAATTATTTGACTGGAAAATCTAAATCATCTACTTAAACACAAAAGTACACAGTTCAGAATGATGAAACATTTTCATTTAAAATAATTACCATATGTTAATATTTTAGAATATTTTAACAGTGAAGACAAGAATTTTATGACTGTTAAAAACATTTAAATAGGAGATCTCATACCATGGTCAGCTCCAAGAAAGCAGCACTCAGGAAGCATAGTAGGATGCTTGGGGTCAACCTCTATATGTATTGAAGCATTATTCCCTAGAATAAAAGAACATTAAAGCAGTATCTGGGTACTTACAGGAAAGATTAGCCAATGTGTTACGGGTTTCAATAAATATATAAATGTATTTATTTATAAAATATATTTATAAATATAATTTTATAGTCTAAAAGAAATGCACTTTGAAATTATGATTATGAATAAAGATTTGGGGATCCATCTAAAGTTTTAAAATACAGAGTCAGTCCATTAAGTTAATTGATTTCTAGTGAAATTCTGGTCAGAATTCTATTTTAGCTTAAATAAAAATTTTTTATAGAGTGATAGATCTTTAATATTAAAAGAAATCACAAGTTCAAGAAATAATTATCAAAGTGACTTCCATAACTTTCTTGGAAAGCACAATTATGGTCAGATGTAAAAAGACCAGCATACAATAAATTATGATTTGAGTTTTATGGAGTTTTATCGAAACATTTTCTATCAATAATCACTTCCAATGAAGTGGACTAAACGCTCCAATCAAAAGACAGAGGTTGTCAGAATGGATAAACAAAAGTTAAGACCTATCTATATTCTGCCTACAAGAGACTCATTTTAGACTTAAAGAGAAATATTTACTACACAAATGGATGTCAAAAGAAAGCCAGAGTAGCAATACTTATACTGGACAAACTAGACTTTAAACCAAAGACCGTAACAAGAGATAAAGAAGGGCACTATATCATAATAAAGGGGACAATCCAACAAGAACATCTAACAATTGTAAATATTTATGCACCCAACATGAAAGCACCCAAATATATAAAACAATAACAAACATAAAGGAACTAATTGATAATAACACAGTAATAGCAGGGAATTTTAACATCCCACTTATATCAGGTATCCAAATCAGCAAGGAAGTAAAACTTTCTGATACTCCGTAGAGAAAACCCAAAAGACTCCTCCAAAAAACTGCTAGAACTTATATATGAATTCAGTAAAGTCACAGGATACAAAATCAACATACAGAAATCTGTTGCATTTCTATACACTAAAAATGAAGCAGCAGAAAGAGAAATTAAGAAATCAATCCCACTTACAACTACACCAAAAAAAAAAAGATACCTAGGAATAAACCTAACCAAAGAGGTGAAAGACTTGTACTCTGAAAACTATACAAAACACTGATGAAGGGAAACAGTGATACAAAAAGATGGAAAGACATTCCATGCTCATAGGTTAGAAGAATGAATATTGCTAAAATGTCTTTATTACCTAAAGCAATCTACACATTTAATATGCAATCCCTGTCAAACTACCATTAGCATTTTACACAGAGTTAGAAAAACAACCCTGGTATTTGTATGGAGCCAGAAAAGACCCTGAATAGCCAAAGCAACCTTGAAAAAGAAAAGCAAAGCTGGAGGTATCACTATTCCAGACTTCAAATTATATTACAAAGTTGTAGTGATCGAAACAGTGTAGTACTGGCACAAAATATAGATCAATGGAACAAAATAGAACACTCAGAAATAAACCCATAACTATATGGTCAATTAATCTTCGACACAGCAGGAAATAATATCCATTGGGAAAAAGACAATCTCTTCAACAAATGGTGTTGGAAAAACTGGACTATTTCTTACACCAAACATAAAGGGATGAGAACATCCCTTTGACGGTGGCTGTAGCAACTTCTTTCTAGAGATGTCTCCTGAGGTAAGGGACACAAAAGCAAAAATAAACTATTGGGACTTCAGCAAAATAAAAAGCTTCTGCACAGCAAAGGAAATGGTCAACAAAACTAAAAGGCAACCTACAAACTGGGAGAAGATATTTGCAAATGACATATCTGAGAAAGGGTTAGTATCCAAAATCTATAAAGAACTTATAAAACTCAACATCGCAAAAATGAATAATGCAGTTAAGAAATGGACAGAGGACACGAACAGACATTTTTCCCAAGAAGACATGCAGATAGCCAATGGACACATGGTCAACATCACTCTTCATCAGGAAAATACAAATCAAAACTTATCTTGATGAACACTGAGTAACATGGAACTGTTGAATCACTATATTGTACCCCTGAAACCAATATTACATTTTATGTCAACTGAAATTTAAATATTTTTAAAAAACATTTTCTGAATTCTTTTGCTCATTGTGAAGCTTTCCACTTCAACAACAGACTCAATTCACATTAAACTGAAACTGTTCGTTTAATAACAAACAACTAACCTAGTTTATAAGATCTAAGAAAAATCTATTTCTACTTGGCACTAGATTCTTTCATAAGTTCTATCTATACTGGAATATTGTATGGATTTCAGAAGTTTTACTTTTAAAGGCACATAGTATAACTGTATAAGGGCATTTGGATTTTATTTTTACAGTAAAAAAGGACTTAATAAATTCTACACACCATAACATTAACTTTTGGTTAAGGTTGACAACAATATGAACACAATTATTACAGATCTGACAAAAAGGTAATCAAGTAAAAATGATATATAAAACATAAAAGTGCTATAATCTCATTTGCTTATACATTCTTTACCATGAACACAAATCCCATATTAGCCTTTAGCTATGTCATATACTAATGGCTTCACTTAATAATGAGTATATTATTTAATATATCTCAATTAGTTTGCTGAAAACTTGGTCTTCAAAAAGCATATCAGTGCCTGAAAGGGGATAAAAAAGAGCTATAGGTAAATACAGAGAAAGTGACTAAAAAGCAGGTTGTTTATGCTGAACAATGAGCAATATAATAAAAGTATATTTAATCATTACCTAATTAAAATAATTATTTACATGGGGCTATGAAGAAAATAAATTACTACACTATTTTGAAGAAAATATTTTCATTCTTAATATCTATTTGTTCACAAATATACCATTATTTGGTCAACTATTCAAAATTAAATATGGATTAAACTTTTTAGACTAAGTAACAATACTATTTGTACAACTGCTATACAACGGTATCTTCCTTTTCTCATAATTACATGTTACTTATTTTCTCCCAGATAATCTATTATGCCTGGGGAGAAACCATAAAAATTGCTAATGTGGATAGGACTCACAACAGAATTTCATAATATCTTTCAGAACATATGTCTTTTAACAATATATTTATTTAGGCTAAAAAAAAAAAAAGAGAAGGGAAGACACAAATAGATATCATATGATCACCTAACTATACTATTTACTGTAAACTGAAACATAGTTTAAAACATCTAAAATCTGGAGAGGCTGAACTCAAAACTGACTTCATATATGGCTTGCTCATAATGAAAATACATAAAACTAATTTTATAATAAGAATATGGTAATGTTGCAGGGGTATTTACAGTTGTAACACATCTTATTCATTAATGTCACATATATTTATAGTAAATACTTAAAATATATTTAATTATTATTTTGTGCTTCCTGTTTACTCTTCAATGGCATGTATGGCCCACTTCAGATCCTTTCATCCTCTAAAGTTCATCAGAAAATATTCCCAGATCTGTTGATATTAATCTTGTCTAGTTTCATGGATGAAGATTTCATTATTTCTAACAGTTTCTTTTTAAAAAATTTTTTTTTCTTAGTGTTTATGTAATTTTGAAGGAGAAAGACAGCGCATGAGTGAGGGAGGGGCAGAGAGAGAGAGGGACAGAACCCAAAGTAGGCTCCAGGCTCCGAGCTGTCAGCACAGAGCCCAGTGCGGGGCTTGCACTCACAGACTGTACAATCATGACCTAAGCTGACGTCCAACACTTAACCGACTTGAGCCACCCAGGTGCCCCTATTTCTAACAGTTTCTTTTCCCAAATAATGGAAGTACTGAAAAACCTGTTCCACTATTTCTGAGCTACTAACAGCTGATTATACAGGATCTCTGAATGATACTGCCATTGGATCATCACCTTTTATAATGAAACACCTTAGTACTTGCCCTTTCTCCTGAAATATTTACATTCAAATACATAGGGCTAAATCAGAGCTTATTTGACTTCATGCAAAAAAAGTCTCACCTAAGGGTCCAATGTCCTCTTGAGCTCCATTTTCCTTAGTAATACAAAGTATAATCCAACATCTAAACAAACAAAAAGCCTCCTTAATCCCTTTTCCCTACCCAGTGCAATCCTGCGTGCTGTTGCACTCCTTGTAGGTTTTTCTGGCTCCAGTACCCAAGTCTTCTCGTCGATTTCATCCATAACATCCCAGAATGCTTTCAGTGATTCTAAGGCTGCCAAAAACTGACCGTAAATGCTTATTAAAGAGCTCTGTGAAAGACAGATAAAAGCAGAGTAAGTTGAATGACACTCTTATCAACAACAGATAATTTTTCACTTAAAATATCATTCAATTTAGAAATTTTAAGCTCTGTTTCACTTCAGCTAAAACTACCCTAGTAAACAAGAGTCAACTAACTGTCCCTGCTTCATAGCTCTTCACCTCCATTAGCATTAATAGAATTTTTTGACTGTCATTGGGACTGTGCATCTTACCAGGAATAGTTTCTTTTTTTTTTAATTTTTTAATGTTTGTTTATTTTTGAGAGAGATCACAAGCAGGAGAGGGGCAGAGAAAGAGAGAGACACAAAATCTGAAGGAGGCATCAGGCTCTGAGCTGTCAGCACAGAGCCCAATGTGGGGCTCGAACTCATGAACCGTGAGATCATGACCTGAGCCAAAGTCAGATGCTTAACCGACTGAGCCACCCAGGTGCCCCAGGAATTGTTTTCTAAAGACCATATTTATTTTTATTATGATGTATTCTGTACTGTATTTATAGAATAGTAACTACTAATACAAGATGACATGTGTGTACTTTCTTAATGAATATACTATATACATATTGAGCATAGAGTCTATACAATTTTAATATGAAAGTTGTCAAGTTATCTAGTTTGTGCAGTTATCAAGTTAAATGCAGCACCACTTGTAATTTGATTACACATTATTAACTTTACAGACTTAATTAGGCAAAGAGTATAAAAAGGTTCTACATATATTTTCTCTACAAGGTTTTTATTGATTAAATTCAAATAATAATGGAGTACATTTTTTTTTTGTAATATAGATCTATTAATGAGAATAATGCATCTTTTGGTAGGAGGGGAATAATGTTTAATTGGTGCTGAAAGTAGTGTTCCCTATTAACATAATCAATTGCAAATGTTTATCTGTTAATGCCTGTAATGAAACTTTACATATGTCATCCCTAGAAATGTCTTTTCTCACACACAGGTACTGTGTGGAGCATCTAAGCACTGCCAAATACTGATATAAATCCAGAAGCACTGGATTTAATAGAGACTATTCATTACTAGGAAGGCATCTGTGAATTCTATGAGGTTCTTTTTTTTTTTTTTTTTTGAGGTAAAAAATCAACGTATATCATATTAGTTTCAGGTGTACAGAATAATTCATTTGTATACACCGTAAAACAATCACAATAAGTCTGTCACACTATAAAGTTTTGAAAATTTTTTTCTTCCCTTGTGATGAGAACTTTTAAGATTTACTCTTTTAAGATTCTATTTTCAAATATGGAATACAATATTATAGATTAGGTTTAAAATTTCTTCTGAGGCTAAACTTTTAGCCAATGTCTGAATTCAGTTATTTCAGACAATATTCTATGGGAATTAACTTAAATACATTTTCACTAATGATAAGAACTAAAGTCATTGCTGATTTTTAAAAATCAATTTATAATTACTTTCAACTAAAGAGTTTCTCATAAAGTAGTATGTTTAAATGATACCAATACTTACTAAATATTTTATATAAAAAGCCATCAAAACTAAAAGTTTAAGAATTAAGGATCTTATTGTTTCAAATAAGCAAAACACATTTAAAAAAAATCACTGGAAATTCTACCAACATTATTTATCCAAAAACAGATACAAGACAACAATGTAAGAATACAGTATACCATGAGTGAGATGAAAAGGAAGTACTCACTTCCTTTAAGGTATATTTTGTACTCATATGTACTTAAGGAAAACCCATTTCATCCCATCACTTCAGTCAGGGTTCACACTTAGATGATTTCATGGCTCAGTTTCACAAAGCTAGTTTCAACTCTTCTAACCTTCTATACACAGGGGAAAAAAGTAAGAGTAGTAATGAGAGCTTAATACCTGCAAATAACCTTTTAGGATCCCTTTTAGCATACCTGTTCTCTTCCAATATGCTATACTTATCTATAAATTTAGATGCCAGAATCCGGAAATCAGAAACCAAACTTCCAAGTTTTGTTTTGACTTTACTATGGGCTGCACTTTATCTCCTCTTTCATTAAATGTGCCACAATTCTTTAGCTATGCAAACAAGAAACCAGCTGGGATCCCTGCAGATTGTTTTTTACACCTAATAAATTCATTAACTAAAGACCTGATTCTATTTTTAGCAAATTTCTTGATAACTCTATTTACCCTAGTATTTTTATGTACTATTAGGATAACCCCCTTAAAAAAATAAACAAGTCCTTGCAGAGGACAGTAAAAAGTATATAAAATAATGCCCTTTTTCTTGTTTCCATATCCAGACATGCCATCACTATCTTCTAATACCCTACTGTGGAGTACCCTATCTAAAATGTAACACTGAACATATCAGTGTGCCTCATAAAACCATTTAAAACAACCTACTAACTGGTTTTCCCCCTCTAGTCACATTCCCCTAACTCCCATTATTTATATTGCAATTAAGTTGATATTTGTATTCTGTAAACGTGATACTACCATTTCCTGGTTTATAACAAAACAACTTAAGTGCAGTTCTCAGTGATATTTTTTCTTTGTAATACCACCACTTAGTGACAGCAACACAAACTCCAAAAGCTATTCAATAAATATTTGTTTAAGTAAATTGAAGTCAACTACTTGATATAAAAATAATCATTTATGACCTTCATCATTCTATTTATTAAGGCTACCGTTATTTACAAGTAGTTTGCAAATTATGTTTTATGTTACTGATTAAAACCCCAGTTCTTTATCGTGGCTTGCAATTAACATTGTTTAACATGTATACATAGATATGTTTACACAGAGTAAATTGAAATACTTTCTTTTCCATGGGTATATTTACTGCTCCAAGCTTCAGTAAGCACCCTCTCTATACATGATCATTCCCAAGTTTCTTTAGGCCAAACAGACAACTCCAGAACTGCTCAACCATCACTATGTAGATAATCTCCACACTGCTAACAGACTTATTGCTCCACCCTGATCTCATGATCTTCCCAGAGAAATCCAACCTCCTAGGTCCACGTCCCCCACCCCCCAGGTGACAGGGGATACTACCTGCCCTATTGTGCAAACCAGAAATCTAAGCACAGATTACTAGTTAACTAGATCACTCAAACAACCTTGTAACTAAATTTTCTTCCTTTAGTCACAGTCTCCTAAAACTCATTATTTACACTGCAATTAAATTGATTTTTGTATTCTGCAGATGTGATACTATAGTTTCTTTGTTTATAATAAGATATTGATCATCAGATACATATACAATAATCCAATTGCTGGACGGTACGTTGATTTTTTAATAGCTTTACTCAGATGTAAGGGATATACAAAGAACTGCACATATTTAATGTGTACAAGTTGATGAATATGAGCATGTGCGGTACAACCTGATACCATCATTACAATCAAAGTAATAAACCTACCCAACACTTCCCCAAAGGTTCCTTGTGTCTTTTTCAGGGGGTTTTCAGCGGTTTCAGTAACATAAGCTCTGTCTACCCTCTCAAGTTTTGAAATGCACAATACTGTATTGTTAAGTATAAGCATTATGTTGTACAGCACATCTCTAGAATCTGTTCATCTACCAGAGCTGAAACTTTACACGCACTGAACAACAACAACACCCTTCCTCCACCTTCCAGACCCCTGGCAACCACTACTGTAGTCTCTGTATGTGTGAGTTTGACTAAGTTAGATACTTCATGTTAGAAACATGCAATATTTGTCCTGCTGTGACTGGTTTATGTCAGTTGGCATAATGTCCTCTAGATTCATCTGTATTTTTGCAACTGGCATGATTTTCTCCTTTCAGGCTGTCTGTATATACTATTTTTTCTTAAATACCACAT
The DNA here is from genome assembly GCF_018350195.1 of Panthera tigris. Classification (NCBI taxonomy): domain Eukaryota; kingdom Metazoa; phylum Chordata; class Mammalia; order Carnivora; family Felidae; genus Panthera; species Panthera tigris. The sequence continues at coordinate 75,942,523 of NC_056662.1, forward strand.
TCATTTGTTGATAGACACTGGGATTTTTTCCTCTTTGCTATTGTGAATAACACTATAATGAACATGGAGGTACAGGTAGCTCTTTGAGATTCTGATTTTAGCCCTTCTGGATATATACTCAGAAGTGGGATTGCCAGGTCATACAGCAGTTATATTACTTACTTTTTGGAGGAACATCCACACTGTTTTCCATTGTTGCCATACCATTTTACACTCCCACCAATAGTGTACATACAGGGTTCCAATTTCTCCATATCCTGTAACACTTGGCATTCATTTCACTTTTTTTTTAAATGTTAATGTTTGTTTATTTTTGAGGGAGAGAGAGACAGAGACAGAGTGCGAACTGGGGACAGGCAGAGAGAGAGGGAGACACAGAATCTGAAGCAGGCTCCAGACTCAGCTGTCGGTACAGAGCCCGACGTGGGGCCCAAACTCATGAACCGTGAGATCATAACCTGAGCTGAAGTCAGATGCTTAACTGAATGAGGCACTCAGGCACCCCGTTTTTTTGGTTTTTAATAGCCATCCTAACAGTTGTACAGTGGTATCTCATTTTAGTTTTGATTTGCATTTCCTTGATAATTAATGAAGTTGAACATCTTTTCATATCTCTGTTGGCGATTTGTAGGTCATCTTTGAAAAAGTATCTGTTCAAGTCCTTTGCCCATTTTCTAACCAGGTTATTTGTTTTTTTGCTGCTGAGAGGTTTCTTATGTATTTTGGATGTTAACCCCTTATCAGATACATTGTTTTCAAGTATTATCGTCAACTCACTAGGATGACTTTTCATCCTGCCGATTGTTTCCTTTATTGTGCAGTAAGTCCCTTAGTTTGATACAGTCCCACTTGTCTCTTTTTGCTTTGTTGTCATTGCTCTTGGTGTCATAATCAACAGATCATTATCAAGACTAATGTCAAGAATTATTCCCCCTATGTTTCTACTAGGAGTTTTATACTTTCAGGTCTTATATTTAAGTCTTTATTTTGAGTTAGTTTTTGTGTACAAATGCAAGGTAAGGGTCCAATTTCCCTTCTTCATGTGGATATCCTATTTCTCAATACCATTTGTTCAAAAGACTCTTCTTTTCCAAAGTCAGTACCATAATGTCTCTTTCCTTTCTCTCCATTTGTAACTAGATCTATATTTTAAAAATCCATAATTACCTATTTCACTGTAAACCCAAGAAAAGTTAACCAAAAACCAAAATAGCCACACAGTATTTTCACAGTGACATCTTCCATTTGAAAGGAGCAATGTCCACTTCTGGCATGCCTGACTGTAAACGGGGTTCTACTTAACACAGTTCTACTTAAAACTAATTCTGCATTTTGAACAGAAAATGAAAGATCCAAAGAAAATGGCAGTAAGAAAAAATACAACAATAACCCTGAAACTAGAAGTCAGTTGGTAATTACAGAAGTAGTAAATTTTAAATCCTAAAAGTCATCATGAGATTTTGCTAGTCACATGAGGTACATTAAAAAAAGCCAAAAAAGGTGAAAAGTGGGACACAAACATTTATCTTAGAAATTTCAATGAACTTAAGAGGTAGACATTAAAACTATTACATCAGTAAGCTATCTGAAAAACTAACAGATTTTTCTCTAACTGCTTCTTTTATCCATTAAATCATTCACAAACTCTTACTCCTAATTGATTTCCCTACTGAAATTGAAAAAGAAACATTTATAAATCCTATTTCTAACAATGTCATTAAATATTCTATATACATCATAAATGCCAAAAGAGCACACTATAATATGACCTAAATTAATAAAAGTTAAATATTTTGCAAGTTTTCTAAAAAATGTTCAAAAATAAAAATTGCCAAGTTCTTTTTTTTTTTTCTCATTTTATTTTAGAGCGTGTGAGTGGGGGGAAGGGACAGAGAGAGACAAAGACAGAGAGAATTCCAAGGAGGCCCCAGGCTCAGCACAGAGCCTGAGGTGGGGCTCAATCCTACGACCTCAGGGCCAAGACCTGAGCCAAAATCGAGTCACATGCTCAACTGAATGAACTACCAAGGTAGTTTCCCATCTCACCAAAGCTACCATTTTAAGGTTTTGGGGGACTTTTTGAGGTGGGGGGTAGGCAAATTTGCAATGTGCAAAATAAATTTAAAATTGAATCAAAGAAAAACTCAGGAAAAAGTAAGAATACTAATATTAAGAGGTAACATTAAAATAAAATATCAAATGTCGGTGAAGATGTAAACAACCTAAACTCTCATATGCTGCTGAGCATGTAAAATGGCACAACCACTTTTGAAAAGATCAGACACCTTCTTAAAAACTAAATCTATTCCTATCTTAAGACCTAGCAATTCCACTCCAACAGAAGTGAAAAGATATGCCCATAGAAAGACTTATACAAAAACGTTCAGAACAGTTTTATTCAAAGAGCAAAAAATCAGTACAAGTCCAAATGTCCATTAATAAAAGATAGAGTAAACTCCAGTATATTCATGTAATGGACTACTACTCGGGAATAAACAAAATAAAAATTGTGACACATGTCACAACATGGATGAATTTCAAAAATATGCCAGGTGAAATGAGGCTATCTACAAAGAGAACACAGTGTCCACTTCTATTTATATTAAATCTGGTACAGACAAAAATAAAGCATGGTTCAGAAAAATCAATACAATAGGATTTACTGGGAAGAGATAAAAGAGCCAAGATAATGGTAATGTTCTGCATCTTGAAAATGGACTGCAGGAGTACATTCATTCACAGAAACTTATGCTACACTTAGGATTATGCATTTCATTGTTTCCAAATTTTACCAACACCTAAATTCTAGTTAATGCAGACATACTGAAGGATTTTGGAGAAAGATCTAGGACACCTGCAAAATATTTTGAAAGGCACCAAAACTCAGATACACTGATGAATGGAGAGATGCACAAATGGAAAGGTAAGTGACGAAGCCAGAATAGTGAATATTAACTGTGGAATCTAAGTGGTGGATATAGGAGTATATTCACCATAAACTCTTTCAATGTTTTGTGGGTTTTAAAATTTATAATAAAATAATGGGGGGGGCGGGGAGGGATAATTACGTAACGTGTAAATTATTCATTGTAACTGAGAAAGTTAAGTTTGTTGAATTAGGTTAGACTAATCTTTCATTTTTTTCAAATATTCAATAACATTTAATTCTTTACAGCTACATATTTAGATAACATATTTAGATAACATATTTAGACCCTCTCCAAAACAAAATAAGAATAGGTCTTCCTAGACAAGAAGCTCACTGTATAAGGCAAGTTATAATCTTTGAAAAGTCTGTAACAGATACTCTTAACCAGAGAATCAGAAGCTTGGGTTAAAAAAAATACATCTTTATTTTCTTTAAGTAAAATTTAGCACTTATTTCAACTACAGATACAAAAAACAAAGAATATAAATAGTATCAATACCTTTAACTTTCTATACAAGTAAAATTATATTGCAATCACCTAGGGAAATTGAACACTAATATCTACAGTCCATTGTCAGTCATTACTTTTTAATTAATCTTGGTTCAATGCAGCCTTGGCATTTGGACTTCTAAAAGGTCCCCAAATGATTCTAATGTACAAAGTTAAGAAACAATGATAGAACAATGAAGAATAGCCATCCTTGTCATAGTCTGACGCTTATAGAATCATATTTCTAAAAGATTTAAACAATTCATGTAGCAAGAGACAAAGAAGGGCATAATGACAAAAGGAACAGTCCAACTGGAAGTATCTATGCACCCAACATAGGAGCACTTAAAAATATAAAGCAAATATTAACATACAAGAAAGGAGAAACTGATGGTAATACAAGTAGAGGACTTGAACACCTCACTAGCATCAAAGGATAGGTCATCAAGAGAAAAAAAAAAAATTCAACAAGGAAACAGTGACTTTAAATGACACATTCAACCAGATGGACCTCACATTTATATACAAAACATTCCATTCAGAAACAGAAAAGTACACATTCTTTTTCAAGTGCACACAGAAATTCCTAAAGAACAGATCACATGTTAGGCCACAACACAAGTCTCAATAAATTTAAGAAAACTGAAACCATATCAAGCATCTTTTCCAACCACTATAGTGTGAAACTAGAAACCAATTACAAGAAAAAGTCCGAAATGAACGTAATATGCATCAAGGCTAAAAAACATGCCACTAAACAATAAATGAGTCAACCAAAAATCAAAGAGGAAATAAAAAAAACATATGGAGAAAAATGAAAACACAATGGTTCAAAATCTTTGGGATGCAGCAAAAGCTGTTCTAAGAGGGAAATTTATAGCAATACGGGTCTACCTCAAGAAATCAAGAAAAATCTCAAACAACTTTACACCTAAAATAGCTAGACACAGAAAAATAATGCCCAAAGCTAGAAAAAAGAAGGATAAAGGTTAGAGCAGAAATAAATGAAATCGAGATTAAAAAAATAGAAAACAGCAATAGGACCAGGAACTTATTCTTTGAAAATATAAACAAAATTGATAAACCTTTAGCCAGACTAATCAAGGAAAAGAGAGGACTCATACAATTAAAATGAGAAATGAAGGAGAAGAAATAACAACTGACACTACAAAAATACAAAGGATTAAAAGAATATTATGTAAAACTAAATGCCAACAAATGGGATAACCTGGAAGAAATGAATAAATTCCAGGGCACCTGAGTGGCTCAGTAGGTTAAGCGTCAGACTTCAGCTCAGGTCATGATCTCATGGTTGGTGAGTCTGACCCCACATCAGGCTCCTTGCTGCCAGCCTGTCAGCACAGAGCTGTCCAGCTCTCTTTCTGCCCCTCCCCCCACTTGCACTCTCCCCCAAATAAATAAATTTTTAAAAAAGAAATGGATAAATTCCTAGAAACACATAATCTTCCAAAACTGAATCATAAAGAAATACAAAATTTGAACATACCAGTTATTACTAATAAAATTGAATTGGTATTCACAAAACTCCTAACAAACAAAGGTTCAGGACAAGACAGATTCACTGTTAAACACTACCAAACATTTAAAGAAGAGTTAATATCCTAACCTTCTCAAACTATCTCAAAAAAACAGAAGAGAAAGAAAAGCTTCCAAATTCATTCTATAAGGCCAGCATTATCCTGATACCAACACCAGACAAAAACACTACAAAAAGAGGAAATTGCAGGCCAATGTCTCAGATGAACACAGACTAAAAGTCCTCAAGAAATATTAAACCAAATTCAACAAAACATTAAAAAAAATCATTCACCGTGATTAAGTAGGAATTATTCTAGGATGCAAGGTAGTTCAAAACTCAAAAATCAATGTGATACATCACATTAATAAGAGAAAGGGTAAAAATCATATGATCATCTCAATAAGATGCAGAAAAGCATGTGACAAAGGCATCTGACATCCATTTATGATAAAAATTCTCAACAAAGTGAATTTAAAGGAAACATATCTCAACATAATAATGGCCATATGTCACAAACTCACAGACAGCATCATACTCAATGGTGAAAAAGAGAGCTTTTCTCCTAAGATCAGAAACACGACAAGAGTGTCCACTCTTACCACTTTTAGTTAATATAGTACTGGAAGTCCTAGCTGCAGCAATCAGAAAAGGAAAAGAATTAAAAGCCATACAAAATTGGTAAGGATGAAGTAAAACTGTCACTCTTTGCAGATGACATGATCCTACACATAGAAAACCCTAAAGACTCCACCAAAAAACTATTAGAACTGATAAATTACAGGATACAAAATCAATATACAGAAATTAAGAAAACAATATCATTTACAATTACACCAAAAAAATTAAAAACCTAGGGCTAAACTTAATTGAGAAGGTGAAAGACCTGCTGCTGTACCCTGAAAACTATAAAACACTAATGAAAGAAACTGAAGATGACAAAAACAAGTAGATGTTCCATGCTCATGGATTAGAATTAATATTGTTGAAATGTCCATACTACCCAAAGCAATCTATAGATTCAATACAATCCCATCAAAATACCAACAGCATTTTTCACAGAACTAGAACAAATACTAAAATTTGTGTGGAAGGACAGAAGACCTGTAGTAGCCAAAGAAATTTTGAGAAAAAAGAACAAAACTGAAGGTGTCATAATCCCAAGATACGCTACAATCATATGTGGTAATTAAAACAGTATGGTACTGGCACAAAAATAGACACACAGATCAATGGAACAGAATAAAGAGCCCAAATTAAGCCCATGCCTATGTGGTCAATCAACCTATGGCAAAGGAGGCAAGAATATACAATGGAAAGAAGACTGTATCTTCAATCGATGGTGCTGGGAAAACTGGACAGCTACATGCAAAAAAATGAAACTGAACCACTTTCTTATACCACACACAAAAGAAAACTCAAAATGGATTAAAGACCTGGGACGCCTGGATGGCTCAGTCAGTGAAGCCTCAAACTTCGGCTCAGGTCATGATCCTGCAGTTCGTGAGTTAGTCCCATGTCAGCATAGAGTGCTGACAGCTTGGAGCCTGCTTTAGATTCTCTGTCTCCCTCTCTCTCTCTCTGCCCCTTCCCCACTAGCACTCTGTCTCTCTCTCTCTCAAAAATAAAATAAAAAAAATTGATTAAAGACCTAAATGTGAAACCTGAAACCACAAAAATCCTGGAAGAAACAATAGGAAGAAATCTCTGATATCAGCCTTAGCAGCATTTTTCTAAATGTGACTCCCCAGGCAAGAAAAATGAAAGCAAAAAAAAAAAAAATTTCTAGGACTATACCAAAAGGAAAAGGTTTTGCACAGTGAAGGAAACTATCAACAAAACAAAAAGGAAACCTGATGAATGGGAAAATATACTGGCAATAATACATCCAATAAGAGGTTAATATCCAAAATATATAAAGAACTTACACTCCTAAACACCAAAACACAAACAAAAAACAATTAGAAAATGGGCAGAGGACCTGAATAGACATTTTTCCAAAGAAGGCCTACAGATGGCCACCAAACACATGAAAAGATATTTGACATCGTTAGTCGTATCAGTGAAATGCAAATCAAAACCACAATGATTAATCAGCCTACACCTATCAGAATGACTAGAATCAAAAAAAGAAATCACAATGTTGGGGAGGATGTGGAAAAATGAATCCCTGTATACTGTTGGTGAGAATGTAAACTGGTGCAGCCCCTGTGGAAATCAGTGTATCAGCTCCTCAAAAAAATTAAAAATAAAAACATATGATTCAGTAATTCCACTACTGAATTCCACTGAATTCCACTACCCAAAGAATAGAAAAAAATTAATTCAAAAAGATGTATGCACCCCTCTGTTGGTTGCAGCATTATTTATGGCAGGCAAAATATGAAAGCAACCCAAGTGTCCACTGATAAATGAATGGATAAAGGAGATGTGGGGTTTCTATGTGTATACATAATACACAATGGAATATTATGCAGCCACAAAAAGGGTAAGATCTTGACCTTTGTAACAATATGGATGAACCTAGAGGGTATTAAGCTAAGTGAAATGAATCAAAAACAAATACCTTATGATCTCATTTTATGTAGAATCTAAAAAACAAACAAAAAACTCAAATATAGAGAATAAACTGGTGTAGGGGGGTGGTGAGAGGTGAAACAGATAAAGGGGATTAAGAAGCTCAAACTTCCTGTTAAAAAATAGGTCACGAAGATGAAAAGTACAGCATAGGGAATGCAGTCAATAATACCGTAATAACATTGTGTGAAGACAGATGGACTACATTTATCATGGTAAACATTGAGTAATATATAGAATTGTCAAATCAATATGTTCTACACCTGAAACTAATATAACACTGTATCGTACAGTTCAATTAACAAAAGATTTGGGGCAGCTGGTTAAGCATGTGACTCTTGATTTCAGCTCAGGTCATGATCTCACGGTTTATGAGATCGAACCCACCTCGGGCTCTGGGCTAAAAGCACGGAGTCTGCTTGAGATTCTATCTCCTCTCTGTCTGCCCCTTCCATGCTCATGCTCTCTCTCTCAAAATAAATAAAACTTAAAAAAAAAATTCAGGTGGCCCAGTTTATGAGGAAAATAGCATCCTTAAGAACATTTACATCATAATATTTTAATTTGGCTGTTTTTAAATAACATTTTAATCATAATTTTGGGATTTAGGAAGGTATACAATACATTTGTAAAAATGAACACGTTTTATAAAATTAGAACTATGGAAAAAAGTTTTAACTTCAACTTAGAACAATCAATTTGTAACCATATTTCATAAGGTATCTGGGTTAAGAACTGAATGCAGAGAGAGACAAATATTATATGATTTCACTTAAATGTGGAATCTAAAAAGCAAAACAAACACATAAACAAAAAGCAGAAACAGATCCATAAATACAGAGAACTGATGGTTGCCAGAGGGAAGGGAAGTTTGCGGGGAGGGCAAACAGGGAAGAAGAGTAGGAGACATAGGCTTCCAGTTATGGAATGAATAAGTCATGGTGATCAAGGTACAGCACAGGAAATACAGTCAATGGTACCGTGATGACACTTTATGGTGACAGCTGGTGCTACACCCGTGGTGAGCACAGCACCAAGTATAGCCTTTTGAAGCACCATGTTGTACAGGTGAAACTAATGTGTGTGTCAACTACACTTCAGTAAATAAAAGAAGCAAAAGAATGTATGTTCTCATTTACAGCACACCGAATTATACAAAATTAAATAAGCAAATAATATACAAAATGAGTTATGTGTTAATAATTCAATCCAGCAAATGTACAAAACATGTCTACTAAGAGTTATGGTCTATCGTAGATATGGGTTGATCTAAAGAAATATGAGATACAACACAACATATTAAGAATGATGGACTTGGTAGTCAAATCTTGAGTCTCATTCCTAGCCCTGTCCTCTTAATGCTAGCTGCATCTTTCTCAGCAAATTAATCTCACTCAGCTTCTACAACATGGAAATAGTGTTAATCCTTACAAAACTTGAGTGAGATAATGTGTGTAAAATGCTTAACTGATTAGCATGCATATATATATATATGCATATATATATATATATATATATGCATGATAGCATGCATATATATATATAAACATATATATATATATATATATATATGTTTAAAAATTGATAGACATTATTATAGTCATATAGTCCTTGATCTGGAGAAGTTCACAGCTCATGAACGAAAACAGTAAACTGAAAAATACCTATTGTATTAAAGTATCAATACTCTTGACATAAAAAGGTTATTGAAAAAATCAGTAAAAAAAAAAAAAGAGTATATAGGAATTTTTAAAAAAGGGGGGGATGAAGAGATAATTCCCCAAAGAAAAGAATACACATGATCAAATAAAAAATACTCAACCTCATAAGTTTACACATAACTTCTCTAAGTGCAACACTTCAGGTAAGAGAAAGAGAAGAGATGAATTAGAGGACGATGAGAAAAATGAGGTGTACCAGACGGGGGTCTGCTTTTACCAGAGCAATTCTTCCTTCAAAGCTGAGATAGCTCAGTTCCACAGGTTAGCTTCTCTCTTACAACACTCCTGTTATTAGTTACTGTTTTATTTTAAAACCTCACTGAAGAGGTGAGCATCTTGTAGATCATACAAGACCATGATTCATGCCTTTAATCTATTCCAGAATTATCCACAGTGGTTTTATTCTGATTTGGCTCCAATGACTTTGTTCCCATGTTTCAACGGTCTCTAATGTAGTTTTAACCCTTTTTACGACAATTTTTATTTTCTTCTTGTACTTCTCCATATTACCTATAATATGTATTACTTTTACAATCATAAAAAAGCGTATGTAAAAATAAAAATAAACGGTCTGTTAGCCATCCTTTCATTTCATGATGTGCACAGTATAGTGAAAAGATACATAACCCTTAATTTAATGAAACTAATATTTCAACTATGTGTCAGATCTATGTTGGGATCTCTGATACAAAGATAAGAGCATCCAGTACACAATGAGGTCTCAGCTATCATCTTGATGGTAACAAACTATTTGATCAAGACATACTCAGCAACTTAAAGCCTTAACACTGCATCTATAAATATGGGTGTGCAGTAGATAACTTCTAAGGTGACTTCCAGCTCTAGTAGCCAAGAACTCAATTAACTATTTGAAAATCCATAGGTAATTCTGTCCACTTAAAAGTACCTATCTTTCCTGGGGCTCCTGGGTGGCTCAGTCAGTTAAGTGTCTGACTTCAGCTCAGGTCATGATCTGACAGCTAGTGAGTTCAAGCTCCACGTTGGGCTCTGTGCTGACAGTTCAGAGCCTGGAGCCTGCCTCAGATTCTGTGTCCTTCTCTGACTCTGCCCCTTCCTCACTCATGCTCTGTCTCTCTCTCTCAAGAATAAACATTAAATTAAAAAAAAATTAAAAAGTACCTATCTTTCAAGATGCCAATTACTACAACATACACCCATTATTTCCAACTCGTGTTTACAAACCGATTTTCTCACTCAAATTATATAGAAGTATAACCATTAAATATGAACAACTTATATGCCTGAACATAATCATTTCCTTTTTAATCAAAAGAACTTTCATACCAGAATCAAACTATTTGGACTACATTATATCTTTTATCCCCATGTATTCAAGAAGAGAAGTCCATGATGCATTACATAACACTATTATTTTCTAATATAAAAAAAAAAAAATCAGTCTTCCAAAAACTCAAAGGTTTTGGAATAGGTTAAGAACCACAAATTTCTAGAAGGAATAGAAAAGCAGTTACATAACTATAACATGGCAAAGATCCAAAAATTACACCCAGAATACTGCAAGGGATTAATTTACTAACCAAAGGAAAATGCCTTTTTTTTTTTTTTGAACACATATATAATACCATGATTAAAAGGAAATGAAATAGAGGAACAAAGACATAAGCTGGGAAAAAACTAGAGAAGAAAGACAACAGAAATAAGCAGCAAAAAACAAAAGCAAAAGCACAAACAACAAAAATCCCATAAACACACACACGCAAGAGCCTTAAGTTCCCAGTAACAAAAATAATGATGCAGAAACCCAACGCTTTAACCTTGCTGTGGTAGGAGAAAGGAGAAGACAGGATGCTAAACAACCTCTTGTCCTTAAAACGTTAAAAAGAAAAAAAAAAAAAGAAATCCTGAGAAAGCTAGAAAATATAAAACAAGGTGGGAAGAGGACATTCTATACTCTACCTGCTCCAAAGATTTGCAGCAAGGGCCCATGTTGAGGCATACCAACCACACTATCTTGCAGTCTGTGTATTTTCATGTGGGGTAAAACTTTAACAGAAACAAAGGCACATACCCAACACCAGAAACTGGAAAACTACATTTATAACATTACATGCACAGGGAACACAAGAGCTAAGTTAACAGGGGAGATATTCTCTGGTATGGAGTCCAATCTTCCTTTGTGAAAACCAAAGGTCAGAAAATAACAAGAATGTATTAATCTCAAGAAAAAAGTCGGAAAAAATAGGCATCTCGACAAAATTTGAAAAGAGCAGGCATAAAGATAATAAGAGATCAATCTAATATTAAGTTCACCTCAGGCACTTAATGAAATTTTCTGCTCTGAAATCAGAATACCTAGACTGTTGTGTGTGTGGACTTCTCAGTGGGAAGATCTATATGTGGGATCCCTGCACTGATTCACTGAAAATTTCTCAACAACACAACTGAAAAGATTTCTAAGCAAGCAGTCTGTTCAGTGTGATAGATTTGGTATTTAAACCTTGAGATCATGAACCAATAGAAAGTTTGTCTGGTCAAAGGTCTACAGATGCCTTACAAAAAAACTAAAAGATGGGGCACATGGGTGATTCAGTCGGTTGAGCGTCCGACTTTGGCTCAGGTCATAATCTCATGGTTCGTGGGTTCGAGCCCGGTGTCAGGCTCTGTGCTGACAGCTCAGAGCCTGGAGCCTGCTTCGGATTCTGTGGCTCTCTTTCTGCTCCTCCTCCAGTCATGCTCTGTTTCTCTCTCTCTCTCTCTCTCTCTGTCTCTCTCTCTCTCAAAAATAAACATTAAAAAAATTAGAAAAACAAAACACAACAAAAACCTAAAAGGCTTATTCTATTTCCTGACTAGTTTTACGCTAAAACACAGTTAGCAATGCTTGCCCACTTTTATTGCTAGAGGATGTGCATGAATCAAGTGCCTTGATATTTGAGCACAGAAAGGTCAACTTGGTTATTATATATAGTTCATGTTTAATAAATAAAATAAACCATCAGAAGACTAGATTATATCATTCTAAAAACCTTAAATGGTCCCATATTTTCTTATGAAGCATAGCCAATGAACAGGGAGGTAGATAAAAATGTTCTAATTAGCTCCAGGACTAGACAATGTACTTTTAGAGAAAGAAATCAATGATCTGTTTTCCACAGTGTTATTGTCCACTCATGAATTGTCTGTATGCTTAAGTCTAAACTCTTTTCAAGGCATGCTAGTACCTATTACTTAAATACTGAGGATTTTTTTTTTTTTTTTTTACATTCTACGAAATTAAGTACAAGTACAAGCTAAGAAGTTAGTGCCTATGGCCCACTGCTATACACAAGTCACATAAAATTTTCCAAGTGGTGGTGACAAGTCAAGGAAGCAGATAGCAACTGGGATTGCTCCTAGAAATTTTGTAGGAGCAAGGACATCACCTGAAAGCAAACTAGTGTAGTCTTTGATTTATAAATTGATTTTAAAGAAGGCCTGTCAAGTTATATTGCTTAGAAGGTCATACATAGTTGCATAGGTCTTGTTCAATCTTTAAAAAAAAAGAAAAATCAAATAAGCTAAAAGCAATGATTTTTAAGAAGGTAAATTCCTGGGCCATAAGGATGATTGGTACATTTGGACCCTTATTCTACATCATCTTTATCTGTAGCTGTAACAGTAAGTGATATATGCAAGGATAATTTGAGCTTGGGGTCTCCCCACAAAAGCAAACTCTGAGACAAGAGCTTATGTGTACATAGGCTATTGGCAATAATCTTAGGGACTGAGAGGGAGGGGGTGCTGGGAAAAGTGAAATAGGACAGAAAGCCAAAATAAGGGTGTACTGTCAAGCTGGTCACTGTGGTCAACGGTTGGCCCTGTGAGTTGTAGAGAAAGCTCAGAATCAGTGCCCCAAAAGGGGAGCTCAAAACATTTATTCACTGGCCTCTGTTCTCAAATGGTCAAGTTGCTCTAAAAGGGATAATTCTCACACTTCCACATTTGCATGTATACATGGATGCTCCTCTAGGCACCCTTGGTCCTGGCATTAGAAAAGCCCTGGGACAAAGAACAAAGCAGTGGTAGAGTTGAGGTGAGGGGTTTTGTCTGCAGCTGACTGAAGGGATGTGGCCAAGTAAAAAGTGAATGCAATGGAAGTGAAAGAGGGAGCAAGAATTACCGGATTCCTAGCCATTTGCCAACAAAGGAAGGGACACGTGGGCAATTCCCTAAAAGGTAAATAAATATATTTTTAAAAATTTTTCCTCACAAAATCAATTTATATAAAATTTTGATAAAAAAAGGGAGATCTCTGAAGTATCCAAAATACATGTCTATAAAAAAAGTCAGCTCATTTTGGGTTGTTGTCTTATTATTGAGCTTTGAAAACTCATTACATATTCTAAATAGAAGTCCATTATCAGATAAGTAATTCGCAAATATTCTGTCTTAGTCTGTGGCTTGTCTTTTCAGTCTCTTAACAGTATTTTTCAAGAAAAGAAAATTTTAACTTTGATTAAATCCAATTTATCAATTTGTTCTTATATGGATCTCGCTTTGGGTGTTATATTAAGAAATCCCAGGGGTGCCTGGGTGGCTTAGTTCGTTAAGTGTCCAACTTTGGCTCAGGTCACGATCTCACAGTTCGTGAGTGGGAGGGAGCCCCTCATCGGGCTCTGTGCTGACAGCTCAGAGCCTGGAACCTGCCTCAGATTCTATGTCTCCATTGGGCCCTCTCCCATTTGTGCTCTGTCTCTCTCAAAAATGAACAGACATTAAAAAAATTAAGAAATCCGGAAGTTCCAAAGCTGTTCTTTGTGGTTCCAGAAGTTTCACTGCCTTAGGTTTTTCATTAAGTTCATAATCCACTTGGAGTTAATTTTTTTTTAAATTTTTTTTTAACGTTTATTTATTTTTGAGACAGAGAAAGACAGAGCATGAACGGGGGAGGGGCAAAGAGAGAGGGAGACACAGAATCGGAAGCAGGCTCCAGGCTCTGAGCCATCAGCCCAGAGCCTGACGCGGGGCTCGAACTCACAGACTGTGAGATCGTGACCGGAGCCGAAGTCGGACGCTTAACCGACTGAGCCACCCAGGCACCCTAATGGGGTTAATTTTTGTATACAGATTGAAGTTCATCTTTTGCATACAGCAAATTGTTTCAGCCCCATTTATTGAAAAGACAGGCTTTCCTCCACACTGAATTATCTTTCCACCTTTACTAACAATAGTTCTTTGTATACACAAACAGTTGTATAGGTATACGCGCAGTCCCCAACTTCAACGGTCTAACTTGGGATATTCCAACTTTACAACAGTATGAAAACTGGTACGCAGGCAGTAGAATGTGTACTTCAAATGTTGAATCCTGATCTTTCCAGGCTAATAATATGCAGTAGGATATTCTTGTGATGCCGGGCAGTGGCAGCAAGCCACAGCTCCCAGTGAGCCATGCAATCACGAAGGTAAACAACCATGCTGCACCCATACAACCATTCTGCTTTTCACTTTCAGTACAGGATTCAATAAATTATATGAGATTTTCAACCCATTATTATAAAATAGCCTTTGTTAGATGATCTTGCCCAACTCTGGGCTAACGTAAGTGTTCTGAGCATGTTTAAGGCAGGCTGGGCTAAGCTATGAGGTTTGGTAGGTTACGTGTGTTATTAATTGCATTTTCAACTTACAGTATTTTTAACTTACAATGTGTTTATCAGGACATAACCCCATCTCCAGTCAAGGAGTATTTCTACGATAATGCCACATTATCTTGATAAATGTAATTTGTGTCCTGAAATCAGGTCACATTAGTTCTTTAACTTTGTCTTTTTCAGTTTCTCTATTTTAGATCCTTTGCATTTTCCTTATGTAGTTTAGAATTATATTGTCAATTTCTAAACTAAATCTGTTGGAATTCTGACTGGGATTATATTGAATCTATAGATCAATTTGAAGAGAAATGACATCTTAACAATACTGAGTAGTCTAATGCATTAGTGTAGACTATCTCTCCATCTAATTAGGTCGTTTGGGCAAAAAATTTGCAGATACTTCACCAGAGGAGATATATAGGTGACAAACACATAAAAAATATGTTCAACATTATTGGTCACTAAAGGAATGCAATTAAAATCACAATGACTTTTCACTACACACTATTAGGATGGCTAAAATGAGAAAGACTGGCCAAACCAAATGTGAACAAAATTGTAGAGAAAGAGAACAAGCAGGGGAGAGGGTAAGAGACAGATTATATATATACGTGTATATATATGTGTGTATATATATACACACATATATATACACGTATATATGTATACACATATACGTATATATATATGTGTGTATATGTATATATACACACATATATATACACGTATATATATACATACAAATATATACATATATATACATACATATATATGTATGTATGTGTATATATATATATACACATACATACATGAGAGAAAAATGAATGAATGAATGAATGAATATATCTTAAGCAGGCTCCATGCTCAGCTCAGAGCTCAATGTGGGGCTCAATGTCACAACTGTGATATCCTGACCTGAGCCAAAATCGAGAGTTGGGTGCTTAACTGGCTGAGCCACCCAGGTGCCCCAACAACCACTTTCTTAAGCAACTGGTTTTGAAACAGTTTAAAGTTTTAAAACAGTTTCTACAGTTTTTTTTCAATTAAATTAGTTAAAAAAATTTTAGATGTTAGCAGTTTCTTAAATTAAACATACACCTTTTATATGATCCACCATTCATTCCACCCCTAGGTGTTTGCTATAGGGAAATGAAAGCATATGTTCATATAATGACATCACATAATATTAACAGCAGCTCTATCTATAATAGCCAAATCTTAAAATCTATTCTTATGTCCATCAACAAGTAAATGGACAATATATAGCAAATCCATATAATGGAGTACTACTTGGCCTAAAAAGAATGAACTGTTATTATATGCCACATATGGAAGAATCTCTATGCTGAGGAAAGAAATCTGACAGAAAAGAACACACAGAATTATACAAAATTCTAGAATGCATATCAGTAGTTGCCTGGGGACCAGCGGGAGGAACAAGAAGGACAGAGAGATCACAAAGGGGAGTAGGGAGCTACCATGTTCACCTGACAAAGGGAAGTGGGGAAACTTGGACATAATGGAAATGTTTATTATCTTGATTGCGGGGTTGATTTCACAGGTGTAAACATTTGTCAAAACTCAAACTGTACACTTTATATTCAGTTTATTGTACATCAATTATACCTTAATAAAGCTGTTAAAAAAAACCACTTGTTATGACTTCTGGGTAGTAATGTATCTACAAAGCAGGATTATTTTTGCAGATTAATCAATAATTAGGAGCTAAAAAATTATAAAGTAGCAGTATTTCTAATGCCAAGGACAAAGGCAAAAAATAACTGTCCATAAACTCATCACTTAGAGAATGAAATTTTATGTTTTATACATATATAGTTATATAAAATGTGTATATACTGGAGAAGGAAGGAGAAAAGATATATAGGAGAACTCAGATGTTAACTATTCTCCCATAACTGTTATTAAATTATGTTAAACTAGGAAAGCACTTAAGCAGAAAAGTGTGAACACTGCCAATCTCAAAAATGTAATGCTTATTATCTTTAAAAGCATTTTGTTACTTTTATAATACCTGAAGTGATATAATAATGTCAGTCACTTAACCAGATCTTAGAGTATAATATCTTCATCTTAAGTACTATTATTTCCAGTATTTTAATAATTTTCTCACAGTCCCGGAATGTGATCTTTTGTGCTCTGATGACACTTAAATTAATAGCATAATTTTCTGGTACTTGCAACAGTTGCTTTCCATTCTGATTTTTTTTTATACTTTCCTATAATATGTGCAGATAAATCCTCTAATAATCATTTTTGTCTTTATCTCTAGGGGATTCAAAAAGCTTCAATAGAATAAGGAAATATCAAGATTAAACTTTTTTAAGAAACTTAATTTTAATATTAATTGCAGTATTTCTAATCAGATATCTTTAAAGAGATAGTAAATCTCTTAAATATTCAGTTCATTTGATCTTATTTGCAAGCTTCATTGATGTTCTCCACATTTTCTGTAGATAGCTCTATAACTACACCTATTTAATCAAATGCTATTCTCTGTCAAGCAATCCACACGGAATGTATCAACTCTTCCAATACTTAACCTTATTTTGACTGTAACTGACCACTGCTGATGATGACTTAAAAGATGTGCTACTAGGGGCATCTGGGTGGGTCAGTTGGTTAAGTGTCTGACTCTTGACTTCGGCTAAGGTCATGATCTCACAGTTGTGAGGTCAAGCCCCGCTGGAAGGCTCCACTGGGCATGAAGCCACATTAAGGTTCTCTCTCTCCCTTTCCTTCTGCCCTTTCCAGCTCCCTCTCCCCCCCACCCCGTCTCTTGCTCAAAAAGAAAAAAAAAAAAAGATTTGCTACTATTTATAAGTCCTAAGAAGAGGGTATCTACCCACAAAGTCAAATGAAATACAGTCACTTCATAAACAGCCATTACAGAATGACTACAGCAGCCAAGAAAAAAAAAGAAAAGAAAAGAAGAGAAAAGAGAAAAGAAGGGAAAAGAAAAGAAAAGAAAGAAACATCTGTCAAGTGCATGCTGACAATTAGTAGGCACTCTCAAAATGTAGACCATTAAAAAAAATAAAATAAAAACTCAACATCAAGTTAATTAGGAGATGATTCTGAGTAGATGGCTGAGTAGAAAACACCAGGAATCTGTCTCCCACCTAGACAGCATTTACACTGATAGAACCTGTGTGATATATCTATTTTGGAACCCTGGAGTCTACTGAAGGCTTGCAAATTCTATTTCAGCTCTTCACTTGACAGAGGCTCTCCATCACCCAGCCCCATGACCAACAGCCCTCCAGGTACTCCAGGAGCAACTTGCACAGCTTATAGGAGGAAGAGTAGGCAAAAGGAATCTTGTCTTGCAATTAGGAGCAATCTGTGCTCTGATATGAATGTGGCTTCTAATCTCAGAGGGGCAAAGAGGCAGTTGGACATTGTTGTTGTATCTCCTCCGATTGTTGCAAGCCTCTCCTCCTCCTGCAGAGTATTTTAAGAGCCAGTGCCCTCTTCCCTCATCATTTTTCTTTTTATCCCCTTTTTAGGAGTCAGACATTAAAGATGTGAACATTTAAAAGTAACTGCATATAAAGAGGGAATGTGGAAGTTAATATACAAGTGCAGGGAAAGATGCAGGCTCAAAACTGACCAGAAAAGACCCTAATAAGCTTATACCTTAATCTGATCCTTGGCACAGAGACAACCTATGAGAATAATAATAATAAAAAAACCCCAAAAGAATAAAATAAAAAAGCGGGAGATTATGATCTTTCCTTTCTAGGGAGAAGGGAAAATCCAACTTCTAGACTTACCTCACTAGTAAAAGTATCCAGTTTTCAACAACAACAAAATTACAAGGCATAAAGTAACAGGAAAATGTGGCCTTGATCCAAAGAAAAAACATTAAAGAAACGGTCCCTTAAAAAGACCTGATAGTAGACCTACTAGACAAAGAATCTGAAAAAATGGTCTTAAGGATGCTTTAAAAATTAAAGAGAGATGTGGAGAAAGTCAAGAAAATGATGTATGAGCAAAATGGAAATACCAATAAAGAGAAAGAAAACCTAAAAAGAAACCAGAAAGAAATTTTGGAGCTGAAAGTACAATGACTGAAATGGAACATTCATAAAAGCAATCTAAACGCAGATTTGAGCGTGCAAAAGAGTAGGGACCTTAAAGACGAGACAGTGTAAATGATCAAATCTGAGCAAGAGAGACAAAAAGGAATGAAGAGAACAGAACCTAAGGGAAAGGTGGCACATCAACAGTGCAAGCACTGTGAGGACCCAAAAGAAGACAGAAAGTAGCAGAGAACATTTGAAGAAATAATACCTTAAAAATCCTAATTTTGATGAAAGACATGAATATAAACATCCAAGAGATCAGTGAAGTCTAAGTAAGATGAAATCAAAGAGATCCACACCAGGACACCTTATAAACAAACTTTCAAAAGCCAAAGATAGAATCTTGTAAAAAGCAAGACGTGACTCATCACAGACAAGGGATCCTCAAAAACAATCAGATTTCCAAGAAATTTTGAAAGCCAGAAGGTTGTGGGCTGATATATTCAAAGTGCTTAAAACAAAAATAAAAACAACTTACAACCAAAAATCTTGGCAAAACTGTCCTTCATAAGAGAAGAAGAAATTAAGACATTCCCAGCTGAATAAAAGCTGAAGTAGTTCTATCATTAGACCTACACTGCAGGAAATGCTCAAGGGAGTCTCACAGGTTGAAATGAAAGGACAGTAGACAGTAACATGAAGCCCTTTGAAGAAATAAAGATCTCAGTAAAGGTAATTACATGGGCAATTATAAAAGCTAGTATTATCATAAACAATGGCTTAACACTACTTTGTTTCCTTTAAGATTTAAGAGACTAACACATTTTTATAACAATTAGTCTAAAAGCTAGCATTATTTGTAACTTTGGTCTGTAACTCTGCATTTTGCTTTCTATAGGAGACAAATGCATTTAAAAAATTATTAGTTGGTAGTTTGGGGGCACACAATGTATAAAAATGTAACTTTGTGATAACAACTGAAAAGCACAGGTACAGAGTTGCAAAGGACCAAAGGTTGTATATGTTTTCGAAGTCAAGCTGGTATAAATTCAAGTTAGAAGGTTATACCTTCAAGATATTAAATGTAATCCCCCTGGTAATCACAGAGAAAATATCTATTACATATACACAAAAAGGAGAAATTTAAATGTTTAACTAGAAAATTTTAACTAAGTCTAAATAAAACAGTAATGCAAAAACTAAGGGACAAAATAAGACATATGGAAAACAGCAGCAACATGACAGAAATGTCCCCCCTTATCAGTAATTACTTTAAATATTAATGGATTAAACTCTCCAATCAAAAGACAGATTTCAATAAGAACCAAATGTGACCTTGTACATATTTTGGCAGCTAAAATTCTTTAAGGCTACTGACGGGTGACCCCTTAAATCAGTCTTGTCTGATTGCTGCATGCAGGGAAAGGTTTCTCCTTTCATTTCTTTCTTGGGGGACGGGGGTTATTGCAAAAATATTCATTTTAACATTACAGGGGCCCTTTTGTTAGAGCTCCTCTACCACAGACATTAACAGGTGAGTAACAGCCACATGTACTGATTGTATCCATTCACAATGGACAACGGCATCGAAAGTAAGCTAGCTTACTTTTGTCACTATGTTTTTCTTGAGTTTGTTCTTATGTTTTAAGAGGTACCAAGTGTGCATTTTTACACGGAAATCTAAAGGTACCTTCAAAAAATATCTGCCGCAAAAACAGTCCTTCATCATTATTTAATCATGTGTTTGTACATTTTTGTACGTTAATTTATGAATGAGTTTTTCAGTAAGAAATGTATATGCAAGAACCAAAAAAAAAAAAAAAAAAACAAAAGACACACAGATTGGCTAATGGATAAAAACACATGTTCCAACTATATGCTGTCTGTAAGAGTCTCACTTTAAATCCACAGAGACAAAAAGGTTAAAAGTGAAAGGATGAAAAAAGATATTCTGTGCAAATAACAGCTAAAAGAGAGCAGGGGTGGCAATACTAATTATCAAAGCAGACTTTAAATTAAAATAGGTTACAAAAGACAAGGACATTACAGGCTCATCTTCCATATGCTGTGGGTTTGATTCCAGACCACTGCACTGAAGTGGTTATCACGATAAAGCAAATGTTGCACTAAAGCAAGTCAAATGAATTTTTTGGTTTCCCGGTGCATGTAAAAGTTACGTTGATACTGCACTGTGACCTATTAAGTGCGCAATAACGTATGTGTAAAATAATGTTCTTTTATTAAAAAAAAAAACAAAACACATTATTGCCAGAAAGTGCTAACTATCCCCCGAGCTTTCAGAGTCCTATCTTTCTGCCTGAAGAGGGTCTTGTCTCGACGTTGATGGCAGCAAACTGACAAGGGTAGTGGCTGCTGGAGGTTAGAGTGGCTGCACTAATTTCTTAAGATATGACAACAATGAAGTTTGAGTCACTGAGGGACTTCCTCCCCTTCACAAACAATTTCTCTGTGGCATGCAATGCTGGTTGACAGCATCTGACCCACACTACAGTCAATTCTCTCAAACTCCACCACTGCTTTATCAACTAAGTTTCTGTAATATCTAATCCCTTGCCGTCATTTCGACAGTCTTCACAGCATCTTTGCCTGGTGTAGACTCTATCTCAAAAAAAAAAACAATTTCTTTGCTCATTCATAAGAAATAATTCCTTACCCGTTAAAGTTTGATCAGGAGATTGAAGCAAGTCAGTCTCACCTTCAGGTTCCAATTCCAAGTCTAGTTCTCTTGATGTTTCCCCCACATCTGCACCACATTTCCACTGAAGTCTTGAACCCTTAAAGTCTTCCATGAGGGTTTGCAACAACTTCTTCCAGACTCCTGTTCATGTAGGTATTTTGACCTCTTCCCATCAATCACGAATGTTCTTACGGCATCTACAACTGTGAATCCCTTCCAGAAGGTTTTCAATTTTTTTCCCAGATCTGGAGGCTACAGGGCTATGGCCTTACAAAATGCATTTCTTAAATATTAAGACGTGAAAGTCAAAATCATCCCTTGATCCACAGGCTTCAGAATGGATGTTGCACTAACAGACATGAAAACATGAATCTCCTTGTAGATCTCCATCAGAGCTCTTGAGTGACCAGGTACATTGTCAATGAGTAGTGACATTTTTAAAAGTAATCTTTTTTTTTTCTTACCATGTTGTAAACAGATGGGATGTCTCCCAGGCTTTGTTGTTCCATTTATAGAGCATGGGCAGAGCTGATATAGCATCATTCTTAAGAGCTCTAGGATCTTCCGAATGGTAAATGAGCACCGGCTTCAACTTAAAGTCACCAGGTGCATTAGGCCTTAAAAAGGCAGTCAACTTGTCATTTGAAGCTTATGAGGCCAGGCATTGACTTCTCTCTCGCTATGCAAGTCCCAGATGGCAGCATCTTGCAAAGAATGCTGCTTTGTCTACACAGAAAATCTCTTCTTTAGTGTAGCCACCTTCATTCACTATCTTAGCTAGATCTTTCGAATAAAGTTACTGCAGCTTTAGATCGGCACTTGCTGCTTCACCTTGCCCTTTTATGCTTTAGAGAGGACTTCTTTCCTTGAACCTCATGAACCAACCTCTGCAGCCTCAAACCTTCCTTCTGGTACTTCCTCACCTCTTCCCTGCCTTCACAGAATTGACGAGAGTTAAGGCTTTGCTCTGCATTAGGCTTTGGCTTAGAAGAATGCTGTGACTGGTTTGCCTTTCTACCCAGACCGCTCGAAAACACTAAACAGTTTTGCTTTCTTATCATTTGTGTGTTTGCTTATGTGTTCACTGGAGTAACACTTTTAATCCCTTTCAAGAACTTCTTTGCATTCATAACCTGGTTTAGTGTTTGGCTCAAGAGGCCTAGCTTTCAGCCTATCCTGGTTTTTACCATGCGTTCCTCACTAAGTTTAATCATTTCTAGCTTCTGATTTAAAGTGAGAGACCTTCAACTCTTCTTCTCACCTGAATACTTAGATGCCATTTAGGGTTATTAATTGGCTTAATTTCAAGATTTTTGTGCCTCGGAGAACAGGACAGCCATGGGAAAGGGAGCAAGATGGGGGAAAGCCAGTATGTGCAGCAGCCAGAACACACACATTTATCGATTAAGTTCACCATCTTAAATGGGTGCAATTCACGGGGACTCAAAACAATCACAATAGTCACATCAAGGTTCACTGGTCACAGATCATCATAACAAATAATAATGAAAAACCCTGAAATGCCGTAAGAATTACCACAATGGACGGGGACCAGAAAGGATCAAATGCTATTGGAAAACGGAGCCAAGAGACTTCCTCAAGGCAAGAGTCCACAAACCTTCAATTTGTAAAAAACAAAAGCACAAAAGAAAATATCTGTGAAGTGCAATAAAGCAAAACACAGTAAAACAAGGTGTGCGCATACACTAGATGCTGCCTCAGTCTAGCAAAAGCTCCAGTGTTCTCAGACTGCCCACAGAACACCAAAAGCTGTGCAATTCATGTACTATCTCCTAATTTCATGCCTTTGTCTTTGGCTAATGCAGTTGTCTCCTGAAGTATCATCTCCCTTCCCAAACCGAACTTCTCATGCCTCAAGACGCACTGAGCTCAAGTAACATCCTATCCAGAAAACGTGCTTAGTCACATCAGGTTAGATTATGTGCTTCTTCTCCACCTTATCACAACAGCTCATCATGACACTGAACATATTTTACTAAAATCATCTTTTTAAATACCTCTCTCCTTATCAGACTGAAAGTTAATCCTGAAAGCCTACCCTAGGTATTAGAACCTGTCTAATTCACCACAACAATGTCCGGATCCGACTCAGTGCTCCACATATTACTAGTGGAAATAAATGTATGCGACATTTAAATTGTTCCCTACTGAAAAATGTTGCTTCTTGCTTTTCTGTTTATGTCCTTTTTCAAGGTTAACTATAAAGAAAGACTTGACCATGACAGCTATACAATTTCATCTAATAAAGCACTAAAAATAAGATAGAACTTCCCTAGTAGACCTTTGATAAGTTAGTTCCTCTTACTTATCTTCCTAAGTTCTATGAAAGTCCAAAGAACCCTGAACTTTCCACACTAATCCCCTCCGTATAACACGAGTGGGAGGGAAAATAAGAGGATTTATTTCTTTTGTCACTTGCCTGTAGTTGGAAATGTGGGACTCCATTCGTATTCAGCACACTTATTCAGAAATTTCAGTATTTCTCTTTAACTAGCAGCCCACTGGCAAAACCAAAGAATGAATTTTAACATCCCATGTTCACAACTAGTTTATACATCAGAATTCAAATAAAGTAGTAACTACACATCTAATATTTAATATTCTATTAAAAAAGGGGGGGTAAAAGCTACTAGATAAGGAAGGTGTATTAAATACACACATCTAATTTCAGTCCCTCCACAAAATGCACTAAAACTATGTTATCGCTGTTTTTTCTTCATGACACAATCTCACAAAAAAACAGGGAGAACTAGACAGGCAACAAAAACAAAATTTTGGAAGCAGAAAAAACAAAGTGATTGCTCACAGATGCAAATTCCTAAAAATATAAGAAATGAAATCTGGCGATATACAATATACATCGAAGATCATAGGTGTGTGATCAATAGATAAACAGTTATACACCATGACCTAACAGGGTCTATTTCAAGAACACAGGACTGGTTTAATATTAGGAAATCCAATAATTCACCACATTAACATTAAAGGAGAAAAACAATTTGATTATCTCTTTATGTTTAAAGAGAATACATTTAATAATTTCAACTTCCCAGTCATAACAAAACTCTTAGCAAACTGGAAATACAAATAAATTCCATTAATTATTGTTAAAGGATTTCAGTACAAGAAATACATAGACAAAAATCTACCTAATATTAAAAACTCAGAAGTTTTTCCTTTGAGATCTAGAACAATACAAGAACGCTTGTGTTTACTATTTATAGTTCACATTGTATTGGAGAGCTTAGCCAGAGCAGTAAAGGGGGGGGGGGGGGTGTAAAGATCGGAATGGAGGAAATAAAACTGTTGTTACAAATGATATGATTATGTTCACAGTAAATCCAATGAATTTATTGACAAATTATGAGATAAGACTTTAACAAGGCTAGTGGATAGAAAATCATTAAAGAAAACAGATTTAAATACATCAACAATAAACAAAACGGAAGGAAAAAAAGGGGAAAAAAAATGACTACTATACACAACCAAGAATGGCCAAATTAAAAAGTCTGAAAATACGAAGTGATAACTTGGATATCATTTTTTGCCTCTTAGCTCCAAATCCACCCTCATTATTTATCTGCTCTATGGTAATAGAACTTTACCCTGTAAGCATGTCTCTTTAACAGCTATATGATGTTCCGCCTTATCAGCAGAAGATGCCGTAAGGTTAACTGCTTACCAATTCAGGCTGTGGTGTCCTGTCCACCAGCCTTGGTCAACTTAATACCTCACAGGAATGTTTTCTGCTTGCTCAGAGACTACCAGGCAGAAGGTTGGAAGAGTCTTCTCCAAGAAATCTAACCAACCAATCAATCATTCAAAAAGCCCTAAAAGGTACTGACATTTGGCATTCCTCATCACACCATCTACTCAGATGACTCTACACTAAGGTTCACAGTTGACAGGCCCCACATACGCACTCAAAGCTTCCAAAGAGCTTTTTATAGCTGACGTTTCATCACAAGCAGATAAACAAAGATTATAAGCCTAGACAAAAAAGCAACTCAAGGAAATAGAAACGACTCAGAGGCGGAGGGAAAAAAAAAAAAATATTACTATCTCTGGGGAAAATATATACCTATGAAGTGAACTCTTAGAGATGAACATGACAGAAGTAAAAAGAAAAAAAACAAACAAACAAAACACCTCAACAGGAAGGTTAGGAGGTAAAGTTGATGAAATTTCCCAGAAAATAAAGCTAACAGAAAACCTAATATAGATGGCTAAGAGGAGATGTAGACAAGTGATGGAAATTGGGGGCTGAATGAGTGTTAAGTACAGAGAAAACTACCGAAGTGACAAAGTAAGGTAACTGTTAACTCTAGGAATAGCAACAGCCAGGGTGACAAAGGAAAAATGAGGGTTAACTACAAGGCTCATCTCTGCATAATATACATACGTGTTCATAATAATATAAACCCTCAATATTAATATAATCAAAATTAAAAGGTAACTATTTGGACGCTCACCTCAGCAGCACATCTACTAACATTGGAATAATACAGAGAAGATTAGCATGGCCCGTGCATAAGGAGGACACACAAATTCGTGAAACATTCCATATAAAAAAAAAAGTAAATAAATAAAAGATAGCTATTTGGGGAAAACAGGAAGATACGAAGTATGCATGTGTGTGGAGTGGGAGAAGAAACAGCAACCTCATCTATAGTGGAAAGTTAACAGATAAGGACTAACACAAAAACAAAATGCAGTATAATTACAAGAGCACGTAATAATACAAATAATATTCTAAGACCAAAAGGATCAGCTAAAAATTAAAAGTCACTGACTCTGCAGAAGGAGAAAAAGGTGGGAAGGTGGCTAGGAAGTACTATTTGGTCTAAAAAGCAAACAACATCAACAAAAACCCTGTAACCTAACTCTTTAAACTATGTTCTTATGTAACTGTAGTAAAAAGTAAAAACTTAAAAACAAATAGCTTGCCCATACTGTCATGGTAAACTAGGAAATATTATTTTTTTAAGTTTATTTATTTTGAAAGAGAGAGAGAGAGAGAGAGAGAGAGAGAGAGAGAGAGGCAGGGAGTGAGGGGGAGAGAGAGAATTCCAAGCAGGCTCTGAGCTGTCAGTGCAGAACCTGACATGGGGCTCCAACTCATGAACCATGAGATCATGACCTGAGCCAAAACCAAGAGCCGGATGCTTAACCAACTGAGACACCCAGGTGCCCCTAGAAAATATGATTTCTTAAACAAGTATTCACAGCAGCAACACATTTTTTTAAATGCTTAGGTGTAAATTCAACAAAAATATGCAAAATATGGATTAAGAAACCACTGTCCCTTAAGTGAGGGACCTAAATAAATGTAAGCATAACCAGTTCCTAGATTATGGACATGACAGTTCTTAATTTGATGGATAAACATAAACCTAACTAAAAACTAAATGATTCTAAGGAGTTCCTAGGATAAATGCACAGCATTATCAGTGATGTTTTAAAAACTAAAATATGTTGTCAAGTGACAAGCATAGTTTCAAAGCTATTATCCGGTGAGAACCCCATTCTAAACGAAGGCATTACAGGTGATTTTATATTTTCTTAAGCTTGCTTATTTGTATTTTCTCTCTCTTTTTTAAAATTAATGCAGGGTCCTTTTAAAATAAGTTACTGGGCACCTGGGTGGCTCAGTCAGTTAAGCATCCAACTCTTGATTTCAGGTCAAGTTATGATCTGGGTCATGAGATCAAGCCCTGTGTTAGGCTCTGCACTGAGCGTGGAGCCTCCTTGGGATTCTCTCTCCCCCCTACCCATCTCTGCCCCTCACCTGCTCATGCTCTCTTTCTCTCACTCTCTCTCAAAATAAATCAACAACAACAACAACAACAGTTATTAAAAAAGAAAAAAAATGAAAGATGGCTAATAGATTACTGAGGCCAATATCACATTGATACTTTTACCATATCACATGATCTCAACATTGAGTTAAGTTTCTTTGTTTTGGTCCTTTTGATGTCTTTTTAAGCATACCACTATGGCAACAAAACTGCCTTGGCAAAAGCACATTTAATTAATCAATTTAAGAGGGAACAAGAATCCAGTACTTGGTGTTCTCCAATAAAGAGAGCAAAGAAAAAAATGGAAAGAAAGATAATCTAGGAGGGCAAAAAAGGAGTAGTTGGAGGGTTTTTCCCCAGACATTGTTTACTTTAAATCCAATTTATTTTTCTCAATATCTCTGTGAAAAAGAAAAAGTTCATTATCTGCATACACACATAAACTGAGGCAAGGGGCAGTCACATGACTTGTTTGAAATTATACAATTAAGTCAATGGCTGAACTGTAAACAAAACCAACGATTCCCAACTGCTAGTCGGCTGCTCTAACTAATGGATCATGCTCCCTGCTATGTAATAGGACTGTTTCCTTTAATTATGAGTTCTTCATTCACCATCAGCTTATCAGCCAGAGGTTTCATCATTAGTTTTGCTATTCTTGCATTCATGGCATTACTCTAAGTATATGAGACTTCCATGATAAAAAACATAAAGACCGCTACTTACTGTATCATACCAAATCTGAAAATTCCAACTGCAATGGCAAGGATACATCACCAAACCTGCACTTAATGGCACAGTTATAGGTAGAACTGTAATTCTAACACCTATTTGGGGTTGATCAGTGACCTGGAGAGAATGAATTCTGTTCTTTTAGATACCAATTTCAGTGCACTTAAAATCTTACATTACAGCATTCTATGGTCTCATTAGTCAACAAAATTTGCAAATACAACCTGGAAGTAAAAGTCCCAAAGGTAGCAGATTGTTAAAGATACATTTTGGAGCATCTGCGATGCTGGGAAGTAGACTAAGATAAAAATCATGAGATATTCTTACATTATACGCTAAAATCTGTAAAACAAAATTTATTGGGTAAACAAAGTAAATTGCTGAAAAGACGTATGCAGTCACTTGTCTTTGAGAAGCACTTTGTGTTTCTTTGGCACAGATCACGGCAGCAGTAGTAGCAGCAGCCTTGCCCTTGGTGCTGATTTCTTACTACTCTAAATGTCTCCTCTGAGCCAGAATACACTGGCTGTTGCTGATCATGCTGTGAGACACCTGCACTGGCTACTAGGCTTGTCATGACGCACAAAACCCTACCATCTTCAGCTTGACATTGTGCAAGTTATAATTATTCATCCAAATGAATATGTCAGAGCAGCAGCAGCAGACCTCTCATCAGAGCAAAAGAAAAATACATCAAAACATTATCAACCCAGCAGGAAGACAGGGACCATAAGGAAAATTACCCATTTTTAATATGGATGCCACAAAGCCATGCCTATTATTTCACAAAAAGAAAGGAAAATAAAGATCTTCCAAGTTTAAAGTCCAGAAACACTGAATCCAAAGAGGAAATGTACAAAAACAGACAAGAATTTTTTAAATCAATGATCTGGGACCTATTTACAATCTCGTAAATAGAAGTTTGCTGTTAGACCACGTTTATTTTGCTTAAGAACTACAACTGTTTAAAGATTGTTAAGAGAAAATAACTCCCACAAGCAAAATTGTTTCCAAAAAGGCAATGGAAAAAGACCATACACAGTGGTCTGATACTGCTTCTTATGCTTAAAATAAACCTTGCCAATACTCTTATCATGTCTAAAAGACTCAAGAGTTCATACCACTGGTAGAATCACCAAAATGCTTATGATGTATTGCTATGCTCGATGCTAAAACAGGTAAATAATGTATTTTGAAAATTTTCTCAATTTTAATGGCAAATGTAAAAGAAAAACTGAAATCACCCCTAGACTTACACAATGAAGACAAATCCAAATTTTATGAGCATATACTAAACAGCCAAGTGTAAATAAGAGTCCCAGCTCCTAATTAAATGTGAAAAAAACATATAACTTTTAGAATATTAGGAAACTATCTTTTCAGAACAAGATATGAAAGATTTTCTCATTCAAGACACAAAAAGCAGAAATCACAAGAAAGAGATGATACATGGGACCACACTGAAAGTTAAACTTCTGACTGACAGAAAAGATCATACACAAAGTTAAAAAGTATGCCACAGAAAGAAGATACATTCCATGTAACCAACAACTGGTATCCAAATAAAAAAGGGACACTTACAATAAAAGAAAAAATTTTAAATATACAAAGATTTTAAGTACCATAATGATGATTATCAATTCTTGTTAAAAATTAAGGTCAGACTACAGTCGGACTAAGACTTGGAAAGGATTTGGAAAAGTAGGTATTACTATGCAATCCTGGGTACGAGTGTAAACTTAGACAACCAATTTGGGAAGGCAATCTGGCAACAGTTAGTAATCTCAAAGAGGCACATTCCTTTCAATCCAACATTTTCACTTCTAGGCATAAGCCACCCTAAAAGTCTCCCATGTGTACAAGGAAACATAAGGATGTTCACTAGAGCACTACCTAAGAAACTGTGAACAACCCTATCAGTATGGCAATGAATAAGTTAACTGGTGGATTCATATAATGGAACTATATTAAGCATTTAAAGTAAATGTACTAAACATACAAAGACCATGGGTAGATCTCAGAAACAATGCTGTTTAAAAACTTCAGCCAGCCTGTATTACAGAATATGGCATGAGCAAATGTGGCAAAAAAATATGCATGGATAGACCATGTATCAATTTCAGGAAGGTGGTTACCTCTAGAAAGGGAGAGAAGAAAAGAAAAAGGAAAAAGAGGGAAATAAAGTCTTACTTGTTCCTAGAACATTTTATTCCTAAGAGAGAGACAGAAATAAAAGATGTAAGTGAAACAAACATGACAAAAAGTTAACATCTGTCAAATCAGAGTCTGTGGATAAAAAGGAAGGTAGCCAAATTTTCATCTGTGCTTTACCAAGAATTTTAGTATCTTCTTTAATTAAAAAATAAATAGGACATTTCAGTTACTAATTAGTTCTGTCTTCTTAGAGCTAGTACAAAACAGAAAACTTGCTGTATGACCTAATTAAATCTAAAATTCATCCCATGCTTAAATGTGCAAGGCATCGAGCTGGTGTTAAGGAGCGATAGAAACTTTGAAAGAAATTACCCTCAGAGACTTCCCAGTGTATTGAAATCACAAATTTTGCTAAATGACAGAATAAGGTAAGTGCTAACACTCTTTTTGTGGAGATGCAAACTTTTTCACAGATTTAAGTATGGGAAAAACCTGAGTTATCTACATTCAAAAACACTAGAAACTCATCAAAAGTATAGTCTTGGGATTTTGATATATATTAAAATATAATCTAGAGATAGCAGATCTGAAAAGAATAATACAAGCACAGTGTTATCTCATAATCTCACACATAACAAAATTTACAGAGCCAATAGGACATGTATATTTAAAAAAAAGGAAAACACATATTTTAAAAAGAGGAAGGCCAAATAGAAAATGTACATTTGGAAAAGAGGAAAAGTTTCTTTAAAAAAAAAAAAAAATCAACACAGCATTTCTTAGATATTTATAACATATATCAGAATACCAAAAGCAAATTACAGGGTATTTCCTCTCCTTTATTTTGCTGTGTTTTCTCAATTTCCATCGAAAGGAGGGAGACTTTTGTTTTTAAGGAAAAAAAATTAGAAAAATAATTTTTAACATGTGTGTGATTAAAAGGATATTTGAACTTATACAACACTATTTAAATCCTATTAGGTTTTTTAAAAAACTAACTACATATACAATCACTTGACTCTGTTTTTATTGAAAACATTAAGCATAAATTTTTACTTGGCCCTATCAAAATTTCCTAACACAAATATGGGCAGCCTGGAGAGTATCTGTAAAATGTCCACAGGAATGTGTTTCCCCCTCTTTGCATAAGAATAGAAATGCTCTCTCCATTTTGCTATCAACTGCCACAATTTACTTGGTGAAAGAAGGACCCTGCCTGTCATCATTAGATTGTTCTTGGAGTCTAACCACCACTCTGTCAGATCTTTAAAAATCACACACACGTCATGGTGACGATGGTGCGACTAGTATCCATACCACCTTGTATCTACATAATGTTGCTGTTTACACTGCACTTCTAATTTCATCCTCTTGTTAAATTATCACCAACTTTTTAAGAAATTAAATTGACACAAGCAGGAGCAAGAATTTCCTACATTCTGTACATGAAGTATGAATGTTCCAAAGCCCACACAAAAATATAATCTAAGTTCAGGGATGAATTATGGGAACTCCTTTACAACAATAAAAACTGAGTAGAAATGATTTGTATTTTCAGTCATAACTCATTCTCCTATGAAAAATGATTCTCTGATATTATGCCATCAATATTAACACTTTTAGCAATCTGAAAAATCCACTCAACTTTCCACTTACTGCTCACGGCTTTACAGAGTTCTTTATGATTTAAATTTAAAGGAAAATTTCTGTCATTAGACCTTCATATTTATCTACTATGAGACATAAACATCTCAATACTGGATGGTGTGTTTACATGTGAGGTGAGGGAGAAAGTAGATATTAACCACTAGAAAATATGGAAAAAAGCACTCTAAAAGTTCTGTTTATAAATAAATGCTTAGGAAAAAACCTAAAAAGAAAAAAAAAACACTCTATAACCTATAAAGGCCACTTATGCTTTTTAGCTACTTAAAATAAATTTAACAACTTACCTGTGGTGTCCAAGAAACAGAAAATGGAACAGGAAAATCCACAAAACAATCTGGTGATTCTGCAGGGTACTACAAAAAAGCATAAAATCAGGTGATTTTTGCTTCTGTGTGGTAATTTCACACGAAGTATCTTAGAAAAACTGAATAGGAAAAGTTTTATTATAAATTCAAACGCATTATATATAAATATTTTGATTCTATTCTTATAGAAAATGTCAAGAGCTAATTAATAGTCAAGTTATGCTCAGGAGGTACAAAGTTTGGTGACTGGGATGCCAAAGCACTGGGTTTTGAGTAAAGAATAATGAATTAATTCAGTGTCAGGTCACCTGTTAATGTAAGCTGAGGGGAGAACCACACAGGATCTCAGTTTCTTTCTCTTTAAAACAAGAGATTTTTCATCTTTAAAACTGATTGGTATTTAATATCCTTTCAACCTAAAATTTAATCTCAGTCTCAGTCACTATTTAAAAATGCTCTATCTGTTAAAAGAATCATGAAATGTACAAAAAATATAAGCTATCAATTAAGAGAAGTATTTTCCACAACAAAGCAATTACTCTTAGCAAGAACATAAATAAAAAGAAGCAATGAAATGCTTTCTGGTTATTAAGGAAAAATAGAAGTAATAGCTTTAAGAAAAACCTTTTCATGGTTGATAAAGAGAAAATTAATTCAATACCTTCACACAAAAAGTGACAGTCATTAAGGACAAATCAGATGTCCAAGTTAAGAAAGACAAAGGCAATTTTTCCTAAAATCAATTTCATTATTATAGAATTGTACTACATGATTTCTGTAAAATCCAATTCTGGATTCTTGAAAGTCACATGTAATTATAAAATACTCATTTCTTTTTTCATTAAAAAGCAAAACTTACTAAGAGAAAATGAGTTTGGGGAAAACCTCTGTCTCTCATTTGAGAAAATGTTCAAAAGAAGTTTTAGACTTCCACTTTTTTCACTACTTCGCTGAATAAGCAAATGGGTTCCAAGAATTAGCACTACAGTATTTAGCACACGCCAGCCCATCCAAAGTCAATGTTTTGAAAAGAATTAACATTTAGTTATAATATGTGGTTTGCTAAAAAGAAGATTATCAACAAATTCTGATGGTACCTGACTACACAGAACTGGTAACACAAAGGAAAGTATACAGGAAATCATATAAAAATATAATAATGATTTAATTTGGAGAAAAGGAAAAAAGAAGAAGGTCAGGCTGAGACTGAGGGAGCTCTAGTACAATTCTAAATATCAGATTCTAAGTACTTCAGATTATAACTGTTATAATCACTACAAAAACGATCTGTATGCCATTTTTACAAGTCCTGTGATTATCTCAAAGTAAGTGCAGGCAGAGACCTTAATTTTCTGATTTCTAGTTCTGCTAACTTGTATGATCTTGGACAAGTCATTTAACCTCCCTGGCTGTTTGATATGTAAAATTGATGAGACACAACTAAAAGTCTTATAACATCTCTTCCCTCTAGCATGTTAAGATTCTGTAAAAATAATAATGCACACTTGAAACCTCCATGGGTCAAAAATGGAGTATCTAGTTCAATTTAAATCGCTGCTTTTTAGCTCCTACTCATCCCGACAATGAACAATATCAACTCTTTAACTTAAATAATCAATCTAGGGAAGAGTACAAAGTTAATGAAATGTTTACTGTATTGAGAGTAGATGAACAAAGGAAAACAGCTGTTAATGTGGAAGTCATTTAGTACATACAGCAACATTATTTTAAAAGAAAATATGATCCTAATCCAAATAGGACTCAGTAAATAAGTATATACAGACAGATACAGAAAGAGACCTACAGATAGTTAAAAAAGAGTTAGAATAAATTTGATATGATCCCATATCCATAAATGAGTCTCCACAGAATTTTAGAATTTGAGATAAGAACATCTTTCAAATATATGTTTATGTATAATTATGTAGACATACAAGTATAATAAATTAGATTGATCTATCTGTAGGTGACTTTATTGTAGAAGTTAAATGCAAATATAGTGTATGTTATATTCATGCTCAACATCGATTTTGTTTATATAAGAAACTATACATAATTATATATAGAACCTAAAAAGCAAACTGATATACTTCTGGAAGACTTAACATGAATTATGAAGTAGGATCCTAGATATTTCAGAATCATTTGTGTGGTAGCACTAACTACAACACAGATGACTAATGCAATATTGTGAAACAGCTTTATCAAAATTCAGATAGTTTTTGATAGGAAGCTGTATAGATAGGTATATATAAAACCAGAGACTAATTGCCAAGTTTTACTTTAGCAGTCTAAATGACAACAAAAGCTCCACATAAAGGGGCATTAATTAAAAAATAAGTGGTCAATCATTTTTATTAACAGTTTTTAAAATCTCACTTGAAACAATTTAATCAAATCAGTAACTATAAAAGAATTATCATAGCATATTAAGTAAATATTTTTATCATATATGGTATTTTTTAGACTCTGTAGCATATTGTTCTAAGGAAAATTTTAACCCAAGTGTTCTGTGATTGGACCATCTAAGCAGCAAGGTTACCGCCAAGTAAATACATACAAACTGTAGCAAATTACAGAAACAGCCATCAGAGACAGAGTGCCCAGCCTCTGAAACATGTGATTTGGTTTTCAAGTAGTTCTGCCCTTGGCCAAAGCCAAGGAAGCTCTGGTCCACCAGGTATTGTAAATACTGTGTAGAAATACACCTAGAAAAGTGACAAAATTCAACTGTTTCCCTTTTTTGATTTATGTACTTACTTAATAGAGTGATTATTTAAAATTAATATTTTCTTTGAGGGTTGGAGACAGTGAGGGGGAATGGCAGAATTGGGAGAATATGTATTTAAGCAAAAAAATAAATGTGTTCTTTTACTATATATCAAAAAATATCAGATACAAGAAATAAAGGTTTGTATATTTGCAAAGATAAGCGTGCTTTATGGTACTTTTTTTTTAATCAGCTTGACTCTTTAAAATTTAGTTTGAGCTATGATATTTGCCTTATATACTCTTAACGTATAGCTTCAGTTATCTGAAAGTCCCAAATACTCCTAAAAAAGAAGAAGAAGAAGAAGAAGAAGAAGAAGAAGAAGAAGAAGAAGAAGAAGAAGAAGAAATTACCACATCTAAAATACATCTTTGGTCTATGAAAACTGAACTAAATGGACAATTAAGGACTGTAATAAAATCATACCAACATAAGATTCATTCATTTCCACCCTGGTTTTTTTTGGGTTTTTTTGATATAGTTTTTTTCTTAATTCCTTCCTTAATTTAAAAAAAGCTTTCTAGTCTCTCTTGACAGGACATCCATAACAATGCTTCACAGCTATTGATGCTGTAAATATGGACACTTGAAAACATTCTTCACAGAAATTATATTAAGTGTCACCTTGTCTACCCAAAAAAGATGTAATAAAAAGCAAACAGGATGGAACATACTAGTGGCTACATCCTCACTCTCAATACTACTAACAATGTCATTAATTAGAGTTAATAACAAAATCTTGTAGCTACAGGCAGAGCTGATGTAAAGCATCGTCTCCTTAGTAAAAAAAAAAATCATTTTTTTATAAAAATCAGGCTATTAAAAAAACATTACCCCACCAGCACCCAGAATAAGGATGAGATGCATTTAAAATTTTTCATTTTGGTCTTCACAGTGGCAAAGGAACTTTTATCAAGTACAAAGTATAAACAAATAAAACTTTGAAGTAAATGACAGAACCCTTGCCACTAGTGGTATGTGACCCTTAGTGGTAAAATAAAATAAGATTTCTCCCTGATCTAAAAAAAAAAAAAAAAGAAAGAAACAAAGAAAGAAAGAAAGAGAAAAGCAAGCAAGCACACCTTTAAAAAGAAAATAAAAATTTTTTCACCTTAACAAAACTATCCATAATATCTTCTTTTACAAAGAAGATTTCTATCCCACTAATTTTTTCAACACTAAACAGTCATGAATCTTAAAATTATACCTGAATATTCTGTGAGGAAAAAGAGAAAGTCATTTCTCAACTTGTCTGATAAAGAGGCATTATAAGATACCAACTTTTCTGTGTCACCCAGTACAGCTTTATATATTTTCTCTCATGGAAAGCTTAAATGCCAGACACATTTTTAAAAAGGACAAACACAATTGATCTTTTCATCACTACAATCTTCTGAAATAGAGTTGATTGATGATTCCTAGAAACAAAAAAAGTTAAATGTCCTAGTTTTCCCAAATTCTAATGTTTCCCTAGTGATTATCAAGTAAATGATTAATATGCTGAACTTGCTTATTCTACTTATTTTTCAAAGTTCAAAATCTAGAACTAAAAAATAAAGATGAAACAGCTATGTTTTGTGCCAATAAAGTTAGTAAGTAATCACAGATCACCAACCTGTGAAGAGTCTACAAATGAAGGCATAACCTTTGCAAATTCTTAAAATACAGGAGTAAAATTTCAGACAAAACAAGCAAGCAATAAAAAGCAATGCATGTGGACGTGTTTTCAGAGTCCGAGTGATGTTCAGAAATAAGAACTACAAATGTAATTCACAGAGCTGAAGACAAGAGACTTCAGTGAAACTTTACTTGGGACAGTGGAAACTCAAGTTTTTTCTTTGTACAGCATTACAAATGGCACATGGAGACTGCTGAATCTTATCCGTAATATTTATTATGAAGCCTATATTTTGATCCAATTTGCACTGAACAGTGACATGAAATTATGTCTATGCTTTTGGAAACTTGAGGGGTAAGTTTTAGGAGCTTTCCAAATATATTTTTTTTTTGGAAGCAACTAGCATCTCTTTACACTGAAAACATTCAGGGTTCATTTCACAAAATATTTCCTAACCATAACAGTTTAATGAAGCACATACCTTTGCCTTCAACTTGAGAGTAATTAAATGCTTTCTACCAGAAGCATCTTCAGCTTTTAACTTGATGGTACTGAGACAGGTATCCACAAATACAAGTCTGGTGAGTAGAAGGAAATAAAAAATGATCATGCTAGGGAGGGCAAAGTTGGGGGGGAGGGGGAGGTTAAAGGATGGTAGAATTCAAAATGAAAATATTTGCTGTATTCCTATTAATCCATTACAAAAATTAATCCGAGGCATTTCTGCATGCCAGCCCTTTATGCAGCTATAGATTTACTGCCGTTAATACACCAGCCTGGTGCTTAATGCAGTCATAGATCTCTGGATTATTTACAATGTGTGTCAAGGCTCATGCTGTGGTCAGTGAGCACTATGTTTCGGTTTTCCATCACTGGAACCTTTGGCACACACAGCATGTTGCTGTCAGCTTCTACTTATGTACACATTAAACTTCCTGTCAAACTCTTTGATCCATTTCTGTAGTTTCATACAGTATGAGACTTTTGTGCTTCCTTTATTTGTTTTTCTCTTCAATGAACTTCTCCTTTATTATCAATAATGTTAGTGTACAAAAATCTGGCTGATATTAGTTCATATACTCAATTGATGCTCTAAGGAAAAGGTTATATAAGCACAGGTACAGTCCAATCTGGTAACAATAAATTTTCTTTTTGTGCAATATATAGCTTCTGACATTTAACCTGGACATGCATTCAAGATGACTAATATTTTAAACCCACAGCACAAGCACAATTGTTTCTGGCTTTAAGTTGCTCTAAATGCATGAATTTTCTACAACGGAAACCAATACCCTTTGAAATACATCATTCTGTAAAAATATGGTCCCTTGAGTAGTATAAGCTACTGCCAAAAAGGTTCAAATTTAGCAGTATATTTACTAGTGAACTGGGCATGTGGATATTTTTTGACATTTTTACAATACTATTCTCTTGTAAAGATAAAAAGTAGCCTAAGAGTATTGCACAACTTATCACCCAGACTGATGGTGAGACCCATTAGAGTTCAGAACTAACATTAGCCTCCTCACCTAGGAAACATTTCTTTTAACATCACTATATGCCATCTAGTCACTAGCCAGATGTAATGGTAAAATAGGTCAATTTCAAGAAATGCTGGGCAATAGTTGTGGAACACTGCTTGTAATGAAAAATAGATCTAAGTCTGAAGATCCGGATCCTCAAAAATAGAATAAGAAGTAAAACAAAACAGTCTTTATCAACAGAAGAAATATGTATCCTAAACTATGCAAAGTCTAGGGTCCTAGAAAATAAATGAAAGCAAAATTATTCTAGAAAAAAACTATTTACATTAAAATATTAATGACTTGTAAGTAAAAGAAAATAATGGTTATATATCTGTAAACATCTCCCCAACCCCCTACCCCCGACAGTTTAGAACATGAGACTTCGTCACATGTTTCATCAAGACGACTCTAAGGCTCTGACTCCAAAAACGCAGACACTTCAGATTCAAGACGTTGAGACATGCATTCATATTCTCTACTAATCAAAACAGAACGAAGGAATTTTAAAAAGTTACAAATAAACAGTTAACAAAAAGAACAAGAAGGAACAAACATTAACAAAACAAATTTCCAACAGCTATTATAAAAATGAAAAGTGGTTAGAAAAGCACTGGGTGACAAAACAGATTAGAACAGGAAGAAAAGAAGGCTCCAGAGGGTTGACAGCGGGCAAAAAAAGGAAAGTTTGTATAATACGGAGAATAGAAAGTATGACTTAAATACAAGATGAAATTAAGAAAAAAATTTTAAAAATGCAAGAAACCAAAAAGGAATGAGGGAATTTTAAGTGAAGTTATAAACAATAAAGCGACGACAAAAACTGTAATTGCTCCACCATTAGTTTTTCAGTGAAAAGCATTTATGTAGTCATTAAAAATTTAGCTGCTAATTATGATTTTTGGAATCCAGCAACAGACAAAACTAAGAGACTTAATTATAGTTATAGAAACTAATGTAAATACATTTGACCACGGCAATTTAA
This sequence comes from Panthera tigris, assembly GCF_018350195.1. Lineage (NCBI taxonomy): Eukaryota > Metazoa > Chordata > Mammalia > Carnivora > Felidae > Panthera > Panthera tigris. The sequence continues at coordinate 75,981,710 of NC_056662.1, forward strand.
AAGGAAGAGAGGACACAACTTGAGAGATAGAGGGAAAAGATATGAGGAAGGAAGATTAGGGACACTAAAATTTGTAATTGCTAATTTGAGAGTAAGAGATACCATCTTTAATTGAAGGGACATGAAAGAAGTTTGAGAAATATTAAAGCTAACAGAGGAATAAAAGAAGAGTGAGGAAGGGAGAGAAAAGGTAGTATGCGAGCCAAATCCTTTTCTACTATAATAATCAGTATATAATTTCCAAAACTGATAAATCAAGTTATATTGAATAAGGCACATTATTTAGAAATATGGAAGTTGTGAACATGAACATTTCAGTGAATATGAACATTTCAGTGTCTATCTTAAAGACTAAGAGCAGGGATACAAAATGGTGTGGAGGAAAAAAAAAAAAAGACTGCTGCTCTTTATTATAAGCCCTAAGTAGTTTACAATCATGATAAATATGTAGACACAGAGAGAACAAGAGGGGTGGGGAGGGAAAAGGAAAAACTAAATCATCAACCAGTACTTTTCACACTGATGCTCAGCATCAAAATATTAAAAGTTATTGAACATCTATAAAATAAGATAGAAATAAAAGTTCTGGTCTTTATGCAATTACACAAAAAATTATCTTCCCACAAAGTTTAAGACAGAGGAACTACATTAGATATGGCCTTGCTTTCAAAATGATCATAACGTTAATTCTGCTGAACTTTAAGAAGTAATTCAAATAAAGTATCAAAACAATGTTTGCAATTGCAGGTTAATCTTGGCATAGTCATTTAAAATTAAGCATTTTACCCATGCTGATGCCTGTCTACTTTGTATAAGGGACAGGAAGAAACCTTATTCTAAATTATTAACATCTTGGGTACAAATTTGCTAAACCAAATTTTGGCAGGGTACATCCGACATCTAGCAGTCCTTCCAGCTGCACTTGGATGTCAGCATATCACTAAATCTGGCCGATGAACTGTAAGCAGTGATTTGTGCATCTCTTGAATCATTTGTAACAAAAGCACACCTTCCCCTCCCCCTACTCCTCTCATTCTCCCTACCTGTACACCAGAACTTAAGCCAACATAAGCCAGCAAAGACCATGCAGACAAGAACAACGCTCTCAGAGCAGCTCTGACCAACAGAACCTCTGCTAGGATGGAAGCAGTCTATACCCGCACTGTCCAAAACAGCAGCAACACCCACATGTAGCTATGAAGAACTTAAGATACATTAAAACTGAATTTTTAATGTAATTTAAATATAAATATCAATAGCCACATTTGGCTAATAACTACTGTACTTAACAATGCAGCCAGGGTGGGGCACCTGGGTGGCTCAGTCGGTTAAGCATCGGACTCTTGATTTTGACTCAGGTCATGATCTCATGGTTCAAGGGTTCAAGCCCCACGTCGGGCTCTGTGCTAATGGCACAAAGCCTGCCTGGGATTCTCTCTCTCTCTCTCTCTCTCCCTCTCTCTCTCTCTCTCTCTCTCTCTCTCACACACACACACACACACACACACACACACACACACACACACACACAATCAATAAACTTAAAAACAAACAAAAAAATGCACCCAGGGTGGATGGTTGAGAAACAAAGAAACTTGAGTTCCTGGATGACCTTATGGACCAAACAGAGCCACGAACTCCCTCCTGACCACCTTGCCTACCTCTCAACTGTTAAATGAGAGATGAATAAAATTCTATCTTGTGTGAAAATTGAGAATTCGGTGTTCTCTTTGTTAATGGCACCTTAGCTTGTACCCTTACTAACAGAATGTATTTCTATCCACAATAAGAATAGTATCTTATTGTTTGGTGTATGGAAGAGATATTAAGGGAGGGGGAAAAAAGTAATAAACTGTTAACAAGTAACATTAAAATCAATTTTTCTTAAAAAAAAGCCTATTTCAAATGTTCTGCTTTATTGTAAAGTTGGGTATCTCAATTTAGACAATATGGAATAACTGTAGTTTTCACTCATTTATTTATTTTTTTTAATTTTTTTTAATGTTTATTTATTTTTGAGACAGAGAGAGACAGAGCATGAACAGTGGAGGGGCAGAGAGAGAGGGAGACACAGAATCTGAAACAGGCTCCAGGCTCTGAGCTGTCAGCACAGAGCCCGATGCGGGGCTCGAACTCACGGATCATGAGATCATGACCTGAGCCGAAGTCGGACACTTAACCGACTGAGCCACCCAGGCGCCCCAGTTTTCACTCATTTAAATAACATATACATTCATATAAATAATAAACTTAGGAAAGTCATCACTTTTGAAAAGCTCACATTTTTGAAAAGTTATAAAATCACATTTAAAATTTATATTTAGAAGTTATTATTTATATTTAGGTGTTCTTACTTAGTTAGGCATAATCCAAAATTGACTAAGAAAGTGTAAACATACAAATATAAAACCTAAAGAAAAAACTCTATTTTTGGCACTTTACTTTGTATTTATCATTTGCTACATTTCTTTACAAGTTACTGCTTACAATAAAATGGCACTAAACTTGACAGTTAAGTTTTTTAAACATTTGAAAAGGACACTAATTCTTAAGCTTACCAGAGGTTTTTGCTATTCACATTAATAGCTGAATGTTACCAATAGAGAAAAGCAGAAGAAAATTGCTTTGTAACACTATCCTTAGTTTGACCAACAGCTTAAGCTACATAGTTTTTCTTTAAACATCTAAGATGCATGGGTGCCTGAGTGGCTCAACAGGTTGAGGTTGAGTGTCTGACTCTTGATTTCAGCTCAGGTCATGACCCTAGGGTAGTGGGATCCACCCCTGTGTCAGGCTCCATGCTGAGCGTGGAGCCTGCTTGGTATTTTCTCCCCCTCTGCCTCTGCCCCCTCCCTCTGTCGCACTCTCCCTGTCTTGCTCTCAAACAAACAAAATTAAAATAATATAAAATAGTTGCATTTATGCAGCAATAACATCAAAAGGCAGGTTACAGACCTTCATATTTTAATAAAGCATCAATTCCATGTTTACCACCACCCTCAAGTTTAAGCATTAACTACTTCAAAAAACCTCCCTAATTGGTGTTTTTTTCTTGTATCTTCTATATACATCAATCTACCCTGTCCTCCCATGGCTAAATTAATCTCCCTAAGTACTTTTTAAATTGTATCAACCTCTTGCTCAAAAACAGTCAAGGAATCCCCATCACTTGCATATAAACAGTCCTTAGGCTAATAGTCAAGACCTTTCAGTCTGGCCCTGATATTAATCCTCTTAAGTCAACAACTGATCTCCAAAGTCCAAAGATGAATGGCACATTTCCAGCAGTACAAACTTGTTTCTACCACTGCCTCCCTTGTAAGGCTCTCTATATTCCTTCCAAGCTTATCCCAATATCCACCTCCTCTAAGAACCTTCCTAGATCATCTGCAGCCCTAAAGGATTTCGCCTTTCTCACAACTGTCACACTGTTCCTCTTCGTGTAAATTTTTGCTTCCCAAATAACCTTTTTTTAAGGAATATGAAAGGGTTTTTTTCAAGTTTGAGAGAGAGAGAGCATGCATGCATAGCCGGGGGGAAGCAAAGAGAGAGGGGAGAGAGAGAATCCCGAGCAGGCTCCGTGCTGCCAGCGAGGAGCCCAATGTGGAGCCGAAATCAAGAGTCAGACGCTTAATCCACTAAGCCACCCAAGTGCCCCAGGAATGTGAAAGTTTTAAACTTCTCTGCATGTATGTATTATATGACCATGGAGATGCTGCTATCAGACTGGTTCATATTTATTGATTCATATGCAAGTTTTAAACAACTGAGTATATATTGTTTAAATTGCAATATATACTATAAACTTTTTACCAATTTAGAAAAATCCAATTTTTTCACTATTAGATAATTTCCAGTTATTCAGTGATTTGAATATATACGAGGAAAAAGCACTCTAATATATAGGTAATTTAAAATGAAAATCATACTTATTAACATCTATGTTCTTATGCATTATGCAATGGAAATTATCATTACTGGTTGTAATTAAATCATAATACTAATTAAGAGCTGTAAAACTCCTATGTAGTCTGACACTTTTAGGTGAACTGGTGGCTCAACAACTTTATACCTACTTTACACAAGGCATTATTTGAAATCAAATGACATGTGTTTCTTTTTAATCCTTATTAAGCATTAGTTTCATTTGAAAAACTATGAAAATGTGGCTCAAAGAGGTTACATTACTTGCCCAAGTTCACACAGCTGATAAGCCAGAATTAAAGCCCTTGTTAAGACAAAATGAATTCCAATAACTAGACAAGTATCTCCATTTCTGCCAATAAGGTATACAGTTCTTTGAAATGTACTGAGAATTATAGAAAATATCGCCGTCAATGGATTAAGTCCATTACCAAAATAAGGTACTTCATTAAAAATCCAACTTAATATATGTCTACAATCTTTTAACAGCACAATAAATTTAATAAAACTCAGCTCTTTAACAAGACAAATTGAAAAGGCTACATAGTTGGAATTCTACTCACTCTAGTTGACAAAAAACAACCATCAGATCACACTTCCCCCAGTTGGAACTATCTAATCTCTGAACTACCTGGGCCATGTGATTACTAAAACAAACATAAGGTATTTTATCACTAAGACGTGCATTTCTTCCAAATTGAGACACTTCTGAGACTGAAAGAGGCCAGGATAAAAGGATAAAAATCCTAATTTATGTCAACCCACTTATAATGAAAAGTATTCAGTCAGGACATTCTTAATAACAAACAGAAAATCTTGCTAAACCCCAAGGACTCTACTTAATTCTTATCAGTTTCATGAGCCATTCTACAAAACAACACAAGCAGAAGTGAATAGAAACCCATCAAAACCTCCTTCTGCATCACTCACCTTTGCGAACTGTGTAACACCTAAAGTCACCCATAGCTACCTTATCATCTTTTTACCCTTTGGACACCTAGATGTTTTTAGTGAGTAGTTATAGAAGGTGAAACAAATTCAGAAATTATAACAATAGCAATCAAACTTAAGGTCAGTTACTAATTCTCAATGTCATTTCTATAAAAAAGGTATGTGAATATAGAAAAAAAGATTTCAATCATATTCTAAGTATTTATTTATTTTTCCTATTTTTTTATAATGTCTGATCCAACAGAACTGATTAGATGTCAAATATCTAATTTAAAAACACAGCAAAGTCTTCATTACCTTAAAAAAATAGTTGTCTTTTATTATCAGATTTTACCATTACACTAAAAACTCTATATGATTATTACTTAGAGTGTAGGGAAAATATAGACATATTGACATGATCTAGGAATCATTAAGATTCTGACAATCCATTCAAATCAATTAGTTGTACAAATCACTATCTGCGTCATTTTAAGGGATATTTTACATTAAGAAGCTGGCCATCTGGCCAGCCAGGATCTCAAAAGGTAGCAATTCTAGTATGTGAACAGCCCAATTCAACTCTTGGTGTTAATACTGGGTTTCAGGACCCTCAGAACTATCAGTGTGCCAACTATACCAGACCTAATTTAAGAATCAAATCACAAAATAATATCGATAGATTTTCTTATTCCAGAGAGTGAATAAATACTGACAACATCTTCTTTGGCTTCGGACAATCCATGCAAACAACTTCTCTTCTGCTAACGCACTCCTCACTTGTAAAGACTATGAAACAAATGATTCAGAAACAGGAGCTATATTCTAATTCAATCATGCACACTAGTCACTATAATTAAACTTTGATCTTTCACAAATCTAAGCAACAGATTTCAAAACTCTCTCTCAGGATGGGTTAATTTTGCATATGGCCAATTTTATCCATGATGAGACAGTCACACACTGAGGATGAAACTAATAAAAACTATCTCTCCAAGTACTTGAGGTAACTTCAATAAAGGCTCCATCTCAGAGCTCCCCCACAGCACAATTCCAGGCAGCATCGTTCACACAGAACGCCTGAGGACTGTTATGCAGCCAGTCTTGGCTACATACGCTCATTTTATATATAAAGTTCAGCATAAAAATATGTATCTTGAAATTTATTCTGAGAATTAACTAAGAATTATGTAAAATAGTTAGCAGTAAGTAGCATATGACAGAAACTTCGAAAGTGGAAGTTCCTGTATATAATAATCTTAGTTCCAGGGGGAGACAGGCATTCATGTTGTAAGCAGTGCTATCATAGAGGTATTCATAACCTTCCTTTTGGCGTCCTCTGTTATCCAAGATAGACATTTCTTTTTCTCCCACTTCAGAAAAATGTATAAAATGCAAAGTAAAAGTAAATACTTTCTATTTGTCCCTAAAAGATATTTATTCCATAAAATATTTTAATACTTGCACTATTTCTCATATACCTTTGTTGCTAATGGCATTCAGGAAATCTTATAATTATATTCTGTAGTACTTGCCACAGCTATAATTAAGTACTACTGTGATCATCTACTTAAATGCTGACTCTCCCATTAGATTTAAGTTCCTTGAGGAATCCCAAGTCTTGCCTATAGATCTCCACTGCCTTACATTATAGGCATTCAATAGTTAGGTGGGGGGGGGGGGGAAGAATGATTCAAAAATCTCATATTTGCATTCTCAATTCTTGAACTACTTACTACTGGAGTTCCTCCAAACAGGTCACATCCACTTAAAAAAGCGCTTCCCTTCCCAAGTCCTCCCTACATTCCTAACTATCCTCTAAACACCCAAGATCTTAACATTTAAGCATCTTTAAATAAGTCAACATGATTTTTCTCCATCACCTTAAATCCAAAGAATGATCAGGTCCATGGTGTCAATGCCTCCAGACAAACCTCCATGATTTCAGCCAAATTACTATTAGTTCATCTCAATTCATTACTTGTCTTCTGTCTCTCCCCTCCATCGTTATGCTAAATTTTATTTAAAAGTTCTAGCTTTTCTCAAATCTTATTCATGAATGGCACCTTATCAAATCATGCCTAATCATATGAATAAACATTAGCCAGTCCCCACTAAAACCACCAACAGTACATTTAAAGTTACACGTAGCATCCATTTCTGGCTAAAATGGAGTAGCTTGCCACAGAACTACACTCCCACTGAGAACTACTTAGACCAGCCTGATGCAAGGGGAAAGTAAGTTTGAAGGCAACAAAACTTGAAGAACCAACATCCTGAAGTAAGAGAAACAACGGAGAGGTAAGCCAATACTGCAGCCATTTTTCCCTCAGCTATTTTGCCAACTCTGGGCACAGGGCAAGAGAAGTAGGATTGGGGTGAAGGGCACAGATAGCCGCCATTAAGTGGCACTAAAACATAAAACAACGAAACCACCTAGCGGCATTTCTGGCCATCTCTTAAGGTTAGAGAAATAAAAATAACAGACATAAAGGGCCAGAATCTAGTGAATGGTAGGGCCAGAGATCTTATCCTAATATTCGGGCCATTTTTCCATCAAAACTTTTGATAAATCCTTAAACTGCAAGGGATAAGAGGATAAAAGAAAAAAATAAGCAGAAAGCCAATGAAAACCAAAGGAGAATAATTAGATCTCTCATAATATAAGAAAAAATTAATTAACATTTCCCACTAGTGGGAAAAAGCCCCAGTGAATATCCCCAGGCTCTCAGTGGGAACTCTTGGATGGCTACCCCTAAAAGCAAAACAAACAAGAGGTAGATGAAGCATTGTCAAAAGCAGACCACTGACTCCAACTGGGAGGTAAACTGGAATTGTGAAAAGACACATATAAAGGGTGCCTGGGTGATTCAGTTGGTTAAGCACTGACTTCGGCTCAGATCATGATCTTGTGGTTCATGGGTCCAAGTTCTGCATTGGGCTCTGTGCCTAGAGCCTGGAGCCTGCTTTGGATTCTGTCTGTCTTTCAAAAATGAGTGAAAAAAAAAAAAAAGACACACATAAGAGTTTAGGATCTACCAAGGGAGAAATTCCAATGAACACATCTAGCTCCCGCTGGAAAGTTCGAAAGACTTATAGCTTAGGAGAGAGAGGGGAACAGTACGTACTACAGTGAATCTTACAAAGACTATATAACGCAACCTGAACCAGTTCAGTCTCTAGCAGGATTACAGTAACCTGCCCCTACTCTATTTCTTAGCAAATGAAAAAGTAAACACTTTATCAAAGAAAATATCCTCATCTAGAGCCTCTCAACTTTTTTATACACAATTTCTAACACTCAGCAAATATCAGGCATAGCACCTCAGCCTTAATGAACAAGGGCAAATACTGAAGAACAGCCAGCAACAGTCAGTGAGAAAAGGTGCATTAACTAAAATATGTGCAAATTAAGTTCATTTCTTCACTTCTCCCCTTTTACCAGTTTTTGTTTTTGTTTTTGGGTTTTTTTTTTTTTTTTTTAAGAAAAAGTAGTCATTGAGTAGAGACCAGGAAATTTCAGGTTTTACATTTTTGTTGTTGTTACAGAGTATTCAAGCCATTCTATTGTGAAAATAAAGAAAAACCCTTTACTCTTTATTGTTTAAAAAAAAAAAAGTATTGGGCCCACATGAAAAGATTCTCAACATGACTCATCATCAGGGAAAAATACAAATCAAAACCACAATGGCATACCGCCTCATCCCCGTCAAAATGACTACAATCAACAACACAAGAAACAGGTATTGGGGAGGAGGGGGGAGAAAGGGAAGCCCTCTTACATTGTTGGTGGGAAGACAAACTAGTGCAGTCACTCTGGAAAACAGTATGGAGGTTCCTCAAAAAGTTAAAAATAGAACTACCCTACACCCAGCAATTACACTACTAGGTATTTACCCAAAGGATACAAAAATACTGATTCAAAGGGATACATGCACCCCAATGTTTATAGCACCATTGTCACCAATAAGCCAAATTATGGAAACAGCCCAAGTGTCTACTGACTGATGAATGGTTAAGGAAGATGTGGTATATATACAATGGAATATTATCCAGCCATAAAAAAGAATAAAATCTTACCATTTGCAATGACTTGGATGGAACTAGACAGTATTAGCTAAGTGAAATAGAAGAAACAGAGAAAGACCAATTCCATATGATTTCACTCATGCGGAATTAAAAAATTGAGCAAAAACATTAAAAATTTAAAAAAAGCAGCAAACCAAGAAACAGACTCTTAACTATAGAGAACAAACTGATGGTTACCAGAGGGGAGGTGGGTGGGATTAAGGAGTGCACTGATTGTGATAAGCACCCCATGGTATATGGAAGTACTAAATCACTATATTGTACACCTGAAACTAATTAACATACTAACATAACTAACATACTACTGTATGTTAACTGGAATTTAAATAAAAACTTAAGAAAAAAAAGTAGCAGGTCCAGGTATTTACCAATGTAGATAAAAAAAGAAAAAAAAAACCATGAAAACCTACATACAGATGTCTATAGCAGCTTTATTAGTAATGCCAAAACTTGGATGCAACCAAGATGTCCTTTACTAACTTAATGGATCAATAAAATTGGTATATCCAGACAATGGAATTATATTCAGTGGTAAAAACAAATGAACTAACAGGCCATGAAAAGACTAAGAAGAAATTTAAACACATATTACTAACTAAAAGAAGCCAATCTGAAAAGGCTACATACTGTAGGATTCCAACTATAGGCATTCTGGAAAATCCAAAGCTGTGGAGACAGTAAAAAGATCAGTGGCTGCTAGAGGTTAGGGGATAAGAAGGCAGGGATGGATACTTGGAGCACAGAGGAAATACAGGTCATTAAACATTTGTCCAAAACCATAAGATGTACATGCCTAAGAGTAAACCCCAATGTAAAGTATGGTTTCGGGGTGACAACAATGTGTGGATAGAAGCTGATCCATTATCACAAATGTAGCACCTTGGTGTGGGGAATAACAGGGCAGTCTACACATACATAGGGGCAAAAAGTACAAGAAGAACCCCTGTACCTTCTTCTCAATTTTGCTGTGAACCTAAACTGCTCTAAAAAGGAAGAAAGCAGACAGACAATTTGGAAAAAAGAGAAGGAAAAAAAAAAAGTACTAGGAATGCCAAGACCCAGGACTAACTATATGACTGAAAACTATAAGAAAAAAAAAATTAAAAACAAACTCTGGTGGATCTATATTATGAGAGTTAGTAGAAAAGTATTTTTAAACAACTATGTAAGAAAATAGGGAAAAAGAATTTTAATAAAGCATTGAAATCGTATATTAATATCTAACAAAGTAGACATTAAGGGAATAAGTATTACCAGAGACTAAAAGAAACATTTAATGATAAAAATGAAAATCCACAGGAAGATACAGCAATTATAAATCTGTACACATTCTAAAATTAAAAATAGAACTGCCATATGGTCCAGCAATTCCATTTCTGGGTATACATCCAAAGAAAACAAAATCACAATGTTGAAGAGATAGCTGCATCCCCAAGTTCACTGCAGCAATATTTACCATAGCCATGACATGGAAACAACCTATGTATCCACTAACATCATGAATGGAGAAAGAAAATTTGGTATAATTATACACACCAAATATATAATGAAATACTATTCGGCCACAAAAAAGGACATCCTGCTATTGTGACACCACAGATGGACCTTCAGGGCATTACGCTAAGTAAAACAAGTCAGACAGAGGAAAGAAATACTACATGACCTCACTTGTACATGGAATCTTTAAAAAAAGAAAAAGCAAAATAAAAGAAAAAAACAGACCTCAAATACAGAGAATGCACTGGTGGTTGCCGGAGGCAGAGGTGAAATGAGTGAAGGTGGTAAAATGATACAAACTTCCAGTTATGTAATGTAAAGCACAGTGACTATAATTAATACTGTATTATATATTTGGAAGTTGCTAAGAGACTAAATTTTTTTTAATGTTTATTTTATTTTGAGAAAGAGAAAGAGAGAGAGTGAACATGAGCGGGGTAGGGGCAGAGGGAGGAGAGAGAGAATCCCAGGCAACCTCCACACTAATAGCATGGGACCCCATCTCATGAACCCTAAGATCATGACCTAAGACAAAATTAAGAGACGCTCAACTGACTGAGCCACCCAGGTGCCCCGAAAGTAAGTCTTGAAAGCTCTCCTCACAAGAAAAAAATTGTGTAAGTATGTGTGATGGTGGATGTTGGCTAGCCTTATTGTTGTGATCATTTCATGATATATACATCTATCAAATCACTATGTTGTATACTTGAAACTAGTATTATATGTCAATTATATCTCAAAAAAATATTAAAAAAAGTCTTGAGTCAGGAAGAAAAAGATTCCAGACAGAAGGACAGAAATGCAGGAAAGAGTGAAGAACACTGGGAGAAATCATTGTTTCTGGGACACATATATACACACAAATATATGTATACTGACTTTAAATAGAATCATAAAGCTTGCCAATTTGGGGGGAGGGGGGACGCTTGGGTGGCTCAGTCAGTTAAGCATCTGACTCTTGATTTTAGTTCAAGTCATGATCTCACAATTGTGAGTTAGAGCCCCACATTAGGCTCCACGCTGGGAGTAGAGCCTGCTTAAAAGTCTCTCCCTTCCTTCCTCCCCCTACCACCACCTCTTCCTCCCCAGCTCATGCACACACTCCCTCAAAAAAAACTTTTTTTTTAAAAGCTTGCCAATTTTAAATAGAGAATAAAATGTATGATAACAATAACACAACATGTAAAGAAATGAGAAAACACATTAAGGAGATTTATAAGAAAATTGGTAACAGTAACAATGTATATTTTGCTATATGTATGTTGTAATTTCTAAGGTAATTCTAGAAGAACAGTAAAAGAATGTATAACAATTTAATAGAATAAAAACTAATAAAATTCTTGATTATCTCAAATAAAGGCAGATGAAAGCAGATGGGAGAGAAAAACACAAAATGGGTGAGACAAACAGAAAACATACAGCAAGCTACCAGTGAAAATGGCAGTAAATATATTGAGTGATGTCAGGGACAATGGCAGTGAGAAGTTCCTAAAAGTCTCTCTTCCATAACAGCCACAAGAACAATGGCCCAAAAAATATCAGGAAAAAAAGCAAATATGTGTGGTGATGGAGATGTTAACGAGTTTATAGGAATTCTTCTACAATATGCATATAAATCAAAATGATATTGTACACATTAAAAATATTATAATCTTCTTTGTCAATTATACCTCAACAAAACTAAAACAGTAACACATTTATATTCAATAAAAATATGGTAACATTTTGTATATAAAAATGTTATTTTTTTTCAAATCATATTTAGTATTTTACCTTGTAGATCAGTTTGTTAAACATGATATCCCTTTAATTCATAGCCACAGTAATGATAGGTTGCCCTAATTATAATCAAATACTTTGACTAAAAAGGGTATAAATTGCTAAAACTGCAAATACATTGACTGAAATGTGAAATTAAAAAAAAAAAAAAAAAAAAAAAACTTCTGAAGTATTTTAAAATAGACCTACTTGTCCCAACCAAGAATTCCTATGTCTTCAATAAGGCTTGAGTAGAACTGGGGAGGAGGAGGTGGTGGACACAACTCCTGTTTCTTCTTTAAAGCAACTTCCTGTGTAAAAGAAAAAACTTGAATCTGCTGTGGAATGCTAGACAGTGAATTGTTAGTACCTGATTACAAAACAATTTCAAAATTTCCTTTGTGGCTAACCAAAGTGTCCATTACTTTCATAGAAATTCCAGTTGAATCACTCCCAGTCTCCTATAAAGAAACCTGAAAAAGTTGAAGGGCTGCACAGAATGTTATGTGAAAATATCAATTATTATACCATTGAAACATCAAATTTTTTCCTAGACTACTATGCTTATCAGAGATAAGAGTTAAAAAAAAAAAAAAAAAAACCAAGGCTTCACCATTTTTCTATTCCTGTGGATAGAAGTTTTGATAGAAACATGTACCTTTAAGAAAAGCTTGAATTGAATCACACCCTTACAAACAAAATTCCTTTATTACAGTAAATATTCACCTGCTACTTTCTTTCACTGACTTAACATTCTGTATTATTTCCAGACCAGGTTAAGTGTTTTTTTCATCTATCTGGCTAGATCACAGTTCCTTTCCCTGCTAGGCCCACCCATGATATCTTCAAGATGGTTTATGGACCCTCAAAAATACTAAGATTTTTTTTTTGCAAGCAATACTAACATCATTAGAATTGCTAGGGCTGAATATTATCAATTACTTCAGAGGTGCTGACCTAGACAAATATCTCATTTGGAAAGTGAAAATATATGTATCTTGCAAATTACAGATGTACATGTGGTCTGGATTATCAAGAGATCATAAAAAAATAAATTAAAAAAGAAGTCAGATATAATAAATAATAAAACCAGATGAGAACAAGTATAAAAATCATGTTTCTACAACCCTAATAAAAGGTGTTAAGTTTTATTCATATATAAAGTTCTTACACTTTTTTAAACAAGGATAGAATACTATTAAATTGAGACAATACCAGAAAGAATAGATTTTACACAACAGTATTTCAAAAACAGTATTTCAAAATCAGGACTATTAACTGAAATTAACACAGTTCTACATCTGCTTTAGGATAGAAACAAGCAAAAACAAACAAACAATAACAACAAAACTTTGAAAGCAGGTTTGTAAAGCCCAAAATGTCAATTTGAATTTAATTAGACAAGAAGTATGCTGCTTTTTTAATGAACTAAATACCTAACGTTATCTGTAAGTTGCCTGATGGTCCATAAAAATAAATTTTTACTATTAAGATTATCCTGTTATTACGAAAACAAGTCAGTGTAGTTCCTATACATATATATTAAACAGCTTCAGTAATTCTTTTGAAGTTTTTTTTAAATCCAGAAATATTAAATACTGCTATCCACATACATTGACGGTAAAAATAAGTTCAGATGATAATAAAAATGTATTTGGGGGGCACCTGGGTGGCTCAGTCGGTTAAGCGTTCAACTCTTGATTTCGGCTCAGGTAATGATCTCTTGGTTCCTGAGTTCGAGTCCCGCATAGGGCTCCAGGCTGACACCGCAGAGCCTGCTCGGAATTCTCTCTCTCCTGTCTCTCTCTCTCTGTCTTCTCCTCCCCCAGCTCATGCGTGCTCTAATAAACTTAAAGATGTATTTTAATCCTAGGTTTATGACATTTGTAAACTCTACCTTCTACCTTGAATCAAACAAGTTACTCCTATTCCAGAACCACAACAAGAAAAAGGTCTAAGTCAGAGAAGCAAAGCATTCTTTGTGGAGAAGAGGCAAGATACATGGTAGAAAGAGCACAAGCTTTACAAAGGTTTTAAATTCTAACTTTACCATTTCCTATTTTAAGGACTTAGCTGCTTAGTGACTAAGCCCTAAAGAAGAATAAAAAAAAAACAAAAAAAAAAAAAAACCTACCCACATCAGAGTTCTATTAAAACACAGGTAAATGCTCACATATTAAATATATACTGAACTCCCCTATATGCCTAGTTACTACTAGGAAACTGTGGAGATACACCAGTTTCCTGAAAAGGTTCAATAACTACACATTTCATTTGAACATCATCCTCAATACTTTCATTGGTGATTATGTTATAGGAATCCTATTACCGACAACACAGCCCAACAAATAAACTAATGCAATTCTTATTTTCTTAGGTATACTGTTCACAAATGTGCAATAGTATCACCAATCTGTCAATTTCTTTAGAAAGCTAAAATACAGCAAGTCATTTTATTGAGAAACGTGGTAACAAATGTACTAAATAGAATATTGTTAATCAGAGATCAATGTCAACATTTTAAACCAGTAAGTTTCTTCAAAATTAAATGACCGATAGAGCTGTTCTTACAACCTAATAAAGTTAGCTTTAGTAATAAGAGCTTAATGGGACACAGTATATATAGTTTTACCTTGGTCCCTTAGTCCTTTTATTTGTACCATTTTTTTAAAGTATGCTAAAAAGATTTAAAAAAAAAAAACACCTTACAGACTTTTTTTGCAATGTCAAGGATAAACCAAAATATGCTTCACATCTTCACCTCATCTTTTTTAAGTTTATCATATTTTGGCTTTTGATGAAATTCATAATCAATTTTGATAATTCTTATTAGTTAGGGTTGATGAATTTATAAGTCAAATTTTAGAAACTGACTATAATCTATTCTGATCCCAAACATTTGATCAAAGCCCTACCTCAGAGGCTTGTTAGGAGGATTGAAAAAAGGACTCAGAACAACTGGCAACTAAGCTCTTAGTACGTGGCAAATGCTACTAAGAATAAAAAACTCAAAAAGAACTACAAAAAAATAAACTGCTTGCAGTTGTTAATACCAATACATTGGTAATATAATTTTGTAAGAGAAATATAAATAAAGAGATATAAGGAAAGCATAAGTAAAACATAACAAGTAAAACATAACAAAAAATAATTATGTTAATATTAGAAACCAAGATTTTCAGAGTAAAAGAAACACAAGCATGAATATCAAAGTAAAAATGCCATAATGCCAAATTTGACTTGGAAATATCAATATGAATTCATGATAAATTATTCTCTTTCTAAACAGTATTTTTTCCTAGTTTTTGTCCACTGACAAGGCCTAGCAGTAATAGCAATGAACACTCCAGTTTCTAGATCTGTGGCATGCAAACACTATCTCCTATAAAGAAACCATGGCTCTTCAGAGAAGTAACTGATTATAGTTCTGCAAAAGGATGAGTAAATTAAACTGGGGCAACTAGTGTCAGAAAGCAAAGTTTGGGCTGTGTTAAAAGAACTAAAAAGCCGAGATGAAGGGGGATACACTGACCAAAAATGGTAACAATTTAAGCATCAAAAGGTATAGTGATTGCAATGGACTAAAGTCAATATATAAAAGTCCATGAGTTCTTAATGCTACTAAACAAAAAAAACAAACAAACAAAAAAATCATTAGTTCCCTTTGACAGTTGCTAGGCACTAACTCATTACTCTAAAAATTGATTTAAAAAAAAAAAAAAAAAAAGGGAAAAGAAACAAGCACTTAACCTATTTCTCCAGTATGAGCTATACCTCAAATTAACCAAATAACTGATGAAGGGAAGTTCTTCTCTACAGACCTCCAGATAATAAATGTAGATGACAGAATTTTTTAAATCACCATCTGCAATGATTATCATTGGATGCTAAAACCATTAGGTGACAGGCTGATATGAAACTTTATATTCAATGGATCTAAATCTATTGATCAATCTTAACTTTACTAAAAGAGGAATTATCAGATACTATGTGCCTCCCTCATGCAATCTAAGTACACAGCACAAAGTATTCTTACCAGAAAATGAACCCAACTCTGTTGAGACTGAATTACAAAAAAAGGCAGAAGACTATGTTAAAAGACACCATGAATATCTAATAAACCAAATCCAGAATGCAAGAAATGTTATAGGACACATGATCTAGTTTATTTAACAAGTAAATGGCATGAAGAAAAAAAAGGGTGGGGGAAAGATGAAATGCTGCTAGAAATTAAGAGACTTAGGAGACATATCAACACATATAATGTGTGGACCTTATTCTCATACAGATACAGAGAACTATAAGAAATTACCACTAACTTTGTCAGGGTTATAATAGTATATTTAACAACATTTAAAAAAAACACTTAGCTGTTAGAAGTATACACCAATATATTCATGGAGGGATGAATACAATGTCCAGGATTTCCTTAAAACTACTCTAGTCCCTCTTTCCTTAAAGAGTAGGGGGAAAAATGACAAAATGTCAGGTCATGGGCCCATCAGTTTTCACTATGCAGTCTTCCCTCTTCTGCTTATGTTGAAAACTTGCATAACAATTTTTTAAATAATACAATGTCCATAGGATAAACTAAAAAGTATTTTATGCATAATTGATTAACAGAATAATCAATTACTATATGTAAGTATATGTATGTACTAAGCCTAAGAAGTTCTTCAGAAATCTGCAGCTGTATACAAACTTATACATATATCTTTAGGTCTGACTATCTCTCCATAGATGTTAAATTCTCTGACAAACCAGGAGTACATTTTATTTCTTCACCACCTAAGACTAGTGTCAAATGTATCCATTTTATGACACAGTCAAATTGGTTCCTATACACATTTCTGTTCCTCATGCAATTCAAAAAAAGCATCACCCACATTTACACACACAGTAAAATAAAACATTAAGTGACTGGGAGTTGAGAAGTTTTAAATTCCAATGATGTTAGTTTTTAAAGCAATTTTTTAAAACATCAAGACTTATAGAATATGGTAACAGCACCAGAAAACAAATTCTTACCAAAACCATCTTCAACTCCATCAGAAAGCTCATTAGATCAGGAGAGTGCTGCATTCTCTAGATTAAAACATTTCTAATTAATTTCATTTGTACAATGAATATTCCATATACTGAAATTGAACTAAAGTACAGGTCCATGTGGACGAAAAAAATATTAAATGTATCTACATCTTAAAAGCGTAACAATTAAAGTACTTATAACCATCTCTCCTATGTCTACCAATTTCAAAGAGTAATTTAAAGCCCTCAAATCTATTTTGGTGAGATACACTGAATTGTACTTAAAATCCCACACACCTTAGTTCCTTCAGCACTGACTACTGGTCAAGTTTAGCAAATCTGCCAAACCACATCATTATGAAAGAAAGAAAGAAAAGAAAGGAAACAAAGGAAACAAAGGAAAGAAAGAAAAAAGAAAGAAGACAGACAAAGGTGTTATAGGAGTGAAGAAGAACATAAAATAAAATTCAGGCAAATCTATGCAATTAAAAAATCTAATTAGAGTGATGAATTAATGATCAATACTGTATTTTTATTTTTGCCCTTGACCTTAAAACTACCTACAATTGTTAATTTTGTTTTTTCACAACTAACCCATATTAATTCAAAAGCAGTCAATCTTTTAACAAGATAAAGCCATTGTAACAAAAAGGCAAAAAGGAAATAACTTCTAAAGTTGAATATTTAAGAGTTATAATTTTATTTCCTAGAATCTTTGATTCTTAAAATAACTATAGAATAAAGGAAAGCAAAGCAAATTCTCAAGTGTAACTTTTAGATGAAACCCTACATCACTTCTCTTCTTGAAATCAAAATATTGCATTTTTGTTACTTTTTTGTGATACACTGCAGTACCACCACGCAGTTCTGAACAAAGCCCATCTGTGAATTTGTTCACTCTTTTAGACAAGAAAAATAATAATCTAAGATACTTCAACAATTCATGAGACATATGAATAACAACATAGCTTTGAGTGAGCAAATCTATAAAATGAATCCTTGACTTTCTCATCTTCTATACAATATGTGCCCTGTTAGCTTACTAGTAATGAGCAATAAATAGTATCAAGTTTCTGTGAAAGAGAGCCTAGAGGCTAGAAGCAGCCCAATACCTGTTTCCAGAACTAAAGTTGTACGGAAATGCAGCCACACCCATTCGTTTACCTCTGGTCATGGCTGCTATGGCCCTACAAGTTAAGTAGTTGGGACAGATTTTAGGACCACCTAAGCCTGAAAAATTTACTGTCTGACTCTTCACAGAAAAAGACTGCTGATCCCCCAACCCATACTTATTAAAGTTAAAAACACTATAAGGAAAGAACAGGAATACTGGAATAAAACAAAGAAAAACTAATTCTTGGTTCTATATGACCCACTGGAGGGCAGAAAAGAGATTAATAAGTAATTGGGACTTTTTCTAGGAACTCTTGTGGTGAACTGGAGGAGAAAAACAATTATAGATATTATACTTAGTCTCTATTAACAATTTTTTCCAGGCTATTTAAATATCTCAATAGATTTCGTTTCTTGAACTCTAGTATACAATATAAATAGTCACAGTGGATGAGGACGAGGTAGTGTAAAGAAAACAGAGAAATAATTTAAATATCTCCTTAAAAAACTGCAGTAATTATGCTGCCAGCAATGACAGCCTACATTCTACAAATCAAATAGTTTATCTCCTATATTTCTTTGTGGTTCAGTAATGCTTTATGTGAGAGTGACTGTCATTGTCAGTTATCATAGATAATAACCTGCTTTTAAGATAGAAAAAATATAGGAATAGCAGAAATCAGGAAAAACCTACAAATGAATAAAGCATCAAAGGAAATGCAGTTCTACTTACATTTATTTTTCTACAAGAGGCATTTCATTTATTTTTGGTTTCTTTAGTAACAGTGACTTTTTTTAAGTTTCTCTAATTTTTAAAAGAATTTTCAGGCAGAACCTAAACATCAAGAATAACTACAGTGGGGCTGAGGGTGAAATAGGTGTAGGTAATCCATAATACAAACTTCCAGTTATGACAATTAAAAAAAAAAAAGATTAATCCTGTCTATACCTCATGTATGCTGTATTTACATGTACACTCATTAAGTACGTATGTATGATCCTAAGTGATTTCCACCACACCTTTCCTGTTCCTAATCTAGAACTACAATCCCATTTTTGCCACAGATACTCTACAATTCCTAAATGGGTCCTGGTTTTCTTCTCCTTACTACCACTATTCAGTCTCAGCAAAAAAATCTCTCAAAAAAGTGATGGCTATGCATGATGGCTATACATTTGAAGACCCTCAAGTCTCCAGGATGGAAATCAGTTTCAGACAAATGCTGCCTAGAGATGTACGTAGGATTCTGAGAAAACACTTTCTATAATGCATGGATCCTTAAAATATTTAATAGAAATGAAACCTACAAAAGTCAGCAACTATTAAACCAGTTTGTTACAACATTCTGCAAACAGTCCTCTAAAAAAGAGTTAACTTTGTAATTTCTTATCCTTGTTTAAAACAAACTTTTTAAAGGACTTACCTGTTGTACTATTTGATGGTATCCATTAAGTATTGTTTTCAGTTGCCAACTACATAATAATCTAAAATTTAATGGAACAAAATGGTTTCTTTATTGTTCAGAATTAAAAGGAAAAAACTTATTTGTATGCTAGCACAAACACGCATGTACATAGAAAAGAATGACATAAATATAATTCTGACAAGTTAATAAAATTTTTTACCACTGATACTGTTGAAAGTCTTGTCTTCAAACTGTCGGGACTAATTTTATTTCAAAATATAAATAACTGCAATCAGTAAATGACATGCAAACAGTAAATCTTTTTTTTTTTTTTAACCATAGCCAAAGAAAAATTTGCTATTGAACTAGATTCTTCTCCAAGTTAGGTTAAAGAAAACCAACAGTTTTGATCATAATGTACAGAACTTGTATTTGAGAAAGCATATGTAATGATATAATCTTCAAATTAAAGATTAATGTAAAAGGTACTTTTAATTATATAAGTAGTAATAAGTTAGTGTTCACCTATCCACTGGCTCACCTCAGCTGTGCTCTTGATATTGCTTAGATGAGTAACTCTTCTAAGATGTGCTTTTCCTTACCTTGAAGTAGGAAGCCCCTCTGAGTTTCCCCAATTATAGCCCCTTCAGGACATCATGACTCTCTCCCATTCTTGGTCTGCTAACCTCCATTTCCCCCCTATTTCCTCTCTTAATAACAAAGTAGTTCATTCAACTGCCCACAAGAAAACTTCTTCTCCAAATGTACGTTCCATCCCTTGCCAAGTTGACCATCAATTCATTATCACTTTACTGTGATATCTTTATTTCCTGCTAGTTTTTTCAACTTAATATATTAACTTGCCCAAGTAAATCTCAACATAAAAAAACAAGATCATTACAACTCTTCTTTGACTGCATTACCCTTCTCTAGCCACTCCTTTTTTTCCAAAATAGAATTGACATTTGAACAACACTGGTTGAACTGCACAGGTCCACTTACAGATTATTTCAATAAATATACATACGGTACTATAAACGCCACTTCCTCTTATGATTTTCTTAATACATTCTCTCTAGTTTGCTTTAAGAATACAGTATATAGTACATACAACATACAGTATACAAGTGTTAAACAACTTGTTCATGTTATTGATAAGGTTTCTGGTCAACAGTTTTGGGAGAGTCAAAAGTTATATGCAAATGTTTAAGTGCATGAGGGATTGGTACCCCTTAATCCTGGGTTCTTCAAGGGTCAAATGTACTTTATACTGTTTATGTTTTCTTTCTACTCCCTTACCCACTCCCAAACCCAATACAATTTGCTTTCTGTCACTACACGAAACCTATTCATATTTAACCTGATCCCTCTGCAATACTCAGTGAACCATTTTCTCATTAAGCCTCTTCATAGCTTTAGTGATAATTGTCGTCCAGATTTTCCCCTTACCTCTCTGGTCAGTCCTTACTCTTCTTCCAAGTTCCTCTTTATTTATCAGTCCTGTAAATGTTGGTATATTCTCAAGTCTTTTAAACATTGGCTTTCTCTTTTCACCCCACACTTGCAGAAACTGGAAAGTATCCATACTAACAGGCCCAAATCCCATGCCTACTGTGACTTGCATGTCTCACACTTGATTTCAAAGCCAATACACTAAACATCTCCTCTTGATACTTCACACCTGACAACGTCTCTAAATGATGGCTCTCTTACTTCTCCACTTTAACCTCTTCTCTAGCTTAGTGTTGCCAGAACTTGGAAAGCATCCTTCACAACTCTTCCCCTCGATCTCCTACTTCTAATTAGTCACAAAATCCAGTCAATTCTACTAACAATGTCTCTGGATTCTTTGTCCACTCTACTCCCAGAGATGTTTAAGAACAGAAATGAGATTTTTAGATGCTGCCTACTTTCCAGTCTCATCTCTTGATACTCCTTGAAGGGCTGTCTGTACCAAGAGGTACATTACACAATTGCTATTTACTACTTTAATGAAAAAAAAAAAAAAATTAGAGAATTAATGTTTTACCTTTGAAAAGTACTTCAGCACAAGGGAAAATAATTTACAAATGTACACTGATTTGAAAAAACCGGAAACATTTCTGGTTGGCTAATAAGCACTTTAGGCAAAACTAATTGCTAGAATCAGCTTTTACCAGATTAAATGACTGTCCATCCTACCAAGATGCATGTATATAACAAAACACCACATCACCTTGCATTCTTCATTTGTAAATCTTCAGGCAACTCTATTCTAAGGTGAAAATCTCGTCCCTGTGGAAAATATTGAAAAGGTTCACTCAAATTTTCATCTTTTTGCTTAATGTTAAAAAAAAAGCTAAACTTAAAAAAAAAAAATCACACAGAAACAGCAAGGTTTTTCCTTTATTTTCTAAAAGGTATTAACTTCATCCAAATCTTTACATTTGTTAAAATGTATAGAATAAAATATTGCATTTGAGTAAAAATAACTTAAAAATGTCAGAAACTTTGTAATTACTGGGAAATCAAAACAAAGAGTCTTAGAATCAACTCATGTCACAAGAAATACTAAGAAATTGTTAATGTAAACAAAGAAATTTAAGTATTTCTTAGAAAATAAGTCTGTGAAGAAATTCCTTCAATTGCTTTGATTATGGAAGAAAAAAAATCACAATGCAAAATAAGATCATCTGATACATTACCAGCTTTGTAATTTTCAATTTCCTAATTTTAATAAAATGAAAATATATTTAGTTCCATAATCTGAACATACAGACATGAGAGAAATATTTTCATAAAACAAAATATTTAATTCTCCCACATTCATGTGCCGTTAATGAATAAAATCACTAATATTTATTTTAAATATTCACAAGCTATACATTTGAATATACCAAGTTTTACTCAAGAGTCTTTCTTAGGAAAGAACTGTTCTCTGAAAAACATATTCAGTTTCTTTCTTGAGAAAGTGAATGGGTAAGCAGCTTAAACTTTATATCTTAAATAGGATAATACACATGATCTGAGCAAAGGTAAGCAGAAAAAGACAAACAGAAATATAATCTTTTACTCCAACAATATAAAATGAAAAAGAGTAATAAAATTCTCGAAAAATAATCACCATGAGAATTTTAGCACAGGCTCCCTCAAAGCAGATTCAAAACTAGAGGAACACAATTAAATGTACCCCATAACCTTTACTTTCATGATAATATTACAGTTCTGACTTTCATTACATTTAAATGTCCTTTAAAAAAATGAAACAAAATGTACTACTGACCTTTTCAAAAGGTCAAGTAACAATAATTCACTATTTCATTAAAGCACTAGAAGATATTATGTAGTAACTTTAACCTAACTTTATAGACATCCCACACATTGGTGTAAGAACAATCTGGAATTCAAAATTTACATGAAAAATAGTAAAACTACTCTACCGATCTGTTATCTGAAAGAATAAAATTCCAAAGTCCCTTATATGCAAAATCCAACCATTTTAAAAGGTCAAATGCCATGTTACATGTCACAATATTTTTCTGATTCAAGAAAATGTTCAAAATTAGCTTTTTTTAGTTAAAGCATATAAAAAGTGTTAATTGTTCTCAAGAAGAACTTCCAGGTTGCAGGGAACAAGGTACAGAGAGTTGCCTAAATCTGAATCTCTCCACTCATCCTCCCAAATAGATCAATATTAAGAACAAATTAAAACCACAAAAATCCCGTGTCTCCAGCAAAATCAGAGAGAGCACACTATAAACTTCAAGCTACCTAGGAAGAAAAATAAAAACCACTTTCTAGTGGCTTCTACCCTGGGACTTCCATAGCAAGTCCTCTTAAAGAACTAGGGGGTTCAGAAAAAAAAGCATGGAAGAGAGAAGAGGAATTGGACTAAGTGTTAAAATAATAATAAAGAGTTCGGTAGATCAGAGCACTGACTACGGGTAGGGGGGCTTAGTATAAACACAAAAGTCAAGAGGCTCACCTTGGAAAAGAAATATGAATAGATGATAAAAAAGGCAGGTAAAGCCATCCTTTGGAAAATGGATGTTGGGAGGAAAAATTAAGAGTGAGAAATGGAGGAGCTTATATAACAAAATAAAAACACTCAACTCCTCCCTCAACACTACTAAAAAATTATCCACTAAATAAACTGCACTTTGCTTCACCTACAGAAGAAATTATACTTAAGCTAGGAATTTTATAAACTATTGTCAACAACCAAATTCACCAAGATATTGGTTTCATCAATGTCAAGCTAGGAGTCAAAACCAGAATGAAAGAAAACATTTCAAGTGATAACAAATCACCTGTGCAAACAAAAAACACAGGCATAAACAAATTACAATACTGAATTATATTATCATTAAGTATTTGTACTAATATTCAGAAATTCAAAAACCAAGAACAGAAATTGTAAGGAAAAAAATTTTACTTCAGAAAAAGATAAAATACTAGAATGGAATAAATTAATAGGTGCTCAAGGAAGAACAGAGCAAAATAAAAATTTCGTAAGAGGTGGGGTGCCTGAATGACTCAATTGGTAGACTGCATGACTCTTGACCTCAGGGTTGTGAGTTCAAGCCCCAAGCTGGGGTAGTGATTACTTAAAATAAAATGGTTAAACTGGCAAAGGTTATGTATACTTTACTCCAATAAAATATTTTTTCAAGTTTCTTAAGAGGCAAACAAAAAACCAGAAAATCACCAAATGAGAAAAAAATTAAAAACCATCAGAAAAAAGCAACTGAAGTGGAAACAGGTAAAGACAATACAATACACAAAGAACTGGAGACCTTGAAAATAAGACAGCAGAAAAAAATATTTTAAATTACAGTCCAAGTATATTTTCTGGCAATTCACATAAGGAAAAGAGCCAACTGAACATGTGAGAAATGACTTCTAAGGATCCACTCTAAGAGCTATCTTAATATGCAGACCTTAACAATAAAAAGTCCACAACTGCTAAGATCAAATAGTATATGGGAGGGGCGCCTGGGTGGCTCAGTCGGTTGAGCATCCGACTTCGGCTCAGGTCATGATCTCAGGGTCTGTGAGTTTGAGCCCCGCGTTGGGCTCTGTGCTGACAGCTGAGAGCCTGGAGCTGCTTTGGATTCTGTGTCTCCCTCTCTCTCTGCCCCTCCCCCACTCATGCTCCGTCTCTCTGTCAAAAATAAATAAACATTAAAAAAAATTTTCAAATAGTATGTGGGAAACAGAATAAGAGTAGTGCCACATTTCTCAAAGCAAAATTTTAAAAAAGCAACAATACAACTTTTAAGACACTGAAAGAGGATTTCTGCCTCTAGCTAACATGGAGTAACAGTGGCAGGACTTACTTTCTACGTTAGGTAAAAACTGGACAAAAAATACATGAAACAATGATATTCAGACATCAAATAGACACTAAAAGACAGTCATACTTGCAAGAAGGGAAACAAATGAGAAAATCTCTTTAGCTGTCCAGTCTTACTCTCTGAAGATTTTTCAGGCTACACAGCAAGGATGGAGAACCAAATGGAGTCCAACATTGCCCCCAATCTGAGATAAAGGGGTTAAGTCGGGGGAGGCAAAGGTACCTATAATTCACAAGGTACAGTATCAAAGAGGAAAGAAATACGTGGAAAAGAGAGAAATCTACAGAGACTAAACCTAGAGAATCAGTGTAATCAGCTGAGTATGACAGTTGCACGTATGTGAGAAAACCACCAAAAGCTGAGGACCCATGAGAACAGAACATGCAAAACAATCTTGGAGCTCACACAAGGCTGGGAATAGTCCTGTTTCTGACCAGCAAGAGTGGAAAACCTTGTCCTATAAAAGTTATCAAAATATATATGTATGTACATACATACATACATACATACACACATATACACGCTGAAGACTAATGCCCCAGTAGCAGAACCAAATTAAATCCAGGCTAAAGTCTGTTTTGGTTCTGCCTTACAAAGCTTACAAGCAAACCATGACAAAATTAAACTGTTTTCA
This sequence comes from Panthera tigris, assembly GCF_018350195.1. NCBI lineage: Eukaryota > Metazoa > Chordata > Mammalia > Carnivora > Felidae > Panthera > Panthera tigris. The sequence continues at coordinate 76,007,425 of NC_056662.1, forward strand.
AGTAATTTAACTACATCTTAGAACAAATCAAGAATGTTTAAGAAAATAAAATTATCTAGCACACAATAGTTAGAATGCATAGTGTCTGGCATCCAATCAAACTATACCAGGCATGCAGAGAGACAGGAAAATAAGATTCATAATAAAGAGGAAAATCCAGAGAAATACAAAAATGGCAAATGATAGAATTCCTTAAAAAATTTTCAACAGTTTTAACTACATTATAGATATCCAAGAAGGTAGAGAAAAGCAGGAGTATGCTAAATAGAACAAACAGGAAAGATAATGACCCAAATCAAAGAAATGAAAAGTACAATGTCTGAGATGGTAGACAGTATTAGCAGATTAAGCCTTGCAAAAGATGATTTTAGGGTACCTCAAAACACAGAACATTAAAAATAAAACAGAGAAAGAGCCTAAAACAAACACCAAAAAAGAACAGAACCATTAGTGAATTATAAAACAACTTTATAGTGGCCTAATATGCATGTAGTTTGAGTCTCCAATACAAGGGAAAGAGAGGGAGGGACAAAAATATTTTTGAAAAAATAATGACTGACGTTTTTTCCCAAATTAAATGAAAATATATACTCACAAATCCAAAGAGCTCAACAAACAAACCCAGTGGAGGAAAAACATGAAGAAAACTACACCAAGGTATATCATAATCTAATTGGTAAAAACTAATGACAAAAAACAAAAATCATATTATAAGCAAAGAAAAACGACACACTACTTAGAGGACCAAAAGTAAGAAATACTAGAGATTTCACACAGGAAATAATGCAAGACAGTTAAGCAACATCTGTAAAATACGAAAAGGGGGGAAAAAAAAATCAATCTAGAGTTTTAGCCCTAGTAAAAGTATCTTTCAAAAGGCCAAACAATATGTCAGATATAAAACAGCCAAAAAACAGCCAATTTATCAGTACAAGACATGCACCACAAGAAATGTTAAAGGAATAACACTAGGAAGAAAAGAAATCCCAAAAGAAATCCCCTTTAAATATACAGGCACAGATAGGTATAAAATAAAGAATGGAAAAACATTAAGCCATGCCAGCACTAATCAAAAGAAAGCTGGAGTCACTATACTAATATCAGAAAGTAGAGATTCTAGGATAAAGATTACCACAGATAAAAAGGGTCATTTCAGAATCATAAAAAAAAAGAAAAGAAAGAAAAGAAAAAAATTAGTTCAAGATTGCTTAATAATCCTAAAAGTTTATGTACCTAATAAAAGGACTTCAAAATAAATGAAGCAAAAACTGAGAAATGAAAGCAGAAATTGATCGATAATTATAGATTTCAATACCCCCTTTCATTAATAAAACAAGCAGACAGAAAATCAGTGAGCACATAAAAAACTCAAATAGCATTATGAACCAACTAGACCTGACATTATAGAACAATCCACCCAACAGCAGCAGAATGCACATTCTTTTCAAGTACAGCCATAACATTTACCAATATAGGCCATATTCTATGCCATAAGTCCCAAAATATTTTAAAAAGTTTAAATCATAAAAATCATGTTGTGACCAATATGAAACTAAATTATAGATCAGTATCAAAAAGAGATCTGGAAAATCCTCAAATACTTAGGAAGACATTGTTCTTCTAAGTAACCTGTGCAAAAAAATAAATAAAAAGAAATTAACAAGTATCCTGAACTTAAAAAACAAAAATGAAAATACAACATATGAAGTAGATCTTACATAGCTAAAGTAGCATCTGAAGAAAAATTTACAGCACTAAACATCTATATTATAAGACAAAAAACTTCTCATTATCAAGGAGCTAACCTCCCACTTGAAGAAATTGGGAAACTTAACAGAAAGCAATGAAACACAAGCACAAAAATAAGAGAAAAAAAAATCAGTAAAATGAAAAGTAGGTTCTTCGAAGAGATCAATAATTTTTTTTTTTTAAGTTTATTTTGAGAGAGTGTGCGAGAAAGTTGGGGAGGGGCAGAGAGAGAGAGAGAGAGAGAATCAGAAGCAGGCTCTGCACGGTCAGCGCAGAGCCCACTGGACACAGGGCCTGACCTCACACACCGTGAGATCATGACCTGAGTCGAAATTAAGAATCAGACCCAAAATTAAGAGTCAGACATTTAACCAACTGAGCCACCCAGGTGCCCTGAGATCAATAAAATTTATAAGCCTCTATCCAGTTTTTTCTGCCTTTAAGAGTCAATACCTCATTTCTCTCCTTTTGAATAAAGACTAGATTTACAACTTGCTTCTAGAAAAACTGAATAAAGCAGAAGTAAGTATGTATTAATATCAGAGGCCAGGGGAAAAAAGGGACTATGCAGCTTTCTGCTTGGTCTCTGTTATGTCACTCAGGGGAAGCTAGCTGCCATGTTGGGAAGACACTATGGAGGTCTGTGCCGTAAGGAACTGAGGGCCTCCAGTCAAAAGCAGCAGAAAACAGAAGGCTCCAGCCAACAGCCATGTTCATGAGCTATCCTGGAAGCAAATCTTTCAGCTCTAGTCAAGCCTTTGGAGTACTGGGAAACTAGCTAGCATCTTCATTGCAAGTTCATGAGGAACACTGATCCAGAACCATCCACCCAAGTAACTTTCAAATTCCTGATCCACAGCATATGTGACAATGTTTGTTGTTCTAAGCCACAAAGATTTGGAGTAGGTAGTTATGCAGCAAAAGATAATATAGGGAACATCATTATAGATCCTAAAAGCATTCATTAAAAGGATAATAATGGAATATCATAACATTTAAGACAATAAATTCAAAAATCTAGAGGAAATAATCAAATTCCTTGAAGGAAACAAACTACCAAGGCTCACTCAAAAGAAAAGGAACAATCTAATAATATCTTCTTAAAATATCTTCTTAAAATATCTTCTTAAAGCCAGAGGGTTTATTCTCACACACACACATACACATACAAAGGATCAATAAGTTTCACACGCTATAATTTTTACAAAGATTATCTAATCACAATGTAAGAGAACTAGAAATAACAAAATTAAAAATCAAAACAAGACTTGTGAGAAAATGTTTTACTTTTCTATTAAATAACTCCTGGGTACAAGGGATCTACAAAGTAAACTTCAGTACTAAAAAACTATGACGATGAAACACTGTAAGTCAGCATATACAGAGTACTATAAAAACACTAATAAGAGGATAATGCAGAGCTATAAAAATTTTATCAATAAAAATGTGCACTCATAGCCAAATCTGGGATAATTTAAACATCAAAATAAGTAATGATCACAATCCATTAAATAAATTATTTTTAAAACCAATGAGTCCCGTCTGATACAAGTGGGGAAAAAGAGAAAGCTACTCCTTATAATAAAATGACAATAAAGAAAAACTAGTGAAGTCAGAAAAGCATCATTTGGTGCAGCACCTGGGTGGCTTAGTCAATTGAGCTGCCGACTCTCGATTTCGGCTCAGGTTACGATCTCATGGTTTCACGGGTTTGAGCCCTGCATCTGACTCCATGCAGACAGCGTGCAGCCTGCTTGTTATTCTCTCACTCACGCACCTGCCCCACTCACGCACACTCTCTGTGTCTGTCTCTCTTTCTCTCTCTCAAAAGAAATAAACTTTAGAAAAAGAAAAGGAAATCATCATTTATTTGGCAACCACCACAGTACTAACTGGTTCAATCAAGAGTCAACAGATGCTAAAACTGGTGTATACCCCTGAAAGTTTGATGCCTCATAGCTCTCTAGAAGTACTTCTGAATTACAAAAGGAAAATCTCGCACATGTCATCTTAAACAGGTGATCAGAGGTAACATCACCAATGAAACCCGCTACCTTCATGAGCCCTGAAAATAACACAACATTCTTTCTGTGTCATCTCTGCCAAAGTGACATGATCTGAATTTAATGATGAGGAAACATCAGTCAAACCCAAACTGAGGGACATTCTGCCTAATAACCATACTGTAATCTTAAACAACATCAAGTTTAGGGCACCTGGGCGGCTCAGTCCGACTCCTGGTTAAGCGTCGGACTCTTGTGGCTCAGTTGGTTAAGGGTCCGACCCCTGGTTTCAGCTCAGGTCATGATCTCACTCATGGTTTTGTGGGTACAAGCCCGCATCAGGCTCCGCACTGACAGTATGGGGCCTGCTTGGGATCTTCTCTCTCGCTCTCAATCTCTCTCTCTCTCTCTCTCTCTCTGCCCCTCCCTGATTCACACTCTGTCTCTTTCAAAATAAATAAACTTAAAAATTCTCAAATTTATTAAAAGCAAAGAGACCATGGAACTATTCCAGATTAAAGAGATATGTCAACTAAATGTAATGTGGTATCTTTTAGGAGGCTGGAAAGGGACACAAAATATGTAATTGCAACATCAACAAAATTTGAATTTGGACTCCAGATAATGGCATTACATCATGATTAAACTTCCTGATTTTGGTAACTGTACTGTGGATTTATATAAGTGTATCCTTGTTCTCATGAAATATATGCTGAAATATTTAAGAATAAAGAGGCACTATGTCTACAACCTAATCTTAAACTGTTCAGAAAAATAATGTGTATATATACCCACCCACATATATATATAAAATATTATATATAATATATATTATATATAATATTATATATACACACACACACTCAGAATAAGAAATCAAATGGGGCAAAAGTAAAATGGAGAATCTGGGTAATCTTCATACATGCTTGTTACTGTAAGTTTGAAATTATATACAAGACAAACAGACGAAAATCAGCTCCACCAAACAAAACAATGTTAAATTAAGTTGTTTACGTTATGATTTCAGTAAGCTGCTTAAGGCAAGTACAAATCAGAACTGTAGCTACAACAAAGGGTCACAGGTAAATTTCATCTAATCTCAATTCTGATGGTTACACATTTTCTCTTTTTTGTTTTGTTTTTTTGTTTACACATTTTCTAAGAGGCTTTAGCAGACAGACACATATAATACAAAGTACTTTCCTTAAAGTGCCTAAAATGCTGGAAACATGGTTCCTAATAAAAACGTAACTTAAGATCTCTTCAATTTTTCTAAATATTGTCTGAAAAGTGAATCATGTTTTCACCTAGGTAATTCAAGACTGGTACTTCCAACTGGGGAAGGGAAAAGTGGATTACCTTTATTCCAGAAATAATAATGAAATTTAACCTCTACTTGCTGTGATTATCCCGATGAATTTGAAGAAAAATGAATATATCCGTATGTACCCTCTGTAACCTTCCCTTAATTACAGTGTATTGATTAGTTATACACTCAATACTCTGAGGGGTGGGTAAAAGTTTCATTTAGCAAGTAAATGTGATAACTCACTCTGTATTTTTGAGAGATTATTATATGTTTTGAGTAAACTTCAAAACTTAACGATAATTCTAGGATACGGCCCCGATCTTCAAAAAGTATGTGTGCTAGTGGGGAAGTAGGTCAAACAGGTAAAGGTTGTGCACCTTCTAGGCACAAACACCCAGTCATAAAAAAGTTAAAGGGATGTAACGTACAGCATGGCAACAGGAGTTAATACTATTGCATATCTGAAAGCTGCTAAGAGACTAATCATAAAAGTTCTCATCACAGGAAAAAAATTCTACAACTACATATGGCGAATCAGATGAACAGCTAGACTTAACTGTGATCATTTCACAATACATACATATATCAAATCATTATGTTGTACACCTGAAACTAATATAACGTTGCATGTCATTTATAACTAAAAAAAAAAGCATGAAATATGCTTCTCTTTAAAGTTAAATCAATTATCAAGTTTTCAAATACCCAATACTCAAACATTTTTGAAAGGTGAAACCATTCTCTTAATCACTATAATTAAGAGTTAAATTTTACCTCCATCCCATTCATTTAATACTGGCAATGTCTGTTTTGATGAGAATTGTTGAATGGAGCGTTAATCAAGGTAAGGTGGAGCAACGCAATTATTCATTTTCCTTTCAGAAAATAAAAATAATTCTGAGAACAGAAATTTTTATTCATTACCATGATATTTTTCCAAATTATCTGGTTAATCACTAAATTTTAAATTATGACAAAATTGCATAATTTGTGTTTCCATAAAAAGGAGTCCAAATAATTGAAAACTTGCCTAAGATTCATACATATTTTCTTAGAAAATACAGTTCTGCTTCAATGTTAAGTTGTTTTAAAATGACCACTTTGTTTCTTTCCTCTTCAGGAATTTCTCCTTATTTCACATAGCAAACCAAATCCTCTGGTCCGTCAGTCACGTGTTACGTTTTATACCTAGAAGGTACGGATTGATCATTTAACCTACTCATGACCCGTATTATAAGTTGCAGGTGGTTAGGGCCCACCGCCTGGTTAAGCATCAGTCTCTTGATTTCAGCTCAGGTCATGATCTCACTATTGATGAGTTCAGAGCCCCACCTCCGGAGCCTGCTTGGGATTCTCTCTCTCCCTCTCTCTCTCTGCCCTTCGTTGCCCCGCTCGTGCTCCACTGCTCCATCACTCTCTGTCTCTCAATAAACAAACTTTAAAAAAAAAAATTAAAAATTAAAAAATGTTGCAGGTGGTTAATTTGTGTGTGGTTTCACCAGTTTTCCCTCAGGCTGGATCTGTTAATTTTAAAAGATTTAAAAAAACATGTGTGGTCAGAGAGGTGGTACCATGATGAGTGTTAAAGGTCAGGGAGCAAAAATCTATCCTTAAAATTCTACCCTAGGGTATCTTGGTGCAATGCAGAGGCGCAAAATCCATCCACGGGTGAATCACAGAGCCTGGCTTTAAGGAATTCTGGTGATCATGGGCAAGTAACTTAACCTCTCCGCCTTCCCATGCTTTGACTTACTTAACTATGAAGAGAGAATGACTTTTTTTTTTTTATTTTAAATCGTGCCTCAAGGGGCTGAGCATTAGTGAAACAAGGTACTTGGAAAGCACTCTGTAAACTTCAGAAATGTACACGTGTGTTACCATGTGTAATAAACTCCACAAGAGAAGCCACTTGCACTCAGAAGTAATGAATTATTAAGATTCCGTACAAAATATCGCTGCTGGAGGTGTTCAGGTACACACGACTAAGCTGGGAGCCAAAAGGAGGCTTATATATACATATTTTTTAATCTGTTTATTTTACTGTAAAACGAATATAATTAGCACGGATTTCCTCGTGAACAGGCACCAACCTTCGTGGGTTTTGTCGGGCGGGGTGGGAATGGCGTTAGAATCGAGGTAGGCAAAAATTTGCGAAAAAACGAACAAACAAAAACACAGTTAACGGTGGGACAGACACCGAGTCAAAAGGGAGGCCAAACTCAGGAAGCTGAGCGAGGGGGCGTGGCCCTCCGCCCCGCCCCCCGCTCCGGTCCAGCGCGGGGCTCCGCCGGCCAAGTCCCTGGCTGCGAGCCCGTCCCGGCCACCGACGCGGTAGCGAGGGGCCGGCTTGCCCACAACAGCAGCCGTTCTCAAACCTCTAGACTCGGAGGAAGCGGTCCCGCGCCGCCCCCCTCGATCCCCACAGGTCCGGGCCGCTAACCGCTCCAGTAACTGACTTCCAGGGGCGGAGCTGCGCCGCGAGAGGGAGGCCCAAGTAGCGAGCAGGCAACAAGCGGGCAGGTACCTGAACTGAAATGAATCCTTCGTACACGGTTTTCGCCCGGTTCTGAGGCAGAAGCAGCGGGCACTGGCGCAACAGGCTCGCTTCCATCTCCGCCACGGTTCGCCGTCCGTGGAGCCGCCGGGGGTTTAGCCACTGGCTGCGCCCCGCACATGCGCAGTCCCGCCAGCGCCCTGGGCTCCGAGGGGCGGAAACACCGGCTTTGGCGGGAAAAAGTCTCGAAGATTCCGCGCGAGGGGAAATGAAGGTCTTGGGCTAGTCCGGGCACCTGGACTCAGGCCCAGCCACAGTAGATGCTCGGCAGGAGATAGCATTGGCCCCAATAGGGGGCAGGAGGGAAGATTGTTATTTTCACAGATGTAATTGAACAAGAGCATTCCAGCCTTGATTGTCCCAATAACCCTTTTGGTAATTTTGTTTGATTTTACTGAGAGACTACTACAGCTTTGTGGAGTTGCATTTCTTACCGCATAAGATGGTTTGTACAGTCTGGGTATTGTATTTCCTTTACCCTGAACCTGCCTCAACTCCCCTTCTTCACTGTAATCAGTCTATTAGCCTGTTCTACAGGATCTCTTGTATGCCTTCAGCGTACAGAAAAATGTATTGTTCTGTATGTATCACTATACAATGTATTATAATCCATTCAGTATATCACATGCAACATTGTAATTCTATGGTTTACCAAGTTTAGTCAGTTACTATTGTATTTCAGAACTGCACAATTGTGTATTTGTGTGTGTACACACACACACAACACCCACACAAATATATTTACACACATATACATACGTATCTCCAGACTCAAGTCAACATCACACTCAGCTTTGGTGCACTGCATTCACAAACGTCTAAAGGCAAAATGTGAGGGAAGATTGCCGATTAACTTGTTGAGCCAAAGTTAATTTTTCTTTGATAACCCTTTCTATACATTTTTTTTTTACTCAGAAATGGTGATTATCCATTTCCTTGTACTGAGGGCTGATTAAATAAGTAGCTTACTACTATTTAGTACAAACTGTTTGATACCACCATCACTATTCAATGCATTATATTTTTGAACCCTAGTATTTGCAAAACATCATTGTAATATGCCACAGGACATGTAAAGAGGACGAAGATGTACCCCCTCCCATCTTTATTGCCCTCAAAATGGAATTTGACTTCCTGAAGATTCTTAAACTTTCACAACAATTATCACCATATTCTGGATACTTAGGGAAAAACAAGAGTATGGCAGTGGTAGTTAGATACAAATTACACTAAAGCAGTCGTTTTTAAAATGTCTAGAACCATCAGCAGCAGTCTCACCTGGGAAATGCAAATTTTCACCCCTCTGTCTCAGATCTAGGGAATCCCAAACTCTGGGAGTAAGGCCTAACCATGTGTGTTTTAACAAGCCCTCCAGATGATTATGATGCATGCAAAGTTTGAGGACCTTCTTAGGGATGTGACCCTCCCCTCCCTCAATTATGCAACTCATTCATTAAGGATGATACTGCAGTCAACCATCACAATCATGTTAAACTATTTACATGGGTGCCCAAGCTGTAGCCTTGACTAGGGGTTCTCAAAGGGTGGTCCTTGGACCAGCATCATCAGTATCACCTGAGACCATGTCACCCCAGACCAATTGAATCTCTTAATTCTAGGAGACGAGTTCAGCAATCTGTTTTAAGAATCACACGTTTAACACCTCTGTGTTTTAACAAGGGACTCTAATGTAAGCCGAAATTTGAACACCATTACCTTAGACTTAGTGAAGTTTTATTTTCACACCTGATTCTACTGTGCAACCAGCTGAAAGTCATTGCACTAATCAAGTGAATAATTGTCAAAGATTTTACAGTTCCAACGTCAGAGTTACCTCGCCACATAGTTAAGGTTTAGACATTAGCTATGTGAATACACATGGTTTATTAGTGTCAAACCATCATTTAAAAGAAATTCTTAATACAGAGATCATTTCAATTATAAAAAGAGAAACTTTAAAGGAAAAAAAAGCTGAAAGAGTAATGGCAATTTGGGTCTGATATTAGGGAACGGAAATTTCCTTGGCTTTTCTATCATGGTCTCAAGATCACTACTGGAGCCCTAACCATCAATAGATAGAAGGGCAGTGATAGCTTTCACAGAGGTCCCTTGAACAAGTCTTATATCACATTGGCCATCCCATATGCAAAGGGTCTGGGAAACACAGGTGGGTTTTTTTGGCAAATATATTGTTTGGAATTTGTTAGTAAGAATAAAGGAGAGAATGGTGGAGATGGGCTGCTTTCCATTTCTGTAACACTGAAAAATCCACCTGCCCTCTCCCCCCAAAAAAATATTTGTACTTTCTTGGCAACGCATTATTAATGAAATATATGCTTTATATGACAAATTTTCATGTATGTGTACTTCTAAAGATATGATAGTATATTTTCCTGTATTTTCTTTTTATTTCAAGATGATTTTTCCTTTCAAAGAGCACTAAAATTAATTTATATTTTGTTGACTAACTGAAATGAACATCATTTATAAAAGCATTAAGGATTAGAAATCAGATGAATAGGGGCTTCTAGGTGGCTCAGATGGTTGAGCATCTGACTCTTGATTTCAGCTCAGATCATGATCCCAGGGTCATGGAATAGAGCCCAGTATGGGGCTCTGAGCTGAGCATGGAGCCTGCTTGAGATTCTCTCCCTCTGCCCCTCTCCCTCATTCACACTCACTCTCTCAGAAGGAAAGAAAGGAAGGAAGGAAGAAAGAAAAAGGAAAAGAAAGAAATCAGATGAATAGGTAACATTATAAGCAATAAGGAACCAATTTTACATTTTGGAAACTTAGTGTAATCTACATAGTAATGAAATATCTTGCAAATAGAATAAGGAAGCCATGAAATCACAAGTGTATTTTTCATCCAAAAATGTCCTTCAGCTATGAAAAATAAAAAAGATATGGTTGTGGTTTATCACATTCCTTTAAAGAATCCTTTGTTGATGGGGATAGGATTTGCTAAAATAGCAATTTTATTTCTTTCAGTGTTGCTTGTTTCTATCTACGGACAAAAGAGAGCAAATAATGAGTTATCCATAATGTGGAAATAGCTGATTTTATAAAATTTTAAGAAATAACTAAATTAATAAAAATAAATTAAAATTCACACCAAAATTCAAAAGTTTAGAGGTAATTTTATACATATATAGTCATTTCAAAATAACAAAAACATTTTAAAAGTATCTTTATCAAAAAATTAGTAACACCTTTTTTATTCTTTGAAATCTTATTTAAACTTAATGTTAGCAGGTCTATGAGGAAACAGATGTAATTATACATTGCTTATTATTATGTGTAATTTGAAAAATGTTTTTAAAAAAGCAATCTACTTATATACAGCAGAAAACATAAAAACTATTTTCTTTTGAACAAGTACAACTTATGGGAGTATATCCCAAGAAGATAATCCAAAAATGTTAATAGAAATAGGAGACAACTTAATGCCTAATAACTTAGAAATGGCCAAATTATATAACATGATAGAATGTTAAAAGCCATTAAAATGACATGTGAGTGTGTGGTATTGGTACATTAAAAGTGTGTATGAAATCTTGATATGTGAAAAGAGCAAAACAATGTCAAGATAAAAGGAAGGAACTTACATAATCAGTTGATATTTTAAAGATAAAAGACCTTGGGGCGCCTGGGTGGCTCAGTCGGTTGAGCGCCGACTTCAGCTCAGGTCATGATCTCACGGTCCGTGAGTTCGAGCCCCGCATCAGGCCCCTGTGCTGACAGCTCAGAGCCCGGAGCCTGTTTCAGATTCTGTGTCTCCCTCTCTCTGACCCTCCCCCATTCATTCTCTGTCTCTCTCTGTCTCAAAAATGAATAAAAAAGTTAAAAAAAATTTAAAAAAAAGATAAAAGACCTTTCATTTTTCCATATAAAGCAAATTACTTAACAGTACCATGAACTTTTTAAAAGAAAGCATTAGCAAAGATTTTTATAAATGTAAATGCTATCCAACTTAAAATCATCTATTAAGTTAGAGGAAGCACAATATAATGAAAAGAGAGTTAAGAAACTTCAAATGCTTGACTTCGTATAGATCACATTATGATCTCTAAGGTCCTTTGCAATTCCAAAAATGTATCTGTAGGAAGCAAATAGGCTCAGGGCACCTGGGTGACTCAGTAGGCTGAGTGCACTGTTGATTTCAGCTCACGTCATGATCTCATGGTTCCTGGGATGGAGTCCCGTAGGGGGCTCTGTGCTGACAGCATGGAGCCTGCTTGGAACAAACTCTCTCTCTCTCTCTCTCTCTCTCTCTCTCTAGCACTCTCTCACTCTCTCTGTCCCTGCCTCACACTGCCTCTCTCTCTCTCTCTCTCTCTCTCTCTCTGGCAAAATAAATAAAAAATAAAATAAATTTTTTTAAAAAGTGAATGGGCTCAAAAACACAGGTGTGGATTATCTGAATAATAAATCTGAAAATAAAACTTTGAAAATCTCATTCACGTTGTCACTCCACTTAATAAGATTGTGTTTGCAAAATCTAATGTGGAAAACTGGCATTGGATATTTTTGCTGTTTTGCCAACAATTAAGATAGTTTAGTCTTGTTCACTTTTAGTTGGACAATAAATGCTTTCAGGAAATGATGTAGGAACGTTGTGAACCAATTACTGCAGCAGGAGATGAAGTTTGTGTTCAGTACAGAGGGAACAGCAACAAAGAGTTGAAGCAAACATCTTTACATAAGGTTTTATTAGTTTAATTGATGAATCAAGAGGATTCAGCCTTTGGATGTTCATGTTCAAATTATGAACTAAAAACCTTATCTAGATGTAGATAATCCCCCTTCTGTAGGTACTTATTCAGAAATGATTATATATCATCAGTTCAAAATTCAAGGCAATTTTGTATACATATATAGACATTTGAAAATGACAAAAACATTGTAAGTTTATACAAAAATTAGCAGGACTTTTAAAATATTCTTCAAGATCTTAAGTGTATAAAATTGTTTCTTATAGTTATATTCAAGTAATCCATTTGAGGAGGATTCATTTTAATCTCATTCTCCTTTAGAGCCTAAAACAGGTACAAAAGAAAAGATTTGTGAAATGAAAAAGGCACAAAGAAACAAATAATCATGTGTCAAAGTTGGCTGGTCCAAGTTTTATAACTGGGACTCCATATGAAAACCTGACCAATGGGGATAACAGATGTAATCACACAAATTTTTAGGACTCTTTAGAGTACCAATATTTATTCACTAGACATATATTAATATAAATATATATAATATATTTATAATTTTATACTATTATATTTCATATAAATGTGTCAAAGTTATTTCCTGTATTTAAAACTTACTCAAATTTCTGAAACAGAGTATCTTACCTTACCTTAGTGTGCATAGTTTGCTAGAAGTCACAACCTGAATTATGTCCTGAGACTCCAGAAAACAATTGTAAATTAAGAAGAAAATTGAATACACTCATTGGATAAGCAGTTTCACGCAACAAAGGTAAAACCTCAGAGGCAATCCGTTCCCAGAAATAGTCATGGCTTATACTTTATTTAGTTGATTTTCAACAAACCTAATTTTATTCAAATACAACTTTATGTACTATAAAGGATTTCCCAATGAGCAAAATGAAAACCGAATCAAGAAATATTTTCTGCTGCTAGGGCAGGGGCTTCTTATAGTCCCTTACCCTGCAGAATTTCCTAACCTCTATTAATAAGTAACTGCTTTGTACTTCTACTATTCTTTTTTCCAAATGGGTAAGCTTATTATATTTATCCTGTCCCTGGCCCACCATTGTATTTTGTATCCGTATTTTTGTGGGGGGTTGGGGGGGGGCCGGAGGGGAGGTGGTGGCAGAGACCAGAGGAATCAAAATCCAGACTCTAACAGAGAGGATGTGGACTACTGGGAAATCCTGGAGTTGAAGGTGAATGCAGTGATAGATGAAACATTGGGCTGTCTACTTTGGGAATGGGGGTTGGGCATACGTTTTACATGTGAGAAGAGAAAAGGTATTTGGTGATCAGAAGAGTAAAAGAGTAAAGTGTAGTGGAGACTTCTATGCGCTCACCGAACCCATTTCCTCTGTCTCCTGGGCCTAAGGCTAAACTACATTTCCACCCTCTCTTGCAGGTTGGTGTGACCAGGTGACTGAATTGTAACCAATGGGAAGTGCGTGGCTCATGAAACTTTTCTAAGCATGATTCAACATTCTCTTTCCTTATTGAGAGAGTGAACTGAATCCAAATATTCTAAAGCCCTCAGGAATGGTGGAGGCATGAGATGGAAAGAAGCTGTTTCTGCAGTGTCTTCCAATTGACCATGTGTGCGGTAGAAATAAACCTTATTAAGGCACTGAAATGGGGGAAATTTGTGTATTACACCAGCATACAGCATGCATTACTATAATATGGTGGGTATCAAGTTGCCTTAGTATTTTGATTCTAGTTGAACATCTAAAAAAAGTGAAATAACAGCCTTATTGTAAAAAGTCAAATATTTACAATATGCCAAAATGATATGCTTTGGATCTATTTAAACTTACAACAAAAAATTTTAGATGTCAGCAAAAATATATGCAATGAAAAATTTAATCTGTGGGATATGTGAGTGAAAATGTGTAAAGACTACTGCCCGGAGGCTTCACTATTATTCTTCTTAGATTATTATTCCACTGTTATTTTTCCATTAATATACATGATAAAACCCTGGTGATATTATGCAGATTAAGAATCCACATTTAAATGCATTCAATAACTCTGGAAAAACTACCATGGGATAAACATTTTATCAATCAGAGGTTTTTTTGTTTGTTTGTTTGCTTTGTTTTGTTTTGTTTTTCATGCTGAACTTCTCTTTGAAAACATTTTCTTAGCCTCCTTTCACTTGGGAGTATAGTAAAACTTAGTATCTTTAAGAATACCTGGTACTACATACTAGTAATAAATTCCTACTGAATTTCAGTAGGAACATTTAACATTCGATTATACATAAATTTGCTCTTACCTTTTCTTTTCTTATCGCATCAGATTAGCTGAGCCTTTTGAGCTTGGTGCATTTGTTGTCCTGGAAAGAGTATGTATAAATTAGATATTTTTTCAGGGTCACGAAGTGATAGCTACCCCATTCCGGATGCTATTGATGTCCAAGGATAATAGATGCAGGATCACAAGAAGTGGACTCTGGGATTGCCACAGGGAGATGTTTTGAGCCCCATGGCCTTGGAAGAGCCAACAAGGAAAAACTGTGACTCTGGGAACCCATCAAGGGCACACTGGCAGACCTGAGCTCTGACACAGTAGCATTCCTCTCCCACAGATCTCTAGCAGCCTGAGTAGAGAGTTGTGTCAAAAGCCAATACGCATTGCCTAAAGCAGCGATTTTCCCATTCGGGGCAATGTTGACCCCCAGGGCATATGGTACTTGCAGACATTTTGGTTGTCACAACTGGGGGTGGAGGATACTACTGGCATCTAATAGTTGGAAGCCAGGACTGTTACTAAACATCCTACAATGCATAAGATGGCCTCCTTCAACAAATATTTTTCCAGACCAAAATGTTAAACGTGCCAAGGTTGAGAAACTCTCCTCTACAGATGTGTGCAGCAAAACTCTTCAGCAGCCAGCCTTGGTTACCAGCTTTACATACTAGAATCGTCAGGCTTTATACTCTTCCTACTTAGTGTTTATGTCAGCCCAAATTACCTACATTGTGTAGTGCTATCAGAAACTTCCAAAATCTCAGTGGCTGAACACCAAATAAAGTTTATTTCTTGTTCATGCTACATTCCAACACAGACTGAAATGTCCATTACCCAGGGACGTAGGCTGATGCAGACTCCATTTCAACACATGCTTCCACAGCCGCTAAAACATAGGGAAGGGAAGGACAAATCAAATACTGGGCCTTAAAGTCTTCTCCAAGGAAGGGAAATGCCTCATTTTTACTTATATTTCATTGTCCAACCAAATAACATGGCTACTTCTTTCTTCAATAGAGCAGAAAAGTATATATTCACTGTGTGTTTAGAAGGAGAACCTGGATACTTTTTTTTAACAGCCCTAATGACTATCACAGCATATCTTCCTGATTACCTTTTTTGGACTGTGAAAGCCTCTAGAACTGTGGAATATTTCAGGGAGGGAACAAAGAGAGAAATGCTTTTTTTTTTCTAGTGTGGCATTTAAGGTATATTCTAGGTAATCAATTGGAAAGAAAATAAGCAGCCATTTTTGTACTCAGTTTGTAGAACAGTGCATTAAGGTCTCGCTTTGAGACACGCGCACACACATACACACACACATACACACACACACACACACACACACACACACACCGCTACAAAATAATGGTGGTCAATTCCACCTTGCTGGGGTCAGGAAAGTTTTCATAGTTGCCTTTAGCTTAGTTCTAAAACATGAATTAGGTGAAACAAATTCTCCCACAAGGAAGTTGAATAAAAGTTACAGTAATGTTAAGAAATTTAGAATGTTTAAAGAAACTGCCTTGTGGTGCTTACAGGTAAAGGATGGGGAATGGCAAGCTGTGATCTAAGCAAGTAGGAAAGACACACATCAGAAGGAGTCTCACGTGGTGATGTAAACATTTGAGCTTTATCCTAAAGGCAATTCAGAGCTTTTAGCAGGTTTTAATCTGGAAACTAATAGAGCTGATAGATTTTAATTTTTTTTAAGTTTAAATAATTGACTTAGGCAATAAGCAACGATAGGTGCCTAAACCATTATGTGAAGTTATGGTGAAATAATCACATGATGCAAAATTATCAATTTCATGAAGGTGGAATCAGGGCTATCACCACCTGATAACTCTTTAGCCAGAAGCTGGACACCCTTAATTATATGCCAACTGATACCCTACAATATGAAATACAACGCCAAAACTGGCTGACACGAATCTAATGGATGTAATATCTAGTTTACTGGTAAAACAGGGATAGAGGAGCAAGCTAAATAAAGTCAAGATGGAATAATCAGGCAAATCTAGAATGTCAAATATACCACAAGACAACTAAACCAATTTCTTTAGTCAGTAGCATGGGAAAAAAAAAAGGGGGTGGACAGGAGGGGAAAAACTGTTCAAGTCAAAAAGAGACTAGGAAACATAACACTCAAAAGCAATCTGAAACTGAATTTTGAGTACTGGGTCTCTGGATTAGCGAAGTCTTGATAATGGTAGAAACATCCAAGACTAGGAACAATGAAGAGAAAATTATTCCTCGGTAGATCAAATGTGAAAATGCAAGTTCTTGTGAAGTGTTTATGTAAAAATGACCATAAATCAGTGGTTCTCAACTAAGGGCAATTTTGACTCCCAGGTGACATTTGGCAATATATAGAAGGGAGTGAGTAGGAGGCTGCTGGAATCTGGTGGGTAGAGGCTAAGAAAGGTCCTCAATTCTCTACAAAGCACAAGACAGCCCATTCAACAAAGAATGACCCAGCCCAAAGTGTTAATGGTGCTGAGGTTAAGAAACCCCACAATAGGCAATCAAATGTCTACACAAAGAAAGCAGAGACAAGGGTTAATATGGTTACTTTGATCTTCACACAGTTCCTCGCACATGGTAAGAAAAAAAATTTGATAATCCCTTTTATATTGTATAAGCCTACAGAGTCTTGGAAAATTGGGGGGAGAGGCAAAGAGAGAAATATTGTTTGGGGGCTGAAGCTTAGAAGACCAATCTTAGAAGGATTTATAAATATACATCATTAGCCTAAAGGTGGTGATAGAAACCTTGGAGGTGAATGAGAACTTCTGTAGCAGCGAGCATCACACCTCACCGTGGCTCAAAATCACTTGCGCGGTTTTGAGAAAATGCAGATGCTTGGTCTAAACCCATAGATTCTGATTTAAATGTCTGGGAGTAGAGGGTATAATAAGCATCATATTTTTTAAAAACTCATATTATTTCAATGTGTAGCCAGTGTTGGAAAGCTAAGATTTTTTTTTTTTTTCTGAACACAAATGAACTGTATTCATTATGATGAGTTTATTCATAAAACATACTACATTCAGTGCGGTAGCTCAAAAAGTTTTAGCAGTTTTTCTGGGTTTGGCAAAGCAAAAAGGAACCCACTGTTGGTTGCTTTGGTAAAATAAAGGCTATAAAGTCCTTGGCACAACACAGAGGAAAGAATTTAAAGATTTTGTGAGGTAACAAAGTAGATTAAATGGATCGTGTGTCTTATTTCTATATCCTGCCAGAGCCCTGAAGACTCCTTTCCCTTGCCAATAGAAGAGAGCAAAAAAGGAAATACCCAAATATTTAAAAGTGCTTTGCTGGCTTTTATTTTTTATTTTTATTTTTGTCTGAGCTCAGAATGCTCGTGGAAAGAGCTACAATAAAAATGGTATTCCAATCTCAGTGGATCTCAGTTGAGAAGCCAGCTGAGGCCTGGCCCAGGTGATGACTGTTAACAGTCTGAAGCAAAGTGGGTATTGTTTTAATAGCCAGATGCTACACTCGGGGATCAGGGAATGGCTTTAGGAGCAGAAATCTCTGGCTATGGTTAATTAATCATGGGGTCCCCAGGAATGAAATAGAAAGACAGCCAATTAAGGTGTGTCTTGATTTATTTAACCAAAGCTATTCTAGGTCTGGTGAACAGGGGTCTCATTGAAGCCAGTGTGCTAGAGAATTTTGGGTTCACAGACCCAGCATCACCCAATGAAGGAGAGGCTAGCTCCTATGAGGAAAGGTCCTGCTGTATGTAACATTCTGCCATGTCTTTCCTAACGGGGCTGGCCATCGTTAAGCTGAATACTTGTGCACTGAGGAAAGGGAAATACTGAAACTCGGAAAATACTGAATATTGGCTCAAAGTTATCACTGATTACTGGGGATCTGTAATTCTACTATAGTCAGGTTCGTTAGGGTATGGGATCCTTAAGGAGCCCACATGATAAGTGGAGTTCTGCCCTGTGTTTTTTTTCCCATGGGAGGCCAAGTGGGGTTCCCAAAACCATCTTGGGGTCATTTTCTCAGATCCTGAGGGAATTGTGGGAATGGATATTTTAGGGAACTGGCAGAATCCCACACAGTTTCTTACACCTATAAAGTAAGGGTTATCATTTTGGGAAGCGCCAAGTGGAGGCTATTTGGCACTCTCCTTCCCTGCCAAAACAGTGAACAGGAGCACTGAACCCTGGAGGTTGCTTCCTGGAAGGTGAGATTTGGCGATTAATTTAATAGGCTGGCTTGGCATGAGTCATGGTGAATGACAGATTATTGAAAACAAAATCAGTTGAGACTCCAGTTGTGGCTATTGTTGCAATTTTTTTTTCTCCTCACTAGAGTAAATTAATCTATCTTTTAGCTGCAGTTATTAATCTTGCCAAAACATTTTTTTAGCCATTTTAGTTTATAGACACTACCAGAAATTTGCCTTCATTGACATAAGCACCAAAAAATCTTTATTGCTATGCCTCAGGGATACATCAGCTTTCTGACTCTATGCTATAGTCTAGTTTGCTGGGAATGTCACCTGTTGGATCCAAATGGTACATCCATTTGATCCAAAACCCACAAAACATCATGCTGATAGGACATGAAGATCAGACAATAGAAATATTCCTGGATGCTCTTGTAAGTCATATATGTGAAATTCTACAAAAATAAAAATCATAACAATTCGGATATGACACTGAAGGGCCTGAGTAGTTGAGAAGCAGTGCCTGGGTGACTTAGTCCACTGATCATCTGACTTTATTTCAGCTCATGTCATCATCCCAGGGTTCTGGGATCGAGCACTGTGTCAGGCTCCATACTAAGCATGGAACCTGCTTGGGATTTTCTCTTCTCTCTCTCTCTCTCTCTCTCTCTCTCTCTCCTCCCCTTCCCACTCCCCCTCCCCCACTGGATAGATGAGAGAGAGAGAGAGAGAGAGAGAAAGAGAGAGAGAGAGAGAGATAAAGGGCCTAGGTGCTTAAGGATCTATGGCATTCCAAGATACTCCTTTCAAAATAGGTATCCAAATTTTGGATGCAGCATATTTGTATATCTTACTCTGATCATTAACAAGATGATCCAAATTTTACCCATCTATAATTGGGATCCATAATAAAGGAAAGCTTAGTACCTAGTCCAGAGTTTCGGTGCAAGTGACTGTGGACTGGTCATTATGATCTGGAAACTTTCATTGTCTTTGAATGTTTTATAGCAGACCAAGATACTGAATGGACTTGCTAACTCCAGGTAGGAGATATATAGAGAAGGATCCTCAAGTTTGGACAAAGGCCATGGCCTCTTCAGTAACTAACATTTTGTTAAAACATTCCTGAATTGACATTAACTCTGGAGGAAATTGACTATGGGGTTCTCTTTAGTTCATGCTGTCAATAATGAACCGTGTGCTATTCAATGAACCCAGCCATAAGGTCTGTGGTGACAAATAATTTAATAACTGAACACATCCTATATTCCTGTGCCTTCTGCAAAGTGCCATACTTGCTTAAACTCACATCTGTAGCCTAGAGGGAGAGCAATTGATGGATGATGTAAAAATCAAATGTACATCCCAGTTTAAATACTGGAGGTAGTAGACTATCCTGGCTTAAAGATGACTCCACACAACATGCCTATACCAGATGAAAGAAGATTGCTGGCTTGGACGATAGCGAATAAAAATCATATTAGTAGGCAGAACTTGTGCTTTACATGTTAGACACTTTTCATGGAAGAAGATCGGGCCTGAGGTCAAGATATATACTGATTCCTAGGCAGAGACGAATAGTGTGGATTCTTTAGGATTTGGAAGGAACAAAATCAAAGGTTTGGTAAAAAGCAAGCTTATGTATGGAATGGGCATATATTTATATATATATGGGGTGGATCACTTATAATAGTTCTAGACCCTGGAAATGTTTGTGCTTCAAGCAAATACTCAGCCGAAGGAGAGGCCCCTTAATAATCTAGTGGACAAGATGACCTGGCTTGGTATTTGATCAGTGATCTGCTCAACAGAGTAATGTTGAGCTAGGAGACCTGAGGAGGGCAATTAGAAGGGAGAAAATGGAAAATGGGAGAGGACATCACAAAAGACAGGAGGCATAGAATTTTTGCCAAATGGCTCTGGAAGCCTAAGTGAAGCCAAAGATGATGTATACATAGCTGCAGCATGAGCAAGTATGAGTTTTTCTTTAACGTTCTAGATTTAAGGATGAAAAAGCTAAATTGACCCAAATTTGGGGGTTCACTGGTAGCTATAACTAGAAGTACAGCATACAGGGAGACTTGGATAGGAAGTGGGGGAACTGTTGCTGTCCACGAGAAGATTCTCCACCTTTCAACATTGGCAACATTTCCACGACTATGTTTTATAGAGGAAATAGTTTGAGATGAAAGTTGTTAAGATTATGATGAATCAGCACAAGAGGAAGCAGTGTGAGAGCAGAATTGTGAGTCACGTTAGAAGTATAACTCACAGGGCGCATGGGTGGCTCAGTCCATTAAGTGTCTGACTTTTGATTTTGGCTCAGGTCATGATCTCACAGTTCATGAGTTCAAGCCCCTCATTGGCCTCTGCGCTGTTAGACCAAGGACTACAATTCAGAGCCTATCCATATGAGAGGGAGACGCAATCTCAAGCAGGCTCTGTGCTGTAGCTTGAGATTCTTGTCTATCTCAAAATAAATAAACATGAAAGAAAGAAAGAAAGAAAGAAAGAAAGAAAGAAAGAAAGAAAGAAAACTTACATTTGACCAACTTCATTCAGTTCACTACCAACCACTGCACAGGCTTGGCAGCAAAGATTTTTCCTCTGATTTCTGAAACTGGTCACGCCTGTGTGGTAATAGGACAGGATCCAAGGCACTGAGTGTTCCAGACCCAGTGTAGCTGCAGTGATACACCAAAGGGTTTAAGCTGAATGGGCAAAGAAGTGATAAGTGATAGGCTGAAAGAGAGAGGATTAAAAGATTAAAGAAGCACTTGGGTCAAAAGCATATATTCTTGCAACCCTCCCCTGCTCTGCCATTAGCATTTTCTTGACCCTTCCTACAATTGCTCCTTTCCATGTCTTTGGCCTACTTGTCTCACTGGAAAACCTGCTCCTATCTGCCAATTCATATATTGTAACTTTTTCAAAACCTTGCTCAAAACTCATCTCCAAAAACTATTTTTTTAATCACCCTAATTACAGCTTAATTTTAATCCACCCTTAATCTACATCTTGATTTTGTGCTATTTGAAGACTGTGTATTATAGTAATTTGCACCTGTTGATGTTTCTCTGAAAGTGTTTTCACTTATTACATGTGCATCTGTTCTGTTTCCCTACCCAAACTAAAAAATTGCTAGCAAGTGTTCGATCTTTTCTTTTATACTTGGACGTGGTGGATTTACCAGTGAGCTTATTGATACAAAAGAGATGTTTAAAATGTTTACTTTGATTTGGATCATATGGATAGGCTCTGAGTTGTTAAATCCAAGATTTTACTAAGAAATCTAAATTTTATATTTTTATTGGAGATGAAAAGCAAAAGTTTGAATTTTAACTTTGTATTTCTGTTTTTTGAAAACAGAAACTGAATCTTGCTGCAAAGCCTTTTTGCCAGGAGGCATAAATAGTGAACTTTAAAACTTAGAAGTGTGTGGGGCACCTGGGTGGCTCAGTCAGTTAAGCATCCGACTCTTGATTTTGGCTTAGGTTATGATCTCACAGCCATGATCTCATGGTCGTTGAGATTGAGCCCTGCATCCAGTTCTGCACTGGCATGGAGACTGCTTAGGATTCTCTCTCTCTCTCTCTCTCTCTCTCTCTCTCTCTCTCCCTCTGCCCCTCCCCTGCTTTCTTGGGCCGCATGCACACTTGAGCTCTCTCCCTCTCAAAAAAACAAAAGCAAAAACAGAAACGAAAAAGCGACAACATTCAGAAGGGTAGAAATTAATAAAATACACCTTTAGAGTGCTTTACTTCAACTTGCAATTCAGTAGGGAAGCATGAAAAATATACAATTAAGATTATACCTTTCAATGATAAAAATTCAATAAAAAATAAAATGAATTCAATAATTCAGTGAAAAAATAAAAAGATTATACTAGTGAAGGAATAATAGTCATCGATTTTTAGAGGAGATTTCATCCATAATTGAAAATTATGTGAAAAATTACTGAAATTGTTACTAAAGAGGAGAACATAAATTAATCTATGATGTTAATGAAATAGTTCTTGCAACAGAAAGTATTTTATATTTTAATACCAACAATGTGTGTTAATACAGTACTAGTATTTTTCATGGGGTCCTCTTTCAAACTAAAGCCTTGAGTTGAAACACATGTCGTTTTGACAAATGCTGCTTTATAATGTTACAGAAAATATTTCCCCTGAAAAAAAAAACACTTTGTTTACTCCATTCATAAAAGATACTGTCAGGGTTTGATAAACTATCTTTTTTAAAAAACAATCCTCAAAATAATGTGCTATTTGCTTTAGGCTTCCATATCTTATGGGATGTGTCAAAGACTCTGAGCCTTACATTTTAAAAGATTTATTCAGTGACAATACATATGGAACTAAAAATGATCTGGCATCCAAGAAACTGGTCCACTGTAGCTAGTTCCAAATAAGATCATTTAACTCTGATCTAGAATAATAGTTTTTTTTTTTTTTTAAGAAGAGATTATTTAATATAATTTAAATGGCCACTTATAGATTGTGGACAGATTATTCAGTTGTGCTGGGTTATGTAGAGGAAACCTCCATTAAGGGGAATATTCGACAAGATAGACAATTCTTCAGATCCCTTTGTTTTTGAGTTTATGAATGAGTGAGAAAAAGCACCAGGAGAGGAATCATGAGACCCAGGTTAAGGTATGATCTTTCATATTTAAATATATATACAAATACATATATTTATAGTGTGTATACATATGTTGTACATACATTAATTTTTATGACATGGTTTGGTGCTCATTATGGAATTTTTTATCATATCAAATTCTAAAATGAGATTACAAAGCACTGTAATCATAGGCCACTGACCAACACGTAAAAACATTTTCATTATTTGGCTTCCATTAAAATCGACATTTATATCAAATTTTAGCTATTTTAAGGTGTCTAGGACTTAAGTTTTAAGTCTGGAAATTCAGACTGAATTGCTTCAGGTTGCTACTTTAAGTTGTTACTATAGACTCTGTTTTTATTTAACATTTAAGAAAACATCCCAAAGAACATTTTTTTTAATCTCATCTACTAGCATTAAACACTCTTTAACTGCTCTTTTACTTTGCAAGAGCAATCTCATATCTATACTGAAGATCAATTTCTGTTGCTTTCATATTAGGCATGAAATCTACTTGTTGAAATTATTATTTGAAATTATTTGTTGAAACACAGTTTGCAGTAAATTTTAAATATAAAATTTTAGGGAACTAGGCCATATCATATCATAAATATGTGGTATCTTATGCTAGGTTAGGTTGTAAGTCTGATTCCCTAAATAAAAATCATTCTAATTCCATTATAATCATACTCATGAAGTTAATTATATTATAAATAAGTTGCTTGGGGCACCTGGGTGGCTCAGTCGGTTGAGGGTCTGACTTCGGCTCAGGTCATGATCTCATGGTTCATGAGTTCGAGCCCTACATCAGGCTCTGTGCTGACAGCTCAGAGCCTGGAGCCTGCTTCAGATTCTGCGTCTCCCTTTCTCTCTGCCCCTCTCTCACTCACGCACTCTCTCTCTCTCTCTCTCTCTCCCTCAAAAATAAATAAATGTTAAAAAAATTTTTTAAATAAATTATTTGCTTAAGGCTGGGCACATGTATATATTTTTTTCTATCCCCTAAGTCAACTGATTAACTATGCTGTGCAATAATAGGAATTAAGGAAATACCTGTGTAATGAATTTATGAATGAATATCACAGGTTTCCAAATTATCTGAATAGCATGATAAGAAAAAATGATTCTTTCTGTGCTCTATAAGACATGGCTAGCTACTTTTTTTACCCAGCAATGCCCTATTTCTATCTGCCAAAGAGCTGTGGTTAAGATTTCTCAGGTTCCACAAGGAAACTCTACAACTTTTAGAGAGGAGGGAACGGTTATGTTGAGCCTATTGAATTTATTTTTAATCTATATCCACCAGGTCCATCACTATATGAAAAATAAGACTTAAAATTCATAATGTTAACACAGCTTATTTAGAACTATCACTGGAGACATGTAATCGCCTAGGCAGAAAGCCTAGCAAAAATTGTTCTCTAGCTAGTCTCCTGACTGATCCCTGCACCCACCCTTGGTCCTCTATTCCCAACACAGAAGCCCCTAAGATCCTTTTTAAATGGAAATCACATCATGTCACCATGCTGCTCAAATCCCTCTGATAGCTCCCAATTTCAATCAAAGTAAAAGCCAAAATTCTCACAATAGTTTACAGGTCCCTACAGGTCTCTCTTGCCACCTGCTTTTCCATTGTGATCCAATCCTATGCTGTTTTCCTTGTACACTGCTCCAGCCACATTAGCCTTCTTGCTGTTCCTTGACCACACCAGGCATGTTCCAGTCCCAGGTCTTTATATTGATTATTCTCATTGGAATAATGAGAATGGAATGTTTGTTCCCCACATTGCTTCTCCCTCTCTTCCCATCTTCAAGTCTTTGCCCAAATATCATCTTTTCAATAAGACCTCTCAGAAAACTCTATTTAAGATTGTAGCCCACTACTACATCCTATATCCCTTAGCCTGATTAATTTTTCTCTTAAACTTATTATCTTCTAACAACTGTAAATTTAACTTGTTTATTTCACTTGTCTGTCTCCCCTCTCAAGAATGCATATAGACTGCATAAACAGGATATTTTTTTTCTGTTTTAATTTCTGCCATATCCACAGCACTTGGACTAGTCCCTTGAACATAATAGGAACTCAAATACATATTTGCTGAATGAACAAACACGTACACAGATTTTGCCTTACTTTTACCCGTTTTCAGTTATGTTAGAGTCATAAAATTACTAATGAAAACATGAGTGAATAAGCTACATAACCTGAAATCTGAGGATGATCTGATACAAATGAATGTCATATTTTGCAAGTGCAATACAATCATAAAAGTGAATATCACATTTTCTTATTATTTATAATATATTGAGACTTTGAACATATTTGAGAAATACATGCAACAGAATGGATCACCCATTCTGAGCAGAATCTATTGCCCTGTGGTGATGGGGGAAAGTTAGATCCATCCCCACACTGCCTCAAACTGCAGCCAAAGTGGAAATTGTTCTGGCTGTAAGACGAGAAACAACAACCGCAAAAACAAAATTTAAGTTAGGTTGGTAGAACACATAGGTTACCAACTCAACCCAGGCCATCACTCATGGGGAAGAATACCATATGAAGGCAACCCCTGCTGAGAACTTCATCACATCATCACTAGTAGGGTTAGAACGTTCCTTCATTTGACCTTTCTTGTGTCATGGAGCAAAAGGCATCCAATAGTCTGATATAATTAGTCATGAATTATTCTGGCAACCGGACATACTATACTAACTTGGTAAAGTATCAACTAACCCTACTACCTGATCAGGGTATTCAACACTTCAGAGTCTGCCATTGCATGGAGTTATAAACAGGTCTTGGCCACGTGCACTTCTATTTACACCATACTTCAGAATCCAGTGAAGCCCTTAGCTTTAGGTGGGGCTAACATGGAGAGCAATGGGGGAGGAGGACATTTGACCACATCAGGAAAATCAAGTCCGGTGATCAGTGGGATGGTAGAGATCAAAGCAATCTCATTCTACTGATTCTTCTACATGCCCAGCAGCACCCAGCATACTCTACTAATTCATTCCTTCCATATTTTATTTCTTTGTTCAGAAATATTTATTGAGAACCTACCTGTGTTGGGAACCTACTGCTAGAGCTAAAGTAGTGAACAAGAACCAACAGTTTTTACCAGAATGGAGCTTGGATCTAACTGGAGAGGCAGATGTAGCATAACACAATTATGGTATCTATTACAAAGGAGGAGCCTTTGATAAGAAGATGTTCGTAAAAAAGCATACATCCTAGATCTGACCTAATTTGAGGTGCATGAAATGAAGTCTCAGAGGAAGTGATTAATTTGAGAGCTAAAGGATAGATAGGAGTTAATAAGGCAAAAGAAAGGAAGACAATACATACAGGCGTGGCAGTATGAGGTAAGAAGGTATGTGGCACATTCCAGAGATTAAAGTATAACAAATAGAACTGGAGAGAGGAATGACTCTAATGTGTGAGGCAGGAGACCGTTCTTAGAATGCCTTAAAGTCAGTGTAAGGAATTTTAATTTTATGAGAGCTTGGAAGAGTTTGTGGGATTTTTAGCAGGAGACTGACATGATTAGACATGATTAGAACCTGATTTTCAGAATAGGAAATTCTATTTCCACCCTAAGTATAGAATATAACATTTCTTGGTATATAAAATCTCAGCAGCTGCCCTGTTGATAATAGAAGGGCCCAGGTAAAGGCAGGTATTGATTAGTTAAGAAGATAGTTAGATAATTTCTTTTGTTAACTTCTAATGAGACCATTGGATGTCTCTACTGATAATCCGAAATGAGCTTTCTTAGGGCTATCTTTTAAGTTGTGCTTTTAATACATTAGAGTTTATAGGAAAAGGCCAGTTGAGAGGCTATTGAAGTAAATTGGTTAGGCTATGAGGACACTTGGACAGGGGGAGAAATGATGGAGATGGGAAGAATAGAAGGATTCTGAAGGCAGGAAAGAGAATCAGTAAGCCCTGCTGATTAATTGGCTATGAGGTAGGATGGGCATAAATGGAAGCAAAGTTGACTCATTTACTAGGCTCATGAACACAGAAATAACTGAATAGTGAAAGAAAATTATGAGTTTGGTATTGAAGATAGTGAAAGTGAGATACCTGGGGGATATCCAAGTGACTTGCAAAATGAACACTGTGTTTATGGGTTTAAAGCATGGAGGAAAGATCTGGGCTAGAGATAGAAACGGGAGTGGTTTGCACATAGATGGTTTGCACATAGATAGAAGCCACTAGACTAGATAGAGATGGAGTCTAGACAGTATGAGAAAAGAGAAGTTGCCTTAAGGAACTCAAATATTTCTAAGTTGGATATAGGAAAAAGGGTGATCAAAAGATACTGAAAATAAGTTACCAGAGAGGTAGGATAAAAACCAGGTAGCATCAGCCTAAATGCTTAAGGAGTGAATGTGTATAGGAGAGTTCTGGGAATATACTGCTAGATTCTTCCCTTACCTGCAAAACAAAATGTTTCCTGGTAGTGCACCTGGATACCACAGATGATATAGAGGTACCTATGCCTGCTGGGAGCATTCGTTCTTGGCTATAGAAAGTACATTATCCCTACCCCCATATACACGCCCTCGTTGCCCCTGTGCTTGGTCTTGGGTGTGGCTGGCCCACACTAGTCTCATATATAGAAGGCATTGGGAGTGACAAGCTGGCCTTAGCTGGCATGTCATCATCACCACCTAGTCGGGCTACATGCTTGAGGCATTCCAGCCAGCTTATCAGGAAGGGACCCAGGTAATGAGAAATGACATTCTTGGTTAGGTACTATGCTGACAAGGTATGAAAGCCAATCCTTTCCTTTCCTCCCTTAGACATTATATGTTCTTCACTAATGGGTAGGGTTGAAGGAGTGCAGCCGGGCAAAAAAGAGTAGTCATATATTCAGACTGCTTAGAGATGAATTCTGTAAAGAGTATTTCTCAACTTTTAATGTGCACAAAAAATATCTGGGGTTCTGGTTAAGATGAAGATTCTGATCAGTTCTTTTGATTTGCTGCCTGGGATTCTGTATTTTCAACAAGCTCCCAAGCTACAGGAATGCTGCTGCCCACACTTTCACTGGCCAGGGTTTAACTTGTATTTGTAAGCTAGCAAGCCAGAAGAGAAAATAACCACCTAAGCAGCTGGAGCAGAAACTGATCAAGAGAGACATGGCATACTATGTGAAGCCCAGATCTGACCTCCAGGTTCAGGAGCAAGTCCTCCACAAGACATACGGATGGTGGTGCCCAATTATTGTGCATGGAACCTGGACACTTAAGTAAAAGTCTCCACTATTATGGACGTTATGCTCCTTAGGTGCCTCTCCATTCCCTAGGTCCCCAAGTACTTATTTCTAGGAGAGTTTGAAGAACGATACATTTGTAAACACAGATATAAAGCAAGATTTTCATGGGTCAGCCACATCTTCAGCTACAATTTTGCTTGGGAATCTAAAGAAGATTCCTGGTGGTAAAAGCAATGAAGAAATATTTCTAGTAAGAAAATTGAGTCCACTTAGTTTTTGAAAGTGCAAATTTATAAGGTATATATTATGTAATGAGTAATTATGCCTTTTTTGGGTGAGGGAACCAAAGAGTTGTATTTGGATTGGCAGTTGAATTCTAAAATAAAATAATACTTCTACACCTGTTCAACTTTTCCTTCTTAAAGTCTGTTCAAAGTAACAGAAAACCCTTTAAAAAATAGGGCATAGAGACAGAGAAAAAGGAACTAGAGAATATACAATATAAAGAGAAGCAGATAAGGAAAATTAAAGGAGGATTTTTACAGGGGAAAAACAATTTCATTTTATTGTAAAGACCTAAATGAATAAAAGAAGACTTTGAATGTGAAGATGATTAAAAAGACAAAATCATTAGCTAAAGATATTTACAAGTTTAGACTCTTTCATTTTGATTGTAATTTTAATTAGCTGGACACTGGGGGGGAAGAAAATGAAAGCCTACATCATCTACTTACTCTTTAAATTGCATTCCACCTTAATTTTCTGCTCTTCAGTTCTTAATTTTCTCTGTTTTTGTTCTAAGTAATCCGGTTATCAGGCTAAAGTGATTTTCCCTCAGTCAGGTTTAGCCTTCTGTAGTTGCGGCTGTAAACCAAAAGTTCACCCCACCGCTTTAGTTTTTATTCTTTCAACAGCAAAAAACTCTCTACAGGTAACTTTTTTTTTTTCCAATCCTTTGTCTATCCAGCAGGGTGCTTTGAATACCCATGACAGTTAGATGACTAATAACAAAGACTTCTATTTTTAAAATAATTATGCTCTATTTACACAGCTTTCCACAAAATTTACTCATAAAATTTAGAAGGCAGCAAAGCTTTAAAAAATCTGTAGTTTTATTATTCACTGAAACCATTTTTTCTTCTGTGTGCAAGCAAGTTTGCTTGTTTCTGTTTCTCTGATAAAGTAGAAGCCAAAAAATCAGTATTAGTTAATCAAGTCTAGGATTTATGTCTGTGTGAATAACATTTTTTAAAATAACATTGATGTAAAACAAAACACATCTGTTTAGAATAACCTACTTTAGGAAGGGTTTATCTTCAAGATATTATCTGGCTTTTCAGTAGGCTATTTATTTTGCATTTGTTAAAGAAAACAAAATTAGCATAGCTAACCATGTATTATGCGTCTCTCAGTTTGCCCTGTCTTCCAAAAGAAATTCTCTCAAATAATGTGAAGTAACAATGTTGAAGTGCCCTGAGGTCTGTAGATGAAAGGCACTATTTAAGTGGTGACAATTATTATTATTATTATTCTGCCATGGATAAAGAGTAACAATTGGCTTTAAAAACCCATTGTGGACAATTTTCATTTTGTTCCCCATACCTCAGATATAATCAGAGCACAGAGTTCTCAGCACATGATACACACTCAAACCAGGACAGCACATATACAGTGATGGGGAATATAAATGTAATTATCCTAGTAATTAAACACCTAAAAAATAGCACTGGCTACCAGTCAATAGACACCCAGGGTGGCATAATTTAAGAAACAGCAAAAAAAACCAAAACCAAACAAACAAAAAACCCACAAAAAAACAAAAAACCTCAAAACAAAAAAACAACACAACACACACACACACAGCCATATATCACCAGTTGTCTCAAAATTCCAAAATTTAATTTGTATTTTTAAAGGCTTTCTTTACTTTAAAATATAAATACTACTTGCGATGAATTATTCGTTGAAACTTATTCATTATTGCATTATTTTAATGAGTTTCACATACTTTCCAGATGCAGTGTGTTGAAAAGGGATGGGATATGGGGGAACTAAGAAGTTGAAAGAAGAAATTGTAGGAACTGTTGAGGATGAAAAATGCAGAAAATGAAATAAAAGAGTAAGAGAGCTCAAGTTCTTAATTTTGCCAAAGAATGTGATGATAATTAACATTATAATCATTAGAAAGTGTTATCGAGGATTGTTACAGAATCCTCTTACCTGGAAGTCTTTTAAAATAGGATACTTGGGTCTTTCTGGAATGCTATTACTGAATAGGAGGTGGTGACATTGATTAATTGTCCTGTTTATGATAAACCTCTTTGAAATGCACTATACCCGAAAGATCTTCTTCTTTAACGCATTATTAGAATGATGTACCAATTTGTTTATAATTTGGATATGCTGCAACAGCACTGAGATTTTATTCCAGTGTTTCTTGTCTTTCCCATTTTGCTTAAGACTTACTACAAATTGTCTTCCAGACTCTTAAATAGAAATCAATTGGAGTGTTTCTAAGTACTTGAATCCCTGAGGGCCCCGTCCTTCTTTGGGATCAAATAAACCCAATTTGTGAATCTGTAGACACCTACCAAGACGAGGGAGGAATGTTTTAGGAGTTACAGAGTGGCAAGGCATGGCATTCTCCAATAAGATGATATTACTGTCAGCTGCTGGGGTTCCCCACCAGGTTCTTTCCCCGCATGGGGTTGGGTGTGCATCCTCTGGCTCCATGCCACCCCCTATCACTCCAACCATAACACTTCATAGCACTGCACTGTAAAGCTTGCTTAGTTAGGAAGCCCTTCCTTGACTCAAGGCTGAAAATAGGGCCATAGGTTTCTTACTTACTCCTAAGTCTCCAAAATATAGTACCATTCCTGGAACATAACAGGTGTTGAAATAATACTTATTGGATAAAAGAATAAGTTAATGAATGAACTTCTTAAAGCAGAACTGCTTGGGTAAATTAAGTCAATTTTTTAAAAAGAAAAGGAATGTGTTAACTACATAGAAATTAAAATTTTTTCATTTGTAAAAAGGAATTTACCTTCTGGCAAAATGAAACAGAGACACAATAATAACAGTCACGAACAATGTTTAAATTCTTACTGTGTCAGAAAGCTCTAAATGTTTTCATTGAAGTATTTAATTCATACAACACTATATATGAAATACTACCACTACGACTATTACTTTATTTCAGAATAAAAGAAGGTCCCAAAGTCACATATCCAGTAAGGCAGAACCAGCACTGAAATCAGCTGGAGGCAAGAATCCCAGCTCTAAGCTATTACTCTGAGGAATGTAGACAATAATAAAGGTACTGTGCTAGGAGCCGCGGAGGATGCTAAGAACAGGCTCTTGCTTTCAAGGAGGCTTATAATAATTAACAATACATGTTTAACTTGTTCCCTCTGTTTCTCTGAAATTTAATAAAAGATGAGAGAGGGTAGGGAGAGAGAGAGAGAGAGAGGACAGGAAGGGAGGGAGGAAAGAGGGGGAAAGAGGGACAAGGGAGGGTAGGAAGGAAACAGCCTTAGTTCTTAACCAGCAAATTTGTGACCCATTTTATACATGTTTGATTCCATTCCCAACAAACAACAATGAATGAAAAGCTCTCAAACCGGCAGCCAGCACTTAACCCACACATTTATTCTCACCATTCTTTGAATATTGAAACATTTAAGAATTATTCTTGGTTAGAAAAAGAAATCTTTCACTCGAAAATAACTTGAATTTTTTCTGCTGTCCGAATCACCTACATAGTCTCTCTCTCTCTATATATAAAATTTTCCTAGACCTTTAATCTCACACTACTGTTTCCATACTACCACCATAGTGTTTATATATAGTCTAAAACTATCCAATGATGTGGCATAAAATAGCTAATTCATTTTTACCGATGATCATAAAATCTTTGAAGAATTTAGGCTTATCGAGCCTTTAAAGAAAAAGAGCAAAAATAATATAAGGTAAAAAGAGAGAAATAACTTTTGACTTGGTAAAGGGTTCAGGTGCAGGATGAAGCATATATCAAAGGCATATGAAATGTCATTACTTTGAAAAGAAATAAAAGAATAACAAGTTTAGAAAATTAACTATCAAATTACATTTTTTTAAGAGGGGCAGTTAAAATGTTGATGAACAAATATAAGATGATGACTCAGGGGCACTAAAAATACAAAATGTGTGGGTTCTTCTGGATAATACACTAAGTACTGGGAGTTTCACTTTATAACCCATTGTGATTAAACAGCATACTGCTGAAAATGCAGATGTGATACTGCCGTAGTAAAACCAGCCTTTTTAAGGATGTTTCTAATTAAATCATGAAAAATCAAAAAGAAAATGTTGAGAGAAGCCATTTTGAAGATTTTATTAATGATGCATTCATGGAGAGGGCTTTATTAGATTTGAACTAGCAAATGCTTAATGCTACTGCACAAAATGATAGATAAGCATTTTTCCCTAAAAAGTTCTTTCTTTCAGAGCAAAACTTTCTTGTAATACAATACCTTTTGATTCAGTTAAACTCTAGTAATAAGAAACTTTGATGTTTGACTTAATAATGTTTTAATTAATCCATATCTGCATATGACTTAGATGTATTGATTTCTATCATTTCTCACACAGCTTTCTACCTCTTAACAAGATTCCTTTTCATATTCAATAGTTTTTCTCAGGAGTTATAGATGACATTGACTTCACTGGAAATTGATAGCAAAGTATCCAAGTGTAAATTGTTCCACTACAGAAGCTCTTGTGAAATGTTTTCTGAACAAACCCAGGGAAGACCCAATTTAGGATTAATCTATGAAATGGATTAACAATTTAAGAAGGTGACAGGCGGATGTCTTGTTATTTTAGACACTGTTATCTCCTCATGCACTGGCTAATGGCTCACTGTCCTTTGAAACTCAGCTCAAGAGTCACCATAACTGGGGAACTTCTAATTCCTCTCCTCCTTTTTTGGCTCCTATGTGATTTCCTATCAAACTGTGCACAGCCCACTCTTTATAAAACTATAATCCCTTATCGACAGTTCTGAAATCTAAAAATCTGTGCAAAACAAAAGCCTTTTACGATCGGTGCAAAATTTATTGGAAGGCGGGACCTGACCCATGAGATTCTCTGCAGAAATAGGAATGTGCTTGTTGATTATGGGAGCACTTCCCCAGAGCACGCTAGGGGGTTGGCAGGATATATGGCATACGCACAATTCTACTTTTCTAAAATATGAGGAATTTTGAAACACATCTGGCCCCAGGGGGTTTAGGTTAACAATTGTAGACCTGTGTTACTATATCAGATTGTAGTTATTGGTTAATTGTCTGGGAAGTCCTGTGACCAAGTACTGTGTTTTATTTACCTTGGGGGAGTGATCTTGATTTGCCCAAAACATAGGGATTTTCTGGGATGCAGCACTTCCGTGCTAAAACTGGATAGGTCCCAGGCAAACAGGGACCTTTGATTTTCAGCCTCTAGCACAGTATAAGGTACATACTAGATATTCAAAATATGCTTGCTGAATGAATGAATAAACTGTCTTCAAATATTCTCTGGTCAGTAGGAAAAAGCCTTGAAGACATTCCATCTGAATGAAAAATTCGCCCATGTGGATTTAGGCTGCTCCCTACCAGAATGGGGCCATTAAAGTGTTAACTTTTAGGGGCGCCTGGGTGGCTCAGTCGGTTAAGCGTCCGACTTCAACTCAGGTCCCGATCTCGCGGTCTGTGAGTTCGAGCCCCGCGTTGGGCTCTGGGCTGATGGCTCAGAACCTGGAGCCTGCTTCAGATTCTGTGTCTCCCTCTCTCTCTGCCCCTCCCCCGTTCATGCTCTGTCTCTCTCTGTCTCAAAAATAAATAAACGTTAAAAAAAATAAAAAAATAAAGTGTTAACTTTAAATGTTTTAACATACACCTTTTAATCGATTCTTATTTTCCCAGCTATCCGTTTGGTTAAAACCCCAGATGACCTAGCATGAGTCAAAAGTCCTTGTTGGCATGTGCTTGAAATTACACATATTTACTTTGATATTTATAATAACTTGAACACCTATGAGGGACTTAGGTGAATATTGAAATGATTTGCCAGTGAGCCTTTTTTTTTTCTTTTCTTTTCTTTTTCTTTCTTTTTTGGTCTGGAGCAAATAATAAAGTGACAACCTAGTTCATGAACATTAGAAAGGTGTTTCTATATCATAAAATTGTATTCTCTATTTGATGTTAGGTTATCTTTTCTTACTATAATCTGAAAATGATATGTTTTAATCTCAGGATGGGGTATTCATAAAAAGTACTTCCATACTTATTGATGGTGGACTTTAAAAACCTTGGAGAATTATTTTTCCCTGTAATAATAGTAACACAAACTCACTGTAGGTAAAGGCCTGCTCTTACTATAGCTGCTCTTGATTTGATACAACTTCCTTGACTAATCAATGTCTCCCTAATCTGTTAGCTCCACTCTGGCCCAATTTATGTACCTGGCCTAGACTACACGGATCATCCCCTGAACTCTTTGCTCTCCAAGCTCTTCCACCACTACTCTTGTAACACATCTCCCCGGTAGCATCACCCCCTGGCCAATGTGACAGACCACTCTCTGCTACACTTGAGCTGCTGAAAACAGCCAGAGAGAATCCTCAGGACCGTGCAGATGGGCACTGTTACACATTTACAGTTTCCTATTGTGGGGCCTCAGTGCCATCCCACAACCCTTGAATTGCACCCTGTCAGTTCCCTTTCCGGTTTGGACTCAGTGAGTCTTCAACCTGACCATATTTTACCATATTTTTCAACTCCCTTACCCAAACGAACTTGCCTCCTACTTCAGAGAAAAAGTAACGCTATGAGGTTTGAAACCTCCGCTTATTCTCCCTTGACTACCCCCACCCCCAGTTTATCTACACCCACATTCATGTTACTTGCCTTTCTCAAGTCTCTTTTTGTTGAAGACCCCTACTTTCTCTGCTTTATGTCTCAATTCTTGCTGTCTACCCCAAGATCATACTGTCCTTTCTTATTCTCATGTTTTATTTTCTCTTGTTTTTCTTTTATCCCATAAATGTATTCAAGTGTCTCCCAAGTCTTAAAGAACAAAGCAGCAGGGCGCCTGGGTGGCTCAGTTGGTTAAGCGGCCGACTTCGGCTCAGGTCATGATCTCCGGTTTGTGAGTTCGAGCCCAGCGTCAGGCTCTGTGCTGACAGCTCAGGGCCTGGAGCCTGTTTCAAATTCTGTGTCTCCCTCTCTCTGACCCTCCCCCGTTCATGCTCTGTCTCTCTCTGTCTCAAAAATAAATAAACGTTAAAAAAAATTTAAAAAAAAAGAACAAAGCAGCTACAGTAGCCACTCCCCCCCTCCCCCCATACACACCCTCTACTCTCCCCTGCCTTCCTCTATCACTCTCCTTTACTGGTTAATAAGCTGCCCTTAAAGAGGAGGTGACTCTTGGGACACCTGGGTGGCTCAGTCAGTTAAGCATCTGACTTCAGCTCCGGTAGTGATCTCACAGTTGGTGAGTTAGAGCCTACACCAGGCTGCCACTATCAGCACAGAGCCCCCTTTTGCATCCTCTGTCCCCATCTCTCTCTGCCCTTTCCCCGCTCATTCTCTCTCTCAAAAATGAATAAATATTTAAAAAAGGAGGAGGTGACTCTCGCTTCCTTTAACTCTCCAACACTCAAACTTCCTGCAGTTAGGTTCTACAGAGACTACTGCTGGGGGAAAAACTACTGACAACTTTCAGGCAACGAAGTCTTTTTTTGGTCCTCAACTTAATATCTTATTGAACCCCCCTACTCCATTTACCACTACTGATATATTTTTGAAACTCTCTGTTCCATTGGTTGATATCTTACTGTTACTTCATTTTCATCTTTCACCTCTGTCCATTCCGTCTTCATCTTGTGGATTCTTTCTCCTGCCTGCTACTTTTGTACTGGTGCCTGAGTAAGTTCCACTTTTCACTCACTGTTATTTTTTTTTCTTTTACACACTCTCTTGTGTGAAGTGTGTAGTAATTTCCTTTTCCCGGCTTTAACTCCTACTTATGATGCTAATGACTTCAAAAAGTGTGTCTTCAGCCCTAACCTATTCCCTCCCCTTTATATTTAAATATCCAATTGCCTACTAGACATATCCCTGTTAGATGTTTTATAATAACCATATATGTACTATCTCCTAAACTGAACTCATCATCTCCCACCCCTCTCCCTTCCCATATTTTCCTGTTATATCTATAGTGTGATATCGTGATTTATAAGAAATGTATATTTGGTCTTCAACATCTTCCTGGCACAGATCTTCCAAAACCATTGAAGTTTCCTAAGTGAAAGAGTGATAAAGATGCAAGGAGCAAAGAGAGTCTTCAGTTATTCATAAAAAGTTTCTTTCAACCACACCTGGGTTTAGGATCAGGACATGACTTTTGGCAAGTCCCTAAGGATGGGGACTGGTTACCAAGGGAACCAACCTCTGGGATTAGAAGGTTGGAACTTCAGCTTCACTTGTCAACCTCCAGGGAGGAGAGAGAGGCTGAATGGTTGAGTAAATCACAAGGGTGAACAATTTCATCAGTCAAGCCTATGTGATAAAACTGTTAACAAAACAAAACAAAACAAAACAAAACCTCTAACCGAAGAAGTTCAGAAGCTTCCTGGCAGGTGAGATGCCACAAGGGTGGCATACCTGCAGCGGGGCATGGAAGCTCCGTGCCCCTTCCTGTATATCTTGCCTATGCATTTCTTCCATCTACCTGTTCCTGAGTTGTACCCTTTTATAATAAACTAGCAATCTAGTAAGTGGACTGCTTTCCTGAGTGCTGTGAGCCGTTCTTGCAAAGGATCGAATCTGAAGAGGAAATCATGGCGACCCCCACTTCATAACCTGTAGCTCAAAAGTACAGGTGACAACCTGAACTTGTAATTGGGGTGTAAAGGCCGTGGTTCTAGAGAAGGCAGTCTTGTAGAACTGAGCCCTTAACCTGTGGGATATGACATTATCTTCAGGTAAATAGTGTCAAAATTGGGCTAAATTGTAGTACACCCAGTTCATGTCCACTGGAGAGTCAAATTGCTAGGTGTGGGAAAATCCCCACAAATTTGATGGCCAGAGATATATGAGTATAGAGAAAGGAAATAGTTTTCCCTTTCATGTGGCAATAGTGATGTCTCAAAACACAATCTGAAATTGTCACTTCTCTGCTTAAACCTTTTCATGGCTCTTCATTACCTAATGTTAAAACTTTCTGGCCTGGTATATCGTAAAACCCTCCTTGACCTGGCACTCCTCTATCCATCTCCCTGGCCTCATCTCCAACTCTCCCCGCTTAATAGTTTAAGCATTGGAAACTCGAAGCCGCCTATAGTTTTTCATGCGCTTTAGGCAATGTTACTTTGAATATACTGCTCATGCTTTTCTGTGGTGAGAAGAGCTAGTCTCACTTTCCTTAGTCTGTTTAGTATTTATTCATCTTTCAAACCCCATCCCAGGCATTATTTCTTCTCGGAACAAGTTTTATTAACCAGCTTTTATCTCACAGTAATTGTGATAAGAAAAGCCAAAACAATTCACTTCCAAGAGTAGGTTCTGCAACCTATTGGAAGAGACTTTAAACATCCTCAGTGATCCTTTGTGGATCTTTCAGAACTGCATGCGGAGTAGTGGGTGTTCACTCAAGAACAGCTACTGTGATGACATATTTGGGCACCTCTTTCTACATTTTGCTTTGATTTCCTTTTATCTTCCACCTAGATGGAAACAAAACAAAATTACTAGGCCAAAATTTTGTTTTCATCTTTCTTTTCATATACATATTGCCAAATTATTTTCAAAGAGTTGTAAAAACATACAATGCCACAAGCAGAGTTTTACTGTGTCCTCCCCAGCATTATTTTTATTAACATTTTCTTGTGCTTTTGTTAATAGTGAA
Source organism: Panthera tigris (assembly GCF_018350195.1). Classification (NCBI taxonomy): domain Eukaryota; kingdom Metazoa; phylum Chordata; class Mammalia; order Carnivora; family Felidae; genus Panthera; species Panthera tigris. The sequence goes on from NC_056662.1 coordinate 76,045,990, forward strand.
CAAAGCAAAGCATTTTGTGTTAATTTGCTTGTTTCACATATTTGTGATGCTGTTCATTTTCCCATATACTCGTCTGCTTGTAGCAGTTCTTTGTTTAGCTATACTATTCTAATTTCCATGAGTTTTTCCTGTTCTCTGATTGACCCTCCTCTTTTAATAGCATCCTGTTCATATTTTATAAATACGGTATTTTCTGAAATATTCATGAAGTATTATTAGATTTTTTTCTTAATTTATTTCCTTTAGCCTGAATTCTATCTTTGATGGTTATTTCCGTTTATACTTTGTGATCATTCTCTTTCATATTACAGGCTCTGCTCAATGCCAGGTGATCTTTTTTTAAATGTTCGTGTTTAAGAATGTGACAGTAAAACTAAATCACTGTGTGCTTTGTGTACATGAGCAGAGTTTATCCACCGGCATGCTTTGCTTTAGGGTGAGTAGGGTGGAAGCCAGCCACCATGCTGGGAAGCCCTAAAGCAGGAAAAGAAGGCTTTGCTATGAGGCAGCGTTATCACACTCCTGAATCCTCCCCAGAGAAGTGGCTCATTTTCTTTCAAAAAGGAAATTCTGATTTTTTTTAAAGTTGATTTATTTATTTTGAGGTAGAGAGAGAGGGCATGCAAGAGAGTGCACATGCACAAGGGGCAGAGGGGCAGAGGGGCAGAGGGGCAGAGAGAGAATCCCAAGCAGGCTCTGCTTTATCAGCACATAGTTTGATGAGGGGCTTGAACCCACAAACCATGAGATCACTACCTGAGCTGAAATCAAGAGTCAGGCGCTTAACTGACTCAGCCACCCAGGCACTCCCTCAATAAAGAGTTTAAAATTTTTATCTAGTCATCTCTCAGCCTTTCCTATATTTTATTGCATTGCATCTGTATTTGGAAAATTCTACTTGTTTCAAATACTACTAGTGAATTATGTGTTCCCTTGAATTGTCTGTATTTTATTTTCAATAATAAACACTTCATCCCTCTGAATATAGTTTGATATATGGCAAATTTTATTTTATTTTATTTTTGGTATGTGGCAAATTTTTAAACTTTTGTTTCCTTTTAGGTGAAAAACTCTTTCTTCAAACAAAATCTTACACGAAAACTTAATTCATAAAAATGAGAAAGTGGAATAGTTTAGGTGAATGAATGTTGGGGGGATTGTTATTCACTCAGTCCCATCTCTCTCTTCTGCTTTCTTTCATGTCTGGTCCTATATTTGAGAGTGTCCTTAGTTTTTTGAGAAGTAGATTAAAAAATGCCAATATATGATGTAAAGTGAAAGTCAAAATTGATCCTATTCCTAAGTTACCAATCACTTATCCAAAAAGTAGTCCCTGGTAGCCCTTTTCTTCCCCCATCGAATTGTAAAACCCTTATGATACATTAAATAATTACATATAACATGCTCTAGTTAGAGGTTCTCTTTCTGTTCCATTGACCTATCTATCTTTATACCAGAACTCTTACTGTTTTAGTAAGAGTATAGAATTGTTTTCATGTACAGTAAGGCTGATATTCATTATCCATTTTTCCCCAAATTAAAAAAAAAATACTCTTGCCTATGTATTATTCCAGAGTGTTCTGAGAAAAGTTATATTACCTCTGTGTGGTATAATTTTCAAAATATTAGAACTCCAAGCTGCTAATTTTTGTTTGATCGTCTGAGATCTTATTTATTTTAGCCAAGTTTCCTCATCCTAGGTTAATAACACTATGTTAAAATATCTTAGCATAATTGTTTTCTGTTTGTCTCTTTTTGCTCTGTAATTGATTTTTTTTTCCCCTTAGGTATTTTGTTATTCTGACTCTGTTATTTGGCACTCAGCATCAGTTCTTGTAAGATGACTAGCCTGGGGTGGGCCAAAATCCATCTGTGGGGTCTGTCCACAGGATGCTCAGAAAGAATGCAATCAGAAGTCGAAGACCAGCAAGGAGATCATTTGACAAGGACAGAATGACACTGCCAAAAGCCCTAGTAGATGTCATGGCTGTTAGAACAAAAAAGGCCTCGGTGCCAGAGAGTCAAAGAGGAAACCAGGGATGAAGTAGGGCATAGGGTGAACCAAGTGGTGGGTACAAAAGAATAAATAGCCTGGAATGAGAGTTGGGTGTGTGTGATGAGAGAACATATGAGGTCAGGAAGTTTACCTTCAGGAGTGCGAGGTGGTACCAAGAAAGTATTAGAAAGATACAAGAGAGAAGTAAGCCTGTGCTTACCTTGCCAAGAAGCAGAGCCCTGTCTAAAGAGGAGGTCCTGAGCACACTCTCATTTGAATTCCGGTCGTTTTATTTCCTCATCCACAGGGGAAAAGAAAAGCAGGGGGAAACAATAATATCTCCGCTTTGGAGTGAATCTTGTAAATGCTACTTCATTGGAAATGAACACTGCCACCTTTCTTTCACCTAAGTCCCTTTTACTTTGTGTTTGGCCTATCTGTATTATTTGTTTAAATTTAAACCATATCCTTTTTAATCAGAAAATAGCTGGATTTTAAAAAAAAAGAATCTAACTTGGGAATCTTTTCTTTATTTTTTTATTTTTTTTTTCAACGTTTTTTATTTATTTTTGGGACAGAGAGAGACAGAGCATGAACGGGGGAGGGGCAGAGAGAGAGGGAGACACAGAATCGGAAACAGGCTCCAGGCTCCGAGCCATCAGCCCAGAGCCCGACGCGGGGCTCGAACTCACCGACCGCGAGATCGTGACCTGGTTGAAGTCGGACGCTTAACCGACTGCGCCACCCAGGCGCCCCTGGAATCTTTTCTTTTTAGTTACATAAAACCAACATATAAGGCTGTGCTAGAGACGGTGGGCTGTTCACTAAAGATCTGTGCTCCTCTCCCATAATGTACAGAAAGGCTATTTAGCCCAAGGATTGAATCTTGGGGTGTCATCGTGCGAGCAAAGCGGCTGTGTCCTCTCCACCCTCACTCTTTTCCCATATTCTGGCTGGATGTCAATGCCTGGGGTGACATTTGAAACTGTAGATGTCAGAGCCTTTCAGCTAATTCCCTGAGGGACCCAGTACAGCAACCCCCACATCATCTATTGCTAATATGCACATTGGGTTGTTTTGTGAGCAAAACGCCGACTATTATTGTGTAAAAGCACTGAAATCTTAGAAATTATTTATTATAACAGCTAGTGTTACCCAAACTTACATGATTGTTTAGCTTTTTCTATGTTTAGGTTCTTTGCTGTTTATTTTTCAATTGTTTATTGGCACAGCTCCTTTGTGATATGTGCTACATTGTGCTGAATATTTCAATGATTTGTGAAACGAATATCTTGTTTTAAAATATACTATTTGCCTTAAAGCTAAACCTATAGTTATCTTATTGGCAGAATTGAAATAGTGAGTTACGACTTTTTTTTTTTAGGGAGACAAGGAACTTCATGCTCCATATTCCACTCACCACTCAAACTCTTTTCCCTTTTACTGGTTTTGCTAATTTAATCTGGAGTCACAAGTTCCATTGTTAAAGACTATGTTATTTTTCTCATTTTTTATTCCATTTTTTTTTAACCATTGTGACACTATAAACCACTTCCTGATTACTTTTCTTTTCTCCACTTATTGTCATTCTCTCAGCTGATTTTTGTCCTCATATCTCATCCCTACCTGACACAACTCACCATTGATTCATTTTCCAGTTAGAAGCGCATTCTTTAGTAACCTTTCAGAAATTATATCTGGCTGATATATTTTCTGTAGCTCTTGGTATTTAAGAATGTCTTCTTGTCGCCATTGCACATGAACAACAACTTAATTGATTATAAAATTATTAGAAAATTGCCTTTTCCTCTTTTTCTTTAGACGTTCTGAGAAACTTTCTTGATTATCTTCTGATATTTATTTATTTTCATTTTCATTTTCATTGTATTTTTATTTTATTTTTATTTCTTATTTTTTAAAACTTACATCCAAATTAGCATATAGTGAAACAATGATTTCAGGAGTATTTTTGCAGAGGCCAATCTAATTTAATTATTTCCAAAAGCAAAAGCACAAGTGTATGTGTGTGTGCGTGTTTGTACTGATTGCTTACAAGTTCCTACATAAAGCAAAAATCAAACCTTAGCAGGCTATGTCTAGCTATTAATCTCTATTCCTAGTTTTTGCCTGCTACATGTTTAGCTTTGTTAATGTCCTGGTTCTCTTATTACATCTTGGAAAGTTTTTTATATCTTTGCTTATTATTTCTGATCTGTTTGGGCTGTTCTTTATAACTATTTAGATTTTAATTCATAGTTTCTCTTTTCATATAGTCATTTAGATGTCTAGGGACACTTCTCAAATACAGCCTCCATAGCATTGATTGGATTCTTTGTAGCCTTAAACCTTATTTTTTTCTGTTTGTAAGAAAGTTAATTTTATTCTGTTGAGTGTGTTTTTCATTTTATTCAACTGTCTAGTCATCTTGTCCTTCTACTCATCTTGTCATCTTGTGGCTTAGTGTGCTTTGGGGAGCCTGGCAAGGGTAGAAGTTTAGGCTCCCCACTGGGCCTTTGCTGGAGGTGATGAGGGGTGAGGAGCTATAGTTCTGTTTTCTTTTGTTTGTTTTGTTTTCCTGTGGTGCTTGCTGGAGAACAGCAGTCATTTCTAAACATTTCTGTCCTGCTAGGCTATCTCTTTCTGGGTGTGTGTGTGTGTGTGTGTGTGTGTGTGTGTGTGTTTTGGTGTTTGTTTGTTTATTTTTTTGGCAAGACAGAACAGGTTTCTACCTCTATGGTCTGTACCTACTGGTGTTTTCTGACATTCTCCACCACCTTGTCTGGAATATATGAGTCATAAAGAAAACCAATGTGTCTGTCCTTCCTTTGGTCCCCAGGTCTCTAGCCAGTCTGTCTTCTTCTCTCCATCTTTTTGTCTCCTTATGTTTGTTTTATATACAAGTCTCATGGTTTTTAGTTGTACTCAGTGGGAAGAATAGGGAAAAAAGCATCTACTCCATCTCCAGGAGGCAGAAATCTTTAGCTGAAGATTTAAAAATAAATTGGGAATAATGGGTGGCAGGGAAGACCTGCACTTTCTCTCATTTGTCAAATCATCATATCTTACATTGTCAAAGGACAGTGCCAGACTACCTTCACTAGTCAGCCGCACAAAGAGAGCCAAGTCACCTCCACAAAATGTGGGCAACCCATACAATCTGAGAACAGTTGATATTTTAATTCTATAGTTAATTTCAGAATCATTTCTACTGCTTTCCCTACATAACAGCATTTGACTCATTTGTCTTTCAAAGGACTAGTAAACCTTGATTTGCTTTAGCAGCTTCGAATGGATTTTTATTGTTTCTTACCACTGCCTTTCAACTCATGTAATTTGAAAACTAAATGCAAAATGTAAAACTCAATCAATCTGGTAGTATTCTTTTAATATCAATTTTTATATAATTAGCCCCCAAACTGTGTTCAATTACCGACAATTAATCTTATGCACTTTGAGGGACAACACTAATTTCACACTTAGCAGCATTTAAAAGGAAGGTGGTTCGAGTACCATTGGGGAAAAGTCCCTCCCCAAGGAGTTATGCTTTATTATCACTGCCTAGAGAATAAAAGTGCTTTCCCATTGTACTCCACCATAGGGGCCCACATTTTCTGTAACTCTAGACCAGTAGAATTGTGTAACAACACACAAGCAGAATCACACATACTTTAATTACAGTTTTCAGTGAGACTGCCAGCCTTTTTAAAAAAGACCCTGAATTTTCCGGGTTCTTTTGACAATTTTCCTGAGTTAATATTCTTAATGCTATATGGTTAATTGCTCCACTGAGACTGACTGTGAGAAGCCAAACAATGGAACCACGATAGGACGAGGAATGAGAACAATGACAGCTGGCAGAAAGGTAGAAATTGTGGCAAATTTCTTAGTACAGAAGCAACGTGCATAAAAATCAAGAACTTCCAAAACCAGAATGTATTTGGTCAGTGCTAAATACATATCACAATGTATACAACTTTTTGACATATTCTGGCTTTTAAAAAAGATTTGTACCAATTTTCAATTGACAAATTATATCTTGTTACTGACTTAGATGTACAAGTACTTTCCCCTACTAGTTGGTGTCTAAAGATGATCTCATCAAATCTGAATCATATGAAAATAATTTTTAAATACAATTTTAATGTCTCCTAATAATTCAAAGGCAACTATTATGAATAAGCCAAAGCATCAAAAAAATTATGAATACATGTTATATTGTATGCATGATGTTTAGCAAAAGATGCACACACATCTGTTTACTTTGGTCTTTCATGACTTTGACCTTTTAGGTGCTTCTTGTTAGTAATTGGGTGATGAGGAGTTGTAGCCAATTTTAATGTTAGTAATTCATACTCAGATATGCAAATTGATGAACACATGATAAATTTTTTAAATTATAGGGACAATTTATAGTGCAAAATGGCATTGCTCCAGGGGCTGAGCAGTGGCCTGGGAACTCAGAGCTGTGCATTTTAATTTCCATTAACTCTCAGTGTGATCACAGGCACAGTACCTTAATCTCCCTGTACGTTGGATTATTCATCTACAATATGTATGTAACAATTTCCTTCCTGTGGCTGAGGTGAGGACTAACCGCAAAACAGAGTGGCTTGAAATAAAAGGGCACTATATATACATACCACAAAAAAAATACCAAATGAGACTAAAGATGTTATGGATTTAATAAACATTGCATTGTGTCATTTACACAAAGATAAGAAAAATGGCCCGTTGTCATGAGAAGTATGGAAATCACCATATCCCAAACTAAAAATTTTATTACAGTACATGTAATGCAAGAAATAAACATTTTGTAATAGCCGTCAGAACTTAATATGGGCATGGATTATTAAATGAGCTTTACTCTTTATGCTGTGTTTTCTTCAATGCTACATACATTCCAAATGTGTAATAACGCATATTAAAATGAAAGGAAGCCTTTTTTTCCCCCTCTTCCTAACAATGAGTATGTTTCCATTAAGCAGTTAAATTTTACACCAGGAAAACAAAAACCATACAAAGGAATTCAACTTAAAAGTGGGACATTACAAAATCACACTCCAGTTCATGGCAATTCACAGCAAAGAGTAAATCTGTGTTTTTTAAACTCATCCAGTGGTCCTACCTCTTAAATGATATAGTGTATCCTGGGAGCCCCAGAATACATAAGCGCAACTGGTGAGTTGGTGATGGAATTTGAGCCTCTTTACTTTTCCATATATTGAAATATCCATCTTTTTAGCTTAATAAATAGCTCTGCAACACTGGATTTCAGCAGGGAGGCCATTCTCCAGTTGTGGAGGAATACAATTTTGAGTCCTAGTGTCTTCCTGAGGCTCTCTTGCATGGTGAAGCTGATATTTAGAAAGCTCTAGCAAACTAACACCTGCTAAACATAAATCACATACAGAAATCTACAACTGGACAAGCTCAGGAAGATATAATAGATCAAATCCATGAAGAACCTCACAATGAATTAAGAAAACCTTAAACTTAATCCTATAACCTGACAGGCAGTCAGCAGACTGACTTATGGAGAACTGTAATGTGGGAATTAGACTGAATGCCAGATGGCTTGTAGAAGTCAAATTAAAAAAAAAAAAAAAGAATAAACCACAGTCAATGATAAGCACAGGTAGGAAGCCTGACAAGGAAAACACAGTAACTACATTCTGAAATAACACAAAACTAATGTTTTATACTATATTCTCTTTCTTTTGTTTCTCCCAGCCAGCTTGACAGAAAGTAGTAATGTTTGACTAGTTACACACCTAATACCAGATGCCAGTTTGAACAGGTGCAAAAACAAAGAATAGAACATTTCCATTTGGAACATCATCAGCTTTCCTCTTCATATGCAGTCTCCAATATGCTTTGCAGGAACTCACCTACTAGGTTTCTTATTGTTATTCCCCTGCTTGGGAGAAGTTCTATTTGCTGAATACATAACATGTTTCCTTAATCAACGGAAAGAATTAAAGAGGAGTGACCAGCTAATTTACCTGGAACCTGGTCTGGTTCCAACAGTTCACACTGTGAGAGGACACAGTGCCGGAATTTTGAGATCACCCTGAGTGAAAATGTGCCTGTTAACCTGTTACCATTCACCACATAATTTTATAGGGCCACAACATACTCCTACCAGTGAAAGACAGTAGAAATTGGCACTGACAATTATCACTGTTAAAGGCATGGTCAGATAGCCCTAGTGTCTCAAACAAACAGGCAACTTGTTCCATACAGTCAGTTGGTAAATTGGATGCAGGCAGACAGGGGAACACAATATCCCTTCTCCATAGGTGGTCTCTGTTTCATTAGGTTTCCAATTGATGTTGCTGCACGGTAATCCAAAAATGTGTGATGGGAACATCACTCTCGTTTTTCATTAACACTCCTTCGCAAATGTATTGGAGGCAGGTACAGAACAGATTTTGCCAGGCTTACTTTTATCCTTTTGGACACTATTGCGTATCCAACATCACCATGGGGTGCTTAGTTTCTACTTTTTAGAGTCACTGATATGATCAATTTCCTTAAAGATGTTGTGGAAGTAGTGGAAGAGCCGCTGATCATAAAATGGCAAGTGAGTTACGAAAATCAGCTTATATATAAAAACGAATAGTAATAAGGCTACTGAAGTTAGGTGGGACAAGCAAAAGCAGAGGTGTTGCTTATTGTCTCAGGAAATCTACCAGAAATGTGTAAACCATGGAATTTTTCGAGAGATCTTAGAGATCAACCTGACTGATTTCTTCATTTTCATTTCATAAATGAGGGAATTGAGGCTTACGCTGGTTCTGGCTTTCCCAAAGCAATGCAGTTATTGGCAACAGCTGAGACCAGAATGTAGGGCCTCTAACTTGTGCTCTATTCAATGTTCCAGGTTCAGTCTATAATATGTGAGTGCAGAAAACTAACAAGAACTATGTAATCCATACCTCCTGCTTCCATAAGCCTCCATCATAACTTCTATTTATTAAGTTATATCAACACGTCATCTAAAGTATTCCCCAATTTGTAGCTTTTGGAAAAAGCATTCAGCATGATGGTATGAGTAGCAGTGCTAATCTCCTGGTGTAAAAAACAAAGTGTTAATACATTTCGGGTAGATTTCCTGAGACAATAGGCATCATCTTTGTTTTTCCTTGTGTCACCTAACTTCAGTATCCATGGTACTATTGGCTTGAAAGCCTGACCTGAATCCCCATCCAGGGATGGAAAGGATGCCACTCTGCCTTGACTTTATCCAGAAGCCTCATTCCCAAGATGAGGGAGAACACCTCTCGTGTGGCCAACCTCTTTTGTCTGACTCCAGAAAAACGGCTGCTTCTCAGGGTGCCTGGGTGTCTCAGTTGGTTAAGCATCTGACTTCGGCCCAGGTCAAGATCTCATGGTTCGTGAGTTTGAGCCCCGCGTTGGGCTGTGTGCTGACAGCTCAGAGCCTGGAGCCTGCTTCAGATTCTGTGCCTCCCTCTCTCTCTGCCCCTCCCCAGCTCACACTCACTGGCTCTCTCTCTGTCAAAAATAAATAAAAACTTAAAAAAATAAGAAAAAATAGCTGCTTCTTGCATTCAGGGCGACTCTGCTTTCTCTATGTGATAGGACACTGGCTGAAGTGTGTTTGGATTAATGAGAGCCAATGCACAGGGCTTAACACACCTGATGCAATCTCAGAGTCAACTCTGACTACATGGGTCCCATGTTTTTCTCTTCTGCTCCCATTAAACCATATCTTTATTCCCTGTGCTCCTGGGAGTTTCTTGCTTTGGCAAGTGGGGAATCCCCATCCCTCAGTCCTAGGTTTTGACATACAACCAGAATATTCATCTAGCTGATTTAAAGACAGCGTAATCATTCCAGAATATGAATATCAAGGAAAAGAATGTTCAAACTATTTAAAATGCCTGAGAACATATGTACAAATATGGAATACTTTACGTATACAACAGAGTTTGCTTGAGTTTTCCACCATGTATTATATTCATTTCATTGCCGTAAATGTTAGGAGTGAACTGATACTACCCACTGTGGTTCATCTTTTGTTCTATTGTAAGAGCATCCAGTCCTCATTGTGCAATAAGAGTGCAAAAAGAGTGTGCAATAGGTAACTGTAGCAGGTAAAAATAGATGGCATACTTCGGTTGCATTGTTTTATTAGGATTAAAAGTCGTGCAATTAACCATATCCTGTTTCTTAATAGTATGAGTAAGTAAGAACATGCTAATCACATAATCCAAACAAATGGTAAGTATACTAAGTGCATCATAGTGCCTCCAGACATACATTAGTTTCATTTGTAAACTTCAGCTGTCTGAAAGTCTCTTGCAAATTTATCGACAGAAGTAAACAAAAAAAAATGATTAGTAAGCTGAGAAACTTAAAAATATATGTAATAATCACTCAGGTTCTTTGGAAAAGTTTGTCCCTGATTCATATCAATACAAATAATATTTTATGATATTTTGATTAAATGGAATTATTTACTCATGGACATTTGTTATTATGCCACTTTGTTTAAGGTCATATATGTATATTTTAAAATTCACCTTAATGAGATTATATTAACTTCACTGTTTCAGGATAATGTTCAAATAATTCTATTTGCTCATACACTTTGTTTGAGTAAAAGGATCTGCTGAGTTTCAACAGAGTATATACACAGTGTGGATGAAACCTTCTGCTCTTATTAGTAGGTTTCTCTATCAGCACAGTATCTTTCATGAAACATTTACCTCCCCAGATTCAGAGTCAATTGGGAGGTAGTCAAGCCTAAAACAGGTATTTTTATAATTTTATTTCCAGATGGATTATGATGTTAGAAACACTGAAAATTCCATTGAGAAAATGAACTAGGAATTTAAATATCCAAATAGTAGAATTTGGGGCATGGCTACATTGTCACAAGGAAACCACATAATTTGCCACAAATGATCTATGTTCCTTTGGGCAATGACAAAGTGGCAAAGAAATGTACTAAAAAATGGAAAGCTGGAGTATCAGCACCTATAATGTTGCAGATAACAGAAAACCTGATCAAGACAACCCAAATGATAGAGAAGATTGATTGCTCCAGCAAGGAAAATAAAGAGGTGGGCAGACCATAGAGGTGCTTGATCCAGAGACTTCGGTATGCTATCAAGGACCCAGGGTCTTTCTGTCTCTCTAGTCAGTTCTCTGTGGGTGACAGTAAGGGCCTCATCCCAAGGCTGCCTCCCCCTGTGCCGAGATGATAGGTGTGCGGCCTCGGTGGAGTTCCATGCTTCCTCTTCATGGGAGACAAAATTGTCAGGCAAGTCAATGAGATTCTCCCAGAGCTGGGAGGCTGAGAGTAGGGCCAACTTTCCCTAAAATATGGATTATGTAGGGAAGGAGTAAATACATACCCCAACCTACCCAAATTCTGGTTTCAGAAAGGACAAGGGATATGTGTAACCAATATTTGTCCATTTTAAACTTAGAATTTTAAAATCAGACTCGATACGAGCCAATGAAATGTCTTAGTCCAGTACCCATCATTTTATTTAAGGAAATTATCAGGAAATTTAAGACCTTAAATCTTAGCATATGAAAGGGCCTCTATTACAGAAATATGTAAATTGAACCTTATAAAACTTGAGGTTTTGGAGAAGTGTAGAGTCATATTTTTATTAGCAATAATATTAAGGAAAAGTATATGAAAGACTTTATTAATTTTTTCTTTTTCTTTTCTTTTTTTTTTTTTTGGCTGGTGTCACTATAAATTTTCATATCCAATAACATTCACTGTTTTTTTCCTTCCTTCTTTTTAGGCCATGAAAAGTATGGAAAGTCTCTCAACAATCTAACAATCAGAGCTGCCTGATTGACAAGGGAGGTTCTTGTTGTAAGACAACCTGAAGCAAAGATTCTAAATCGCAGATTCAGGGACAATTTGAATTTGCATTTAAGATCCTTCTGCTTGTAGCAGAAGCTTATGTGTTTTGTTCAGTTGATGTATAAGCACTGACCCAAAATACTCTATTATAATCCCTGATAACATTAGCATTGTGTACTTCATAATATAATTATAGATAGAAACTTGGTCTACTTAACTCAAATTATGACCCTTCCTTAAAAGCAGAACTTCAAAATTAAATTTGTCTACATAATTGATCAACTTAAGTATTATTGAATACCTATTCATATAATATATATTCATACCTATTCATGTAGGTGCCACAGCAGGGAGCAAGGTGTTATAAAATAAAACATATGGAAAACTAAGTCCCTTTTCACAACCTAAGTATTTCCCATTTCAAGTAAGAGATTTGATACAATGCCCTGGATAATTGTTCAGTTTATATGGCAAATATCATTGCTTTGGCTGGGTGGTTTTATCAATATAGATGGAAGCAGTGAGGAATTGTCGTGAAAAAAAAGGAAGGAAGGAAGGAAGGAAGGAAGGAAGGAAGGAAGGAAGGAAGAAAGGAAGGAAGGAAGGAAGGAAGGAAGGAAGGAAGGAAGAAAGAAAGATACACTGACTGCAACCCTCCCATCTCAAAATAAGAGAATTGACTTGATTAATCTGAGGAAAATAAATCTTTTGGAGTCCGCATTTCTGAGGAGTTGTGGTTGGCTTTGTATGTGGTGATTATTCTCTTTTATAAAATGAACATGTGTGTTCAAATCAGTGACAAGGAGAAAGTAAATTTTTCCTTCAGCCAAATGAAAGTTCAATGATGGGAAAGAAAGTTGAAGGAATTTGTAAGTATCCTTTCCTCTTTGTGCTTAGAGAATGCATGTACATTTCTGCAGTAAAGGAAAAAATTAAAGAAAATGTTCTCCTCAAGAATCTCTTTGAATTTCCTATGTAGACTTAGAAAACAGTATCTCCTAGCATTGTTTACTCTGAATAATACTTTTCAGTCACATGTAAGCTATTTTATTGGGGGAATACATTTATTTACCCAATAAACAAATTTTGGTAATTTAGGTAAAAATTTAAAAAGAAAAAAACAAAAATGACACATGTACCTCTGAACATCTTTGTTGTTGTTCGTATGGTCAAATATTAGATGGAATTTTCCCCCAATTTTCATTGTTTCCTCTCTAAATGTCTTTACAAAACCAGTACAGTTTGTGAAAAACTCTTTTATTTATCAATTTAACTAGACAACTCAAGTTCTAATCTATGTCTAACACCTCAGCTTTTTAATTTCTATTCATTTCCTTTTTGGTATGCGGGCATTCTTGTTTAATTAGTGGAATGAGTGGTAGAATCTGATGTCTCAAATTATTTGCCAAAGTCACTGGGTTATCTCCTTAAAGCTGATCAGATGGGCTTTCTTTCTACCATCCTATTATAGGAGGTTTTTGTAAACTAGTGTTATAAACGATTATTTTTAGTTAAGAGAAGCCCCAGGAAAGATTAAAAAAATGGATATAAAGACATTCCAGTTCTTGATCTTATCTTTTTCTCATCTCAACCTTTAGAGAGTCTTGCTGGAAGAACACAAGGAAAGGCAGGAAGGCTTCTTACAGATCTTTGAGACCTCCTTCCACTCAAATCCCAGGGGAGCTAGAACGCTATACCTCTGTGGTTCAAAAAGTCTTTGGACCAGAAAAGGGGCCTTTATCTGCCAACATTTCAAACATATTCAATCAAATATTGATCTAGAAAATCAGCTACTTTTTCCTCTAGCAAAGAAATTAAATTAGTACTTCCTACTGAAGGCCTATACATGGTCCTCGGGAAGATAATGATGATACCCTAGGCTATTCCTAGGATCAAAAGTCTATATGGACACCAAACTGATTTAACATTTTCTGTAATGCATGGAGACAAAAGGGTGAAAGATCTGCTTGCCAATAGTAATGTGCTGGAGATTATCTCATGTGGCGAGTCCTTGCATCAAGAAGCCAGGTTATGGTTTTCAAATCCATCTCATCTCTGAAAATAAAAGAAATGGAATGTGGCCTGTTTCACCTCACTGAAAGGTTTTCATCACCAGAAATATCTGATGGCTCTTATTCAAGTTGACAGTGGCACATGTTTCTCTGACTCATAAACAGTCTCTCTCTCTCTCTCTCTCTCTCTCTCTCTCCATTGTGTCCTGTTTCCAAGAAGTACCTGATGTTATGTTATTAAAGAACAGGAGGTTTGTCTGACTATCCTTCCCCAAATATGAGGATATCAAAAAATGACAAAAAGCTTCCCAAATCCTAAAATCACTTAGAATTTCAAGCTTCGTTTATGAAATAATGTGTTTCAGTTGGTGTGAGATAGAAAAGATCACCTTTAGCCAAGACAAACTATGCAACTATGACAACCCAATTTTAATTAGAAAATTTGGGTTGCAGAGAAGCTTGTCTCTGCCAATAGTACCTATGATTTATTTACAAGTTACCTTTATACTTTTAAAAAGGTATTTTCTTGGGAGATGTCTTTGAATTCACCTTTACTTAATCAAGGAAACAAGAATGGATTACACACCTCACAAATTATACTTGCTCAAATCGATATTTTCATGAGTTGATAAAACTAGGAAAATAAAATATCAGCCTTTCTCCTTTGAACCTTACATGTGGTAGAACTGGCCATCAGTATTGTGAACCTATGAATCACAAGGCAGCATTATGGAGATTAAGCATGTGAACAGCCAGCCACTTAGCAGAAATAATGCTTCTCAGGCTATGGGATCGTTAACTGTTTGACACAAAGGTTAGATTCTTAGGCAAGATGGGGCATGATTTAGAAATCTGGCACCAACTTTGGGTTTTTAATGGCACCCATCTTCGATCCTTTGTTAGGAAGGTTGTTCCAAACGCTGTCACCAGGAGGTCACTCGGTTAACTGTTTTGACTGAACTGACTGAGAACACAACTATTTCCCTGAATTGACTTGTTTTCAGCATCATGGCAATGCAGTCAAAGAATTATGGAAGGAAATAGTGTTCTTGAGCAACTAATGTATGTCAGCTACATTGTCAAGTGAAAAGAATATACTGATGACCAAAAATGTTTGACTCAAATAATTATGTAATAAGCATAACATTACTTATGGGATAAGAGAGGTGAAAGAGAGGTACAGACATTTGTTAAACATCTAGTTTATGCCAAGCATTTTGTTTGTTCCATAAATCAATATAGCATCTTACATGAAGGTTGAAAGGATTAATTGCAAGTTTAAGAACTAAGGAGATCTGATTTAACAGGATTCATACAGAAAAAAATATATGAAAAGAGCTCAACTCATGGCAAGTTTAGTAAGAGACTGTGATACGATGTGACTTTCAAAATAACTCAAGAATTTTTAGAATGATTAACAGAAGACCAGGTTATAGAGTATGGAGGGAAAAGACATGTATATAATTGACATAAATCACATATTTTAGGCTCCTTTTCAGGGAAGTACAAGTTAAAATGAATGCTGAAAATTTGGTGATGTCCAAAGAGTTGAATCCATATGGTACAAAGTCCAGAAACGACGTCTATGAGAAACATTTAAATAGAGTGGGATGCTCCACAAAGAGAAGACAAGGGAGATTATAATAGTGTCTTTAAATAATTAATATGCTGTCATGGGAGATGAATTAGATAATGCTGTATAGGCATACGTGACAGACCTTAGACAAACCAAAGTGTGGAAGTTATGAGATTAGGTTTAACATTAATGATGAAGCTTTCAACAATAAAACCTAGCTCAAATGTAGCAAGAGGTATGGATTCTGCGGCATTAGAAATGTTCAAACAGTGGCGTGAATAAAGCATTTTTTCGGGAATGCTGTGGAAACATTTCTTACATTTATTGAGACATTACACCAAATTTTTCAGGTCTCTCAAGTCTGAATTTCTATGATTTCTTATTATAATTGCTAGAAAAGAATGCCCAAATGTAAAATTTTTATCCTTTTTGCAGAAATGTACTGAAGGTCTATCACCATGGGAGAATACAAATAACATAACACAGTCTCTGATCTCAAGGTGCTGTACTCTAGCAGAGATAACAAGCATTTAAAAACAGAAATGACTCAGATGAAATCAATACTGTGATGCAGTTATACACAAAGTTCTCTGAGAAAATACGATAGTATTTAGTCCTGATGGGGGTAGTAGTAAGACAGAAGTAGAAAAGCTTAACAGAGAAGCCAGGAGATAATTCTTCCTGTTTTGCTTTTTTTGGTGGGATATGGATAAAAAGTAAAATGGGTCAATAACCCAAAGCAAAGTGCATATTCTTATTACTTTCCACCAAGGTACTTCAGTTTACTATGAGAAATACTAGTATAAGATGTGTAAAGTTTGGGTCTGCATCCAGTATTGAGCTCTATGTCCTATACAGAAGATAAGGAGGTGGGGCATAGGATCTGCAATAAAGTTTCATATATAAGCTACAGGACTTATATACCTATGTTGGGCATAATATGCTCTATAAATATATAAACAAACTTGCATAGATCCCAGCACTATATAACTTTTGCACCCAATGTATTTTATTTGCTTTCATTAAATATTTAATTTTTTTTAATGTTTGTTTATTTTTGAAACAGAGAGAGACAGAGCATGAAGGGGGAGGCACAGAGAGAGAGGGAGACACAGAATCAAGCAGGCTCCAGGCTCCGAGCTGTCAGCACAGAGTCCGACGAGGGGCTCGAACTCACGGACCATGAGATCATGCCCTGAGCTGAAGTTGGATGCTTAATCGACTGAGCCACCCAGGTGCCCCTGCTTTTATTAAATATTTGTACCTGGAGATGTACCATTTCCTTTCTTTATCATGGCTTTAATTAAAAAAAACACCTTTATTGAAATTTAATTAACATATTATACAATTCACACCTCTAAAGTACAGAATTCAACTGTGTTTTAGTATATTCACAATATACTAATTTTAGAACATTTTCATCACCTCAAACTCTATTCATTCCCTTTAGGTATGATCCCCCATTCTCCCATCCCCCACAGCTCTAAGCAACCACTAATCTACTTTATATATTTGTCTATTCTGGATGTGTAATGTAAATGGAATCATATGTTACATTTTATGACTGACTTTTTCCACGTAGCATAAATTTTTCCAGGTTCATCCTTATTGTCACATGTATCATTACTTCATTCTTTTTTATGGCCAAATATTATTCTGTTGTATGGATATGTCACATTTTTTATCCATTCATCAGTTGATGGGCACTTGGGCTGTTTCTGTCTTTGGCTATTATGAATAATGCAACTATAAACATTTGTGCACAAGTTTTTGTTTTTATTCATCTCAGGTCTATAGCTGGATGTGGAATTCCTGGATCACATGATAATTAAATGTTTGTTTAAGAAACTGCCAGACTATTTTTCAAAGTAGCTGCACCATTTTACATTCCCACTAGTAACATATGAGGGTGCCAGCTTCTCCAACTTCTCCAAAACTTGTAACTATCTGACTTTTTACTTCCAGCTATCCTAGTGAGTGTAATGTATCTCATTGTGTTTTTGATTTGCATTTCCCTAATGGAAAACTATGTCAAGCATATTTTCCTGTAATCATGGGCTATTTGATTTTCTTTGCAGAAATGTCCACGTAGATATTTTGCCCATTTTTGAAATTTAGTTGTCTTTATATTATTAGTTGCAAGAGTTCTTTACATATTCTAGATAAAAGTCTCTTATCAGATCCATCATTTGTAAATATTTTCTCCCATTCTTTCGGTTGTCTTTCACTTTGTTTCCCGACACTGGAAACAAAGGTACAAACATTTTTAACCTTGATGAAGTCCAATCTATCTCTTTTGTCTTTTGTTGCTTGTACTTTTCTGTCATGTCTAAGAATCTAGTGCCAGATCTGAAGTCGTGAAGGTATATACTATACTTTCTTTTAATAATTTTATAGTTTTAGCTCTTACTTTTAGGCCTTTGATCTATTTTGCATTAATGTTTATCTGTAGTGTGAGGTAAAGGTCCATTTCATTCTTTTAGATGTGGCTATCTAGTTGTCCCAGTATCATTTTTTGAAAAGGCTATTCTTTCCCCATTAAATGGTCTTGGGACCACAGTCAAAATAAGTTGACCAAAGTCACATGGATTTATTTTTGGACTCTCAATTTTATTCCATTGATCTATATGTTTATTATTGTGCCAGCACCACTCTCTCTGTCTCACTCTCTCTCTCCCTCCCTCTTTTAAACAAATAAATAAATAAAATATTATTATTGTTTTTAAATTTAAATTAAGTTAGTTAACGTACAGTGTATTCTTGGATTCAGGAGTAGAAAACCCAGTGTTTCATCTCTTACATATGACACCCAGTGCTCATCCTGAAAAGTGCCCTCTTTAATGCCCATCACCCATTTAACCCATTCGTCCACCCAACCTCCCCTCCAGCAACCCTCAGTTTGTTCTCTGTATTTAAGAGTCTCTTTCAGTTTGTCCCCCTGTCTGTCTTTATATTATTTTTGCTTCTCTGTTCATCCGTTTTGCATCCTAAATTCCACATATGAATGAAATCATATGGTATCTGTCTTTCTCTGACTGACTTATTTTGCTTAGTAGGATACCCTCTAGTTTCATCCATGTTGATGCAAATGGCAAGATGTCATTCTTTTTCATCACTGAGTAGTATTGCATTATACACACACACACACACACACACACACACACACACACCACATCTTCTTTATCCATTCATTGGTCAATTTACATTTGGGCTTTTTCTGTAATCTGTCTATTGTTGATAGCACTACTATAAACATTGGGGTTCATGTGCCCCTTCAAATCAGCATTTCTGTATCCTTTGGATAAATTCCTAGTACTGTAATTGCTGGGTCATAGGGTATTCTATTTTTAATTTTTTGAGAAACCTCCATACAGTGCCTCTCTTTCTTGATTACTGTTGCTTTGTAGTGAGTTTTGACATTGCAAATGTATGTCCTCCACCTTTGTTCTTTTTTTAATTCTTTTTTATTAAAAAATAATTTTTTGACAATTTTTTTTTTATTTTTGAGAGACAAAGAGAGTACGAGTGGGGGAGGGGCAGAGAGAGAAGGAGACACAGAATCAGACGCAGGCTCCAGGCTCTGAGCTGTCAGCACAGAGCCCAATGCAGGGCTCTAACCCACAAACCCTGAGCTCACGACCTGAGCCCAAGTCAGAATCAACTGACTGAGCACCCAAGCGCCCCTTTGTTCTTCTTTTTAAAGACTTCATAGCTACTCTGATTTCCATGCAATTCCCTAATAATTTTAGAATCAGCTTGTTAATTTCTACAAAGAAACTCACTGAGACTCTGATAGGAATTGTATCAAATCCATAGGTTAATATTGGGAGTATTACCATTTTAACAATATTAAGTCTTTCAACCCATGAATGTGAGAATGAGGTCTTTAGTTTCTCTCAACAATGCTTTGTAGTTTTCAGAGTATACATTTTGCGTATATTTTGTTTAATTTATTTACAAGTATTTTATTCTTTTTAATGCCCTCTTAAATGGAATTGTTTTCATAATTTCATTTTCAGATAGTTTATTGCAGGTGTATAGAAATACAATTGATTTTTGTATATTGATCTTGTATCCTGCAACCTTGTTTGTGGGAGATGCAGGAGAGAAGCATCAAAAGAAAAGACTTCAAAAGGAAAGGGCTGGAGAAGATGCAAGGCCTTAGGACATGTATACACAGCTGAACACCACTGGGGCTCGTAAGGAATGCCTAGAGCCATTAATATTGTCCAGGGCCTGATCCTCCTTCACACCTGATCCTTCCTAGTGTTATAGAAACCAATTAAGTCAAAATTCAATCCTGAAAACGAAACCATTAGATTGATTGATTAACACACTTGCTTAGCTGACTTTCTGCATGTAGTCTTTAGCAATTATCCTAATAAAAAGAAGCTTCATTCTGGAGTCTGGGCCTCATTCCGACTCAAGTATGAGGACCTTCACTTAAGTGCACTTTGTTTGCGGACTCATCTTTTGCAACTTCAGCCATACTCCCTACAACACTTATTGAATTCATTTTTAGTTCTAATGATTTTTTAGCAAGTTCCTTAAGTTCCTATGTGCAAAAGCATGTCATCTACAAATAGAAATAGTTTTATTTTCTTCTTTCCAATCTGGATGCCTCTATTGTGGTTTTTTAAAAGACAATCTACAATAGAGAGGAAAAAAGAGAGGTATTATGCTGAAGCATCTGTAAGTGGAAAAGCTGGAATTAAAGAGATAATGATCACAACTACCAGTTGGATGATACTGTGCAACCTACCAAAGATTTTCAAATAATAATAGTAATATCAGTTGGTCTTCAAGATAACTAAACAAGAAACATTCCCAATTTACAAACGACAAAACTGATGCTCAGAGATATTCAATGATTTGAAAAAGGTCCAAAATTAAACAGGAAAAACAGAATTGAAGTTCAATACTGACTTCTGACAGAGGTTTTATTGATTGTATCACAGGCACACTTCTAAATTCCTTCTCTACATATTGGAAATGGAGAATTTTCTGGAGCAGCCCAATGGCTTGTATACAGGATAGAAAACTTTGCTAAACAGAGTAGAAAATATTGCTAACTACTTTAGTCAGGGTTCTTTGGATGCATGGAACAGAAAGCTATTCTGGTTAATCTAAGCATGAAAGAAAAAAAAAATAGAACTATTGGAAGTGGTTAGGGTAGCTCATAAAACTAAATGAAAATAATGACTATCAAGCCTTGGAAAGTCAGGCCTCCAGACAAGCATTTGGATCTGGTTTACAGGAACTAGTGAACAATTTTTCCAGGACTCTAAGATCAAAAGGAGTGAGATCCAGCTATTTTCTATTCTGGTGACACTCTGCTCAAGATTCTAATTCCAAGAAGAGTCTAATTTGATTGACTTAGCTTGGTCCATAGGAACATTCATTGGCTTCCAAGTCCCATGAAGACTAAGTTCAGTGATGGGTAGCAAACAATTGGGATATTATTATCAAGATGAGGTGTCAGACATTGTACCAGACTAGCTCTTCTATTTATTATGTGAATGTGTGCAAACTCCTTTTCCTATTCTATCATAGGTCACAAATCTCTAAGGTAGGGAAAGTAAATATAATCAATAGGCATGTTTTTGAAATTAACCTTTTAAAGGATTCCTTGAGATTTATGTAGGGAATGTATTCCATGAATATGAGCCCTGTAATTATGGCATCTTGTCTTATAGTCTTTCCCAATATATATATAAAGTAAATATATATATAAAGTATATATATATATATATATATATATACACATATACACACATATATATGCAAAGTAAATAATATAAAGTAAATATATATAAAGTATATTACATATACATATAAAACATATGTTTATATATGTTACATGCATATACATGTAAAAATAGTATGTTTTTTACCTATATACATAAATAAAAATGACAATTTTTGTGCATCTACAAAGGAGTACATGAAGTTTTCCACTTTTCAGTGGAAAAAGAAACACCCATTATCAATTTACTTTGATTTTTATTTTTCTCTCTTATCTCCACCTCAGGACACAGAACGGAGTTATATTATGGGAAAGACATTATGAGTGCACTCTAGTTCAATAGTTTATCAGCATAAAAATGTGCCCTTGCACAACAAAAGCTTTTCCTATAGATATGACCAATGTTGTAAATTGCCTTTATTGCTTCATGCAGAAATGTGCCATGGACTGCTTAATTACAATTTTTCCCCATTAGTTTTGTTTTTCTTCATTATCGTACCCTCACTGCAAGATTCTATAATGCAACTTACAAAAGGAAAGCCACAAGATGCTGGGGATAAAATGAGAAATATCAAGAGGAGGTAGGGAGACAGGTAAACGAAATTATTATTATGAATGGTGCATTGCAAGATTTCTGCCCTGTACTTTTATATATAAAGGCAAAGAGCAATTTTTAAAAGCTGCATTTTAACTGTGGTGAAAGAGCAGGTTAATTGGTTACAAGTAAGTGTACATTACACAGTGCACTTGGGTTGCCCTGGTGAAATCAATTTGTATTCCAGCGTTTCTTAAGAAAGGCCTTTGTTTTTCTGGATGGGCACTTGTATTGGTTTATGAGTGAGGATATTTGCGAATTTGGCTGCAGACGATGTAGACCAGCTACAGACCTTGCTAGTGAGCAAGGTGCAAAGAATGTGGGCTTTAATAAATGGGAATTCCAAAGGATTTTGCAGGTTTAGTTGAATGGTGACATCTGCTCTCCTCCCTGCTGCCACAGCATGGAATATGATTTTTGCACTGCCATGTCACATTGGCTCGTGATAAACAAAGCTATTTATTTTATAAGAAACAATAGCAACATGATATGACAACTTGAGCTGGCCCAGTGCAATTCAATTGTGTTATTTTCTGATAACAGGAGTATAGCTTGTGTCATCACTGTATATCACTTTCTCTGTGTAAATTTGGTAGGGTTTTTTTTCAAGCCTAAAAGACAAATCCAGCTTTTATTGCTTTTATTATCTTTGATAAGCTACATACAAAAGCTTCTTCTGCCCCTTGCATTAAACTTACATCAGAAATCATATAAAGAGACTTGAATTAAGAATTAATATGATTACAGTCTATAATAAATAATTAGGCTGCTTTCAGATAATAAAATTGTCTACCACTTGGCTTCTTTTCTTTTTTAAAGGAGGAGAGAGGAGACACCTGTCTACACCCAGAGAAACTAGTTTCCAGCTCTATTCTATCCTGCAAAACTCTTATCAGTTGAGATGCTTCTGATTTAGGTCATCTAGAATAGTAATTTACTTTTATAGAAAGTACAGAAAACTTTTGTTTTGTCATGAAAATCACAAATAAGCACACCAAGATTTTCAAATGAAAAAGATGCATTTAAATTTCACACATCTAACGTTATTTTACTGTGAGGTTTCCATGAGAGAAAAGTTGACTTTATCAGAAAAGGACTCCTGTGTTTTAATCTCTTTTGCCACCTGCAGAAAAGTACAACAAACGTGTATACTAGACTTTGAAAGTATTATAGCGTGCTTTCATTTTCAAATTCTGCTATAAATTCTCCATGCCCTTGTATTGAGAAACAGCAGGTACCCATAAAAAACAGAAAATATCTATGTGTTTGATATTAATAGACGTTGTATGTTAAATGCACAAAACAGAAATAAAACACACAAAGCAAATCCATGTTTTTGCCGATTGTTTAACAGTTAACAGTCCTTTAGAATTACCTAACCTAGTCATGAGTGGTAATGAACTTTGTGACTTGAGCATGATATTGCTTTTTATTTTATCTTTTTAGTAATATACACTTACCCATCCCAACTTTAATTTTAGGTATTCGTTTCTTTCTAACATTACTTCTATCTACTCAGGATTACTTCCATTGATTTATGCTAGGTTGAAACTCTTTACTCTAGTCGCCACACCCTGTAGGACTGGGCTATAGTTGGCCTGACAGTGGGTCAGAAAACATAAAACAAGAAGCAAAATCTAAAACAAAACAACAATAGCTATAAAAATCAGTCACTATGGCAACATGTCTTATTCTGGGAAGGGTGCTTGACTGTATATAGATATATATATTTATATTTTATTTTTATACAATCTCTACATCCAGCATGGGCTCAAACTCACAACCCTGAGATCAAGAATTGCATGCTCCACTGACTGAGCCAGCCAGGCACCCCAGGTGCTTGACTATATTTAAGTTGAGGAAGTGATACAGCCAAAGGTGAAGGTGGTTCCCATTGTCCTTCCTTTGATACAGGTAAACTAGAGATGAATATCAGAACCTGGCTGATGGGTTGGTTCACATTTGCCTTCTAGGCTCACAAATGACAGGTTAGCCTGTCTTTTGGTCTGCACTCAAATCAGAAGGATGCCCTTAATAGTTCATTCAGGGTGTAGAAGTTTGGGGTTACAACAATTTGCCAGGTATGACTCTTCCCCTACCAGGCCTGGGGAATGTTTGAGTGCAGGGAAGAGGATGGGGATGAGAGAGAGAGAGAGAGAGAGAGAAAGAGAGAGACCTTCTATTTATTATTATTATTATTATTATTATTAAATTTCTTTTGAGAGAGAAAGAGAGGGCACATGAGTGTGAGTAGGAGAGGGGCAGAGAGAGAGGGGGAGAGAGAATCCCAAGCAGGCTCCACGCTTTCAGCACAGAGCCTGACATGGGCTTGATCCCACGATCCTGGGATCATGACCTGAGCCAAAATCAAGGGTTGGATGCTTAACTGACTGAGCCACCCAGGCACCTCAAGAGTCCTTCTGCAGGGGAGGAGGACGCCACATCGTGAGGAATGTCTAGCCTTGAGAAGTAGGTTTTTACTTGCTCCTAAGGCTTCAGTGAGACAGAAGGGTACCTATTTGCAAGTGAAGAAGTGACACTGGTGACGAAAAAGACCAGTTCAGATTAAATGAGATGATGTAGATGGTGTTTGTCTTCTGGTAGGAAATTAAATCGTCATTCTTATTATAAGGAGGAGGATCACATGATTTCTAGGGTTCTTCCCAGCTCGTCTCTTATAATGTTATGACTGAGTTCAGTGTGTGTGTGCACGCGTGCATGCATGTTAAGGAAAATACACAGGGCTTAAAAAGAAGAACATAATGAAAATCAGAAAAAGGTGGGATAGATGTTGTTATTTCTAGGCACTACTGTTTTAGCTTCATCTCTGTTCCTACCCAGCTCTATGACCTTTAACCATTCTAAGCCTATTTCCTCACCTATCAAATAAGAAATGAAAATATTATCTCTTCTGTTCCTGTCACTGGTTACTGAAAGGCTCAAAATAAAAAGAAAGAATACTTGAAAGCACTATCATATATAAGCCTCCTGGATTTTCATTCAAGCAAAAGTCCTCTTCTTACTGCACATGACATCTGTTACTGCATCTTCTTTTCCCAGAGGCATGGGCTAAAATAGTGCTCAAGAACATCATTCATTTATGCACTCATTCACTCAACAACTGCTTATTGAGCAACAACTTTTTTGCAAGGCACTGTGATGGGTGATGGGGACCCACAGAAGGAAAGATCAGATTCCTTCCCTTGAGATTCCATTGATATCCGTCAAAATGAGGCAAAATGTGAAAATTGACAAAATGATACCCTGGGAAAGTTACTGGAACGAAGGTCAGTATAAGCTGCCATGGGAGTCATGAAGAAGTGTCAGGTACGAATAAGGCAATCTGGAAAGTCTTCACAGAGGAGGAAACAACTGGACTGACTCTTGAGAGGTGTAGAAGTTTGCCTGTGATGAGAAGTAGAAGGGAGATTCAAAGGAGCAGGGTTACCAGGTGCTAAGACTTGGAGGTATGAAAAGGCACAGTCTGTTCAAGGAATAGCCCTTATGTACTGTGGCTAAAAAAGCAGAGGGCGTGGGGAGGGTATGTTATTGGGCAACACTAGAAAGTTAGCCAAAATCTTTGGTGAGGAGTACCTTCCATGGATAGGAATTTGAACTTCATCCACTAGGTGATATATTGCAATTGTTGAATGTCAGATAGTTACATGATTGCATCTGCATTTTGGAAAACTAACTTTAAGGATACAACTACCATGAAAAAAATAATAATAAACATTTTAAAAAAAGGATACAACTACCATGAATACCAAGGGTGAATGATAATATTTCTGTACAAAGATTTTCAAGGAATATAGGAATGTGTTTTTGTTAAGGTAAAAAAAAAAGAGAGAGAGAAAGTAATATCATCCTAAAGTAATTGTTCAGATGCTGTTCAAAAGTTGTTTCAGAATGAGAAAGAGGGCAGTTAAGGACAAAAACCTGAATGGATCTAGATGGTAGTAAAGGGTTTGTGGAGAAGAAAGTAAGAAAGAAAAAGAAAGGAGAGAGAAAGAATGCTATCCCGCAGTGTCAAGCTGGCTATAGTTGAATGGATTTACTGGAAGTTTTAATTTTAATTTTAATTTTTGTTTAAGTTTATTTAGTGTGAGAGAGAGCAGAGGAGGTGGAGAGAGAGAGTGGGAGAGAGAATAGCAAGCAGGCTCTGGGCTGTGAGCTCAGAGCCCAATGTGGGGCTTGAACCCACACTGAGATCATGACCTGAGCTGAGACCATGAGTTGGACGCTTAACCAACTAAGCCACCCAGGCGTCAAGAGTATAGGTTTTTAAAATGAGCTTTAATGTCAATAGTGTGCTAATGTTTTACTGTTGTTTTTCTCCCTCTCTCTCAAAAGGACACAGTTTCTTAGATAATTGGTCTGCTCTTAGTAAGAGATTATAAAAATTTTTTCCTTACCTTTTGAGTAATCTTTGTAGCAGGGGGCCCAATGGCAGGCTGACCCTAGATGAGCTGCTTTGGCATAAACATTATTTTGAGTTAAAGGTAATCAAAACTCAGCAGATGCAGGAAAAGCTCTCTTCCTGATGCTCAGGTACCTAAATTTACATTGGAAAGAGAGCTTGTACCAGGAAGATAACTATTAAGACTCCCCCTTAGCTAAGAGACTTCTCTGCATAATAGCGCAACCTTTATTTTTCAGAACATTTCCTTTCACCTTCTTGCTAATGGCCTTCGCCTCTTTGTATCCTTAGAACATGTCCTTCTCCTTAGCTCATATAAGCACCATGTTGTCTCATTGTCTTTGAAATTTCATCTCTGTGTGGATTCCCCTTACATACTGCTATTAAATTTGATGTTCTCCTGTGAATCTGTCTTGTGTCAATTTGATTCTAAGTCCAACTGGAAGGACCTTGTAGGGCAGAGGAAGGTTTTCCTCCTCGACAGTGAAAAAAAGGAGGAGGAGGCACTTGTGATGAGTAGCTGATGACGTATGGAGGTATTGAATTATGTTGTACTCCTGATACTAATATTACACTGTATGTTAACTAACTGGAATTTAAGTAAAAAGTTAATAAAATTTTCGATCGAAAAATAAAACCCCAAAGAATCTGTACCTTAATTTTGTGCTTTATGTTGTCATTAATATGTCCTGGATTATGTAGGGGAGAAAGAATTCCTGTCCCCTCAAAGGTCCTTCTAACTAGACTAAGAATTAAATTGGCATGAGAAATTTAATAATTTACATACGGGGGAATCCACACAGACATGGAAATTCCAAAGGAAGTCAGGAAAATGAGGTATATGTGTCATTCTGAACTAAGGAGAAGGGGGCAGTGGTTTGGGATTTCAGAGGAAAGGAATGCACTTCACAGGGCGATAAGAAGAGATGTTTGGTAATTAGATGTGTGCCCTGCTATACAGATAAAATATATCTCTGTTAATAAACCTTATTCTGGGAAAGACACCCAATTTAGATTCTTCTGTGTGGTTACAGGAGGGGCAAAGTTTCTCTTGAGCCCACAGGGTCTCAAGGGCCTTCAGCTCAAAATAATCCGCATGCCAAAGTGGCACATTTTGGGGGGGGGGAGGGGAGGGGCGGTCTGCTGTTCTCAACCCCTTCAATTATTTGAGAGAATCAAATCTTCTCAGTGTTAAACAAGCTAAGTTGTGTTTTGTTTTTTCATGTTTGTTTTTTTTTACAGTTATGTTACCTCCTAAATGTACTTTTAAAGTATTTTATTGTCAGTTTGGCTGAATACTAAGTACTGTTTCATAGTGGTCTCTGATCCTATTTAATCAAGTATTCAAACTTTTTGTCATTTTTGACAACTTTTGCTATTTATCTTCTCCAAATCAAATCTTAAATAAAATCTTGATCTTGAACTGCCTTTGACATTTCCCACAGAGTCCCTGGAATATCGCAAAGGATTTGTTCTTTCATTTTGTAAAAAGAGATATTTCTTAAAAATGGGTTTATTTTATGTTTAATTGCATAAGAAACATTATCAGGTAAGAAGAGTACTTAATCTTCCCTGGATTATATTAGTTTGGGTACACATTGTTAATATATTTCAAAGCTATATAAAATCAACAGAAATTTGTCAGCTGCCCATAATATCTTCTGATATGATGCTATCAATCGTAACTCCAGCTATTATCTTGGAGTTTTGTATGTCACAGAAACAACATTTGTCAATTGCATTGTTTTTATAATAATGAACTCTTGTCAAATCGTTAATAGCAGCCATTTTAAATCATTTGCTGTTCACAAATAGTTATTGTTTTATTCTAGTGCTTTCCTGAAAGCTCTTACAATCAGCAACAAGCCAGAATACTTTGTCCACAAAAGAGACTGTCTCAGAGATCCACAGAAAAGATTATGATGGGTATCTGGTGGTACAGCCTTCTGATGGCATTGCTTAAATAACTTTAAGATCATACCATGGGACTAAGAATTTCCAGAACATTGGTGGAAAAACTCATGGATTCATAAAACTGCTAAACCAAGAACAAGCAGAACAAGAATTAATTACATGGGACCAAACGAACTGACAAAGAATGATTCTAATTCTTATGGCCTTTTGTTTGGAACATTTCTGGTTCTTTAATGTTCTATTCTCTGGATTTAAGGAATCCCTTTCTCTTTTCCCTTAAGTTATCTGTAACTCACACAATTTAGTAAATTATACTTTTGTAAACAAAAATAAAACATTTCTATTTTTCTCCCCACCTGATTCTTCTAGAATTCAGAAACTCTTATTGAACATTCTTATTTTCATGGTGATATAGTTATTTGCATAACTTCAGTAAGAATCTGTTCTCCTTGTAATAGGTCATAGTTGGGAAAATTGGTTATATTACTAAGGTTTTGACTAGAATGTCATATTTGAGAATGATGTGCACAGAATCAGATATGAGCAGACAGTTTTAAGGACCAAGGATTGGCTTTACGGAACCAATGTTTACAAAGCCCTCTTGGAAAAAATGACCTGTTACCTGACTTACAAGTTTCCCTGTAGTGTCGATGAGTAGGGAAGGTCACTTCCCGGCAGGCCCAGGACACTTAAGCTCTTTTGGGGACTCTGAGAAGAGAGGAACTCACCCAAGTCTGTAGGTATTACAGGTGAAATCTGATGGCAAGTTCTTAGTTTGACACATTAGCCTCGAGAGATTTTTAAAAGTCCAATCTGACATCCAGCAAAGCAAACCTTTAAAGACCCTCAGCTATCATTCTTGCTGTACTTATTAAATGATGAGGCCAAATTTAATGAAACTAGACTTATTTTGTTCACAAGGATTATTTTACTTTGATTACCTTTGATCAAAGCGGGGGTGATTGTAGAGAGAAATGTTGTGTTTCAGTGGAAAACTGTAACCTGTTCTTGTGAGTTATCAGATTCTAGTCTTGCTCATTGTCTTGAACTATTTTTCACCTCTTTGTAGACTGAATCCTGCCACCTTGCACATTTTGTCAGTAATTAATGTTCCAATTTTTCTCCCACTCTCCTGACTTGGCGTCACTGAGACCTACAGTTACCTTTTTCCTGAATCCCTGTAAGCTGAAGTTGGATGACTTGATGTAACTTCAAAGGTTTTATCACCACAACACTGTGAACTGCTCAGAAAGTTCACCCCACACTTGCATCTTCCAATCTCTGCTCCAGGAAATGACCATTATTGTGACATTACCACTCCTCTTCTCGCTAAAGATGCTTCGATCCCAATGTCTAGAAATCTTGACTAGCTGCCTTCTGGACATAAAAACTGGGTTTATAGTCAACTCTGAGCATAAATGTTTGTTTTTCTCTCCCTTTGCAGACCTCCTACCTCACAACTTATAACCTGAATCTCTCCATAGCAATCAACCTAGCTTCTTTTTTTGTCTAATGTACTGTAAAATTTTAAGATAGGGGAAATATGGAGGCCTACTTGGACTCCCAGAGGTGGCATAAAGATTATGTTAAAGTGAAAACATTTGTGCTAAAAAGATGCAGAAAGTAGTCTTATCTGAACTTCTCTTATCTGACTAAAGCAGAGCCTCCAGAAAATAAAGCTGCCAATAACCCCCACTCTGAGGAAGCTTCCTGTGGATTCAGCTGCTAAGGAGACAGACTGCCCATTTCCATCCGTATCAAAGGCCCAACAGAACCTTCCATATCTTCCCATTGAAACTTTACACATCTCCCTCATACCCACCTCCTCTTTGTCAAGTTTGGAATATAAACTTTCTATTTCTGACTGTTGAGTACAATACTCACCACTAAGCACTCTTGCGTGTATGCAATGCACACGTAAAGGAACGCTGTTTTCTCTCCTGTTAATCCACTGTCAGTTAATTTGCAGGCCCCCAATCTCTGAACTCAGGTTGGAAGAGGAAAAGTTTTCCTCCCAACAGTGACATAGTAGATGGTGGAATGTGGGTGAAAGTATGACACAGGGCAGACAGAACAGGTAAAATGTATAGAGCTTTAAGTGACAATGCATATGATCTGCAGGGGGCAGAAGTGAAACATGGTTGTGAAGGTCAACTGGTATCCAGAAATGGCTCCTCATGGGAGCTTTCCATGATTCATTCGTCACAACTCAGGACTGCTCTTCAGTTTTACAAGCCCCATTTGTCATCATGCTTAGAGGGGATCCAGTTCTCACAGGTGAACTTAACCTTAAATAAACTCACTAGATTGATTTATAAAATCTGAGGGTCATGGTTAATTTTTTATAAGAACCAGATACCTTAGGAATTAGCAATCCAATCCTAAGACTCAAGAGAGATGAAAACTTATGTCCGCAAAAAAAAAAAAAAAAAAAAAAAAAAAAAAAAAAAAAAAGTAAATAAATGTTCCTAACAGATTTAATCCTAAGAGCAAAAAAATTCAAAAAACCCAAATGTTCAGTGGAAACGCCATACAATAGGATACTATTCAACAGTAAAAAGAATGAATGACTGATACAAACAACATGGACAAATCTCAAAAACATTCTAAGCTAAAGAAGTCAGACAAAGGAATTCACACTACATAGTTGCTTTTGCATGAAGTACTTGACTAATCTAGGGTAACAGAAATTTTAAAATGCTGGCTTAGGGACGCCTGGGTGGCTAAGTCAGTTAAGTGTCCAACTCTTGATTTTGGCTCAGGTCATGATCCCAGGGTCATGAGATCAAGCCCTGCATGCACTTAGCACTGAGTGTGGAGCTTGCTTAAGATTCTTTCCCTATCTCTCTCTCTCTCTCTCTCTCTCTCTCTCTCTCTTTCTCTGTGCCTCTCCCCTCTCACTCTTGTTCTCTCTCTCTCTCTCTCTCTCAAAATAAATAAATGAACATTTAAAATAAAAAAGTAAAAATGCTTGCTTAGAGGGAGTGTAAGCAATTGCCTGGAAAGGTGCTTGTGAGAACTTTCTGGAATGATGGAAATGTTCTAGATTTTGATTGGAGAGGTGGTCAAGGTATTTATAGCTCATGGAACTACAAATTTAAAATCTAGGGCTTTTGTTAAGTATAAATTCTACCTCAAGAAGATGGTTATTGCAAAGAAATATACACGTGCGAGGAGACATCACCATGGAGTAAATGTGAGAAAGTTAATAATGTAGGAAAATTGATTTGCAACTGAATTCCAAGTTTCAAAGAACAGAACAGGGAACCGACAAGAGAAAAAAGTAGGCAGAGTAGGAAAACAAGCCAAAGAAAGGAAAGCACAGATCAAATAGTGAAGAATCAGGTGACTAGAAGAGTTTGCATATTGCTTATTGTCCTAAAATTACAAGCATGAGAGGCAAAATTAACTGGCCTTAGGGGGCCAGAAGTGGCTGAGGATTCCTGGCAGCATCCATTTGGGGTGTCCTGATGGATTTGCAGTTAGTATCCTGATGGCCCTGTGCAAAATGCCAGTGGCTGCTTGAAGTTATTAATACATTCCATCTGGGATGTGGGGTCCCAGGAACCCTTGTGGCTCCACTCCTGGTTGAAGGCATTGGAAGGGCTCAAGCTTCCAGAGGAAGTGTCTGGTATAGCCACGGCAGAATCGGCCTCATTTATAGTATAAAATATCACTCTTTGGTCAAAGTCACGGAGAGTTTGGCCTAAAGATTCTGGAGGTTTAAGAGCATTTGAATAAACATAGTTCACATTCTTAACCAAAATCTGATCGGAACATGCCACACACTTCATGTCTGCAATGCTCAGTCAGGAATCCCTTGGGTTGTTCTCTGTTTTGAGGTCCCAATTAAGCTGAAACAAGAACAGCTTTTTTGCATAATATTTGGGCACGTTCACTCAACTCAGGGAAGGCAGAGATTAGTGAAAATAGAAATTAACAAAGGAATGAAATTGCCCTATCTTATGAAAAAAAGTGGGAAATTTGTTTTTACAGTACTGGGTAAATGTTTGTGTGGTTCTGATTTTCCTAAATGGATGGTATGATTTTTACTTTCATTTTTATGCTGAAACAGCTCCCATCCTGGATAACCCCTCTATGTATAGCACATGAATCCATATGATTTAATTCTGACATTTCTTGTCATCTCACTCTGAAATCTTAAGTCATTACTTTTTCAAAAGATCTACTCGGCATAGCATTTCTTTTCAAACTCCCTGTAAATCTCACAAAGAACTATATTATTGCCTACTTCAATTTACAAAAGGAATTTCATGTTAGCTAGGTTTTCCCTAATATATTTTCACATATATAACTACATATATAATATATATTTTCATAGATACACATATCATGTCAGAATTTATGATTTGAGTCATTGTGCCCCTAAAATTTGTGATGCTTGAAAAACACTTTTGATAAACAAAATTCATACTGGTGTTGACACATATAGAACATGAATTTCAGCTTAAAAAAATCTAATGGTGAAAATTTACAACCTATACAATTCTTAACAGTTTTTATACCTGTACCTCCCTAACTTTCATTAACATTTAATTTCAATTTATTTCACATATGGGCATTTTTTATTTGACTTAAATTATATATTTTGTATGCTTGGCATTATTTGTAGTGTGATCTAGCTTTCACATTACTTATTTTCACCACTTTAAAATATACGTTATATTTTCTGATGTCATTACAGGACTGTATATCACACATTTATCTGAATTTTTACATTACATCTATAGTCCTGAAGGCACATTGCTGAGTTACTTTAACACAGATCTGTAAGAATTTAGTTTTTAATGTACTTTCCACATAAAATATATTCATTTTCATTCTCCTTGAATATGTACACATTAAAATTTTTTCGTATTTATAATATATATATTATGGGTAATTATAAATTACACAGATAACTGCACTTTGAAAAATGGTGAGATATGCTTCCGGGGTTTTTGTCATTTATTTGTCATTATCCACATGAGGTAATCATCTTCATCTGGGATGTCTGGTTGTTTTTTCCCCTTTATCAGTAGAAGGGAGTTTCCTACTTATGACCAAATTATGTTTGTTATTTACAAATTGCCTATTACAAACTTTGAAATCATTAGGAAACTCAATAAAATGAAGTTTTAAATACTGGTCAGATTCAGTTTGAGGCTACTTCCCAGCCATAGATTGTTCTCTGAGAACTGTCCCTTACTGTACAGGTGATGATGTTTCAATATGGCTATCACCCTATGGCCACAGTTGATTGAACAAAGTTAGAGATATCTGGTTAGAGTGAAACCAATCCAGAGGCTCAGCTTGGCCAGACCTAATCTCTCTTGAGGAATTCAGGACTAAGGACTGAGATATGGGCAGAATAGGTCCATTATAACAGAGCATTTGCCTGGAAAGTCATGTTAGATCTGCACTGGTGGGTTGGTGAGGAATGGGATGATGCATGTTTGGGCCTGTGCATGAGGAGTAGAGCAAAGCTGGTCTGAACAGAAAGAGACATATTCAGTCAATCAGTACTCTTTCTGTTCCCATGAGATTCCCCCATTTTTTCTTTAACAAATTTGTATTTTTTTTCTTTAGTTTAAGTGGATTCTTTTCCTTGTCATTGTGAGATTCCACCTAAGTTACTGGGCTGAATATGGCTCTATTAAACAGAATGTAGCTGAATTACCAATGCTACTCATCAATATGTGGGGTCCTGGGAATAGAAGTACATGTGAAATAGGAAGAAAAAGGAAGAAGAGAGTTTCAACTTTCTCATGAGTTTCAGGCCAGTTTTAGACAAAATTTCAAAATAGGCAAAATATGAGGATGATACCATGCTGTCCCTTTATGAGCTCCAATTTTAATGCCCTCAGGCCCCTAGCACAACATTACTATTTTGGAGAGGATAGAAGAATAAATCGAGTTGGTTTTCCAAAGTATCCATCCAAACTCTTATCCCAAACTAGTATCCCAAAACTATTTAGTATTTCTTCTCAACAAGATTGACATAGCATTAAATGGAAGGCATATCACCCTTGGAATGTGAAATTGCAAATATGTCACATGTCTGTAGCATATCTTCTGTCTCTTAGTCAAATTCCTTAACTTTTTGAACCTCAGTTACCTTATCTCTAAATCTGGAATCTAACCTATTCACATGTATCTTTGCGATGTCAGTTAGCAGTAACCAAAAACTGACTAGAATCACTTTAACCAATAAGGTTAGATGAGGTCATTCATATAACAAAATATCCTAAGTTGTGAAGCTATGGGGATATTTAAATTGGCAGCTAAAGAACATGACTTAAGGACTCTAGAACTTTCCACCTCTCTGTCAGTCATTTTCCAAATGGTGACTTAACAATCTCCTTGTTGTAAAATGGTTTCCTCAGTTCTGGTTTTCTTCTCTCCTAAAGTGTGGTCTCACATGCAAATATAACAATGTATATTGATTATTATGATTCCATATATGGTGAAGGGAAGGAGACTTATTTCTTCCTGTGCATCCTTTATCTTTTTTTCCCATTAGATCAAAGAAGGGCTTTTCTGGAAGCCCTTCAACAGACTTCTCCCATATCTCATTGGCCAGATGAATTATATGCTCACCCTAAACCAGTCACTGGTAACCATGTGGTTTAGACTTTTCTTGCTAAAGCCCTGAGTTACAACGAGATGTGGGGCATGCCCCAATCAGGATTTTACATGCAAACAACTGGTCCTAGTCAACCAACAGTGTCTTTTGTCACATGACATTTATAAGCATCAGACTAGGTAATGCATGTGACAATTCTTTTTAAAATTTAAAGTTCTGGGGCTCCTGGGTGTCTCAGTCAGTTAAGTGACTCTTGATCTTAGCTCAGGTCATGATCTCATGGTTTGTGAGACCGGGCCCAGAATCTTGGGGGGGTGTCTCTTGGGATTCTCTCTCTCCATCTCTCTCTGCCCCTCCCCTGCTCATGCTTTCTTTCTCTCTCTCTCAAATAAACTTAAATGGAGGTTCTTCAAAAAATTAAAAACAGAACTACCCCACGACCCAGCAATTGCACTACTAGGTATTTATCCAAGGGATACAGGGATGCTGTTTCAAAGGGACACATGTATCCCAATGTTTATAGCAGCAATATCAACAATAGTGAAAGTATGGAGAAAGAGCCCAAATGTCCGCCGACTGACGAATGGATAAAGAAGATGTGGTATATAATATACAATGAAATATGACTCCATGATCAAAAAGAATGAATTCTTGCCATTTACAACAATGTGGATGGAACTAGACTGTATCATGCTAAGTGAAATAAGTCAGTCAGAGAAAGACAAGTATCATATGACTTCACTCATATGTGGAATTTAAGATACAAAACAGATCACCATAAAGGAAGGGAAGCAAAAATAATATAAAAACAGGGAGGGAGACAAACTATAAGAGACTCTTAAACAGAGAGAACAAATTGAGGGTTGCTGGAGGGGTGTTGGGTGGGGGAGATGGACTAAATGCGTGATGAGCATTAAGGAGGGCACGTAGGATGAACACTGGGTATTATATGTACGTGATGAATCACTAAATTCTATTCTTGAAATCATTATTACACTATATTTTTTTAAATTTTTTTTGATGTTCATTTATTTTTGAGAGAGAGAGTGAGACAGAGCATGGGAGAGGGAGCTCCAGAGAAAGAGAGACACAGAATCAGAAGAAAGCTCCAGGCTCTGAACTGTCAGCACAGAGCCCCATGCGGGGCTCGAACCACGGACTGTGAGAACATGACCTGAGCCGAAGTCAGATGCTCAACCGACTGAGGCACCCAGGCGCCCCAACACTATATGTTAACTAAGTTGGATGTAAATTAAAAAAAAACAACATTAAAAAACTTAAATTTCTGAACAATACACACACACACACACACATTTTGTTGTTTTGTAACTATTCTAACAAATAAAAACTACCATTGTGACATTGTCATTGCTTTTAAGTTACTAAGAGGAAAACAATTATAAACATTTTAGAACTAATTCTCATTAACTTGTGAATAACTACTATCTTTCTTATTCTCTCTCTCTTTTGTAAATGTTTATTTATTTTTGAGAGAGAGGAGAGCATGAGCAGGGGAGACGCAGAGTGACAGGGAGACACAGAATCCCAAGCAGGCTCCGCACCATCAGTGCAGAGCTCAACACAGGGCTGTGCGATCAAGAGTCCGACGCTCAACTGCCTGAGCCACCCAGGTATCCTGGCCTTCTTGGTCTCTTGAAAATTATTTGTATTTAAAAAGATGATGCTTAGTCACCCAATTGATTGACTAGTGAATAGATTTTCCTGGATAAATGAGAATGACCTGAAAAATGTTGGGAGCAAGGAAGAAATTATCAGGAGGCCTGGCAAAGAAACACTTTCTGATTGCCTCCATAACCCACCTTGAAAATCAGCTCTTCTACAGTGCTCCTCCTTACCACAGCTCCTTCCTTTCCTTCAGTTTGGACGTCTGAACTTCCGTACAATGCCAACATTGCCCCGCAACGTTCATACAAACGGTAAAGGAGTCATTGAAGATCTTTGGAATTCCTAACTGTATGTTATTTCAAATTTGGATTTGGATTTGGTGACTGGCTTTATCAAATTTGGCAAGTTGTGGAAATTTTACCTTGCAGAGTTTCAAGATTGTGAAGAAACATCGAGAGCCTCTCAGATATTTTTAGCATTGCCTAGAGGAGCCCCTCTATCTGAAGCCTGGATTATTCAGCCTCGTGAGAAAATGAATAATCCTTACAGTTTTTAAGATCGGACCCAAAAGAAATGCAGACAATATGATGATTGGTATGCTCGAGGCCACAATTGTATTTTGTTGAGCTCTAACCGAGCAGAAATTCTCCCGTTGCATTTACTTATATGGCCCTAGTACACTGCCTGTGGCTCTAGCATAGTGGATTTCATATAATAAGCTTTTACTAAATATTTGTGAAGTTAAATAGAAAGGAATTGAATTGAAGATGGTCATATCCTTATTGGCCTCCTGCCATCACATTGGTAATAGAACGCCATTCTTTTCAATACCACCAGAATGCTGTCTGTTGTCATTTCATCCCCAATTTTATAGCCTCTGGATCTATCACATACCTAAAACAAACTTCTGACCTATGTCTTCTTCCTGAAACCTTCCTCTTGTTTGTTGGGAGATTTTTGATTGCTGATTCAACTTCTTTACTGATTATGTGAAACCTTCCTGATTAATTATAGAAGGATTAAGTATTCTTGCTCTTCCTTTCTTGTCTCTAATGCAGTTCAGATCTCTTCCTCCCAACTACAAAATGCTTTTAATTCTACCATTGCATGGTCTCTCTATAACATAGGCTCTTTATTATGTGTCATGCATTTGTTAGCATATATATATATATATATATATATATGGAGGAATATGATAATTCTTATCTTCATGAAAGAAAGATTTTACTATCCAATGAAATCATTTAAAGCACCTGCAAGCAGGTGGAGAAGATATGAGATCGTTCCTAATATTAGGTCCATAACCCATTTCTTATGTTTTCATTCCTTTTTTCTGGGTTGTTAATGAATAACTTAGAAATCTATGTGTTCACTAAGCAGTAACCCCTTCTTCAAGGCCAACAAGGTTGATGAGGTAGGTGTCTTTATTGAATCGATCCACATCCTATCTTTCAAAAGCCCACCTTCTAACCAACTATAGTGTCCAAGTTGGGTACAATCAATCATGTGGGGACATTGACCTTTGTCCTTGGTGACTTATATTGGGATCATTTTGCTTCAGAATTTAAAATTTTAGCTGAAATCATTGTATATTATTTGTGGAAACTGGAACGGTATGGGAAAAAGCGTTTACTCAAAATATAATATTTTTTAATTACTGAGTTTGAAAGAGTGTTTAGAAGTGAATTTATGTTTCTGAGGTGCCTGGGTGGCTCATTTGGTTAAGCATCTGGTTCTTGATTTTGGCTTAGGTCATGCTCATGGTTGGTGAGATTGAGCCCCACATTGGGCTCTGTGATGGCAGTGTAGAGCCTACTTGGGATTCCCTCTCTCTCTCTCTCTCTCTCTCTGCCTCTCCCCTGCTTGAATGCTCTCTCTCTCTTAAAATAAATAAATAAACATTTAAAAAAGTGAGTTTATGTTTCTTAAAAACTCTATACATTTCAGTTATGTTCAAAGAAATATTTTAAATGCATTTTTATTGAGTTTAAATTAGAGCTAAACAGAATCAGCCTAAATAACTTGCTGGCTCCACCTCTTACTTAGATCTTCCTTCTGACATATGCTAGACATAAACAATGCCAGCTTTATGTAAAAGAAACAGAAAATAAATCTCAGGAAGCCATTGAACTTCCTAAGCTAGTTTGATTTGAGGTACATTTTTGTTTTGATTTGCTAATGTTAATCCCTTAGCCTATTGACCTACCTAAAAAATAAATAACAGAGGAGTTGGATTGTTTTTAAGAAAACTTTTTTCTCCTTGTAATTTGCTGCAGGCACTGAGAATGGGAACAGGGCATGCCCGCAAATGAAACATCTTTTTCGGGCGATGAAAATGTTTTAAAACTGAATTGTGATGATAGCTGCACAATTCCGTCAATTTACTAAAAAGCACTGAATTGTACACTTAGCAGTGTGTTTGTGGTATGTAAATTATACTTCATTAAAGCTATTAGACACACACACAGAAATAAAATAATAAACGACCCCCCACACAAAGCAAACAAACAAATAAACCCTGCTTCTGGAGAGATCATATGATTGAAACATCTGTTAACAAGATAGATTTATAGCATACTTGGTTACATATTAGGTATATCCTCCTGCTTTGGTAAGAACAAATTAAAGCTAAACAGAAAGACAAAACCTACTTTAATTCATATTGAATATTAAATAGTCACTGTTTCAATTTGTTGACAGGCTTCTTATTCTCCTCGAGTCCTCCTTTCACAAGATTCCAGCAAGGACCAAAAAAAAGCAAAAACTTGATCTTCAAAATGAACTTTCATCAGAGTGAAATGTGGCCTTACATTTTACTAACTTAAATTTCAAATTCTGCATGTATAGGAAAACCTCCTCTTTTATCCAGAAGGAAAAGGTATAAAATCTAGGATTAAAAAAAACCCCTGGGAATGCAAGCTGGTATGGCCACTCTGGAAAACAGTATGGAGGTTCCTCAAAAAACTAAAAATAGAACTACCCTACGATCCAGCAATTGCACTACTAGGCATTTATCCAAGGGATACAGGTGTGCTGTTTCGAAGGGACACATGCACCCCCATGTTTATAGCAGCACTATCAACCGTAGCCAAAGTATGGAAAGAGCCCAAATGTCCATCGATGGATGAATGGATATACCACATCTTCTTTTTCCATTCCATATATATATATATATATATATATATATATATATATATATATATGGAGTATTACTCAGCAATCAAAAAAGAATGAAATCTTGCCATTTGCAACTACGTGGATGGAACTGGAGGGTATTATGCTAAGTGAAATTAATCAGTCAGAGAAAGACAAAAATCATATGACTGCACTCATATGAGGACTTTAAGAGACAAAACAGATGAACATAAGGGAAGGGAAACAAAAATAATATAAAAACAGGGAGGGGGACAAAACATAAGAGACTCTTAAATATGGAGAACAAACTGAGGGTTACTGGACAGGTTGTGGGAGGGGGGATGGGCTAAATGGGTAAGGGGCACTAAGGAATCTACTCCTGAAATCATTGTTGCACTATATGCTAACTAATTTGGATGTAAATTTTTAAAAATAAAAAATAAAATAAAATATAAAAAAAAATTACATGCCTTATGTGAAACAGAAATCTCAACCTCTGGAAACTTAACTCAGAAGAATAATACAAAATGTAGGGTGCTGGGAAGAGAGGGGCCTGAATGAAGAGAAATGCACATAGCTGTGTTTATATACAAAAAAAAAAAACTGGTGATAATATGAATATCCAATTTTGGGGAAAATATTGGGTAAACTATGGGATATTATATAATCCATTAACATGCTAAATGTGATTGCTTAGAAACCTTAGAAAAGTACTTAAAATAGGCTAAAGACAAAAAGAAAAGCATTAATCATTTTGCAAGTATAATAATAGCTACTGTTTTTGAGCACTTACTATGTGCCAAATTCTGATCTAAAAGCATCACATGCATTAACTCATTTAACCTAATAACTACTCTTTTCTATGAGGAAAGTGTTATCATTTCCATTATGCAGAAGGGAAATCTGGAGGTAACAAACAACAGGTTGTGCCCCAGGTCACACAGCTACTGAAAGTATGGGACAGGTTTCCAACCCATGTAGTCTGGTTCTAAAGCCCAAACAATGAACAACCACAGTGTTCATGCTGCCTCCATAATTCCAAAATCTGCAATTTAATGAATGCAAAAATGAAATATATAGATAAATATTAAGAAATATTACTGAAGAGGAATTAGTACAACTTGGAAGTAGAATGAAAGTAGGCAATGGAGTAGATTTATTAATTTATTTTGTTCCTAATCTGTGTAAGGGCCTGTAGTGTCATAGTAAGGGAGCTCTCTGGTAAAAACAAAAACAAAAACAAAAACTTATTTCCTAACAATTTAAATTAGATTCAAAGGCCAGTTTTTCATTTTCTTCTTTATTCTGGAGTTGCAAAACATATAAAAATGTTATTTGGGTAAACTTTAAAAACACAGTAGGCTATAGAGTCAAGATTCAAACCCAGGAGATCTAGATCTGGGGTTGTGCATGTAGATCACTACATTGTGGTCATTTGTACACATACAAGTATGTATGGATACAAGTATGTATGGGAGTTTTCAAGATGAGACTGCTGACCAAAATCAATTGAGGCTTGTGAAATTTATCCATTGCTTCTATGAGAAAGAGAATATAAGAAGATGGCTCTGGGGAGGAAATTAATGGTAGTGAAGAAGAATAATGGCACAGAGAGAAAATGAAGTTTTCTATTCAAGAATTCTGGTTGTTTAGTGAGCTTGAAACAATCCAGTTAGCTGTTGTGATCAGGACAGGAATAGTAAGATTGTCATACTGGAGGTAATAGTAAGTGAATTCAGCTCCAAGGTGGAAAACCTTTATCAGATTATAACTATTCACATTCTTCCCAAAAGTGAGGAATTATACAAGTGTTCTCTTCTATACACAAGAAACAAAAGGCCAGAAATGGCTCACATACAGATAATTAATTTTCAAGTAAGATAACCAGTCGTTCAAAGTGAACAAATTAAAGTGTGTTCTAGAGTTACGTGGATCTACGCAGTAGCTAGTTAGTAATCACAGAGCTAGTTGGAGAGAAAGAAGTGTGCTTGACTAATATTGCATCTAAAATGACAGCCTGTAGGGACACCTGGGTGGCTCAGTCAGTTGGGCATCTGACTTTGGCTCAGGTCATGATCTCATAGCTCCTGAGTTTGAGCCCCACATCAGGCTCTTGTGCTGACAGCTACAAGCCTGAAGCCTGCTTTGGATTCTGTGTCACCCTCTCTTTCCTCCCCTCCCTACTCATGCTCTGTCTCTCTCTCCTTCAAATATAAAGAAACATTAAAATTTTTTTCAAAATGAGAGCCTGTAGCAATTATGCAAAGGAGAATGAATGAATCTTATCTACAAGTAATATTTAAGTGCTAAACTAAGAATATAGTCATTACAACATTGAGATCATTAGGATATAAGCAGCATGGGCTACAGAAGATCAGCTAATGTAAAAAACAGAACAGAATGTCAATCTGAAAGACATCTCAAACTAGGAAAGAACAGAAATATTTTCTTCAGCCACTGTTGGTAGAGAGGCTTTTATATTTTCTAGTGAGGAGAATTTAGCCACTAATGTCAGAATTGCTTATCCTTTGGCTTAAGTTTTCTTGATAATAAGCTGTATATGGTCTTCATTCTATAATTCTAAACCTATCTTTCTAAATCTATCATGTTGTGATTTTATAAAGTTCTGATGGTATGGTAAAGTAGGAAAAGGAGAGAATTTGGGGTTGAAAAAACAAGTGTTCTCTTCTGAGCTCTACATCTCACTAATCATGCACTTGAGTGGTTTACTTAATCTTCTCATCTGTAAAATGAGGATAATATCTATGGTGGTAGCTACAGATCATCTTTCTAGGAGAGGCCTAGGGATGGCAATCTTGTTGGTAAGTGGCAATGGAATTTGTCATAAAACTGAATTTGAAGAATAATCACACTGTCTTTACTTGCATTTATTAGAAGTGATGGAAACTGTAGGGAAGTCAAAGGTTTCTCCCACGCTCATGTCACTCATTGGTACTACCAAGGGATGTGGGGCTAATGGGTAAATTTGGGGGGGTAACCTAAGTATCAAATTCATTTAGGTACTAAACAAATATTTAGTTCTCTTCATTATTACTCTCTTGTGAGTTCAGATTTTACATAGGCAGATATCAGAGTAAAAATTTTGATACCTGGAGGAAAAACATCAGGGAGGCTGTGCATCTGACAGGCTCATGCTCCGAGAAGACCTCTTTCTATCTTGGTGTACAAAAGCAATAAGTAAGGGCATGCTGAATTACAAAAGAGAACAAAGGTGTCCCAATATCAGAATATGGTTTTTCTTCCCCCTTTCTCTCAACGGACTATCATTCAAAAATTTGAAAAGATTCAAGAACTTGTGGAAAAGACTAAAAAATGTAACCAAAGAATTAATAGTCCTAGATAATCTCACCACATAGATACAACCATTTAGTTGGCAATTCCTAGGAATGCCTGTGGTATGTCATCTACCCTCAGGCAGTGTGCATACAAAAATGACTAATCCAACCATCCCCAAGACAGGAGTAGGGAGGGGAAATTTTGCCAGCCTGGTACCTCTAATGTGTGATATGCAGATTCAGAATTTATTTTATATTCTCTACTGTGTTACATCTCTCTAGAAAGCTTAGTAT
Source organism: Panthera tigris (assembly GCF_018350195.1). Taxonomy (NCBI): domain Eukaryota; kingdom Metazoa; phylum Chordata; class Mammalia; order Carnivora; family Felidae; genus Panthera; species Panthera tigris. The sequence goes on from NC_056662.1 coordinate 76,089,039, forward strand.
TAACATTGTTTAGAAGATGAGGGCATGATGCCGCCTGGTCTCTCTGTTTTCCTGAAGGTACCAGTTAGGAATGCGAAAGCACACTGCCCAACCAGGATCTTCAGAAAGGGTGGGTTGGAGGTGAATGCTACCTATAGAGCTTCTTCCCTGCCCAGCAAACCTAGCATTTCTCATCTGAGTTCATCTTTAAAGATGTCACAGAGCTTTTGCAATGTTTTACAGCATTTTTAAAAGTGTGTCATGTAAATCAATCATGGCTTCAATTTTTCTGTCAGACTTCTATAACCTTAAACCAAAGCTTTCAAAATTAATCAAAAAGAGTAAGTCGATTTAATTTTTCAGGAGAGAATAACACTATGAAGTTTGTCTTTGGCTATCTCAATTATAAATATTTGTTAATGAATCTTGGTCAATAAACTTTTACAAAGGAGCTTAAGAGATGAGTGATATTTTTCAAAATCTAGTTTTCATTTCTGCATAAATAGCCAATTGTTTTCTAAACACAAGTTTTCCCATTTCTGGGAAAAATACAGAAAACCATTACAAAATTTAGATGCTAACCATCCTCCATTTGTGATATATCTATGATTAAGATTCATTCTTTATTCATCTAACCATCCACACACACAGTCTACAAATATTTATAGAGCATCTATGCAATGCTAGGCCTCTGGCTGGACATTAGGGATACACAAGAACCAGTTGGTCTTTGTCTTCAACAGCTCACAATCTCATTGTGAACAAAGACATAAAATCATGTAGTTGAAACATGAACAGTTAGAGAAATGATAACCACAGATATTGTGGGTGCATAAAGGAGAGGCTAGTACCAAGTTGGGGGACAAGGAAGGGTTTATGGAAAGGTTTCCTGGACGAAGTGTACGTGGGCAGAGTTTAAAGGGGAAGTAGAGGGACGCCTGGGTGGCTCAGTCGGTTAAGTGTCCAACTCCAGCTCAGGTCATGATCTCCTAGTTCGTGGGTTCGAGCCCCGCATTGGGCTCTGTGCTGACAGCTCAGAGCCTGCAGCCTGTTTCAGATTCTGTCTTTGGCTCTCTCTGCCCCTCCCGTGCTTGTGCTCTGTCTCTGTCTCTGTCTCTGAAATAAATAAACATTAAAAAAAAAATTAAAGGGGAGGTAGAATGGGGCCACAAGTAGGAAGAATTTAGAGGCACTCTAGTCAGAGAAAACCACAGGAGACAAAGCAAATAGTTGAGACAGTAAAATGAGGACAGGGAATACTCGAGAGTTACCAAGGCCAGAGAGATGGAATAGGAGCTGGATTGCCAATTAAAAAATAGTTTATAACATCAATTTGAATAGCTACATAATATTATATCATATGTGCCTGTTCCCCAATATTCAGTATCTTGATCATTTGTACTTTTCATTGTCATAAAACATTTCTGATGACAATTATCATGCAAAGGTGTTGTCTATATTGATTATTTACTTAAAAAATATATTAACAGAGGGGCATTTGGCTGGCTCAGTCGACAGAGCATGTGACTCTTGATCTCAGGGTTGTGAGTTTGAGCCCCATGTTACGTATAGAGATTAGTTAAAAATAAAATCTTTCATATATATATGTGTGTGTGTGTGTGTAATATATATATTATATATATTATATAATATATATATATATATATATTATATATATAATATAATATATATATATATATATATATATATATATATATAATATATATAATATATATATATATACTTTACCAGAACACCTTCAAGAGCAATAGAAAAACAAAGTCAAAATGGCTTAAATAATAAAGAAAATTTTTGTATCTTATGACTGGAAATACAGAGTAGGGAAGGTTTCAGAGTTGGTCCATCCATCAGGCTGATGACATCACCAAACACCCAGTTTCTGTCTTTCTGCCCAGCATCCTCAGCATCAGCTTCATCTGAAAGCTAGCTCCTCTGGGATAGCAGAATGGCTGCTGGCAGTAAACAAAGCTGTGTGATTTCTCAACTTAGTCCAGCGGGACAGTCAAACAACTGTCAAACAAGAGGCTAAGATTGCTTAGCCTCCCGAGCCAGTTCCAAGGCCACACACAATGCTCTATACTGATCATCAGCTCAGGCTGAAATGTATAAACCAGGATTGGTTTCTGTCTCATCAATTTTCAGTGTTCTGATAGATGCCCAAATAATATGAATAAATAATTTCCAAATGAGGAAATAAAATTAAATAACAAATATTGATAGGAAAAAATACTTCATAGAAAACTGAGGATTTTTGCATTATGTTTTTGTTTGCAAATAAGCCAAATAATAAAGGAACTGCTTTTTCCTTGAAGTTTAGTAGAAATTTTCTGAGATACTCTGGTGCTTGTGCCATAAAAATAGTTTAAGAAATACTTATTATGATAATTAAAATAATACAAAAAACTAGTAAATGTTTTCCTCCCCCAGAGAGACATGTACCTATGTAGACTCTTCTCTATGGACTTACAAATACATGTATGTATTCATACCAAAAAAATGGCACAATACTTTTTTTAACTTAAAATATTTTATGTACAATAGCATAACAACACATCTTAATGTCAATTCATAGAGAACTGCTTTATTCTTCTTAATAGTGATGTATAACTTATTTAGCTATCCCCTTCTGATAGACTTTTAGATTGTCTAAATATTTAAATACTTGGAAGAGGCAATTTCAAAGCTAAGTCCTGCCTAGTCTTTATTAAGCTAAAAGAAGATAATAATATATATATATTTGATGTAACAACATGATTTATTTTCTATTTTGATTAGTTCAATTCAAAGCAAACATACTGTGCAGAATCCTATAGCATCATATAGACTGCCTTGTGAAGAGGAAGAGAATGCCCACTCTCATGAAAAAGGGGTATGATTTTCTAAAAAAGAAATGGAGATATATGTCAGGATTAGGAGAAGAAAATGCTCCCATTGTGGGTTGCAATCCTGAAGACAGAGAAGCAGATGTCTTTAGAAAGAGAGGGTTGAGCAGCATAGTGATGTAAAATCCCTCTTTCATTCTAAACTTTTCATGAAGCTGGCTAGATGCACAAAAGCCTTGTGTGAATGATGATTTCACAGTAATCTCAGAAAGAGAGGGCTGTGTTCCCATGTGGAGTAGGAACAGTTTGCATGTGACAAAACTAATTCCATAGAAGCAGATCTTGGAACAGGAGGAAACTAGGAAGCTCTAGGCTTTACTGTCATCCCAACAGAGTTCCCAGAAGTGCTGGAAGAAACTCAGAACACACTTCTAATATGATGAAAACCTCATAGGATAGGGTGCCTTGCATGATATCTGTGTAACGTTTTGTTTTGTATACTTGTGAAAATAGTTTTAAAGAGAGGTTTTTAGAAATGAGGTTGCTGAGGCAAATCTTAGAGACTATGGCAATGGTGGCATGAGCCTAAATTTGGTGTTTGCTTCAGGGGATGCTTTGGGCACTGTTTGAGATGCTGACTAACAAGGCATGTGTGTGCCTATATGAATGTCCTCCTTTGGGGAGGATTTCCTTTTTCCTTTGCTGTGATGTGCTGGCATTTCATAATGTGTCTAAGACAAACGGAAAGATAGTTCATGTTTGTGGACTAGAATGATACTGTTAACATGTCTATTCTTCCCAAATCAGGCCAGATATTCAGTGCAATCCCTATCAAAATTCCAACGGTACTTTTCACAGAAATATAAAACATAGTCCTAGAATTTGTATGGAACCACAAAAGATGCCAAATAGCTAAAGCAATCTTAAACAAGTAGAATAAAGTTGAAGGCATTACAATTTATGATCTCAAACAATATTACCTAACTATAGTTGCTGGCATAAAAACAGACATATCGGCCAATGGAACAGAATAGAGAGCCCAGAAATAAATTCATGCATATATAGTCAACTAATTTTTGACAAAGTCTCTGAGAATATACAATGGGGAAAGTTGGATATCCACGTGCAAAAGAATGTAATTGGACCCTACCTTACACCACACACAAATATCAACTCAAAATGGAGTAAAGACTTAAATGTAAGACTTGAAACTATAAAACTCCAAGAAAAATCATAGGGAAAAAGTTCCTTAACTTTGATCCTGGCAATGATTTTTTGCAATTGACACCAAAACACAGGCAATAAACACAAAAATAAATAAGTGGGATGACATCAAAATTAAAAAAAAAAAAATTCTGTATAGGAAAGGAAATAATCAACAGAATGAAAAGGCCACCTCTGGAATGGGTGAAAACATTTGTATAACATATATCTGATAAGGGGTTAATATCCAAAACATACAAGGAACTCATACAACTCAATAGCAAAAGCAAACAAATAACCCAATTTAAAAATGGTGAAGGACCTGAATAGACATTTTGCCAAAGAAGACATACACATGGCCAATAGGTCTATGAAAAAGATGCTCAACATCACTGATCATTAGGGAAATGTAAATCACAACCACAATGAGATATCACCTCACACCAGATGAGATGGCTATTGTCAAAAAGTCAAAAGATAAGTGTTGATGAGAATGTGGAGCAAAAGGAACCCTTGTGCACTGTTGGTCAGAATGTAAATTGGCACAGTCATTATGGAAAACGATACGGAAGTTCTGACAAAATTAAAAATAGAACTACTATATGATCCGGCGATCCCCCTATTGGGTATATATCCAAAGGAAATAAAATCACTATCTCAAAGACATAGCTACACTCCCATATTCATAGCATTATTCATAGTAGCTAAGATATGGAAACAGTCTAAGTATCTGTTGATAGATGAATGGTAAGAAAATGTGGTATATATAAACAGTGGTATATTATTCATTTTTAAAAAGAAGGAATTTTGCCATTTGAGACAACATAGATGAACCTAGAGGTCATTATGCTAAGTGAAATAAGCCAGACACAGAAAGACGGATATCACATGATTTCACTTACATGTCAAATCTAAAACAAAAAGGTCAAACTTATAGTAGCAGAAAGTAAAGTAGTGGTTTCCATACGCTGCTGGGTGGGAGAAAAGAGAAGCTATTGAATCAGTTGATGCAAACTTCCAGTTATAAGTTCTGGAGACCTAATTTATAGCATGGTGACTAGGGTTAATAATAATAGATACGTGAAATTTGCTAAGAGAATAAATCTCAAGTGTTCTTACCACCCCCCCCCCCACACACACACACGGTAACTATGGGAGGTGATGGAAACGTTAATTAGTTTGATTATGGTAACCATTTCATGATGTAGCCATATATCAAAACATCCCATTGTATGCCTTAAATATATACAATGTTTATTTGTCAGAAACAAAAAATACACAACCAACATGTCTAACACCAAAGTCCTCAACTTCCCCATCTCCCACAACCATTGCTTTAAGTAAAGGTGACAAACAAAACACAGGTCATGTTCAAAGATGATCTGTGAATTGGCCAACTGTTGCTTGGTTTATATGTTTGTTCTCAAATTAATAGATTTGCTGATCTTTTAAACTAGTAACTACTAACTTAACACTTTCTAATTTTACTTTAAAAACAATGTTTATTAAGCCTGGTAAAGTGATGATAAAGCTTGTGTTGTTATTTTATTTTCCCTCTCTAGAAATCACTTGTTTAGTTTGCACATAATATTACTCTCAGGAAGGGTGGAAGTCAGAAACGTCATAAAGCATGGACTGTCTTTTAGATTGTTGCCCTTGTTGCAGATTGGAACTGTTGCTCTTGTCTAATTTTGCTTATACTAATGAATATTATTTTTAGGTATTTCAGCTGACATTCTTATATCTCAGTGGTTGGGTCTTTTCTGTTTGTTTTCTTAATTTTGCTTTATTTTTTAACTTAGCTGTACCCTGCAGAGAGTATGGGAAAGAGAGAAAGAACACTTTGAACTTTAAAGGAAAGTGGAAAAAGCAAATCTACAAGAAATTCTTTTTAAACTTATAGACTAAGGACATAGCTTTTTTGCTTCATCACTTGGATAACTCTGTGCTATAATCGGAATATCTCATGAATATTAAAAATTCCCACTAAATAGTTGTCAGGATATGTTATGTGAAAGGCAACCAGAAGTAGCTAAACAGAAATCTAAAATAGCTCTGGATACATGCCAAGTGGATGGTACAGAAAATAGAAGACTCAACAAAAGAAGGAGCTTTGGAGAAGCTGGTTACAGTAGAGGTGGGGGAAATTAAAAATCTCATAAGAAACATATGGGTTAGATATATAGAGAGGAAGCTGAGGTTGGGTAGTAGAAGTTGTGTGTATTTGGGATTCATGGAAATTCAAGGAACCATGAAGGGCTGGAGGTCCCTATAAAGGCCTGGAGCCATAAGTTTGTCCAAGGATGTCAAGATCATATTGTGGAAAGCCCTAAATGAAGATCTAAGAAGACCGACTTGGTTCATTTGGCAAATTAAAATATTTGGCAGGAGAAAACACTTCTGTTATTCACTAAAAATAATAAATCAATTAATCACATTGTGAGTTATATTTTAGTGTTATTGATGTATAAACACACACACACACACAATTTGTTTAAATAAATCTTTAATGACCCTTTTATTTATTTTTATTCAGGTTTCTAATTACTTTGTGTATTAAGAATCATATCAAGGGGTACCTGGGTGGCTCAGTTGATCTGCTCTTGATTTCAGCTCAGGTCATGATCTTACAGTTTGTGAGTTCGAGTCCACATTGGGCTCTGCGCTGACAGTGCAGAGCCTACTTGAGATTCTCACTCATTTCTCTCTCTGCCCTGCTATCTCTCTCTTTTTCTCTCTTTCTCTCTCAAAAATAAATATATAAGCATTAAAAAAAGAACCATGTCAAAAATTACTTAATTCCCTTCTTCAAGAAAGGAACCAACATATTCATCATATTTAGCTGCTTCTGTGTTATTCCTGCATTTAGGAAGACAACTACCCTCTTAAAATTGCTGAAACTAACCCTTTTTATCCCTCAAAGAAATAGTGTGCCATCGTTTACCTCTTTCAAACATTGTTTCAGAAGCTCAAACCGGTACCAATATTGATTAACTAGAGATTTGTCAAATTTCTCTTATCTGCTACCCCTAAGAAAAGGAACAGAAACCTGAAGATCAGTGCCTTGATTAAGAAAACAGTATTGTATTTGGAGAGGTGTTAGTACATGGTATAAAGATTTATAGAGTTATTTTATACATTCTAGCTGTTATGCTTTCCAATAGCATGGTAATATAATTGAATAAATACCCTATGAATATGAATAGACTGATTTTTGCAGTATACCTTATCAAACAAAGTATTAAGACCCAAGTTTTATTGAGACATTTGGCACGTTGTCCTAATTTTAAATTTTGCTTGTTCATTGCAAAAATAGAACTAGATGAAGGGTACCAGTATAAACAAAATGCTAATAAACTGCTCACAATTTCTTTGAAAGACTCCAGGTGTATTGAATATTCTGCTTCCTCCCTTAACCCCATGGCAGCACATCCTCCCCAATTCATATTCTTGTTTGTGCTTCAAAGACTTGTTCAGGTCATTCTTGTCACTATGTTTATATTGTAGACTTGCTTATTCTATGACAGCATTATGAGTAGTTATCACATTCTAAAATGCCAGATACTGTTTAATTGTAATGCTGCCTATTTTTTTATCGAAACTATTCATACTTTATTACTGTAAACAACTTTGATCATAATGATGCCATTCAAAAGAGCTGATCAAGCTGAGAAAAATGACACTACAGTCGTAAAGTCACTCTATATGTAGCTATTAACATTTTATAGTGCATATAAGGAAAAGTGTTTTAAGTTGCAACCATAGACAAATAAGGAAATTAATTTTAAACACAGAACTATCCCTTTGAAGATTAGAAATACACCACTTAAATAATTATTGCCAACAGATACTTTTAGACTCTAGCAGATGACCTTCAGTACAAAGAACAGCATATACCAGGTTTTGCATTAGACAGATTCAAATCATCTTACTTTATCAGGGTAGAAAACAAGAGCTTTCGTTCCTGGGAACAAGTAGGAAAGAAACATACTGTAACCTCACTTCAAAGCTATTCTCTGGTTACATACCAGAAGGGACAAGGTTATAGATGAGGGGTTTTAAGAGACACATTCTTGCGGCACTTCTGGGATCTAACACTCTCTTCAAATGAAATCAAAGACACTTACTGGGTGCCTACTATGTGTGGCGTGTTGCACAGTACAGCAGGGAACATGGCCTCTGACATAAAGAAGGCCACAATCCGATTGAGAGATGGGATAAACACACAAACAATTAAAGACCAGAATCTGAATTCCACAAGTATTTGAATAATAGCGTGACACCAGTAGGAGGAATGCAAGGTCATGTGTATGCATAATGACCAGGAAAACTAGAGAGAAATAACCACTACTGAAATTCAAGAGAGTTAGGTTGGAATGTCAGAGAAGGTTTTATGAAAAGAATTCTTTAGCCTGGTCTTAAAAGACCGATAGTAATAACATCTCACATTTGTTTAGTGTTTCGTAGGGTGTCAGGAAGTATCTGAAACTCATCTTCCTGTGGTATCAATTTTATTTAATAGAAAGTAAAATATTTTTACATAAAAGCAAATAGATTTATGATTGCTATTATTTAAAGCATTAATAAACATACTTAAATTGTGAACCACTTTTGTCTTGGTAATGTCTAAGTGCTTCACGTATATTATTGCTTATAATGGAATTTATCACTCATAATGGAATTCAAGCTTTGTTTAATTTTCACTGACAGATCAAGGAATGGGAAAGGTTTTGCTCTTTTGCAGACTTCTTGGAGATACATGCCTTCCTACTTGATGCACTTCCTGTTCAGGGAAGTACGACTTGCCAAGTAGTTTTACTGATGTTATTTGCATTGATTCTCACAGCAATCTTGTCAGGCGGGGAGCACAGATCCTAGAAATGAGCAAAATAAAGCTCAGTGTGCTTAGTGTTCAGCCAAGGTTTGCTCAGAGAAGGGTGATCATCTAACTTCAAGTACAGTGCTTTTTCTCTCAAATCCAATGACCTCCGGGGCCAGGTACGTAACTACATGATGATAGTGGAGTTGGGTGTGAAATAGTAGGTAAAGACATGATGAACTGGAGGGTATCCCTCTAAGGGCAGTCAAACAAATAAATGTGGTGTCAAACATTGGACAGTGGATTGAGTGAAGGTCAAGGGGAGCTTTGAACTTTATTTGAATTGTTTGTTAAAAGTTCACTAATATATAGGGGCGCCTGGGTGGTTCAGTCGGTTAAGCGTCCAATTTCAGCTCAGGTCATGATCTCATGGCTTGTGAGTTCAAGCCCCGCATCAGGCTCTGTGCTGATAGCTTGGAGCCTGGAGCCTGCTTTAGATTCTGTGTCTCCCCCTCTCTCTGCCCCTTCTTGGACTCTGTCTCTTTCTCTCTCAAAAATAAACATTAAAAAATTTTTTAATAAATAAAAAAAATAAAAAGTTCACTGACATACAATATGTTCCTTAGATAACTCAAAACAGTTAAAAAGAAAACAGAGCTTCTAAAAATAAACAGACATCGAGAAAAAAATAAAAATAAACAAACAAAATCCCAGGGTAGTAAAAAACAAAAACAAACACAACACCTATGGCTTTTAGGCCGCCAGTTAGTAATCTTTGCCACTTGCTGCCTGTCTGTGACAGGACGTGGACAGGATCAGAGGAGGGGCGTAGACCCTGCTGATAGAACCACATGAATAAAGCTGTGAGGCATTGACCTGCAAGGTGTAATGGCACCTGACTCACCCCTGTTCTTTGTGTAGTCTCTCATAGCTCCCTGGGCTGAATTGCCCTCTGCTCTCAGAGACATCTGCTCTGATCATTTAAGATCATTTACCACCTTCCTTTCTTTTCAAAGCCTTCCTGGACATGGATTTCTCTGGCTATATTAAATAATGTGATTTTTATATTGTCTTGAAAGTTTGCTGTTATTTCATATATAATAGTCATGTTTCCCCCAATCATTCATTCTTCTCTTAATCCATTCATTCAATTAGCTCTGATTGGGTGTCTCTTTTGTGTCAGGCAATGTAGTAGGTACGGAAACTCTGAAGACGAAAAAGACAAGTCTTTGTGTGCTATAGCTCAATGTGTGCACATACAGAAGGAGCTCACCAAATACTTGATTGAGAAATACAGGGTTTTGCAACCTCGACACTTTGACATTTGGGGCCGGATAATTCTTTGTTGTGAGGGCTTTTTGTGTGTATTTGGAGGATGTTTAGCATCGCATCTGGCCTCTACTCACTAGATGCCAGTAGCTGACAGGCCCTCATCTACCCCCATCCAATTGTGATGTGTAAAAATGTCTTCAGACATTGCCAACTATCCCCAGTGGGGTGGGAAGGGTGGCAGGTAGTATAAGAACCCACTTGAGAACCGCTGCATTACTAATTTTAAAGACTGAGTAAAAATGGTGTAGTGTCAAACTATTTGAAAAGAAAGGTTGTTTCAAATAAATTTGGGGAAATTTTGATTTAGAATGTTTTTGAGCATAAAAATGAAAATTTCTGAGGGAAGAAATCCTATTTAACCTATTACCCTAAATTCATTTGCCTAAGAAATTTCTTTTTTTAAAAAATAACACTTATTAATAGCCTATAAATTACTGATCCATTAAACATACTTTGAGAAATTCCATGTTTTATTTTTTACTACCTAACTGTTGGTGTAATATAGGCATTGCCATCCTATTATCTACCCCTGATAAGATATTGCCTTAAGAACACTATGGATGCTGGTCAGGACCCATGGTAACTAGGAAGGTGAAGCAAGGGCATTGTTTAAGGTCAGGGTCTCAAAATTTAGTGTGTATCAGCATTACCCAGAGGGCCTGTGAAAACACGGATTTCTGAGTTAGTAGGTCAGGTGGGCCTGAGAATCTGCATTTCCAACTGGCTCTTGGGTAATGCTGATATTGTTCCTCCAGAGATTTCACTTTGAGAAGCACCATTATAGTATCATGAGAGCTTCAGACCAAGTTACAGTTTCTATTTAGAGGAAAAACCTTTCCTGGTCTTTTGATGTGGCAAAAGCCTATGACTGCTGTCTGTTTCAGAAAGCCAGAGAACAGGGACCCCAGAGAGAGCGCAATCCTTTGCAACAGGAATGACATTAAGTAGCCCATGGACAAATGCCGGTGACACTTTCTATTCCATTGCCATTGCACACTGAATATCCCTCAGTAATTGGAGGTCCACTGCATTTAGATGTGTAGAGCATCATACAAAGGGCTAAACGAATTATAAAGAGGTCTCAGACAGCTTCACTGCCCTCAATGAATCTATGAGACAGTTGAAAGCCACTTAACAATACAAAGCAGCATATTAAAAAGGCAAAATAGTACAAGAGAAAATTAAGAAAACAGGGGGAAATGAAAGAACACCACGAATACCTTCCATCAATTGTTTGATTGAGTGGATACACACCCAAAAACCAACCCACAAAGCAGGTATTCATATTCCTGTTTTCCTGATAAGAAAATAGATAAGAGGATAAGTGATAAGCTCCAGGTGAATGCCTCTGTTAGGCAGGAGAGCAGGGACTCAAACCCATGTCTATTTAACCCACAGCACAATGCCATTTCCTCCTTGTTCACAGGAGAGATTTCTGCATTCATTTTTCTTGGGCTGTTTCCCCTTGCCCAGCTATGTTAGTTACCTATTTATCAACCAGGCTTCTTTGTTTTTGTTTAGTAAATAAAATGTGTGAAACGAGTAGGTTAGCATATTGGAGCCAAATATATCTATACTAGAACTTGACTGCACCAACTTCAAGATTCAAATAATAAAGTTTACAAACAGAGAATTAACCTAGAAGAATAAGGATTATCCCTTAAAAATCACTTTTAGTTAAATATACTCTTTCTCTGCTATGGTGAATCCAAACAATTTTAGTGTATCAGATATATTCATCCTAAATCATATAGATGCATGGAAACAATGGGAATAAAAACCCCTAAGTAATTATAGATAGAACCAAAAGAGTGAGAAATAATTATAAAAGGAATAAGAATTTTAGAGCCTAAAAATAAATTAAATTAATATTAAACAGAATTAAATTAATATTTTGCCCATGTTAAGAGTTTGTGAAGAGTATGGAGATTCCTCGCAATATTAAGAGTAGAACTCGTACATGACCAGCTAGCTATTCTACTTCTGGGTATTTATTCAAAAATATGAAAATACTAACTCAAAAACATGTATGCATCCCTATGTTCACTGCATCATTATTTACAATGACCAAGATATGATATGTGTATATAATGGAGTACTACTCAGCCATAAAAAAGAATGAAATCTTGCCATTTGTGACAACATAGATAAAACTTGTGGGTAAGTGAAATAAGTCAGATGGAGAAAGATAAATGCTGTATGATTTCCCTCAGTCATGGAATCTAAAACAAACCATCAAAATAAATGAATAAACAGAACAAAAACAAATTCATAGATGCAGAAAACAAAATAGTGGTTACCAGAGGGGAGGGAAGGGGGTTGGGGACCAGCAAAATGGTTGAAGGAGGTCAACTTTATGGTGACAGAGGGCACCTAGACTGGTGGTGATCCCTTGGTAGTGTATAAAGATATCAAATTATAAAGTTGTACACCTGAAACTTGCAAAATAAAATTTTGTGCCTGTTTTATGGAAGTAATCATAAAGTAGCCTTTCATAGTAACCTTCATAGTTAGAAGTAACCTTCATAGTTAGAAGAGATCAAACAGAAC